>NC_092400.1:8350000-8973500 GCF_030028105.1 Mobula birostris | reverse complement strand
TCATGAACATAATGAATACTAAATATTGTCACAGGCATTCTTAACCTACCATTAAGAATGCCAGTTACCGTATTTACTAGTATTTCTGTGATTATGACATGCCTTCTCTGCCGATAAAATGGCTTATATCTTGAGGCACACATAGAGTGAGAGCATAAAGTCCAAATTGAGAATTGCTGATAGAACCATTTAGTTGCTTGGACAAAAGATCAGCTTCAGTAGCACGTGAATAGTCTTTTCCATGCATGCATCAATAGTTTCCCACTCTTTTTCTATCAAAAAGTTAGGTAGAAGACAAAGCATAACTCAACATTAGACTAAAAATAGAAAGTGCATTTTGCTATCTAGGGTCCATTGTGAAAGATAATACTGCACTTGGATCATAAGACCTAGCAGCAGAAATGGGCCATGCAAACCATTTGGGTCTTCTCTACTATTCAATCATAGGTGATTTATTTTCCCTCTCAATCTCATTCTCCTGCCTTCTCCCTGTAATCTTTGATGCCCTTATTAATCACGAACTCATTAACCTTCACTTTAAATACACCCAATTATTTGCCTCAACAACATCTATAACAATAAATTCCACAGATTCACTACCTTCTGGCTAAATAAATTCTTCATCATTGTTTTAAAGGGATATCCTTCTAATCTGAGGCTGTGCCCTACATCCTAGATTCTTACACTGCTGGAAACATCCTTTCCATATCCACTCTATCTATGCTTTTTGTCCACATCAACTACGATACCTATCCATGCTAATCCCACTTGCCAACATTAGACCTATATTCTTCTATACGTTCCATATCTAAGTACCTGTACAAATTTTTTAAACTTCATAATTATATCTGACTTTACCACCTTCTCTAACTACTTGTATTGAAACATATGCAGTTTGTAATCACCAATTTCCTTTATTAAATTTGCACAATAATAAACTCATCCTTAGTAGAAAGGTGTTGATTGACCAGGTCTGCAGCCTTAGCATACTGACGATTGGCAGTAAAACACAGATTGCAAACAAGTGCTAAGAACAACTCAACAACTGAACATTCACTTTTGATGTGTCTGGTGTATTATTTGTAGCTCATGGAAGAGGAAAAAAAATCAATACAAGCAAAAATACTTTTGCTAAACTGGGCACGTGCAAAGACGAGAGATAAACCCACCTGCAACGATACGCGAGATGGGGAAAAGCCTGAGCTAAGTGATTGGCATGGTGCCCTCAACTCTTCTAAAGTTTTTAGTAAATGGACATATAGACTTTAAAAAAATTGGTGCTAATATCTACTCTGGAGTTGTTCAAACCACAGATAATGGTATATTCTGACTCACAAAAATGAGATTGTTAAAACCACAAGTTGTGGTTTCTTCCCATCCCCTCCTCCAGCTGGTTCTGTCTGCCCATCACTCTCTCCACATCTGGTCCCAGCCTTGCTAAATATAGGTCCTCCCCAGATTAGGAACAACTGACTTATGGACATTCTGTACATACGAAGAAGCATTTAGGAGAACAGCAGAACAGATGGGGTCCTGAAGAAGGGTCTCAGCCAGAATCATTGACGGCTTATTCATGTCCATAGATGCTGCCTGATTTGCTGAGTTCTTCCAGCCTTTTGTGTGTGTTGCTGGAGACTGTTTTTTTGGATGCTGTGTTGCTGCAGGCATCTTCTGCTTGGTGTGGGAAAGGGGAATTTCCATGTTACTTTTCTCCCCACACCCTCCCCGAAGCCAAAACAATCGGAAGACTGGTTCAAGCTGAGCAATGAGTTAGCTGGTTGCTGGTCTCCCCATGCCTCTTCACTCTCACAAACTGTACCCTGTCACAACCTGGGAATGGCTTGTCAATCTTTCCTGTTTTCTTTCAGTCTAGATGGAGGGTCTTGACCTGAAATATCAATATCAAAAAGTTCAATATCAACTTGAACTTTTTGCCTTCACAGATGCTGCTTGATATTTTGAGTTTGAGCAGCAAGCATTTTAATGCCTGGTTGGCATCTGAACCAAATACATGAGACACTGCGGTTGGTGGAATCTACATTTGCAGCTGCATTAATTAATAAATGTTGAAGCTGTTTTCAGAGAGTGACTAATGACATAAATGACCTTTTAAAAATACAGGTATTATCACAGAATTTTCCATTTTTTTGGAAATATTTCTAGATATGTGTAATAATTATATATAAAAAACGACATTCTACTATATGACTAAGTGGTAGTTATCAGTTACCAAACTTCCATATATCTTTAGTCCAATTATGTGATTCAGAATCATTTATATTCTTTGCCTACTTATACCTACTGAAAATCATCCCAAGCCATCTTTGCTCACCCCTACTATACCCGCATCCATATTTTATACCTAGACGATTATTACGCACTCAGTGGCCACTTTATTAGGTGCACCTGCTTATTAATGCAAATATCTAATTGACCAAACATGTGGCAGCAAGTCAATGGATAAAAGCATGCAGACATGGTCAAGAGATTCAATTTTTGTTCAGACCAAATATCAGAATAAGGAAGAAAAGTGGCTTTGACCGTGGAATGATAGTTGGAATCAAATGGTGTGGCTTGAGTATCTCAGAAACTGCTGAAATGGGATTTTGACGCACAACAGTCTGTCGTGTACAGAGAATAGTGCGACAACAAAAAATACCCAATGAGTGGCAGTGCTGTAGCTGAAAATGCCTTGTTAATGAGAGGTCAGAGGAGTATGACCAGACTGGTTCAAGCTGACAGCAAGGTGACAGTAACACAAATAATCTCGCATTTCAACAGTGTTATGCAGCAGAGACCTCTCAACACACACATCGAACCTTGAAGTGGTTGGGCTACACCAGCAGACGATCGTGAACACACTCAATGGCCACTTTATTAGGTACAGGAGATACCTAATAAATGGCCACTAAGTGTAATTCACAACTGGTCAATAAGCATCTTGCATCCTAGATTAATTTAATCACACCCAAAACCTGCAATGTGTATCCTGATTTGCAACAAAACTATCAGCTGGAACAACTCAGTGGATTCTTGTGGGAGCAAAGGAATTGTCGATGTTTCAGGTGAAAACCCCGCATCATGATGCCAACAGCTCCTTCCCTCCCAGAGATAGATGCTGCTTAAAGAACTTAAGATTGGGCAGCAACTATGGAAAAAGGGAAAAGTGTCAACATTTCAGAATAAAGACTGTTCATCAGAATGTTCTTTAAGGGTCTTCAATATGAAATGTTAACATGGTTTCTCTTTCTATAAATGGCTGTCTGACCTGCTGAATGTTTTCAGCATTCTGTTTTTGTTTTAAATAGATTGAAAATTTTGCTTTCTACTGACTTGAAAATTCTAAATGGGATGGTGTTTTATGTATAGGCATGCTGGCTTAAAGTACTAGGATGTTAAATAGATAAAAATAACTGGTCTACAGTTCAAGTACTGTCTGCAGTTCTAGACTCTCCAACAGAGAGAGAGAAATGGAAAAGATGATGTGAAGTGAACCTAATTAAGACCATAACACATAGGAGCAGAAATAAGCTATTCCGTCCATTGAGTCTGTTCCACCATTAAATCATAACCCGATTTATTTTCCCTCTCAACCCCATTCTCCTGCTTTCTCCCCGCAACATTTGATCCCCTAATCAGGAAACTATCAATCTCCATTTAAATATTTTTTCTCAGAGATACAGCACAATAATAACAATTACATCCAGCCCAATCAACCTACAGCACCCAATTACATCCATGTGACCAGATAACCTACTAACCTGTATGTCTTTGGAATGTAGAAGAAAACTAGAGCACAGAGGAAACCTACAGGCACGGAAAGAACATACAAATTCCTTGCAGAGCACTAGGAATTGAACGAAGGTCACTAGCGCTGTGATAATGTTACACTGAACACTACACCACTGTGCCGCCCTACAAATGTCTGTGGAAATGGATTCCACGGATTCACCACCCTCTAACTAAATAAATTCCACCTCAGCTTTGTTCTAAAGGCGGCATCAAATGCACCTTATATACTAATCCTTTCATTCCCAGAATCATTTTCGTGAACCTCTTTTAGACCCTCTCCAATGTCAGCAGGCCCTTTCTTAGACACGGGGTTCAACACTGCTCACCATACTTCAAGTGCAGCCTGACCAATGTTTTATAAAGCCTCAGCATTACATTCTTACCTTTATATTCTAGTCCTCGAAAAAAAGAGGAAAGAGTGAAATATGCATTCCTTACGTCTCACTCAACCTGCAAAGTAACCTTTAAGACTCCCAAGACCTTTTGCACCTCCATTTCGAAAATAACCTACACCTTTATTCCTTCTACCAAATGCATGACCACACACTTCCCCTACACTGTATTCCATCTGCCACTTCTTTGCCAATATCTCCTAATCTGTCTAAATCCTTCTGCAGACTCCCTGTTCCATCAACAGAAATTCTCCATGCTATCTTTGGTCTGCTTTATCATGTACCCAGAAACCTCATCCTTAATAATGGATTCTAAGATCTTCCTTCAGAATGCTGCTTCTTCTTTAGGATGAACCGGCCCTGCATCTTCTGAATCACTCCCAGAAGTTTTAGCTATTGCTGGTCTACCATCATCCCTCCGAGTGTCCCCTTCCAATTAACTTTGGCCAGCTCCTCGCTCATGCTTCTGTAGTTTGTTTATTCCAGTATAATACTGATAAATCCAACTTTAGCACCCCCCTCTCCAAATGTAAGGTGATTTCTATATTATGATCACTGCCTCTTAAGGGTTTCATTTCCTTAAACTCCCTAGTCAAACCCATTCCAGATCTTGGTGAGCTCAACCACAAGCTGCTTTAGAAACCATATCATACACATTCTACAAATTCCCTCTCTTGGGATCCAGCACCAACTTGATGTCTACCTGCATATTGACATCCCCTATGATCATCCTAATACTGCTCTTTTTATACACCTTTTCTACCTCCTGTTGTAACATGTACTTCACATCTGGCTACTGTCTCAAACTCACAGCAGGGTTGCTTTACCCCACCATAACATAAATCAAAGGTGTTTTAAAACATCCAAAACAACTTGCTACCTTTTACTCTCATGGATCAAGTTATGTGGAAATTAATTTTGTTTTTCAATTTCTGAAAAGGGGAATGTAAATTTTGAAAGATCAGTATATAATTTAATAAAGAACAATTAAATTAGAAACATGTATTAATAATTTTCCTAAACTAGATTTATAGAAATAAAGCATAAGGATAGTTTCATCGTCGTCATAATGGTTCAAAAGCTCCCATCCCCATCTTTAGTGTGGTCCTTTCTACAATTTTATTTATATTATAATTGTTACTTTCAGATATCCATTTCAATTATTCGGCTGTACAAGTGCAATGGACATGCGAAAACTGAACACCATCACCAACTACTTGATGTGAATCTTCACTGAGTACCTGGATGAAATGCACATCACCCACCCCTAATTTTGGACCAAAAGATGCTGCTTCACGGGGGGGAGGGGGGGGCAAATGGTGACTGGGGGATCGCGAAATGCACAAGACCAGAAAACAATCCAACCCAGGTTGCAACGGTAATGATCCAAAATTTGGGCTCGAGATTCAATAGGTGCACTTAATGTCAGGGAAAGGTATACAATACACATCCTGAATCGGCGGCGAATTCCTGACTTCATACGTCTAAAATGTGAGCACTACTGGGGTTTGCAAAAGTTCAAGTGCTGTGTGTTTTTACGGAGGAACAGACGCCCGGCTCGCTGGAACAGCCACCCCTATGTACAAGCATATTACACCTGGCCTCCCGACCCCGTTCACGTTCCGTGGCAGGCCCGCTAACGCGCACCGACCTTCCCATTTGCGTTCAAATCTGCCGCGCTCTCCCTCCCCCGCCCGTCCCCGGCTGGGCTCCGACCCGCAGCTGCTTCTTTGCAAGCGCCGTTGCGGCCGTCAATCCGTACGCCTCCAGCCGCTCTTCCTTTCTCGGCGGCTCTTACCAGGGCAGGTTCCGACTGCGGGACTCTTTCGCGGACGCCATGACGAGAACCGATTTCGCGCCAGCCACCGGCGGCGCCGAGCCCGAGCTCTCGCGAGTTTAGAGGGGAGCGGCGACGAGATCAGACGAGAGAGCCGCCATGCGGGGGAGACGGACGTACACTCGGTAAATTCTCCAGAGCAATTGGCACGGAATGCTGGAGGAGCTCAGCAGCCCAGGCAGCATCTATGAAAATGGATAAAGAGGCCTGAAACGTTGGCTGTTCATTCATCTCCATAGAAGCTGCCAGGGAGAAGAACGCACTCGCTTCTGCTGAGAGGGGAGAGTGTGAACTAGAGTAGTGAAGGAAACAGTCAGCATCAGTAGGGACAGAAACAGTCAGTATTTGGGTAAGTGAACTGAGAAGATGTGTGAAGATGCTTTAGGTGTTGTTGAGGTACAGATACAGGTGCCTCAGGACTTGCACCACCAGGTTCAAGAACAGTTACTACAGCTCAACCATCAGGCTCTTGAACAAAAGGGAATACAGTAGCTACACTCACTTAAGGACTCTGTTATATTGTTATGCTAGATATTTATATGTGTAGTTTATAGTTCGTGATGTTCACAGTTACTCTTCTATAGATTTGCTACGTGTGCCTGCAGAGAAAGAATCTCAGGGTCGTATGTGGTGACATGTTTGTACTCTGAAAATAAATTTTACTTTAAACTTTTGAACTTTGAAACCTGAAGACCAAATAATAATTAACTATGTAAAATAAACTTCTAGATTAGTGCATTTATTGAGCCATTCGTTTAACCAATCTATGTTTGCATTTAGGCATTAGTCCAGCCTACACCTACCTTTGTCATCTAGATTTATTATTGTTATGGTCATTGTTGTCTATCCACAGGAAAGCCTGCAGATGCTGGAAATCCAAAGCAACACACACATAATGCTGGAGGAACTCAGCAGGTCAGACAGCACCTATAGAAATTAATAAACAGGAAATGTTTTGGGCCAAAACCTTCTTCAGGACTCCAGTCTCCCTTTATGCAACTGTGCAGTTCTTAGTGGCAACTATGATTCATATCCTCACTATTCTGAAAAAGAAAGCTTCATTGAAATTTGTTTTGGATATCTTGGGTCCTTTGATGGAGCCAAAGGGTACCAACCACTGCGTTGCCTGAGTATCTCAGTACAACAAATCTTAACATAAGAACATAAGAAATAGGAGCAGGAGCAGGAGTAGGCTATGTGGCCTGACGAGCCTGCTCCACCATTCAATAAGATCACGGCTGATCCCAGCCAAGGACTCATCTCCATCTACCTGCTTCTTTCCCATAACCCTTAATTCTCCTACTATGCAAAAACCTATCCAGCCTTGTCTTAAGTATATTTACTGAGGTAGCCTCCATTGCTTCATTGGGCAGAGAATTCGACAGATTCACCACTCTCTGTGTTCTTCCTCATCTCCATCCTAAATCTACTCCCCTGAACTTTGAGCCTATGTCCCCTAGTTCTAGTCTCACCTACCAGTGGAAACAACTTTCTTGCCTCTATTTTATCTATCCCTTTCATAATTTTATATATTTCTATAAGATCCCCTCTCATTCTTCTGAATTCCAGTGAATACAGTCCCAGACAGCTCAATCTCTCATAGTGTAACCCCCTTATCCTTGGAATCAGCCTGATGAACCTCCTCTGCACCGTCTTTAAAGCCAGTATATCCTTCCTCACGTAAGGAGACCAGAACTGCACGCAGTACTCCAGGTGCGGCTTCACCAGTGCCCTGTACAGTTGCAGCATAACCTCCCTGCTGATAAACTCAATCCCTCTAGCAATGAAAGCCAACATTCCATTTGCCTTCCTGATAGCCTGCTGCACGTGCAAACCAACCTTTTGAGATTCATGCACACACACTCCCATGTCCCTCTGTGCAGCAGCATGCTACAATTTTTTTACCATTTAAATAGTAATCTGATCTTCCATTTTTCCTTCCAGTGGATGACCTTGCATTTAGCAACATTGTACTCCATCTGCCAGACCCTTGCTCACTCATTTAACATCTATATCTGTCTGCAGACTCTCAAGCAACTACTTGTGGGCACCAATACTTTATATACAAACTAAGGCATAGCCAAAACTAAGCAGCATGTATCAACATCCTAACACCTTTTATAATTGATATATACAGGCCACTCTACACTCTGAATTGCTGACTAATTAAAGAAGACATCAAGCCCATCAGTGGTCTGTCTCCAGGATCAATTGAATCTGGGCAAGACGTAGAAGAGAGATGAGCCAGCAGAGCAAGTCGCAATGGCCCACAACAGTTTTTGGGCTGCAGATAAGGGGAGGGGCTTAAGAAACATATACGTTTGTACAATAAATGCTAATGGAGAAGGAAAAAGTAGTTGGATCTTTTAGATGATTCCTGGTTTGTAATTGGTTTAGTGATCTCAAGCATATTAACTCTGGCTAGGTATGTATATTTGTGTTGTCTGCTGTGAATGTTCAAAGTTCAAAGTACATTTATTATCAAAGTATGTTTAAATTATACAGCCTTGAGATTCCTCTCCTTACAAGCAGCCACAAAACAAGAAACCTGAAAAAGACCATTAAAAAAAGACTAACAAATACCCAATGTGCTGAGAGAGAGAGAAAAAAAAACACAAATCATGCAAACAACATTCATGTCCATAGACATGGAGCTTAAAGCAGCCAGAGCAGGCCCACAGCCTCAGCCTTAGTTCATCCATCAGAGAGAGCAAATCATTTATTTCTTTATATTTCTGTTCATCTCTTTTTGAATTAACATAACTACAAATGTTTAAGCAAAACAACAAAAACTGACAAATATCAAAATTGCTAAATACTTAGGGGCAACTCTGATAATATGTGTGGATATATTACCTCAATCTAAAGATAAGTCCAACTTTACTCATATATCAGTTTATAACACTCCCAAGACCATTTGTTAATAGTTAAATCACAAATTACTTAAAATGCAATTTATTATTATCAATTAATCCAAAAAAATTAAAATAAATTGTGAAGAATAATTTAGAGCTTTCACAAGTTTTATTGTGTAGCTCAAAGTTCCATCACAACTACCATTAGGAAGGAGAACAGTCTGAGAATTCTATTGTGTCCAAATTCCCCTGAGTTGCATAGCACCCTAATTTAAACATTGCCCACTGTAGCAGCAAAACAAATCCAAAATCTAAACAAAACAATTGCTACGAGCCTGCGACCACCACTGGGTTGTTATACTTGTATGACACACCCTCAGCTCCTATGATTGTTCCAAATAGTCAAATTCTTTATTAGATCCTTTATTAGCAATTAGCAAACATATAATTTTGAAGCAATGTTAAGTGATCAGCAAAAATATTACCTCCGCCAGTCCCAAGCTGGAAACTGCCACAAAATAAGCAAAAATACGTAACTTATTCCCCTTCACTTCTACCTCGCCCACTAATGTGACTAGATACCATAATAAACGCACAGCACAGAATACAAAGCAAATAGAGAACAGATACATGGCTGCTCCAGCCCCCTATTTATACTATAATAGTTACAACTACATGCTACTAAGACACAGGAGACATGAAATCTCAGCATTTACACACATGTCCTCGTTTGATAAGCAATTTATTTTAGATTGTGCTCCTCTCCTGCCAAACCAGGTTATCCCTCTTTTCCTTTCTGCTTTCAGGAAAATCTGTCTTGAATTGCTCCTGCCAAAACTCATTCAAGTGCGAAACTGAAGTCCTGTTAACTGTCAGCTCTGGCCGAGCGTAGTCTCTTCCAACACCATGGTCTCCTTTCAATGGTCCAACCCAACATTGTTCTGGTGCATTGGATCCATCATGAACACTGAAGCACTTGCAATGGCTCTAATGCCGTAGGTACATTCATACCTATCAACAGCTCCATTTTTGAATCAATTTCTGACAAATAAACATACTATTCTTGGCCCTATTTCTGACAAGGAATGTCCCCTTTGTAGACAGACATATGTTCCTGTGTATAGACGTCAGACAGCTCATGGTAGTTTTCACTATCTAAGCCAGCCACTTCCAATCCTGAAATGATGTAGCTATTCACAATCTTGTCTTGGCCATTATATGTAATAGAATAGGTGTTCCTTTCCCTGTCAGGTTGAGTTTATTCATGAGGCTCACTGTGCAAAACATTGCTGTATTTCCTTGATCTAGGAAAGCATAAGTAACCACTGTCCTGTTACACAAACGAGAAAATCTGCAGATGCTAGAAATTCAAGTAATACACACAAAATGCTGGAGGAACTCAGTAGGCCAGGCAGCATCTGTGGAAGAGTAAACAGTCATCAGGACCGGAAAAAATAGATGAAAAGCCAGAGTAAGAGGGTGGGGAGTGGAGAGGAGGAAGTAGTAGGTGATAGGTAAAATCAGGAGAGGGTGAAGGGTGAAGTAAAGAGCTGGGAAGTTGATTGATGAAAGAGGCAAAGAGCTGGAAAAAGGGGAATCTGATAGGAGAGGACAGAAGGCCATGGAAGAAAGGGAAGGGGGAGGAGCACCAGAGGAAGGTGGAGGGCGGGTAAGGAGATAAGATAAGAGAGGGAAATGGAAATGAGGAATGGTGTAGGAGAGTGGGGGGGGGGGAGGGGGACAATTACCAGAAGTTCAAGAAATCAATGTTCATGCCATCAGATTGATGGCTACCCAGAAGAAATATAAGGTGTTCATCCTCCAACCTGAGTGCGGCCTCATAGCGGCAGTAGAGGAGGCCATGGACTGACGTGCTGGAATTGAAATGGGTGGCCACCGGAAGATCCTGCTTTTTCTAGTGGATGGAGCTTGGGGGTTTGGCGAAGTTGTCTCCCAATCTACATCACTTCTCACTGATATACAGGAAGCAACACTCAACAGACTCACAGGTGAAGTGTCACCTCACCTCACAGATGCTGGTGGGGTGGTAGCGGATGGTGGTAGGGGATCAATGCTGCCCTCACTTGTGATAGGTGGGGTTGTGGGTGGATGGGATGAAGGTGGACGTGCATGAAATGGAAGAGATGCAAGTGAGGGCAGCATTGATTGTGGAGGAAAGGAAGCTCCTTTCTTTGAGAAAGGAGGACATCTCATTGGTTCTGGAATGAAAACCCTCATTAACAGCGGCTGCGGCAGAGACAGAGTAATTACGAGAAGGGGATGGCATTTCTCCAATTGACAGAGTGGGAAGAGATATAGTCCAGCTAACTGTTAGTGGTTTATAAAAGATATCAGGGGATAACCTGTCTCCAGAGATAGAGACAGAGAGATCGAGAAAGGGGAGGGAGGTGTCAAAAATGGACCAGGTAAATTTGAGGGCAGGGTGGAAGTCGGAGGCAAAATTTATGAAGTCAACAAGCTTGGCGGGAAGCAGCACCAATGCAGTCATTGATGTAGCATAGGAAAAGTTGGGGAGTGATACCAGTGTATGCTTGGAATGTAGACTGTTCCACGTAGCCAACCAAAAGGCAGGCATAGCTGGGACCCATGCAGGTGCCCATGGCTACACCTTTTGTTTGGAGGAAGTGGGAGGAGCCAAAGGAGAAATTATTGAGAGTGAGGACCAGTTCCGCCAGTTGGAGGAGAGTGGTGGCAGTGGAGGGGAACTGGTTGGGTCTGCTGTTCAGAAGGAAGCAGTGGGCTTTGAGGCCTTCCTGTTGGGGGATGTTGGTGTAAAGGAACTTGCTATCCATAGTGAAAATGAGACGATCAGGCCAGGGCACTTGAAGTCATTGAAAAGATCAAGAGGAAGTGAAGTGTCATGATGTACTGTAGGTAGGAAGGGACTGAACCGACGGGATAAAAACTGAATCAAGGTATGCATATATAAATTTGGTGGGGCAGGAACAAGCAGAAACAATGGGTCTACCTGGACAGGCAGGTTTATGGATCTTGGGAAGGAAGTAGAAACGGGTAAGGAAACTATGAGTTTGGTGGTAGTGGATGGAAGATCCCCAGAGTTAATAAGGTCAGTTATAGTGCGGGTGAAAATGGCCTGGTGCTCCTTAGTGGGATCCTGTTCAAGGGGTAACTAAGAGGAGGTGTCTGAGAGTTGTCGCCTGGTCTCAGCAAAATAGAGGTCAGTTGTCCGACCATTACAGCAGCAACCCACCTTAACTGTGGGTTTGATGTTGAGGTTCGGACTAGTGCGGAGAGAGTGGAGAACAGTGCATTCAATAGGTGTAGCCATGGGCACGCGCATGTGTCCCTGCTGTGCCTGCCTTTTTGTCAGCCAGGTGGAACAGTGATTCCTTCAACTTCGCTGCATCTGCTGTCAGAATGAGGCTTTTCATTGTAGAACTACTGAGATGTCCTTCTTCTTCAAAGAAAGGAGCTTTCCTTCCCCCACCATCAATGCTGCTCTTATCCGCACCTCTTCCAGTTCACACATCTCTGCTGTCACCCCATCCAACCACCACCCCAGTGGGAATACGGTTCCTCTTGTCCTCACCTACAACCCCACTAGCCTCTGCGTCCAGCACATAATTCTCCATAACTTCTGCCATCTCCAACAGGATCCCACCACCAAGCACATCTTTCCCTCCCCCCCCCACTTTACGCTTTCCATAAGGATTGGTCCCTATGCATCTGCCTTGTCCATTCGTGCCTTGTACTGTATAGCCTACATTATAATAAGGGACTACTTTATGTTTTAGTAACACGTCGTTGCATGCACTATTAGGCACGTATTGAGCATGTGCTATTAGGCGTGCATTGATCCGTACGTGTGTGCCGAGTTCGGATTCTGCCAGTAAAGAACCATGAAACTTAGCTCCCGTCTCCAGCATTTTTATTAATGGCATTGTTGTGTAACCAGGCCACATGCACAACAAATTGGCGACGAAGTTAGTGAACCTACATCTTATCGGAACGC
This sequence comes from Mobula birostris, assembly GCF_030028105.1. NCBI lineage: Eukaryota > Metazoa > Chordata > Chondrichthyes > Myliobatiformes > Myliobatidae > Mobula > Mobula birostris. Next base: position 8,960,630 of record NC_092400.1, on the reverse strand, counting down.
TGGGTTTTAGTTGATAACGACACTCAAAGGAAGAGCATAAGGAGCGGGAGAAGGAGGCAGAGCGAGGCCGTGAGTCGGATAGGAAGCGGGACCACAGCCGGGGTCGGGAACGTCAGGAAACCAAGAGACACAGTTGGAGCCGCAGCACGTCCAGGTGAGACCACAGCCGGTGCCTGCCCCAGAAGGGAGATAAAAAGGAGCAACACACACACACCTAGGCGGAGTGCACTCGTGGCGCTAGCAAAAAGGACATGTGAGTCAAAAAGAAAACAAAGGGAAAATGGGGCTAAATTAACATAACAAAGATGGCGATGATTGGAACCATTACAGCGTTTGATAGTGGCATTGAAGACTGGGCAACTTACATTGAGAGAGTGGAGTTATATTGTGAGGCTAACGGTGTTAATGATGAAACGAAAGCCAGAGTCTTACTCAGTATTATGGGAGCAAAAACATTCGGGCTGCCATGGATCTTGTTAACCCCTGAAAAGCCAGCTGACAAAATGTTCAAGCAAATAGTAGACACTCTCCAACAGCATTTAAACCCCAAACCACTGGTCATTGCTTAAAGATTTAAATTTCACAAACAGAATCAGAGCAAAAATGAAAGCATTTCTGAATATTATGCTGAAATGCGCAAATTATCAGAACATTGTCAATTTGGAGCTGGTCTATCAGACGCATTGAGGGACAGGTTAGTGTGTGGCATGCACTGTGAAACCACACAGACTGTTGGGTGAAATATTAGTGAAGGCGCTGAACATTGCAATATCAACGGAAATAGCAGCATGGGGTGCTTCAGAGATACAACAAAAATCTCTGGAATATGCTACGAATAAAATCGTCACTGAACAGAAATGAAGGAAAGAAATGTTCCCGTTGTGGGAACATGTCACATGACTCTGATGACTGCTGGTTTAAAGACAAAGAATGCAGAAACTGTGGCAAACAGGGGCACACTGGCAGAGTATGCAAAGCTAGTAAACAGCAGAAAAAGGACAAAGTACAGAGAAACAAGAAACCCCAGAAAGGAAAATACAACAATGTACACAAAATGGAAGAAAGCAGTTCTGATGAAAAGAACTCAGACGAAAGTGAAATATCTCGTCTACGTGAAAGAGACAGATAATCAAAGAGTAAAAGAATCACTCCACAAGTGGCAGGCGTGAGACTGAAAATGGGCTTGGACACAGGCTCAGTTTTAATGGTGATCTCTGTACACAACTACAAATGACTGTTTACTCACATACCTCCGAAACAAACTAATCTACTGCTAAAGACTTACGCAGGACAGAAAGTGCGTCCCAAAGGTAAAATTAAAGTGACAGTGATCTATGGAGACAAAACACAGCAGCTGAACCTCTATGTACTGAAAAATGGAGGACCACCATCGCTGGGACGTGAATGACTCAGGAAAATCCAGTTGGTTTGGCATACCATCAAGGCACTAGTTGTGTCAACAAACGAGGGCAGCTCGGCGGGGAAGATGTCCGTAGCTCTCCTCTCACCCATTATCGACTATTGCAACAACGTGTAACTAAATCGTAAAGTAGTCCCTTATTATAATGTAGGCTACACAGTACACTGTTCTCCCTCCTGTTACTTTTCCTTGCAAGCAGAACAAGTGCCACATTTGCCCCTACTCCTCCTTCCTCACTACCATTCAGTGCCCCACACAGTTCTTCCTGTGTACCCTCCTATATATCAATAAGACACAACATAGATTGAGGGGCTGATTCACCTACACTCCATCTGCCTGAAAAATGTGGCCACCCATTTCAATTCTACTTCCCATTTCAATTCCAGCATGTCATTCCATGGCCTCCTCTACTGCCGTGATGAAGGCACACTCAGGTTGGAGGATGCAGCACCCTATATTCCATCAGGGTACTCTTCAACCTGATGGCATGAACATTGATTTCTTGAACTTGCAGTAATTGCACCCCCCCCCCATTCTCCTACACCATTCCCCATTTACATTTCCCTCTCGCACCCTATTGCCTTACTTGCCCATCTGGTGTTCCTCCCCCTTCCCTTTTTTCCATGGCCTTCTGTCCTCTCCTATCAGATTCCCCCTTCTCCAGCTCTTTATCTCTTTCACCAATTGATTTCCCAGCTCTTTTCTTCACCCCTCCACTTCTCACGATTTCACCTGCTTCCTTGTACTTACTCCTTCTCTCATCTCTTTTTTTTCCAATCCCAATGAAGGGTCTCAGATCTCTTTTTTTCCAGTCCTGACGAAACGTCCGGCCTGAAATGTTGACTGTTTACTCTCTTCCATAGATGCTGCCTGCCCTGCAGAGTTCCTCCTGCATTTTGTGTGTATTACTGTCTTTTTACCCTTCCTAGACTTCGCCTGAACTGGAATTAAAGGAAGTTTACAATCATGATCACCAGCCCTCACTGCTATGTTTGCTTTTTTTTCATGGCTTGTTTCAAATCTGCACCCTTTTCATCAGTCCGTAATTAGTTTCGGCTTCACTTTCTACAGTAGCCACAGTAGTAACAAAGCTGCTTCCTTCAGTTTGAGACCGAATTTGTGATGCAATTTTGTTCACACCTTTGCCTTCTGTTAGCAATGTAGCATGGTATTTATTTCCAAACACTGGGTGTGTGGCAATCTTCACTTGCCTTTCAATTAAGTCAACAATGTCAGTGAAAATAACTTTATGGTTCAGGTGACAATGGCCTGGTGCTCCTTCGTGGGGTCCTGTTCAAGGGGTAGATAAGAAGTGACTGAGAGTTGTCGCCTGGCCTCAGCAGGTTAGAGGTCAGTGCACTAGACTACTACAGCAGCAACCCCCCCCCCCCCCCACCCTTAACTATGGGTTTGATGTTGAGGTGAGGATTAGTATAGAGAGAGTGGAGAGCAGTATGTTCAAAAGTTGTAGTTATGGGCACTCGCATGTGTCCCTGCTATGCCTACCTTTTTGTCGGCCACATGGAACAGTAATTTCTCTGACTCTGCCGCAGCTGCTCTGAGGATGAGGTTTTTCATTCCAGAACTACCGAGATGTCCTCCGACTTAAAATAAATGGGCTTTCCTTCTTCCACCATCAATGCTGCTTTCACTCACATCTCTTCCATCTCACACACATCTGCCCTCACCCCATCCACCCATGACCCCACCAGGGACAGATTTCCTCTAATCCTCTCCTACCACCCCCAGCAGCCTTTGTGTCCAGCACATAATTCTCCGTAACCTGCCATCTCCAGCAGGATCCCACCGCCAAGCATATCTTTCCCTTCAAACCCCTCACTTTACACTATTCACAGGGATCAGTTCCTATGCATTTCCCTTGTCCATTTGTGTCTCCACACTGACCTCCCTCCTGGTACTTATCCTTGCAAGCAGAATAAGTGCCACACCTGGCCCTACATCTCCTCCCACCCTACCATAGAGGGCACGAAATAGTTCTTCCAGCTGAAGTGACACTTCACCTGTGAGTCTGTTGGGGTCATATACTGTATCTGGTGCTCCCAGTGTGGCCTCCTGTATGTTGGTGAGCCCCAACGTGGATTGGGAGACCACTTCGCAAACACCTAAGCTCCGTCTGCCAGAAAAAGTGGGATCTCCCAGTGGCCACCAATTTCAATTCTATTTCCCATTTCAGTTCCCACATGTTAATCCATGGCCTCCTCTACTGCCGCAATGAGGCCACACTCAGGTTGGAGGAGCAGTACCTTATATTCCATCAGGGTACACTTCAACCTGATGGCATGAACATCAATTTCTCGAACTTCTGGTAATTATACCCCCTGATCACACTTTCCTACACTATTCCCCTCTCTCACCTTATCTCCTTGCCTGCCCATCACCTCCCTCTGGTGCTCCTCCCCCTTCCCTTTCTTCCATGGCCTTCTGTCCTCTTCTATCAGATTCCCCTTTTTCTAGCTCTTCCCAGCTCTTTTCTTCACCCCTCTTCTTCTCCGGATTTCACCTATCACCTACTACCTTGTACTTACTCCTTCTCTCCCCCACCTACTTACTCTGACTTCTCATCTCTTTTTTCCAGTCCTGATGAAAGGTCCAGCCTGAAATGTTGACTGTTTACTCTTTTCCATAGATGCTGCCTGCCCTGCAGAGTTCCTCCTGCATTTTGTGTGTATTACTGTCTTTTAATTCTTCTTAGACTTCACCTGATCTGGAATTAAAGGAAGTTCACAATCATGATCACCAGTCCTCACTGCTATGATTGCTTCATTCATGGCTTGTTTCAAATCTGCACCCTTTTCATCAGTTTGTATTTAGTTTCAGCTTCACTTTCCACAGTAGCCGCAGTAGTAACAAAGCTGCTTCCTGTAGCTTGAGAATGAATTTGTGATCCAGTTTTGTTCACACCTTTACTTTCTGTTAGTGATGTATCATTGTATTTCTTTCCAAACATTGGGTGTGTGGCAATCTTCACTTGCCTTTCAATTAAATCAACAATGTCAGTGAAAGTAACCTTACGGTTGTGCCTTTCTTGCAGTTCATACACCACCAATCTCCATTCTGTTCTAGGTTCATCAGGCAATTATTTACAACAATCTTCATATTAGCAAGCATGTTCAACTCATGCATAGCCTCACGTCTTCCATAGCATTGCAACAACTTCTAATGTAGACTGCAGCAATACCATTACCAGAATGTTCCCTTGTAGGGTAATGTAACTGTTGGAGAGATACATGATTCACAACCACCAACATTGAGTTGGGTTCACTGTAAGAGGTTGGTCTTATGTGATGATGTATTATGTGAGGTTCTGTTACCACGTTTTTTGTGTTCTCACTTGGAGTATGATAAACGAGTTGTTACGGTTTTTCTTAAACATAAAATACCTCTGCCATTTTTTTTTGCGAAAACCTACATTGTAGTAAGGGTGGCATGGTATTGTAGTGGTTAGCACAGCACTTTACCAGCGACATGGGTTCAATTCCCACTGCTGCCTGAAAGGAGTTTTTACGTTCTCCCCGTGACCCATTTGTTTCCTCCCAGTCAAAAGATGTACAACTTGGTAGGTTAACTGGTCATTGTAAATTGTCCCATGATCATCGACTATGATTAAATCGGGGGAGCTTTGAATCTTTCTTTTAGACAGAGATACAATGTGTTGTTGTTGTTGTGGCACTATGCTTGATATTTCCTTTCATGTCCTTAGGCCTCCAGCACTGCATTTCAACCTTTATCATCTGAAACACGGGTGTCTCCATACTGTAAATCAAAGTCGTCAGAAGCACTGAGTGTTTTTGCATATGGGATAGGTTCAGAGTGCCTCCTTGATGCATTACTGAGAGTGAACACCCTGATCTACCCCTTGGGGTTCAACTTCATGACTCATAGAGTTTTGTTCCTCAAATATATCCACATTGACATTAAGTATACTGGATTTTTCTCTGTTCCATGCCAACACAGGAACTCTCACCAAAGGAGAGCTCTTCTGGAGCACATCCAGCATTCGCAGCACTTGACTCTCCGGCCATCTTAGCTGCAATTTCTTCTTGCAACTTAAGCTTCTCCATCTTCCTTCAAAGCTGTTCCTCCTGTTGTTCCCGGTCTCTTTGAAGCTGTTCCAACAGTTATCCCTAACTCCTTCGAAGCAGTTCCGCATTTTTCTCCGAGGCGTGTTTATCATTTAATATCTGTTGTCATGCATATAACTCAGCTAAATCAGCATATATACTAATGCATACCAATGTGATATCAGGCGCACAGGATGTTCTGCTAGCAACAGAACTGGCTACCTGCACGTTATACACTCTATCTTCAACTTTATATGTAGTCACAGCCTGTTCTTTGTTGTTGTAAGTGCTTTCATTTCCCCCCAGGAAACTGACCTTCAACATCCCAAGATTTTTAATGTCTCGCTCAGCTTCAAGGTTACTACTTCAAGCTGAACTCATTTTGTCTTCCAAAGGTGCAGACAAGGCAAAACAACAGCAGTTTCAACCAAGCTTTTCGACAATGGAAGCAATATTTCAATTCTCCGGCCTTTTCACAGAGCCAAGGGTCGAACACTTCAGGCAAACACCACTACACATCTTTCCAATCCAACCCAGTTGGACACAGCAACATTTGACCACTCAAAATTGTGTTTCAAATCCAAAACACACTGCATGAATCAATGAAAGGTCATTACTTGCCACAAGCTTCTCCAAGCTGCGGTGCTTCTAATTTCTCAGACACATCCGAATGCTGAAGTATGTTTGGTACAACTGTTGAAATCTTTGCTGACAAAATGTAGCAGCAAAGCTAATTCAAAATTTACAGAATACAGAGTAAATAAAAAAAACAGATATGTGGCTTCTACATCCCACTATGGGGACACCACAGTCGCACAGTGGTTAAGGGTGATTTATACATGTGAGTCAAATGTACACCGTAGGCACCGCATACCCTACGCCGTAGGGTGACGTGCACCTCCCCAAAAATGTAACTCATGCGTTGCGGCGACGCAGACCGCAACAACTGTGATTGGTCCGCTTGGTGGCATTGCATTTCCTCATACGCATTTCTGATTGCTTTTCTCCGCCATGTCTGTACACTGATGCGAAATAAATGGTCGGAGACGATGAAGCAAATCATCAAGTCTACCTGCCGGCATCCAAAAATATTTGAAATGCATTTCCTCGTCCATGTCTCTCACGAAGAAACTCAACACAGTGGCATAGAAACCCCACCGCCAACTAGCTTTTTGGCGGCGAATTGCAGAGCAATGCAGACACAACTACACATGCTCGCTACGGCGTAGGGCTACGCAAAAGTATAAATCAGGCCTACGGCGTAGCCTGTACGCACAAGTATAAATCAGCCTTAAGTGTGACGCTATTACAGCTTGGGGTGTCGTAGTTCAGAGTCCAGTTCTGGTGGGCTCTGTAAGAAGTTTGCAAGCCCTTCCCGTGTGCATTTTTGTGTTTCCTCCAAGAACTGCAGCCTCCTTCCACAGTCTGAGGACATACTGGTTAGGAAGTTGATTGGTCTCTGTGATTAGGCCAAGGTTAAATCGGTGGGTTGTGGGCAGTGCAGGTTGTCGGCTGCGAGGACCTGCTCTGTGCAGTATTTCTAAGTAAAAAATAAAATATTCATTCATGGTTGTTTTATCTTTTTTTTTGCATCTTCTGCACAATTAAAGGTACCTCCATAAAATGTTCCAAATACAGTGGTTGATAGCAACGGAATATCAACATTCTCACCCAGAAATGAAGCTCTGATTAGAATCCATTGGCTCCAATGGGCAGGCCATGCCATTCACATGCCAACATCACAATCTCAATACAAAGACTCTTTCTCCAAACCTTGTCACTGCAAGAGCTCACCATATTTCAAAGATGTTTGGAAAGGCCCCACAAGAAAGTGAGAAAGCCCACTAATTCATTGGAATTCCTAATTTGTTATAGCTATAGTAAGGGAATAATTAATATAAAGCAGCTGTCCCACTGTCACCTTACTATAGTTACATATGGCTTTGAGACAACAATTTTAGTCTAATTTGCTATAGAGGGAATGCAGGAAAGATTCACCTCATTGGTTCCTGTGATTGCAGGTCTGATATCTGAGGGAAAATTGAAACTGCGAAGCCACTATTTTCTTGAGTTTAGAAGTATGAGACACTTAGACACATACAAAATCCTTAGATGGCTTAGATTCGAATAGATTGGATTATGAGGACACACAGTCCTCTTTTATTGTCATTTAGTAATGCATGCATTAAGAAATGATACAATATTCCTCCGGTGTGATATCACAGAAACAGGACAGACCAAGACTGAAAAAATGACAAAAACCACATAATTATAACATATAGTTACAACAGTGCAACAATATCATAACTTGATGAAGAACAGGCCATGAGCACAGTAAAAAAGTTCAAAGTCTCTCGAAAGTCCCGCATCTCACGCAGAAGGGAGAAGGAAGAAAACTCTCCCTGCCATGCCCGACCACAGTCCGACTCTGAGTCGTCCAAAAACTTCGAGCTCTGATCAGCCCTCCAACACCGAGTACCAAGCACCATCTCTGCCGAGCACTTCGACCTCAGCCTCGGTCGCCAGCAGCAGGCAAAGCCGGGGATCTTGGGTCCTTCCCTCTGGAGATTCTCGATCGCACAGTAGTAGCGGCAGCGAACCGGGCATTTCAGAAATTTCTCCAGATGTTCCTCTGTGCCTTCTCACGTCTGTCTCCATCAGATCAGAATTGTGCACGGCCCCCTATTTAACAAACACGATAACATTTCACCGGAGAGGCTACGCGCGCTGCGTCGCGCCGCCATCTTCTCCTCCCGCCAATGAGAAGGGTAGGTTTGAGGAGATGTTTCCTTTGGCTAAAGAGATCAGAATTATGGGTCACTGTCTCAAATTAAGGGCAATAATATTATTGAGAACCGAAACAAAGAGGTTTTTCTTCACTCAAAAGATGGAGTTTCAGTCATTGATTGCCAGAATGTGCAAGTACTGCCCAGCATATGAACACCAACTTTTGTGTACTCTCTACATATGAGAGAGGTGGGTGGCATGGATTTACTGGCTCTGTGAAGCTGGAGGTTACCTTCTGCCATCTGAGAACCTGGCTCACAGCAGCATTTCCAACTTGAAAACTATCCTGGTTACAATCAGTTCTTTGGAAGAGAAACCCGCCATAATATGGAGCAGACCTGAATTTCTGGATATGAAAAGGCAAAAGGGACCTTGGGATGTATTTGGAAAATGGTGTCTAAGATAAAAGATTAGTCGTCATCTTGTTGAGTAGCATAGAAGGCTAAAAAGGCTGACTGCTCCTCTTTCTTGTTGTCTTATATTTATTGAAGTGGCAACCTGCTCTTCTAGTATTAGCTTAAATATTGTTTAGATGAAAATCGCATCACCTTGCTCAACAACAGTTCCAACCCTTTCCTCCTACATTATCTCTCCACTCAAATTTCTAAGTTCACTGTCGCTATGTGGGCAAATTTGGCAGTGAATTTACACTTCAAAATTCTCACTAACAGCATTTGTATGAAGTGCTGGTTTTTCATAATGTTTGTTGATGGAGGAATGTTGCCTAAGAGAATAAGATATAATTTGAGCCATTTTAACAATCAGTTCAGAATTGACTTTGACACCTTGTCTCAAAGACAGTACCCTTGATAATGCAGTGCTTAAGTACAGTATTTCACTTAATTATTATTCTGTTTTGTACTTGTCAGCAAAAGATATTGTTAGCAGTACTCCTCCACTTGGGATTATGTCAGGAACAGCCAGATAAATTACCATTTAACCTGTACAGGTGATCTCTGTGGCCAGCTCTGAAATGAACATATTAAAACCAAAGCAGCACTCTTACAGTTACTGAGGAGTGTTTCTACTTAATAAATGCCTACTGTAACAAGGCGAGAGTGTTCCAATTAGAAACCTGGATAGATTGATAAAGAACAGTAGCTTTGTCCACTATGCAAGGTGTCAAATGTGCCATAGTGACTCAGCAGGGCTGCAGCCAGGCAAAAAATTGCTATGGAGATCTTTGTGAATTGTAGTACTACAAGAGTGAAATCTGTAAAAGTAATAAATACAAAACGCTGGAGGAACTTAGCAAGTCAGGCAGCATCTCTGGAGAAGAATAAACAGTCGACATTTCAGGCCAAGACTTTTCATCAGAACTATATAGGCCTTCACTTTGAGGAAACTGTAAGGCAGGTAAACTTGCTTAGCCACTCTGCCTGTTCCTTTGGATGGAAAGATCAAGTACTGAAAATGAACTTTCCCTCCATGAATGTAAAATGCACTGAAGTTAGGATTCTGAGAATGATTGAAACTTCATTTTTCAGGAAACTAAAGAAGGCAAGTACATGTATGAGGCTATATTTGCAATTACAGATCTCAGTGGAGGTAAATAATGTACTTTGTGTGTTAACTCTTTAAGTGGCATGGTTTCGTAGGAAACAAGATTAGTAAAAACATTAACACGAGAAATTCTGTAGATGTTGGAAATCCAAAGCTGCACATACAAAATGCTGGAGGAGCTCAGCAGGTCAGGCAGCATCTATGAAAATAAATATTGTTTTTTTTTCGGAATAGTGAGGTTGAAAAACATGATGCACAATACACATATTTGTTGAGCAGAAAGTTATTTATTCATTTAAATTAGCGTGTTCAATCAAATAAAAGAGATTCATGGTCCCCTGATCTTGGTCTATCATTCAATAAAATCATGTTTGGGTGGTCCCTTAATTCTAATCAACATATCTTAAAAACCTTGATTCTATTCTTTTGGCAACACACACAAAATGCTGGAGGAACTCAGCAGGTCAGGCAGCATCTATGGAAATTAATAAACAGTTGATGTTTCAGGCCAAGATTTGATTCTTTTCTCCAGTTTCATTTTTCTTTTTTTTAACTTTTGTTTAAATATTTGAATAATTAACGTTCTTGGCCAAAGATTTCCTGTGCATTGCTACTTAAAAATTATTCTTTGTATTCAGTACAGAGTAGCATTAACAATTTCAATTGTTAAGGTAAATTTTCTTAGCCCAAATTGATTCATGACTCTGCCAATAAAAAACCCAACATAATCAAAAAGGAATTGGTGTGATAAAATCCCTTAATTTTGAAAGCTCATATTGTTTGTTTATCTTATAATATGTTACCATACCATTCAATGCACATCTGTCTAATGTAAGCAGCAAATTTCTGCTATTCTTTGGTGATGTTGGACTAATAAATTTTCCGGTTATTGGTGAGACTACTATACGTGCCCAAACGCTTTAATTTCACTTATTTTTACATCTTACACAATTCTATAATGATTTTACAGTGAAACTGGTGTGATTAATAGGAGCTGGAACTAAATAAGCTCTCTGGATTATGATTCTGTCCTTAAAATAATGTTTGACCCCTGGAGTTCCAGACTTTGACACCAGCTGCAGCCACATTCTGCACTGCGGCTCACATTCCAGACTAATGATTATACTAAACGCTGAATCAGAATTTCTGAACATTTGGATGCCAGATTGCCAGAGATTATTGGCATTTATAATGAATTATAATTAACTTCCAGCGAATGTAAAATGATATCCAAAGCTTGGCTGAAGAGAAATGTTCAGAGATACCTCTGTTGGGACGATAGGTAGAACTAGACAGGAAGTGCCAGATATGAAGGTTAGCCTGGATTTTGTGTACTAAAGTTATTGCTGCCTCTAAGTAAATAAACATATAATTTATATAATTGATAGTTAGGAAGACAGTTTTCTCCACAATGTTTATTACTCTTGGTGATACACCACTTCTGCAGAATGGAGTAGATAACTCAAAACCTATAACAGTTCCAAAACTTCTTTGGCATAACACATTTTGCTGTGATGAGTGTATGTTCAAAAATATGATGCACATTTTTCTTTCTCCTGAAATTTACAAAACTGAGTATTATTTTAATATACTTGTACAACTAATGAATGGTTCTATACTTAGAAGTTTTTGGGTGTAATGCATGAAATTCATATGTATCATTCCATTCATTGCAACTAGTCCGGGAGAGTGGATCTAGTCTTTAGAACTAATGGGAAGCCATTCAAGCTACATCAGGTACAATCCATAAACATTATCAGTGGAACATAAGTCGTCAAGCTGCAGTATGTAGATAACTCTTGTATTTACACTCAGTGTCCACTTTATTAAGTTCACCTGTTCACCTGCTCCTTAATGCAGATTTCTAATCAGCCAATCACATGGTAGCAACTCAATGCATAAAAGCATGCAGGCATGATCAAGAGGTTCAATTGTTATTCAGACCGAACATCAGAATGGGGAAGAAATGTAATCTAAGTGATTTTGACAATGGAATGATTGTTGGTGCCAGATGGAGTGGCTTGAGTATCTCAGAAACTGCTGATCTTCTGGGAATTCACCTACAAGAGAATGGTGCGAAAAGCAAATAAACTTCTAGTGAGCAGCAGTTCTGTGGGTGAAAATTCCTTGTTAATGAGCTAGCTCAGTTGAGAATGGCCAGCTGACAGGAAGGTAACAGTAACTCACATTACTACAGTGGTGTGCAGAAGCGCATCTCTGGATGCACAAAATGTTGAATTTTAAAGTGGATGGGCTGCCGTAGCAGAAGGCCATGAACATGCATTCAGTGGCCACTTTATTAGGTACAGAAGGTACCTAATAGAGTGACCACTGTATATGTCCAATGTATGTGGAAATAGCAAGATTAAATAATAAATCGGGAAAGGTATCAGAAATTTTACTTCGAGAATGGTTGAGTACATATTTCATATCCATTGTATCTCCAGGTGGATGGAATCCACATTGATTTGGGTGCAGCTCTTTGCATGAGGAGGAGGCAATTGGCAAGGGCTCTTGTGGGAGACAGAGGAACTGAGTAAATCAGAATGATAAAAAAAAACGGGCCAGTGGAGGAGCAGTTTAAACGAATTTGGAGAATTCAGTGTTCATGTCTTTGGGTTGTAATTACCCTGGCAGAATAAAAGGTGCTGCTCTGCTAGTTTGCACTTAATTTCACTCTGGCAATGAAGGATGTTGAGAACAGATATCCCGGTGTGGGAATTAGGAACAGAAAGAGGACAGGTGCTCTGCAAATTGATTGCCTAGACCGTGCTTTGTTATTGATGTAACGATGCCACATGAAGAGCACTGATTGTACGAGCAAGGTTGGAAGAGATGCATGTGAACCTCTATCTCACCCTGGTGGGTCATTTAGGGCCCTGGATGAAGGAGAAAGTGCTTCAGAAGGAGTAAGAATGGGTGGGGAAGGATAAATGAATCAGGGTGTCATTGAGAGGGTTGTCCCTGCAGAATGAAAAAAGGGGTGAGAAGTGGAAGATGTGGCCGGTTGTGTGTTCATGTTGTACCCATCCAGTGTGAAAGATATGCTAGATGTGTAGACAGGAGGGATGGGGTAAATGCAGGGTGTGAGAAATAATGGTGATTCAATTTAAGGCTTTATGAACACAGTGGTGAGAAAGGAAGCCCTTTTTTCTGAAAAAGGAGGAGATCGCAGATGTTCTGTAATGGAAGACCTCTTCTGGAGAACAGATGCCACAGAGGGTGGGAAGATGTAGGAGTCAATGTGTTTGTAGTAAGTGTCAGTGAATACTCTTTCTCCTAAGATTGAGATAAAGAGATCAAGAAAGGGGTAAGGTGCATTGGAAATGGTGCAAGTAAATTTGAGAGCAGGGTGGAAACTGGTACTGAAGTTGATGAAATTGATGAGTTCCACATGTCACCACCTAGCCATTAGATTTCCTCAGTTCTCCTCACATGGATCCACCTACCCACTTGCTAGCTTTTGTTCCACCCATTCCCCCTCACCTCTTTTACTGGCCATCTCTTCTCTTTCCCTTTGTCAGGACCTGATGAAGGGTCTTGGCCCGAAACGTGGACTGTACCTCTTCCTAGAGATGCTGCCTGGCCTGCTGCGTTCACCAGCAACTTTGATGTGGGTTGCTTGAATTTCCAGCATCTGCAGAATTCCTCGTGTTTGCGTCTTCTCTTTCCTTCAGTTTAGAAACGCAGGCTGTCCATTTCCTTCCACAGATGTTGCCTGTCCTGCCAGGTACCTCCAGCATTTTGTCTGTAGCTTTAGAAATACCTGTATTCGTGAATTTATGGTTCTTGCAACATCCCACATTTTCATCTCTGCATTACTTGCAATCATAATTTTAATTGCCAAATATTTAAGCCCTGAAATTCCCTTTCTTATCCACTATTTTCCTCCTCCTTTGTTATTCTTAAGCCTATTTATTTGACCAAGATTTATACAACCAAGTTTGTCTTGCTTGGTGTTAGTGCTTTTCAGGGCAATTCTGTAAAGTACCATCAATATCATTAGGGATTTAGAAAAAACACCAAATAGCATCTCATTTAAAAATTTGATTTACCTAACCCAGCGGACTTCAAGACACACGAGGAAAACTAATAAAAATTCCAAAGGAACTTTATTCAGAACATTGTAAAGAAAACCTGCTGGTGGTCTTCTTCAGTGAAAAATGGGAGCAGCTTTTCTTTTTTCCTCAATACATACAGGACATATTCAGATTGAGTTCTTTATAGAAACTATAATGCCAGGAATGCACATGTTACTTATTATCCATTCCTAAAGAGACCCGTACTTATTCCTGAAATCTAGCCAAATAGTTATTTCATTGATTTAAATTTGAATGCAACTTAATATATATGCGAGCAATTAACTGATATATCAAAGATGACCAAGCAAATTTTAATGTGTGTTGCTTGGATTTCCAGCATCTGCAGAATTCCTGTTGTTTGCGTTATTAAAGATGACCATAGGGATTATTCAAGTAATCTTTCAGTGTAAAAGATTCACAAAATACCCTTTGAAACGACTTACATCGTTGCTCAAGTGTCAAAACAGCAAAGATCGGGCGTTAAATACTGATCATACCATCATGCTTATTTCAGAGAAGTAACTTTCAAAACAAAACCTGCGAGCATGTTCTCGAGGTTTTTAACAAATCGATTTAGTGAATATGTGAGTTGATCTAGAATCCTACGCCCATGTTATCCACTGAGTTTATTGTCATGTCATCAAGTTTATTTTTCCTTTCAATATTGTCATAGAAAACCAAATACTAAACATTGCGATGTGGTAACATTACGTAACGCATTTATAACATAATAAATGAACATAGTTCTCATTACAAATACTTAACAAGGGCATTCTCCACTTACAACCTGTAAACTGCACAGAGAAAAACGAACCTTTTTCATGTCATCTTCAGTTCATGAGAACAAAATAAATCCATACAGATATTAATTTTCTCATTTTTATATTGTCAACATATTATTTAATCACTTGAGGAAATGTTTCCCCGAAATACTGTACAGATTTTCGAAGATGATCACAGGTGAATTCGATACATCAATCTGCATAATGACATAGGTAGTGTGAGCTTTCAGGGTGTCCGGCGATCCAATATGTTTGATTCCTTTTTAAGGAATATCCCGTAGAACATTTTTTTAGAAATACAGAAAAGATGGATGTCAAACCACTTCTTTGCTTTTATTTAATTCCGATGTGGAATTCAAAAATGCATCCGACACCGTTAGCAAAGTGGCGTATTAACTGTTCTAAAAGACATTCTAGTTGATAAACACCAGTACTTTTGCACTTAAAAACTAGAAAAGCGGGACAGGACGAAGCCAAATTATGAACAACAAATTTTAAGAGTAAGTTTTCCTTCGCTATAACAAAAATTTGTAGCGTTTTCTCTCAGTTTATCTCGCGAGAGCTGGCGCACAGCCCCCCCTCCCCTTCCCTCTTGATTGACAACCAAGATGTCGGTGGAGAAAAAGCTCCCCGGTGCAAGCTGTTGGGAACGGCGACAACAAGCACCTGCAGCCGAAGATCACTGCTCTCCGTAGCATCAGGACCACAAGCTGCTGAACTAACACTGGCCACTTTCTCCAATCAAACTCGACCCAGGCGCATGGAGTCCATTTGAAAATTATATATAATTCCCTCAGATTTATTATTCAGTCTTGCTGTATGTTATTTATAATATAATAATTTGCGGTCATGGATGAAGACAATAAGACAAAGAACGAAGAGCAGCATCTAACTGTCCAAAAAGCATTGCAGCAATGTGAATTGGTCCAAAATATGATAGACATCAGCATCTCTAGTCTGGAAGGGTTAAGGACTAAATGTGCCACATCAAATGACCTTACGCAAAAAGAAATAAGAACACTGGAGGTAAGGAAAATTATGAAGATAAATTGAAATGGTCGTGTCCTCCCAAGACAATAACGTACAATTTGCAGTGCATTATATATAATTGACGGAAAGCTAAGGTATATAAAAGACGCTGGCTGCAAGCTAGGTGTCTGCTGTATTTTGTTTATATACAATGGTGTTGTGTGCAGTGTAATAAATTAAGGAGCTGCAGTAGATGAAGTGAGTCTGCGCATTCTGCAGGTGCTGAAAAGGTGGTGGGCTCCGTGTTATAAAATATTAGTCCGAATCGTTTAAAAAATGAATACATATGTCGGTTTAAGAAATCCCGCATTTCACGTTTCGTTTCGTAGTTAGTGCGAAGGACGTGATATAATTTGAATAAACATGGGCGATTAAAGGGATCTTTTACGTTTGTACAACTCAAAAATGTTGGAAAATGTTACATGACCATAATTAATAATCTATGGTAATGTACACGTAGCCTCTTTTTTTTATTGCACTCTATTAACCGCCTCTGTCATTTTCTGTTCAGCACATGGCTGGGACCAATTCATTCGTAGGTGGGGAATTTTGGGGTCTTAACTTCACAGAAATTCAAATGACTACACTGTTGAATCGTGACTTATTTCAGTAGTTGCGAATCATCGCGATTGGCACAGCTTTGGAATATTGTTAAATTCTGAGATGAAATGTAGCAAAATTGTCAAATTAAAAAAAATTGGTTGGGTATCAGTTCGAATGGACGATGTTGAAGTTAACTTTAGACTTCATTTCAGTGATCTTTTATTTTGAAATAAATGATTGCAGCTAATGTATGGCTATCGGAAACTAACGTTTACATTCAGGAAGAGATTTCTTACTCTGGAGGCGTCTGTATCTGATGTTGTTGATTAGGTATTTCAGAAGGTTGCACTAAAAACGCGATCGCTTTACGGTTCTGACAATGCATTGTTTCTGGGCGCTGGATTGTCCCGTACATAGCATCATTGAGAAGTTGGAACAATGTCATCACTTTTGAGGCCCATTTCATAACAGCGAACAATATTTGCATAGAAGATGAATAACAGTTGAAATATTGTTCCGATTTTTAAGTTTCTCAAGGTATGCCGAGGTTCTCAGGGCACCGTGTTCCTTGCTTTAATGGCGACATCTGCTGTTCACCGTAGAGCCCTCGGAGAACTTGAGGTGTTGCACAGTTCTGGATAGAACAGTCTATGTGAAATATTGGACCACGCAACGTGATTTTGTCAGGTTTCTATCGCAGTAATCTGTGCAAATATTTGAACTCGGAAGAGGGTAATAGGTGTTAGATGATCTAAACCATTCGTGATCTATTTTTTTGTTCTCGAAAAAGGAAAACAAGCGATCGAAATTACATTTTGGAAATACACAATTCTGAGCGTAAATTAATATCCGATTGTTATCTGATCTTTCAAAGAAAACGGAACATTTTATATATTATATTCCATAACAAAATATATTCTTAATCTGATTTGTTTAAAAACTATAGTCCGAAACCACTTCAACATGTTGGACCTAGCGTGAATCTTAAATAATGATATTAATAAAAGTATGTGACATTTAAATTTACCTTCGGTGTATGTTTGTGATACATATGCAGAGAAAACAGTTGCTGATGAAATACGCTTCTTTTGAGGTAATTTTAATAGGACTGATAAAGTTGACCAGTATGGAGTCCTGCTTTGTTACCTTTTTCAAAACAACTTTTGCGGTTAAACGTAGAATGGGTGAGAAGTTCAGGAATGAACAGCAGTTGACTTAAAATGCGAGTACAGTATGTGCGGGGAGAGTATAATTTTCCACATGCAAATCAGTTTGCAGCAAGTTATTTTCAAGTGTCGAATGAAAGAGCTCTTCTTGAAAGGTTGCATGGTATGTGTTATAAAGTGTGGTTAGAACTAGACTGCGTTTCCACGCTGTATTTCATAGTTATGAACTCGTAGTGACCAGTATATACACGCAAATGAAAATGACGCTATGAGGCCAGGTCGTGTTACTACCCTTCTGCTGCTCTGCACGCTGTATCGAAAGACCTAGAGCAGTACTATTGTTCACTTAAATTAACCCTGCTTGCATTTATTTGAACACTGACACCACTCAGTTGTAAATTTTGTCAAAAATCTGTACGCCTGTATTAAGGATATTGCTTCACATCTTTCTAAAAATAGTATACATTTCTAGCTAGTATAGTGTAATAAAAATCGTCATTGGTGGATGGAAGACCGTTAAGTATTTTGACAGTAGATTAAAATGAACAGTTTCGTTATTCTTACAGGTCATATTTTCCTCTTAATATGGTGTGGTGGATGATAGATACCAGTTCCTTCGGTGAGTTTTCATAGAATGCTTTTCCTGTATTCCCACAGTCAGAGAAGCCTAAAGTGCTGACGTGTGGTCTTTCACAACAGGAGAGAAAAAAATAATTCAGATGAATTATTACCTGTGACGTAATTTAAACGATTGATTTATAGTATTATTGGCAGACTGGCTTATCAATCAAAACTTAGTCGGATTGAACTGTTGGCCCTTGGTTCCTTCAGGACTTCATTTTAAGGAGTACTTATAGCTGTTGTTGGTAATATTTATTCATCCCCCTTGGTATGGGAAATAAAACCAAAGAAAATGGGACCACCAGTTTTTTTTTATAAAATAAAATTATATGGTGGTGGAATTTGATGAGGATTTTTGACATTTCTAATATAGAAATTTTATCCTGAGGTTAAGTTTGGGTTGACTGACTTTTATGTAGCCAGTAGCTCTCCTCAGGATTGTACCAAAAGAACAAATTTATGCAAAATCTTGATCCTTTCACATTAGAAATTAAAAAAATTCTATTTTAATTTAATTTTATTTTATGTGATTTTTATTGTTGTGAACACAAGTTAACTTTGAAAATTTAATTTATAGAATTACAGGTGTTGAAACTTGGTTTAGTAGCACATGTTTTTGAGAACAGTGGGAGCTCAATACCAATAATGAAATGTACCTCACCTTTATAGTGAACCTTACATATATGTCTGTGATATTTGGAGCACATCTGTTGTTTCGCAATGTGCAGTTATGTTTCCTACACCACCCCCCCCCCCCACTCTCATTGATTGATGCATATGCAATTACATAATGTTGGCTATGTGGTGGAAATCAGGTCTGAGAATTTATAACAAGCCCAATATTTATACTTTTGAAGGAATCATTAATTACTTGCATTTTTTGGGGGGCATTCATGTGAAACAGAATCACTGTAATCTTCGATGAGATCCAAAACACAAAATAATCTGCAGATGCTGGGGTCAAAGCAACACTCACAACACACTGGAGGAACTCAGCAGGTCGCGCAGCATCCGTGGAAACGATGAGTCGACTCCAGCGTGTTGTGAGTGTTGCTTCGATGATATCCAGTTAGCCGGACTATCTGATATTTGCAAACAATCTCCTTTCAAGGTGACTTGACCTGTGGTCCTTCCTGGTATAGCCCACTCGTAGTTTGCTGTTGTAGGTGGTGGTTGATTCCCATCTTTTCCTGCGTGTAAGGAAAGAATTTTATTGAGCTTATTGTGCATGATACATCTGCTATATTTAAAGAGATGAAAGTGTAAGATATGTGAATGAGTGCTCATGTCTAGAAATCCAATTGTGGGTTGATTGAGTTTAGTGTTATTTCTACTAACTCTGCCCTGACATGTGAGGAACAACATTCCTGTAAATGAAGCCTTTAGCTTTATTGTCCCAATACTTGGATCCTTGCTCTTAGCTGTCCTAGGTTACTAGGTGTGCAGGACATCCTCTTGATTCCAACCTCTTTGATCACGAATTCAAGGTTCATCTCTTTTGAGACGAGCACACATGGCACAAAAATCATGTTTAATGCAGGATTTGACAAAATCATTTGCTAACACACTCAAACATACTGCATTTGTCCTGCAGTCCTTGAAATTCCATCTGGTGTGTCCATGGAGAAAGCAGTAGCAGCAGCAGGTTCCACAGACGAGGGTAGACGAAATAGGGTCTTGTTGGTGACATAGTACGAGAGGCCCTGGAAGAGAGGGGTTGGTCACACTGTGGCAGCACCAGAAGCAGGTAGGAGTTGGAGTCCTCAAACTCGGGGCCGGTTTTGCTGGAGGGGTCACCTTGCAATGGTCTTAGATTGTTTGCACAGATTTAAGCAAGACTGTAATTAGATTTAACTAGATGGAATATTAATAGATGTGAAGAATGAGAGAGAGAGAGAGAGGGATTAGACTGGGTTTAATGAGTTGAAAGAAATTGCAGGTGATGGGATCTGGAGCAGTGAGCAAACTGCTGGGAGAACTCAGTGAGTCAGCCGGCATCTTTGGGGGTAGGAAATGTAGACACTTCGGGTCAAAACCCTGCATCATGGCTGAGTGGAAAGTGAAGATAGCCAGCATAAAAAGGGAAAAAGGAATGGTGAGACAGGGCTCACAAAGTGATTGGTGGACTGCAGATGGGAGATGGACAATAGTCTGGTAGGGCTAGGTTGGGGAGATGCTGTTTCCTGCACCCTTGATGAACTGGATAATTTTATCATCTTCACAACTACTTCCCACTTTCTGGATCTTTCTCTCTGTCTCAGGAGGCAAGCTCAGAATCAGAATCAAGTTTAATATCACTGGCATATGTCGTGAAATTTGTAAACTTTGCGGCAGCAATACAATGAAGTAGGTGCTGCCGGCAGGTAGCTGTAGGAGTGGAGTCCTCAAACTTGGGGCCAGTTTTGCTGGAGGGGTCAGCAAATATAGGAAATATAGGGTCAGCAAACACGATAAATATAGAAAAAAACTGAATTACAGTAAATATATATGTATACTAAATAGTTAAGCTATAATACTGCAAAAACAGAAGTAAATTAAATAGAAGTAGTGAGGTAATGTTCGTGGGTTCAATGTCCATTTAGGAATTGGATGGCAGAGGGGAAGAAGAGGGCATGTCCTGGGTGGTGGGGGTCTTTTATGATGGACACTTCCTTCCTGCGGCACTGTTCCTTGAAGATGTCTTGGATACTACGGAGGCTAGTACCCACGAAGGAGCTGACTAATTTTGCAGCTTTCTGTAGCTTTTGATCCTGTTCAGTAGCCCCCCTCTCTCCACCCCCCCCCCATACCAGCCAGTCAGAATGCTCTCCATGGTACATCTGTACTTGAAGTTTTCAAGTGTTTTAGGTAACAAACTAAATCTTCTCAAACTCCAAATGAAATGTAGCTGCTCTCTTGCCTTCTTTATAACTGCATCAATATGTTGTAACCAGGTTGGGTCCTCAGAGATATTGACAGTCAGGAACTTGAATTTGCTCACTCTCTCCACTTCTGATCCCTCTATGAGGATTGGTTTGTGTTCCTCGTTCTACCCTTTCTGAAGTCCACAATCAGCTCTTTGGTCTTACTAACACTGAGTGCAAGATTGTTGCAATGACACCACTCAATTAGTTGGTATATCTTGCTCCTGTTCACCCTCTCATCACCATCTGAGATTCTGCCAACAATGGTTGTATCATCTGCAAATTTCTAGATGACATTTGAGCTACAGGATACCTAGCCACACAGTCATGGGTGTAGAGAGAGTAGAGCGGTGGGCTAAGCACGCATCCCTGTGGTGCGCCAGTATTGATTATTAGCGAGGTGGAAATGCACAGTTAGGAAGTTGAGGATCCAGTTGCAGAGGGATGTACAGAGGCCCAGGTTCAGTAACTTTTCAATCAGGAATGTAGGAATGATGGTGTTAAATCCTGAGCTGTAGTCAGTGAACAGCATCCTGACATGGGTATTTGTATTGTCCAGGTGATGCAGGGCTGCGTGGAGAACCATTGAGATTGTGTCTGCTGTAGACCTATTGTGGTGATAGGACGTGGAAGCTCTGCAATTTGCCTTACTGAGACAGGAATTGATTCCAGCCGCGACCAACCTCTCAAAGTGTTTCATCACCATAGATTTGAGTGCTGCTGGATGATAGTTGTTAAGGCAACTTGTGCTGCTCTTCCTGGGCACTGGTATAATTGCTCTTTTGAAGCAGGAGGAGATTTCTGACTGTAGCAATGAGAGATTGAAAACGTCTTTGAATACCCCTGCCATTTGGTTGGCACAAGTTTTCAGAGCCTTACCAGATACTTCATCGGGGCTTGCTGCCTTGTGAGGGTTCACCTTCCTGAAAGACAGCCTGACATCGGCCTCTGAGACAGAGGTCACAGGGTCACCAGATGCTACAGGGATTCTCATAGCTGTAGTTTTATTCGCCCTTTCAAAGTGAGCATAGAAGTCATTGAGCTCATCTGGAAGTGAAGCTTCACTTGTGGGAAGAAATGGCCTGCAAACTCTGCCAGAGTTGATGTGCGTACGATATTGCTTCTAACCTCCCCTGGAATTGCTTCTTAGTTCTTGATATAGCCCTCCATAAGTGATACCTGGTTTTCTTGTACAGACCTGGTCACCAGGCTTAAATGCCACAGATTTAGCCCTAAGCAGACTATGAACCCCTTAGTTCATACACGGCTAGGGGGTTCGTACATTGCTTTGGGAATGTACAGAATGCTGTTCATTATGTTGGATCTGTGTTTAATTTCTGATCTTTAGGGTTCTTCCAGGAGTCAAAAATGGCAAGCAGTCTTAATTCCGAGATTTCAGTTTATTGTAAAGTACAAAAAAAAATACAGATACTAATTAAACTAAATAAAGAGCTGAAAAACTATGCTTAAGAGGGAAATTAATGCTAAGGGGAGTAAGACAAAGGAATAGAGATGGCTCTTTAGAAAAATCTATTACTTTTATAGATTAGATAAAGAAACGTCCTTAGATAGTGATAAATTAAAACAATTACATCACGTGGGTAACGTGCCAATATTTTGCCAGTGAAAAATGAGAAAGATGATAAAGTGTTAGTTTAGCTGCTACACCGCTTTCTGCTGGTGAGTGTGAAAAATACATGAGTTTGTAAAAAGTACAGATCTTATGAAAATGTCTAATAATTATATTCATGCTTTGTCTTCCCACAGTACTTCTCTTAATCTGGAGTCACTTTAGCTTGCTTGCAGTGGCTGGCGTGTATCCATTTACTTTTACCTTCTGCCTTAACTGCTGGATTGATATTAACGGTACTTGGTAAGGACTAAGGTCCTGGGGTTCCTTATCAACTTCTTGACCAAGGACCCACTCACCAGGAATCAAAGCGCATCCTCCTTTTGATGGACCACTCCAAGCAGCAGAAATCTGTTGAGACACAGACAGAGAAGCTTGTTTAGTTTTGTACCAGAATCAACTGAACTATGGGACATATCATATATAACAGCTTCTCTGAGGTCCAGAGCTCCTGGTGGTGACATAGGTCATCCTGTCACCACCTCAAATGGACTCAATATTTTTTGTTATTTGTTGTTGCCCTGATGCTGCATTAAGCCAAAGGAAGCGCTGTGGGCCATGGTATGCCTTCCTCATGATACTTAGTCATTGTTTGATGCCACTTACTCTTTCAACTTGTCCTGATGACTTTGGATGATGAGGGTAATGAAAAGACCATTCATCATTTTGGCAGCATCTGGTTTCAAAACATCCATGAAAGTTGACTTGAGAGGACCATAGAGAGCATCTTCTATATTACCTTCGTTTATTCCTGGGACTCCTGAGTGACTGAGCCAAACTGTCCTGTAGCGGTCTTCATATTCAGAAATGTCCTCTAAAGGCTTTTGTTTGCGATTGACCACTTTCTTCCAATCAGTTTGGTTTGGGGCTTGTCCCTCCAACCATGACTTCAGTGCTTCCCAACCAGCTGGTAAATTCTGTTTATTCTATCCTATGCTACCTTCAGCTCGTCATGCTAACTGGTTTATTTGCTGAGTTGTTAGCATTGTAGCTAAAATTTAAATGCCGTCATTATGAATGTAATTTCTATATATTCTTAATTCGCTGAAGTTCGGTCTAAATCTTTAAGCTTCCTTGTTTAAGATGTGGACCTTCCCTGGATCATTTGTCAGTTTTTTTCTGAAACTAGTGGTTGATGACAAACCTCCTGCTTCCTTTCATACTCTTCATCATCAGTCTTGTGTTTTCACTGTATTTAGTTTTTACTGTGGCAAATCTTGCCATGGCTGTCAGACCAGTTACCTGATTTTTGTCGTCATCACTTTGCAGTTCCTCGGAGTTCCAAAGGTGTCACTGTTTTTCGGGGACTAGTTAGTGTTGGTTGCCTATCAACAAGTTTGACATCACCATTAACACTAGACGTCCCACCTCTCCCAGAAGTTCCGGGAGTCTCCCGCATATTGATAGCGGCTCCCTGATGCCCGGAAATTATATACAATATCCCGCAAATCGACTTTTTTGGAGAGGGAGAGCGAGAGCGAGCATCCTGATTGGTCTCTCTTCGTGCTAAGTAGACCTATCAGTTTTCTCTGTGGGCGGGCTTTACAGTCAACCTCAAAAATAATGACAATGTTGCTCGCTGCCCTGTTTGCAACGGTGACTTTTCTATTGCCCATGGTGGGTTAAAATGTAAAAGACATGTTGAGGTGAGCTTAACAGGTGTCATTCGTTCATTAGCACAGCTAACGTTATTTAAACTAGCTGGCTGGCTGCTAAGGAGCTATGCTATTGATGTCCTACGTGATGACGCCAAACTCCCTGTAGACTTGCTTAAAGTTGTAATAGAATAAACATGATAATATAATATAATATATATATTTTAATGTCACAGTTTCTGCATATACCCAACTTGGTTTACAGATTAGACAAAATCACTAAACAAAGTATTACATACACCCTTGGAGGTTGACCCCGGGGGCACGGGATATGGGGTTGTGGGGGGCGGGGGTGCTACCTCCCTGAAATGAGTTTTTGCAGGGTGGGATGTCTGATTAACACTGTTCACGAGGTTGGCCGAACCGTTGAAGATCTGCCTGATGCTGCGCAGACTTGCCTCATTTCACTTTGCAACTCCGAATAGAGCTTTTGAGAATGGACATAATTTGCATGCTGCCTTTTAACCTGTTCCATCAACGCAAAGATCTGTTTTTTTGTTGGTTTATTATTTTAATCATACCACTCTTTTAGCATGTTGTGTGTTTTTTCTAAATCAGCACGTTTGTACTTCAAAGTATCAATCTGCACTTGTAAGTCAATATGCTCGTGCCTTCGTAGCTCCATTAGGGTCTCCGGCATCCTAGCTGTCTTTTTAGTTGGGTGACCTCATCTTTTTGATCTTCTGACATATCGCTTCAACATCACTTATAAGCCCGTCTTCACTAGACTTAGCATCAATAGCACATTTTTTCAGTATTTCTTTACCGACAGTATCAAGTTTAAGTACAACACATAAATAAGTGGTTAAGATTTCAATGACCTTTTCTCTCTCAGCTCGGAATTCAAGAGAACCATCAGTCTTTTTCAAAGCTTTGGGCCTTGTATTAGATTTGATCTAATAGAGAGGGGAGGAGGGGAGGAGAAGATGGCGACGCGACACAGCTGCTCCAAATGATATCGTATTTGCGAAGTGGGATGCCGTGCACAATCCTGATTTGATGGAGACAGACGTGAGAAGCATGGAGGAAGATCTGGAGAAACTTCTGAACTGCCTGCTTCACTGCCGCTGCTACTGTGCGATCGAGAATCTCCGGAGGTGAAGGCCCCAAATCCTTGGCTTTGCCTATTGCCTGTTGCTGGGGCCGGGGTCAAAGTGCTCGGCAGAGATGGTGCTCGGTGTTGGAGGGCTGGTCGGAGGCTTGAAGTTTTCGGACGGACTCAGAGTCGGACTGTGGTCGGGTGCTTCCAGGATGCTGCATCAGCAAGTTTGCAGCGCTGGAAGCTCATGGAAGGGAGTTTCTCCCTTCAGCCGTCTGCGTGAGATGATGGGACTTTTGAGAGACTTTGAGACCTTTTTTTTAATGTGCCCATGGTCTGTTCTTCATCAAATTACGGTATTGCTTTGCACTGTTGTAACTATATGTTATAATTACGTGGTTTTTGTCAGTTTTTTTAGCCTTGGTTTGTCTGTGTTTCTGTGATATCATTCTGGAGGAACAAATTGTATCATTTCTTAATGCATGCATTACTAAATGACAATAAAAGAGGACTGCGTGTCCTCATAATCTAATTTAATCTAATCTTGAGGAGTACTCTTCACTTTTAGACATCAGAAATCTCATAAAACTCACAAATCCATTGTGACGGCAATATCAGGTTACAACCAAACAAACATCTATCCGATATCTTAAAACTTTGTCAACCTCTTGTCCAAAAATTCACACAACTCCGTTGTGACTATATCAGACTCTGGGTTTCCGATAATTTAAATTGGCCGCACCCAGGTCGAACAACCATGACTCTACTCACTCTTAAACTCCTTTTAAACTATGTACTGAAAGTATTTATTCCTGGACAATTAATGAATGGAAGAATGTCTTATCTCCTAGCTGTACGCTTAAAACTTCCTTCGTAGTCCACTTTTTCCCCCTCAAAGTAATCGACCCACGTCCTGGTGCCAAATTGTTGGATCTCCATTTAATTTCTGATCTTTAGGCGAGCAGTCTTGGTTCCAAGATTTCGGTTTATGTTTTTGAGTACAAGCATACATACAAGCTCTAAGCAAACTAAATAAAGAGCTGAAAAATGACACTAAGAGAGGAATTCATGCTAAGGGGTGTAACATAAAGGAATAAAGATAGCACTTCTGAAAAATCTATCCCTTTTATAGATAAGATAAAGGAAATTCCTTAGATAGTGATGAATTAATTAATAGGCTACACAATTAAAACAATTGCATCACATGGGTGAAGTGCAAATACTTAGCCAATGAAAAATCAGAATGGTGATAAACAGTTAGTTTAGCTGCTGTACCACTTTCTGCCAGCGAGTGTGTTTAAGAAGTACAAATCTTATAAAATCTTATAAAACAATGGTTTGCAACAATTTGCATTTATCATATACCCACTGGCTCCTACAGCTACCTAGACTAACCTCTTCCCACTCTGTCTACTAAGGAATGCCATCTCTTTTTCCAGGTTTCTTCATCTCTACTACATTTGCTTTCAAGAAAAGCTCATCAGAAATCTGTCCATTTTACAGGAAATGTGGCTTCCCTTCTACAGTGGTTGATTTCCTCCGCTTCTCAGACTTATCCTATCTCCTTCCAATCAGAACAGAGGTAGAATTCCTTTTGTCATCATTATTCCTTACTATTTAGTTTTTAGTCCTTATTATCTTTCTCACTTACACCAGATGCAGCAAGATCTCACCACTTGCAATATCTTCTCCCTCCCCTTTCTACCTTCTACAGGGATCTCTCCTTCAGTGATTTCCTGGTTCCCTCATTTCCCACCTCCAACCCCTCTCTGAAGCCAGGCACTTTTTGCTGCAACCCCCTTATTGTTATCTAAGGACCTAAACAGCTCTTTTAGCTGTAGCTGAGGCAGTGATTTATGTGAATCTCCTGCAACCATACCTACTGTATTTAGCACTCCTTAAGTGGCCTTATGTACACTCAACTTTATTAGGTTCACCTGTTGACCTGCTTGTTAATGCAAACATCTAACCAGCCAACCATGTGGCAACTCAATGTATAGAGCATGCAGAAAAGGTCAAGAGGTTCAGTTGTTGCTCAGACCAAACATCAGAATGGGAAGCAATATGATCTAAGTGACTTTGACAATGGAATATTTGTTGATGCCAGACTGGGTGGTTTGAATATCTCAGAAACTGCTGATTTTCTGGGATTTTCAAGCACAACAGTCTCTAGAGTTTACAGGGAATGTGTGTGTGAAAGAAAAAAATCTTCCAATGAGCGGCAGTTCTGTGGGTGAAAACGGCTTGTTAATGAGAGAGGTCAGAGGAAAATGGACAGACTAATTCAAGCTGACAGGAAGGCGACGGTAACTCAAATAACCCCACGTACAACCATGGTGTGCAGAAGAGCATCTCGAAATCCTGGAAGTGGATGGACTACAGCAGCAGAACATGGACAAACACTCAGTGGCTACTTTATTAGGCACAGAAGGCTTGCAAAGCATCTGCACTATATCCACAATGGCCACTGGCCATTTTGTTTTCTAGTTGCATGCTATTTCAACTTTTCTTCCCATTTCCATTATGATCTGTCTGTCCTGGACCTTTTCTACAGCTGGGTCATGCCCCTGTGCAAGCATTAGGAAGAACACCTCATACTCTACATAGATAATCTACATCTTAATTCTTGAGATTCACTACCTTCTGAGAGATGAAATTTCCAATCAGTTCATTGTAAATGACCAGCCCCTAATTTTGTAGCTGTGACGCATCGTTTGTGATTCTCCCAGTAGTGAAAATGTCTGAAAATCTAAACCAATGTTTCCCAACCTTTCTTGGCCCAACACCCACTCAAGCACTTTCACACTTGCCAACGCCCACCTTAGGCGCAGTATACTTTCCGGTGCCCCCAAAGTGTAAAAACATGTCTAGCATATGCTGATATGAGAAAAATGTTTCTCTTTATATTTTTATTTGTTTTTAAACCTAGCTTACAGAGTACCTGTGCACCATACAGCAGCTCTGCTATCAATATGATCCTCGAGCTTGATGGTTTTTAGCAACAGTTGAAATAGCTGGTTTAAGTTGTGACAGTAAAAACCTTAAGTCCTATGAGTAACAATGACCAGCAGTTTCTGTTTTTAGTGAATATGTGGATCACTGCACTGAAGCTTTTTCAGCAAGGTAGGAGGATGGAAATGCAATGAAGAGCAGTTTGGCTCTTTTCCAAAGACCAGGAAACTTTGTATGACAGTGTGGTAAAATACCACAAAAGTCAACATTTTTGAAAAGGAATTTTGCTGCTTCATCATTCTGAATTTCGATAATTTCATCTTGCAAGCTCTCTTCCTGTTCTTCCACCTTGCAAAGACATGTGTTAATTACCCAGTCTAGAATTTCCAGATTATTGAAAACCGTGAATGGATTCTGAAAATCCTCCTTCAGTGACTGCAGGTGTAAGCAGTACTCTTACAATCACTGTCTATGAAAGAGAGTGCCATACTTTCCATGCAGGGAAACTCTGAGAATATTCTTCTCCCAATGTTTTGCTTATATATTTCCAATTTTTTGATATAAGTGGACACTGCACTTTTTGGCTGGATTAAATTGAAATTCTCACCCTGCAGTTTCATATTTAAAATGTTCATTTTGTCATACAGATCGGCTATGTATGCCACATCTCAATATAGAAGTTCGATCTTATTTCCCAAGCTCTTGTAGACTTTGAACAAAATTTCAACCACAGTGTCAAAATGATCAAAGAAATGTTTTAAGCAGTAGCCTTTTTGATAGCCAACACACTTCAGTGTGAAGAAGCAAGCATTCAAACTCTTCATTATCTTGGCATTACTGGTGAAATATTCTGCTATTTAATGGATGAGCTTTAATTTTGTTGATAGCAGATACTACAAGAGCCATGTTTGAAAAAAAGGTTGCTGGCTGAAGTTTTTGGTTGTGAGATGTTGACGATGAATTGCACAATGGATTGCAAATGGAATTTCTTTTTCCATAAATGCCACTAAAGCACATTGGCGACCTGTCATATATGGTGCTCCATCTGTTGCACAAGCAATCATGGCTCTTGGAGAATACTTTTATCCTCCATACACATTTTGAGCTTGTCGTGGATTGATTCTCTGTTGATGTTTGTTTTTAACTTCTTACAAAAGAGGATCTGTTCATAAACTTTTCCATTTTTGATAAACCGTACATATGCCATTAGCATTGCCCTTTGTCTTGCACATTTGACTCATCCAGTTGTATCCCAAATTCTGTTCTTTGTAGCTTTGTGCATGGTTGATACTCAATGTCTTCACTCATTTTGTCAATACGATGAGCTATAGAGTTGTCACTCAGAGCAATTGAATTTAAAATACTGGAATCCATTTTGAGAACAGTGGTGAACATTTCTGATGCTGCAGGTTGTTATTAGTCTTTCATCATTGTATGAGATTTTCCCACACTTTGTCATCATTTTGGAAATGTTCTAAGAAGCAATGAGACCACTATCAAGGTCATTTTTAGCTTTCTTGGCAAATGACTTGAGTGCACAAACCTTTTCAAATACTTCCTTTATCTTCTGGAACTGAGTAATACCGTAAGTAGCCTTTTCAGGGTGTCTTTTACAGAAGTATTCCTGCAATCTTGTTGGGCACGTGGCCAAGTGGTTAAGGCGTTCATTTAGTGATCTGAAGGTCGCTAGTTCGAGCCTCAGCTGTGGCAGTGTGTTTGTGTCCTTGAGCAAGGCACTTAACCACACATTGCTCTAGTGTCTGTGTGAGGAGTGGCGCTCCACACAGACTTCCAATCTGCGCCTTGTAAGGCATAAAAATGCTCGACGCAGGCCTCTCATGGTCTGAGTTGACGTTCCCTCCCCTCCCTCCCCTTGATGGTTTCGTGGCTTCATTAGGCGGTACAGTACTATAAATAAGACACACGTGGTGTCGCTGATCTGACGGGAATGGAATAAAACCATACTCCAGGTATGTAACATTGTATTGATGCACTTCCTGTAGTTATTGTTTCTGAGCAGGATTAGAATTCAAGGCCTCACTGCGTTCAGACTCGGAGACTACGCCATATGTATTTATCCATCATTAACGGGGCTAAATTAAAATAAAATATTAACACAAACCGGGAATGCCTCTCAGATGTTGAAGCTAGCAGCGAGTTGACACAGTGGTCAGTTCTCATGCCTCAAGTTAAGGTGCTGCTTACCCTCCCCCCATGAGAATCTTGATGACTTCTATTTCCCCTAATCTCCCCTCAGGGCATGTAACCACCTCCACTGGGAATTGCTGATCTAAACTATCAAGGCTCTTTAGAATGTTACATGTCTGAATAGGATCACCCCTCATTCTTCTAAATTCCAAAGAATACAACCCAAACTCTCTAGCTAGTGGTAAACCCACAGAGAGCATCCGGCCCAGATGGAGTCCTGGCCAAGTACGAAGGAACTGTGCTGGTCAACTGGTTGGAGTGTTCACTGAGATCTTTAATCTCTTGCTTCGGCAGTCTGAGCTACTCACCGACTTCAAATAGGCTTCAATTATATCAGTGCCTGAGAAGAATGTGGTAACTTGCCTCAATGACTATCGTCCAGTAGCACTTACATCCACGGTGATGAAGTGCTTTGAGGTGTAGGTGAAGAAACATATCAATTCCTGCCTGAGAAGTGACTTGGATCCATTCCAATTTGCCTACAGGCACAACGGGTGATTTCATTGACTCTTCACTCAACCCTGGAACATCTGGACAGCAAAGGTGCATATATCAGGGTGCTCCTTATCAACTTCAGTTAAGCATTCAACACTATTATCCCCTTAAAACTAATCAATAAGCTTCAAGACCTTGGCCTCAATACCTTCTTGGGTAATTGGATCCTTGATCTCACTTGCAAATCCCAGTCAGTTTGGATTGGCAACAACATCTGCAACAATCTGCATCATCACAGGTGCATCACAAGGCTGTGTGCTGAGCCTCCTGCTGTACAGTACTTGCTTTATACTTATGACAGTGTGGCTAAGCACAACTCTGATGCCATATTTAAGTTTGCTGATGACACCATTGTCATAGGCCAAATCAAAAGTGGTGATGAATCAGCATACAGGAGGAAACTTGAAAATCTGGCTGAGTGGTGTCACACCAACCACCTGTTGGCAAGACCGAGGAGCTGATTATTGACTTCGGGAGGAGGAAACTGGAGGTCTGTGAGTCAGTCCTTATTGAGGGAGTGGGTCGACAGTTTTAACTTTCTCAGTGTTATCATTTCAGGGAACCTATCCTGGGACCAGCATGTAAGTGCAATTATGAAGAAAGCATGGCTGCACCTCTACTTCCTTAAAAGTTTGCAAAGATTTGGCATGACATCTAAAAGTTTGACAATCTTACATAGATGTATTGTAGCGAAATATCAATGCCCTTGAACAGAAAATCCTACAAAAAGTAGTGGATATGGCCCAGTCCATCTTGGGTAAATCCCTCCACACTATTGAGCACGTCTACATGAAGTAGTGTCACAGATAAGCAGCATCCATCATCAGGGACCCCCACCACCCAAGTCATGCTCTCTTTTCACTCCTGCCAATAGGAAGAAGGTACAGGAACCTCAGGACTCACACCACTAGGTTCAGGAACAGTTACTACCCCTTAATCATCAGGCTCTTGAACCAACGGGGGTAACTTCACTCCATTTCACTTGCCCCATCACTAGACTGTTCCCTCAGCTATGGACTGACCTTCAAGGACTCTTCATCTCATGTTCTCGATACTTATTGCATATTTATTTATTTATTATTATTATTTCCTTTTGCATTTGCAAAGTTTGTTGTCTTTTGCATACTGGCTGTGTGCCCTGTTGGTGCAGTCTTTTGTTGTCTCTATTATGGTTACTGAGTATGCCAGAAAGAAAATGTATCTCAGAGTTGTATATGGTGTCGTGTGTATGTACTTTGATAATAAATTTACTTTGAATTTCTCTTGATAGGAAAGCCCTCTCATCTCAGGAATTAGCCTGGTGAATATCCTTTGGACCGCTTCTCATATATAACATACCACATGCTTTTCTAGATGAGGGGAACAAAACAGTGTGTTGTATTCCACCTGTGCCCTCATCACCACCACATATAACATAAATAAAATCTCTCTGTTCTTAAACTTCAACTTGTTTGTAATAAGATCAAGATCTTTTTTTGCCATCAGAGTCAGAAGCAGATTTGTTATCGTTGACTTAAATGATATGAAATGTTTTGTGGTAGCAGTCCTGTACAGGCACCCGTTAGTCTTGTGAGACCATGGATCTGCGCCTGGAAAGTCTTCACTCTCCAGGGCGCAGGCCTGGGCAAGGTTGTATGGAAGACCAGCAGATGCCCATGCTGCAAGTCTCCCCTCTCCACGACACCAATGTCATCCAAGGGAAGGGCATTAGGACCCATACAGCTTGGCACCAGTGTCGTTGCAGAGCAATGTGTGATTAAACACGTTGCCTCAGCTGGGGCTCGAACTCACGACCTTCAGGTCGCTAGTCGAATGCCTTAACCACTTGGCCACGTGCCCACCAGTCCTGTACAAAGGCATAGAATTACTATAAATTACAAAAATAATGTAGAAAAGAATAACGAGGTAATGTTGACGGGTTCACAGACCATCCAGAAATCTGATGGTGATGGGGAAGGAACTGTTTCTGAATTATTGAGTGTGGGTTGTCAGGCTCATGCCACCTCCATGTTGGTAGTAACGAGAAGAAGGAACGTCCCAGATGATAAGGATCCTCTGTGATGAATGCCATGCCTTGAGGCCCTGTCTCTTGAAGTTATCCTCGAAGCGGATTGAGGTGGGCAAAGTCATGCCTGTGATGGATGGAGCTTGCTGAGTTTACAACTCTCTGCAGTCTTTTGTGATCCTATGCAATGGAGTTTCCAAATCTTTCATGCAACCAGTCAGGATGCTCTCTACTGTGCATTATTTGGTAACATAATGTTTCTCCTTCCATTCCTAATAAAGCTGCTGCATGTTTTCTTTGTGTTTGCATCAATGTGTCGGCCCAGGATAGATCCTCTGAGGTGCTGGCGAATAGCAACTTGAAACTGCGCATTCTTTCCACTGCTGAGGACTGGTGTGTGTTCTCCCAACTTCCACTTTATAAAGTTCGCAATTAATTCCTTGGTCTTTCTGATGTTGAGTGCAAGATTGTTGTGACAGCACTCAATCAGGGTGATCTACAGTATCTCACCTCCCAAATGTCGTCTTGTCGCCATCTGCTGTTCTGCCAACAACTGGCAAATTTACTGATGGTGTTTGGGCTGTGTTTAGGCACACAGTCATGAACACAGAGAGTAAAGTCATGGCTCCACACACATCCTTCAGGTGCACCTATGTTGATTACCAAAACTTGTCGGCTAACCTTTTATGATTCTAGATCCCTCGGAAATTCACTCATTTGCTGTCTCACTCCACTTTTTTTTTAAAAAAACTGTCTTTTGATTCCTCCTACTGAAGTTCATGATCTCATATTTCGTCACATCTCTCAGCTTTTTGGTTGACTACTCTTGTCTATCTATATCCTGTACTGGAATCACAATGCCCTCATTACAATATGCTCGTCCACCTATTTTACTTTCAGCTGGTGCTATTGGGGGTGGGGGAGGGATATTGGAAAGAGTGCTTAAATCTTTGTGCACAGTAAATTATAATTAACCTTCTACCACAAAGGAAATCATTCCCATCATTGTGCTAGTTCTTTGAAAGAGACGTCCAATTGGTAATATTCCTCTGCTCTTTCCCCTTGATATTGCAATTTACTGTCCTTAAAGAATTTATCCAATTTTCTTTGAAAATAACTTTAGGATCTTATATCATAGTATATTCTAAATCATGTCAACTAGCTGGGAAAAGTAAATTCCCTTTATGTTACCTCTGACTTGCTAGGTTTTCCTTAAATCTGCATTCTGATCGCTGACATTTCTAACAGTAAGCAACTTTAGTTTCTTCTTAATTTACTCCAATGGCATTATTCATGATTTGAATTAATTTCAAAGTTCAGAGTACATAGATTATCAAAGTATGTATAAATTTCACAAACTTGAGATTCGTCTCCTTATAGGCAGCCGCAAAACAAGAAACCCTAAAGAACCCATTTGTGAAAGAGTCTAACAAGCACGGAGAGAGAGGGGGGGAAAGAAAAGAATCGTGCAAACAATAAAAGCAAGCAACAGAGTTCAGAACTAAAGTGAGTTTATCGTCACAAAACCTGGAGCAGGCCCATAATCTCAGCCTTAGATCATCGATCTGCAGAGCAAAACTGAGCTTGCAGACAAGAAGCCTGCAGCAGGCCACAGCCTCAGCTTCAGTGCTGCTGAGAATGGAGTAAATGTCGCAGAGCTGGCCCAACACCCAGCCTTTTCAAATCGCTTGGCCCGCCATTGTCCAAACATCGGGACGTTCCCCGCACTAGGACGTGGGCGTTGTCGCATTGATATGCTCTGGGTCTGCACCCTGCCACCATGTTCCAGTCCATCCCTGACTTTCCAAATTGGATCAGCACTTAGATCAATCCAACCTCGCTCTTGATTTAGGTGGGCATGCTCCGAATTTCCCCTGCTCCGACTTTACTCCGCTCCGACTTTACTCCGCTCTGACTTTCCTCTGCTTTTCACGCCCTGACCGTGTTTCGACATACCCTGACCTTGCTCCGACCACTTCTCTTTGAACATGTCTCAAAATTGCTCTGAATTTGCATCGCACCCACGCACCTCAACCCTCGCATCAGCCTTGCCTCGCTCGCCTCTTCATTGTTTGCAGTGATTGTTCGCCACAATTTTCCATAAAAAATTGCCATTAATAAAATATATAGTTGTATTTATTGCTTTATAAACCACCAGCAAGTTGTTTCCCCGTCTTCAGTAGTGTCATCTTAAACCAGAAGGATTATAAAAGTCTTCAGCTAAATCTATTAACTTTGCTGAGGGAAACCACTCAGAAATTTCATCACTAAATATTCCCAAACTTGAGCAAACTTCATATCTGATCCAAAGAGACTGTCTATGAATGTCATTCTTTCCTCCTCCTCATCACATGGTATGCCAATAAGTTCTGAGAAATAAACCATTACATTTTACATAAATATTGTCCAATAACACACTAAATCTGATCTACATCCTGATTTAATCATGATTTAATCATTTAAATTACACTGCTTGTTTAACCCAAATAATAATTGTTACAGATTTACCTGATGAGATCATCTTTTAATACAAATGTTTTAAATTAATGTAAAACTGAGCAATTTGATCTGACATGGTGGTTTACTGAACATGGCTTCGTATGTATGATGAGTCTTGATGAAGGGATTTAGCTGTAATATTGACTGTTTATTCATTTCCTTAGAGGCTGCCTGACCTGCTGAGTTCCTCCAGCACTTTGTGTGTGTTACCATAGCTTCATATGTGCTTGCTACCTCAGCTAAAGGTTTATATTTGATAAGTTCGATGGCTTAGTGCATTAGAATTTTGTAGTCAGAATCTTAAGTTTCATTTCAGCTAGGCTAATACGATCAAGTGGCTCTTAATTGTGGTTTAATTCATTGTTTCAATTTGAGGTTGGCTAAGCTCAGGGGTCCTGACGGAGGGTCTCGGCCCGAAACGTTGACTGTTCATTTCCACGGATGCTGCCCGACCTGCTGAGTTCCTCCAGTGTGTTGTGCGTGTAAGCTCAGGCTAATGCTCGGAGGATTTTACAGAATAAAAAGGAAAAAGGGAAGACTTGCATTTATATAACTCCTTTCTCTACGTCTGCTTCTCTCAAAACACTCTTGAGTTAATGCATAACATATGGAGTTCAACCCAGAAACGAGAGAAGTGATTCACTTTGGAAGGTTGAATTTGAAGGAAGAATACAGGATTAATGGCAGGATTTTTAACAGTGTGGAGGAGGAACAGTGGGATGTTGGGATCCTTCAACGTTGATGTGTAAGTTGGTAGGGTGGTTAAGAAGGCGCCTGGTGAGTTGGCCTTCATTAGCTGGGCTACTGAGTTCAAGAGGTATGAGGTAATGTTGCAATTCCTTGAATTACTGGTTAGACCACATCATAAGAAGAATATGGAAGTTTTAGAGATGGTACAGAGGAGATGGCATGTCTTATGAGAATAGGCTGAGCGAGCTAGGGCTTTTCTCTCGAGGGAGGATGAGAGGTGACTCAATAGAGGTGTACAAGAAGATGTGGAACATAGATCGAATGGACAGCCAGAGACATTTTCCCAAGGTGGAAATGGCTAATAGGATGGGGCGTAATTCTGAGGTGATTAGAGGAAAATATACGGGGAGGTGGCACGTGATGTCAGAGGTGAGTTCTTTACACAGAGAGTGGTGAGTGCATGAAGCATCCAGCCAGGGCAGTGATAGAAGCAGATACGTTAGGTGCATTTTAGAAACTCTTAGATAGGCCCATGGATTATACAAAAATGTAGAAGGGAAGAGTTAGATTGATCTTAGAGCAGGTTAAAAGGTTGGCACAGCATCGTGGTCTGAAGGGTCTATATAGTGCTGTAATGTTCTACGTTTCTATATTTAAAGTGTAGCCAGTCTTGTAACATATGAAAAATGGGAACCAGCTGTCAAAAACAACAAAAAAAGACCGTTCCTTTTAGTGATGTTTATTAAGTGATAAATATTGGCCAGGATGCTAATGGTAATTCCTTGCGCTTCTTTGAAATAATGCCATGGGATCTATAAATTCACTTGTGGGAGCAGATGGAGCTTCATTTGAAATATCAAACAAAAGTTGGCACCTGTGGCTTCGCAGTGCTTGCTAACTAGGGTGTTAGAGCAGATATTTATGTTTAAGTCTGTGGTGAGGCACTTGAAAGTTCATAACCTTCTGACTTGGAAGCAAGAGCAATTACCAAAAGAGTCATGAGTTTGCACCTCCTGCAATTTTTGTGTCCTCTGAATCAAGGGGTCTAAATTTGCAGCATGTGTGGCTGATATTTTCCAGTAAGTTGTCTGTCCTATGGGTATTGTAGGTTCTCAAGAAATTGTACCCTAAAATTCTGTGGCACACAGCTTTCTAACTGATCACTATGAGCTGCTAATTTCACAAAAGATGTCATTTACGCTTCAGATTTATCATGTGAGCAAACTGATTTCTGATTTTCCAAATTTGGACTGCAAATATGGATTCGGATCACTAAATATTGAAAATAGTGAAATTTAACGTTGAAGGAAAAAAAATTGTCATTGTGCAAATAAGTTTTTTTTTGTAGTTTGCCTTTCACTTCTGCATGTGGGATTGAAAGATTATGATGAAGATAATAGTGTGCACAGGTGAACAGCACTTTATGTTGCAGGTCAATTTCTCTGCTAATTCATCATTCTGTTACTGTACTTGTGAACTCAATAATATACCGCCCAATGAATTATTTTGGCGCTCTCATTGTTGCTCAATTTTATAGTTAATTGTTAATTCCTTACAGCTTGAAATGGGAACATTGTCTATAAAATCACAGTGAACCTGAACTTTATCAGTCATTTCACCTGGGCTGGTCAGCTGCCCATTGCCTTCCACAGATGCTGTCTGACCGGTTGTGTTTCTCCAGCAGTTTGTGTTTAGCTCCAGATTCAGCATTTCAAGTCCATTATGGCTCCTGCTGGATATGACGTGTACTTCTTTACTAGCTGAGAAAAGTTCACGTGGAATTGTACATGGGTCAGCAATCAGAGCTTTCATTTTATATCAGTATGTTGGACCAAAGATTAAATTTAACCATGTAGTTTCTATGTTTGTAAGTTCTATGGAGATTTTTACAGCCTTCCACCATACCCTTATTAGGAGGTCAGTGGAATTATCAGAAAGCTGGCATGAAATGTTCTTTTAACCATGTTTTTTTTAATACCAAATCACAGCAGATTTATCGCAAAATCATGGAAATTAACAATACAGAACACAATCATTTGCTTGTCAAGCTGATGCCAGCTGAAGATGGAATTTATGTTCCTGTCAGTTCTCGCCCCACAGGCCTTGCAGTTTATATCACGGACCGAGCAACCTGGTGCTTTTTAAATGTCTTGGCGCTTTAAGCTTCCATGAGCTATTCAGCCACTGTTTTACGACCCCTAGCATATATTGAGTGAAGTAGTTTTTTTTCTTTTACATTCCCCCATCTAGCTGTTCTATTGATTAACTCAAATCAATAGCCCCTAGTTACTGAACTCTTGCAAGGGAAGTAAATCGTTACAGTAGAACTCATAATGTTGCAGCCTCTACCACCTGGTGTTGCATTGGCAGATTTTCTGGACTTTAGGTTATGAGAACACTCAGTCTTTTATTGTCATTTAGAAATGCATACATGCATTAAGAAATGATACAATGTTTCTCCGGAGTGATATCACAGAAAACAGGACAAACCAAAGACTAACACTGACAGAACCACATAATTATAACATATAGTTACAGCAGTGCAAAGCAATACCATAATTTGATGAAGAACAAACCATGGGCACGGTAAATAAAGTCTCAAAAGTCCCCGAGTCGATCGACTCCCGAGTCCCCGATAGCAGGTGGCAAAAGAGAGAAACTCCCTGCCATAAACCTCCAGGCACCGTCAACTTGCCGATGCCTTGGAAGCAGCCGACCACAGCCGACACTGAGCCCATCCGTCCGAAAACTTCGAGCTTCCGACCAGCCTCTCCTATACAGCCTCCCGAGTGCCATCCTCTGCCGAGCGCCTTCGACCTCGCCTCGGCTGCTGAAACAAGCAAAGCTGAGGATTTCGGGGCCTTCTGCTCCGGAGATTCCGGTTACCACACAGTAGCAGCGACAGCGAGCAGGCATTTCAGAAGTTTCCAGATGTTCTTCCGTACGCTCACATCTGTCTCCATCAAATCAGAATTGTGCACGGTCCCCTACTTGATAGATAACAGACATCACCACCGAAGTGGCCGCGCGCGCTGCCGTCGCGCCACCATCTTCTCCTCCTCCCTCAGAATATTACTCCCTTTAAAACCTCAAAACACTTTAAATTCATTTTTAGTGATCCACAGTGGTATAATTAATTTTTCAACGAACCCTGTTGTGTTTAAAAGGAGTGCGGGAAAGAGGGTCCCAGAGTATTTAAAGGGAGTGCAAGAAACAGTGCCCTGTGAGTTTAAAATGAACATAGAAAACGTGATTTCAGTGAATTTTAAGGAATGACGAAAAACAGTTTGCTGAATCATTGGTATTTCTGTATAATCTGAGAGTGGGTGATCAGATGTTTAGAGCACTTTGTCCAAGTGTCTCATAATTTTTTACATTTTATTTGAATCTCCCGAGTTGTTGTTCCAAAGAAAACAAGGTTTGCTCAGCACAGCTGAATCACTGTCCTTAATATGCTTTCTGCCTATCACCTTTTGAATTCAACTGGCATCATTCTCTCAGGCTGAGACAAGTACTTTTTGGCTTGCTACGAATTGGTTAAAAAGCTTACATGAAAGCCTTCAAGACATTTGCACCTTCTAGTTTTGGCCTTGGAGAATGACCATAGCATGGGACAAAGGAGGCTGAGGGGAAATTCAATAAATATGTATAAAACTATGAGAGGCCTGGCCATAGAAAACTGGAAAACTCTGTTTTATATAGTATTGTTGCATGTAATGTTACAGAAACTGAATCTGCCATCTTCTGTCTTCATCAGACTTTCCGGCAGAGCTACAATACAATCCTTCAAATATGATTGACCCTTTCTTATTCTTCATTCAACTCGTGTGGCTTCCCTTGTTGATCTTTCTAGGATACCATATCAATTCCCAGCTCTAATTGTTTCCTTAATCAATTTTGCCACACCTCTACTTTCGCTCCCATTCTTTCATATTTTAAAACCCTGTAACCAGGAATATTTTGCTGCTAGTTCCACCCATCTTCAAGTCATGCTTCTATAATGTCCATTACCTCATTCATCTTCGTCCTGTAGAATGTTCAGTCTTTGTTCCATGGCATCTTTGACCTTGGCACCCAGAAGGCAAACTATCATGCTGGAATTATGAGTGCAGCCACAGAAATACCTGTTGGTCCCTCTAACCCAGAGGTTCCCAACCTTTTTTAATACCATGGACTTCTACCATTAACCAATGGGTCAGGACCACAGATTGGGAGCCCCTGCTCTAACCTGTTGATTCAGTCTGTGGCCTCAGTGGCTTCTGATCTTAGACGCAGCTTAAGACCCAGGAGATACTTCCACTTAGTGCTATTTTACCTATTTGGCAAAACCTTAACTGAAATGGCAGAATTTCAACCAACCACTCTAGTGCTACATATAGTGCATATAGCAAAGAGCACTA
Organism: Mobula birostris; assembly: GCF_030028105.1. Lineage (NCBI taxonomy): Eukaryota > Metazoa > Chordata > Chondrichthyes > Myliobatiformes > Myliobatidae > Mobula > Mobula birostris. Next base: position 8,920,139 of record NC_092400.1, on the reverse strand, counting down.
GAATTTCCATGCTTAACTAATTCATATTTGTATATCTTTTCCAAAGCTGTTTCTAAATTTTCAAGTGATCTGTTCATATATATGCAACATTCTTTGTATCTCAATAAGTGCTACAGTATATTAATAGAAATCTTCAAAGTAGATTAAAGTGATTTGGAAGCAGCGGTATCTGAATTCCTGTTTTGCATCTGGAATCTTTTGCAATGTTATTAATTTCAGTAAGTGGGTGCATGTGGGGGCAAGTGTTTTGAATATTTAGTAGCATTTTCCAAATCTGTGTATGCATGTAGGAGTGGAGGCAATATAAGGATGGGGCGGTATTTGAGAACATGGTGTTTGAGAAAGTGATGGATGACAAAGTATCTAACCAACTGATGGCAGCTGTAAGAACTGAACAGAAGGATGTTTGATCTAAATCTATTGACACTAGACTTTCTGTCAAGCCAGGTCATTTGGACTGTAATAGTTAACAGGCCTGCATTTAAAACAGTAATGTTGACCACATAATAGTCTCAAAAGTACCGATAAAGCTGCAAAAGCATCAATGGCAAACAATCTGAGTAGTGTGGCTACTGTGATAATTAAGATATGCCCAAGATGACTGGTTGAAAATAGAATGATGAGGGACTGTGTCAGAATTGCTGATGCTAGCAAGTAAAGAAACCTGTGAGAAGACTTAAAAATAATCCAGTATCAATAGTGTTGGCCAGAAGGGCAATTGGAAAAAAAATTCTTTGATGACCAACTTGCCGCATTTATGGCTTCATGAGCATCTCTGATTTTCTTCACTAAATAAACATACTTTTAAGTGCATAGCTCCTTTGGAATTGTCTTCATTAATCTGCTGTCCTCTTTACTTATCCTTATATTAAATGTTCCTTAAGTCTTTCTGGACTTAGCTCACCCATGCAAAATTCAGAATCAGGTTTAATATCACCGTATATGACGTAAAATTTGTTATCTTTGCTGCAGCAGTACAATGCAATACATGATCAAGGAAAAAGAGAGCAGGTAGCGTGTCAAACTACCGGGTGAATGAGTAGTCTTTGGGGTGCTCTTAAGTCTGTGTCTTTATTGATGCTTTGCTGCATGCTTGGGTGCTCAGTGGGGGGTGCTGATGCTTTTTTGCTGGTGGGGGTGGGGGGATCATTGCCTTGCTGCTGCTTTTGTGTGGGAGGGGGATCTGGGGGGGGCTTTGGTGTTCAAATGTTTAATTGTTATTCTTTGGGGCATTCCTCTGTTTTCATGATGTTTGTGAAGAAAAAGAATTTCAGGAAGTAAGTTGTATACACTTCTCTGACATTAAATATACTTATTGACATATCTATATGTAATTATATAATATTTATTTATTAAATAGTTAAATGAGTAGTGCAAAAAATAAAACAAAAGAAATTTGAATTTGTTGAATTGTTAAATTTTGTCTGTGAAGGATATTACATGATGTTAAAGTTTCTACTTAAGTGGAGGTTGTAGTTCTGCTTCAGAAGTTAGTGGCTACACCAGATTAAAAAACTTAGAAACTTGACAGCAGTTGGAAGAAAGGTAGAATGCCTGGCATTCATTCACATCCACCAGTGTTCCAAGATGAGAACAGCTATTGCAAGATGTATACACAGGCTAAGAACTTAAGGATCAGTTGAATTGTTTACAAAACCAGCAGAGAGCAGACACTCTGGAGTTGCTTTCTCAATAAAGCTTTCACTGCTTTGGCTGAGCCAATTGCAAGTTGGCTTTGCAGCACTGAGACAACAGCAAAACATTTGCCTGGCTGCTGTTTATCGATAGAACTCAGAATTTACTGCTGTGATCCTGTCAATACAATCAACGAGTTTCAAAACCTGGGCCTCTGTACCTCCCTTTGCAACTGAATTCTCGACTTTCTTACCCAGGATACTACAGTGAGCGCAGATTGATAATAACACCTCCTCCTCACTAACGATCAGTTTTTCACAGCCGCACCTCAAGATCGTGTGCTTAGCTCACTGATCTACTTTCTTTACACTCATGGCTGTATGGCTAGGCACAACTCAAATGCCATCTATAAATTCACCAATGACGCAGCTGTTGTTGGCAGAATCTCAGAGGAGGTACACAGGAGTGAGATAGATTGGCTGGTTGAGAGGTGTTGGAAGAACAACCTTGCACTCACCATTAGCAAGGCCAAATGATTGACTGTGGTCTTCATGAAGGAGAAGTTGGGAGAACACACACCAATCCTGATTGAGGGGCTCAGCAGTAGAAAGGGTAAGTGGCTGAAGAATCTTGGGCATAAGACATTGTAGGACTATCCTGGACCCAGCATATTGAAGAAGGCATGCTAGCAGCTCTTCTTCATTCGGAGTTTGAGAAGTTTTGGAATGTCATCAAATTACTCTTGCAAATTTGTATATATGCTTTCAGTTGGGTTATACCACAGTCTTGTGTATGGAACTTTTAATGCGCATAAGAGCCTGTAGAAGGTTGTAGACTTAACTATTTCCATTACGGCACTCCCTCCCCACCATCAAGGATATCTTCAAGAAGCGGTGGCTCAGGAAGGTGGCTTCCATCACTAGATGCCCTCACCATCCGGGACATACTCTCTCTTAGCAGTACAACCATTGGGGAGGAGGTAGAGAAACCTAAAGACCCACATTCAATGTTTTAAGAACAGCTTCTCCCCCTCTGCCATCAGATTTCAGAATGGTCTTTGAAACTAATACTACCTCATTATTCTTCTTTTGCACTACTCATTTATTTTGTAACTTGCAGTAATTTTTATGTCTTGCACTGTGCTGCTGCCATAAGCTAACAAATTTCATGGCATATGTTGTCAGTGATAATAAACCTGATTCTGATTCTGAAATTCAGTCTGGAAAGAAGAATGGAGTCAGATCTAGAACTTTGATCTGACCCTGTAAGCACTACATTTGTTTATTGTTTGACAATGTAAAATAAATAGAAAAGAACCCACCCTTGTGCATTTGCAAAATTAGCATTTGATCATAAATATTAGCAATATTCAGTAGCTGAGAGAATTTTGCCAGTGGAATCAATTGACTGTGTGATGGATATTCACTGTCCAGGAATAGGGGTGGGGTCCTTTTTGACAAACTCAGCTTTCTACACATAGCAGCTGACTCTTCTAGAGATCAAAGAGTTGTTTTTGAGTAAGTTAAACTTCCATCCGATATTCTTTGTTTAGCTTCTTGATGTAAACGGAAGCCAGTCTTAGGTTCAGTGGTGGCATCCGTTAGTCTCGCGAGATCGTGGATCTGCGCCTGGAAAGTCTTGCTTCAGTCTGTGTTAGAGCAGCGTCTGTTGTGGCTGTAGAAACCCACAGTCTCGGCTGCAGCGACTGCACTTGAAGGCGCTGTCTTCCAGTGTTATCTTGGTGCTGTTTTTCCGACGAGTGCGCTTTTCTTCAGCAGCAAGCCGTATGTAATGTAAACAATAAGCAATAATCAGTCTGAAATTGAAGGACAGATTTGCAAACAAACAGCACTCTCTATAGGCTGCTGCCCACAGCCTGGGGCTGACTGTTCAAGAGATGTAGTGTAAAACAATGGAGTTATGTTGATTGGCTGCATCAAACTAGACAACACTGGCTAAGTTATTTAGTTCAAGGATGTTTGCAGAACAAATTGATATTATCATGTAGCATCAAATAGCTGATCTTTCAATAGCAGGAGGATTTGTGTAATCAGAGAGTCAACATGCACAGCATTAATTTTGGGTGTATGAAATCTCTATTACCAGAAGCTTTTAGACCACCTTTATGAACAGGTATCTGAAAAAAAAATCACAAAGAACAGTATAAGAGAGCAGTCAGGCTTGTTAGGAATGATCAAGGAATATCAAAAAGTGACAGAAAGATGGGGAGAACAAGAATCCACGACTTGTTTGTCTGCAACACGCTGGTATGTATTTTTAGCTTATAAGATTTGTACCTGTGGTTTGGAAATCCTTTGTGTTTTAGAAATCGTTTGTAATTTGGTAATCTTTTATAAGATAGAAAATCTCCGAGTTTTAAATATGCTTTGATAATCTTGGGAACTTGGCTCTTCTTGTAAAATCAGAAGTAGTTGGCTTGAGTGTGACCCTTGATTCAGATTTGAATTTTAAATCGCACATAAAGAATGTGTCCAAGCAGCATTTCTACTCTTAAGAAATATTGCAAAAGTACGCCCATTTCTGTCACATAATGATGCTGAAAACTAATTTATGGCTTTATATAAAATAGACTAGATTTCTGTAATACACGTTTTACTGGCCTTCCAAAGCAATCTATTGACAATCTTCAACCCATTCAGAATGCTGCCACTAGACTTTGAAGTAAAACCATATCACTCCTGTCCTAGCTACTCTGTATTGGTTTCCTGTATCTTTTAGGACTGATTTAAAATTTCTCTTACTTGTTTTTAAAGCTCTCAATGGGCTGTGCTCAGAGTACGCCATAGAATTGTTTTATAATCCTGCTTGAGCTCTCAGCTCTCCTTGCACTGGTTTCTGAAATTTAAATAATCTCCTTCAAAAGATAATTAGCTGATCAGCTTTTTTGAACTACGTTCTTAAATTATGAAAATTAAGTGTTCGTTAAATTTTAACAAGATATTTAAAAGATACATACAAATAATATCAAAATCCTGCAACATCAGCATGACGTATGTTGTTAAAATTTGGACTTAAAGCTGTGGCACAAGCTAAGTTGTAAACGATTGTTATTTACTCATAAAGTTATTACCAAGTACCAGTTAAATTGCTGATTAAAATTAAAACATAATTCACTGTGAAGTGTTTCTGCTTTCTATACTTGGCACTGTTCTGAAACCTTATTGCTAGTTTTAACACAGTTAGTTAATAATGTTAAAGCCAATGTCCTACTTCATGACTGCTTTCTCTCACCTTTCAGTGTAGCACCAAAAGTGCATTCACCACCAGAAATGCAATTTTACAGACATCTTAAACTGATTATCATCTTGCCTTTTGGCTGTAAGCAATTGTGTCACACTAATTTGCGAGGCCTTGACCTATTTCTTCCTTAATTTTTCAGCTAGTCTCTAAATTAGTTGACCTGGTCTTTATCTTTTGTTGCTTGTGGTGGGTTGCTGTGCTAGCTTCAGTACAACAATGACTACACGTAAAGCTTTATCCCAATTAAAAACTTTCTCTGATGTCAGGGAACCCAGAGCCATATGCTAAGAGCCCGGTCAATTTGGTGTATAGAGTCACAATTACTTCACCTGTAACTGCATTCTTGCTTTCCTCGACTGTTGAATTTCAGGACCTTGGAGGAGTAAAAATGTTACTTTTTACTACACCTTCCATACTGAAAGACTTTCACTCTGAGAGCCAAGGGTTGCTGATGTTTGCACTGGGTGTTGTATGTAAGTGGAAGCTTAAACTTAAAACTTTGAATGTGGCCCACTGTACACAGTGGCTTACTGTGGGGGAAAAAAATAATTTCTTTAGGGGACTTAGATTTGTGTTGTAAAATGCTTCAGAGTCTTTTGGAAATGCAGTGAATTCCTTTGAGTTAGCTAAATAACAGTAAATACAGTGGTTTAGAAAATGTACTTTCCCAGTAGCTCAGCATATGTTTTATTCATGGACCCATGGGTAAGAGCTCCTTTTTGCATTATGTGGTACTTACGGAAATCACTTGGGTGTTGAATTGGGGCTGGGTTTGTTTGAACGAGAGGACTGGCAACGGTCTTGAGAGAGGGTTGGCTACTGGGATCGGTGAGCTGCAGATAATGGTCTGTGGATCAGATCAAGGCACCAGGGGTAAGGACAACAGGAGGCAGAGTACTGAGATCCGTGAGCTGCAGAGAATGGACTGTGGATCAGATCAAGGCACCAGGGGTAAGGACAACAGGAGGCAGAGGAGCAGCTAAGCACTGCTTGGAGCTGGTGAACTGGACCTTGTTCAAGGACTTAACAGAGCACCTGAATGAATATTGCGTGGTTGTCATGGACTTCACGAAGACACGTGTGGATGAGTGTGGCCCACAAAATCATTCAGAGTCTTCCCCAGCTGTGAACCCTGGATGAATCAACAGATTTGAAATCTGCTGAGGGCTAGATTGATGGTGTTTAGGAATGGTGATCAGAAAAGTACAAGAAGCTCAGGAATGACCTCTGAAAGGCCATCTCACATGCAGATGGCAATTCTGAACTAAATTAGAATCACAGAGGGCTGCTCAATAACTGAGGAAGGGTTTGAATGCCATCTCCTTCTTCAAAGTAAAACCAAGCAACAGGGTTTCAGGTTTCACTCCCAGCTGAGTCTTTTATCTTTGCTTTGACTGACAGAACATGGAGGTACCTTCATGAGCCCCCCAGAGTCCCTGACTACCCTCTGATCTCAGACTCTGAAGCCAACATGAAAGCATCCTTCAGGAGGGTGAATCCACAGAAAGCAAAGGCCCAAGATGGTGGACCTGGCCAAGTACTGAATGTATGAAGAGTTGTTTAATAATTTTATTGATTTCTGAAGCTATGACTAACATTCAGTTTTATAATTTCTCTGTTAAAACAGTTGGCTATTCCTATGAATACTTAAGGTCTATTGAACATAACAATAGGTTTTGTTGTGAATTCTTTTTAATCACGATACATTAACTGGTAAACATGCTATCCATTTCAGATATCAACAAATAAATTGGTGCCTTTAATATTCTTGGCAGGGAGAATGTGGACTGGGAATTTTGGGAAGCCACCATGCACATGTCTTACAAACTTAAGCAACACACATCAAAGTTGCTGGTGAACGCAGCAGGCCAGGCAGCATCTCTAGGAAGAGGTACAGTCGATGTTTCGGGCCGAGACCCTTCGTCAGGACTAACTGAAGGAAGAGCTCTTACTAGCTCTTCCTTCAGTTAGTCCTGACAAAGGGTCTCGGCCCGAAATGTCGACTGTAACTGCGTTCACCAGCAACTTTGATGTGTGTTGCTTGAATTTCCAGCATCTGCAGAATTCCTCGTGTTTACATCATACAAACTTATATTGTTTCTTGCATTCAACATATGTACTCCCTGTGCACAAAACTATGTCAGGAACACCAAGGATAAAGATTTACTCTCCAAAGATTCAAGATTCAAAGTACATTTATTATCAAAGTATATGCAGTATACAATCCTGAAATTCGTCTTCCCCACAGACAGACATGAAACAAGGAACCATGGAATCCGTTCAAAGAAAAAAAAAAATCAACCCTTCCCCTTCCAAGCAAAAAAAAACAAATTGCACAAATGGCAACAAAAAAAAGAGTGGAAACACAGAATATAAAACAGAAAAGGCGTATTCAGTTCGACTCAATGTTCATTATCAAAATTGCTCAAACTCAGCAGCAAAAATAGGAGTGACCAGAAAAACTGGAAACACAGCATACGTGAATTAGAGTCCACAATCCACAAACTGCGTCGATTAAAGCTTGCTCCAGCACCATTCTCTGACTGCATTGAGGGAGAGAAAGAGATCATTGGAACACAGGGACCTTCCCTTGAGAGCAGCGAGCAAGAGGGGGAGGGGGGAGAGAGAGAGAATATAACATGCAGCACCTTCTCTGGCAGCAGTAAGTGAGAGGCTAGTAGCAGGTGCTGAACACTGACTTACCTTCTGCAGTAATGTTTACTCTGGAGTAATGGAGCTGGTTTAGAAAAGTACACAAAACTCAATGGGCTGCTTTATAATATTCATCTAACAGCAAGGAGATTGTTAATTTTGTTACTTTTTGCTGAGTACATAAACGAGTTTTGAACTGATTATAATCACTAAACTGAAAATAATTGTACATTGCCTGATTACATATTTGACTGGATAATAAAGAATTTGTTCAAGAATTAATTTCAATGATTTGATCATTATTCACGTAAGAATCTGATTACTGATTTGCCATTTTATTTTCAAAGGAATTTGGATGTTAAACACAAATTAAATGTTAAATTTTAGAGATTTTAATTCCACATTCTGAAGTGCCACAAAAAAATCTAACACATCAGATGTTAGAAATTCACAATTTGATTGTGTAATAAAGCACAGATCACACTAGGTTTATCCCTAATTATAACGTGTTACTGAATTTATTTTCTTTTTCTGATCTATCATTCCATGTTATACTTTATTTGTCTGCCTATTTTGTGAGGTATATTCCTATAGTCTTTAGCATATCATTATACATAGTGTAAGTCATATTATTTTGCAAGGGTTAATTCCTATTCAGCTCAGTAACTCTATTCTTGAATTTATTTTTGATTAATCTAAAGCATGTAATAAGCCCCAAATAAGCCTAAGTAAACATGCTAAAACATTATCTGCTTCATAATTTTATTTTCAACAGTTTATCTAGTAGTCTAAATGTGCTTTCGTGTAAAGCATTGTGATGTAGATTGAATGGTTTACATCTGTCACATCATATCTGGCAAATTTTGTTTACTTTGTTACCTTGTTTTACAAGCTGAATGCTTTATTGATGTAATTCCAGCTACCAGTTCAGGAAATAGAAACATAGCAACATAGAAAACCTACAGCATAATACAGGCCCTTTGGCCCACAAAGTTGTGCTGAACATGTCCCTACCTTAGAAATTACTAGGGTTACCCATAGCCCTCTATTTTTATAAGCTCCATGTACCTATCCAAAAGGCTCTTAAAAGACCCTATCGTATCTGCCTCCTCCACCTTTGCCGGCAGCCCATTCCGCGCACTCACCACTCTGTGGAAAAAAAACAACTTACCCCTGACATCTCCTCTGTACCTACCCCAAGCACCTTAAGCCTGTTCCCTCTTGTGGCAGCCATTTCAGCCCTAGGAAAAAGCCTCTGACTATCCACATGATCAATGCCTCTCATCATCCTATATACCTCTATCAGGTCACCTCTCATCCTCCGTTGCTCCAAGGGCAAAAGGCTGAGTTCACTTAACCTGTGGACAAGGGACAACAGTGGCTATACTTCATTAGGAGCTTGAGGAGATTTGGTATATGTCACCGAAATGCTTGCAGATTTCTACAGGTGTACTGTGAAGAGTATTGTAATTGGCTGCATCATCATCTTCAAGGAGTGATATTTCAGAAAGGCAGTGTCCATCATTAAGGATCCCCATTACCCAAGTCATGCCTTGTTCTCACTGTTACCATCAAGAAGGAGGTACAGAAGCCTGAAGGCACACACTCAATGATTCAGGAAATACTACTTCTCCTCTGTCATCGATTTCTGAATAGATATTGAACCCAGGAACACTACCTCACTGCTTTTTTTATTTCTGTTTTTGCACTACTTATTAAATTTAACTGTTTAACATTTATATATACTTACTGTAATTCTTTTTTTTTCCTATTGTTGTGTATTGCATTGTACTGCTGCCACAAAGTTAACAAATTTCACGACGTATGCCAGTGATAATAAACCTGATTCTGATTCTGCTATGTAGGTGACTAGAACTGCACAGAATACTCAAAATTCGGCCTCACTAACATCTTATACAACTTCATTTATAAAATTAATTTAGATTATATTACTTTTGGTTTGATTTACTATTTGAAATAATGTCCAATTGGCAGAACTTGGCTGATTTCCCATGAAACCTACCTACCCACATTTTTCCTGGTGTAGATGCAGGGGTTCAATTGTGCCCACTTATTGCATCGGTGAATTAGGTGGCAAGGCTTGGCAACTTTCATGGGCAAGCAGGTTACAGATTTTTGAGTACCAGCTGCTAGATCGTTCTGTCTTTGCAAAATGGGAAAAGTGAAGAAAATCCATGATCTTTAAGTGATGTACAATGATAAAAAATATCATAATCTAATTTAAAGTTTGTTATAGTACATTAAATCATATCAAAATCAATGCAGACATTTAAGTAATTGAATCGAATATCATAGGACAATTCCAGCAGAACTGAACTGAACTGAACTCCACCATTGGATTACATGTTACACCTGACATGCAGTGAGAAGTAGACTTGCAGCTGCTTTGTGTAAGTCAAAGACTCGCTTGCTCAAGAACAGTGATTCCATATAGAACTTCTGGTTACTGCCAGCATTGTGTATTCTCCTTCCATTACTGACTATGGGGTTTTGTTTTATCTATATTCTTCTTATTCCAGAACTGACTATTTTCATCTGTGGAAAAATGTTATGCTCCTCCAGTAGTTCCCAAGGCAGTGCTGCTCCGATTATCCTGTGTGTTTGAACTAATAGGCATTAGCTGTTTTCCCGTTTCTAAGTGATTAACTTTGCTTCTGATTGAATCTTCATTGATGGTTCATTTTAAAATAGATTGCACCTTGTGACGTTGAGCTGTTGAGACCATGACATTTGGATGCCCCATCTTTGCAGTGGGGTAGGAGGCGAGCACAACCAATGAGTTTTTCTGTGCAAAGTGAGAGGTAGTGAAGAATTGGTTCATTTTATTGAGTTGTAAAGAAGAAGATCAGTTAAATGAATAGTTCTCAGTTTGAATAGCCTTGGCTCTATTTGTTCTGCATGCATGCACTGACCCTGAACTGATGCACGATAAATTGGGAGCTGCAGGTCAAATTGGTCTTGTGCGAGGCAGGAAAGGAAAGGTACGTTGCATCCGAAGTTTCTCTGGTTAGCGGACGATTTCCCTCCACGCCCCTCTGGTCTTAATTCCCCATTATGTTCCACACTGTTTTAATGTGGGGTTAGTTGTCCTCCTACATAATGGCGTAATTGTGAAGTGAAGGAATTTGCACAACTGTGCACTTGACAGTTAACCTAGATCATTGTAAGCTTAGTACAACTGAACAAAACTGCTCGTGATTTAGCCGTAGTTGAAACTAAATTGTTATACTTATTCACAGATCATAGAGCAGCTCTTGTGGGAAACAAAACTATCATTTCAGTCTGTCTAGCAGTACTCTTTCAAGATACGGGTAAGGGATATTGTTACTGAGAGTAGAAAGTGCTCTAATATATATACAATGCTGTGGTATCTGATAAGATCAGTGTAAAATTTACAAATACATTGCAAATGGTTATCAGTTGTTTAGTTTCATCTAATTGCATTTGTTACATTAATAGCCAGAAGATCCATTTTATTTAAATGGAAAGATTCTAATCTCCCCACTACATTTCAATGGTTTTCCCAAATGATAGCATGCCTAAACTTGGAAAAAATTAGGAGTGGTACTATGGATCCTTTGGTTAAATTTGAAGAAACTTGGAGGCCATTTATTCAATATTTTCATATGATATAAGTTGACCCTTTCTGAATCCTTCGCAGTAATTTTTTTTGTTCATGTATAGAGGAGCGGAGTTAACGACAAATAATAATTTTAGCTGATGTAATACGACAACCCAAGCTTTGTTTGTTTTTTTTTAGCTTAGGGGGTTTTCTTTTTCTCTCTTTATAAAATATCTTTTTCATAGTCAGTTACTATGAGATTGGGAGGCTAAGCTATATTTGTTACTTGGAATCTGTGCTTGTACATGTTAATTGTTACTATTGTAATCCCGATCTCTGTGTATCATCACAATCATTGTTTAATTTTGAAACTTAATAAAAAGATTGAAAAAGAAAGTTGTTTAGTTTCAATTTGCTGCTGACGAGCAAGTGGTCTGATTTAAGCCAATGGTGATAAGAGAGGAATTAAACTTCACCATTTTGCGCATGGCTTAATATCATATTTCCCTCCATATATCCCTTGATATCTTTTGTGTCTGTCTATCTCCTTCTTAAATATTCACTCAGTGGCCACTTTATAAATACCTCCTGTACCCAATAAAGTGGCCACTGAGTGTATGTTCATGGTCTTCTGCTGCTGTAGCCCGTCCACTTCAAGGTTCAATGTGTTGTGCTTTAGGAGATGCTTTCTACACACCACTGTTGAAAGGGTGGTTATTTGATTTACTGTTGTCTTCCTGTCAGCCTGAACGAGTCTGGTCACACTCCTCTGATCTCTCTTATCAACAACGCATTTTTGCCCACAGAGTTGCCGCTCACTTTTTTTTTGATTTTTGCACTATTATTTGTAAACTCTGGACACTCTTGTGTGTGCAAATCCCAGGGGGTCAGCAGTTTCAGTGATACTCAAACCATCCGTCTGGCATCAGCAATCATTCCATGGTCAAAGTCACTTAAATCACATTTCTTCCCCATTCTGATGTTTGATCTGAACAACAACTGAAACCCTTAGCCGTATCTGCATGCTTTTGTGCATTGAGTTGCTGCCACATGGTTGACTAAATAGATATTTGCTTTAACAAGCAGGTGTACAGGTGTAGCAAATAAAGTGGCCACTGAGTGTATTTAGTGACTTGGCCTCCACAGCCATCAGTGGATCATGAGGTATCTGAAAGACTCAGGTTTATTATGTAGAACATAGGGAATGCAATTCTTTTCCCTTCTCCTGTTTATCCAACGATCCACACTCCAGACTAGCAGGTGGCGGTAATGCACCTTAAAGCTGGTTTGCTAACCGCCATAAAACAACAGGAGAAGAAGAAGAAGAAATAATAATAATAATCATCAGTGGAGGAGAATTCTACAGATTCTCTGTTGTCTGAGTGAAATATTTTCTCATCGTAGTCCAGAATGTCTTATATCCCTATACTGTATCTTAAATATGTTCTATACCCTATATCTTTAAGCTAATCACTGGTTCCAGACACCTTAGCCTAGGGATACATCTTTTCTCCATCTGGTGTAGTATGTTTGTTAGAATTTTGTATGTTTCATGGAGATCTTCTCATTTTTCTAGACTATATGAGATACAGGCTTGTTTTCTCTCTTCATACAAACAGTCCTGTCATCCCACAAATCATTCTGATGAACTTTTCTTCACTTCCTCTGGTGTGGTTTGAAACAAGCCATGCAAGACATTCCTTCTTCTGTACTTTAAGTCACTTCTGCAAAGCATGTTGACATATAAGCATGCTAACAGGCAAAGCATGCCTGTCTTTTTAGCTGCTTAATGCACCTGCATGTTTCCTCAGATCACTGGTGTAAAAGATCCTGCAAGTCCCTTTGTACATCTACATTCCCCAATCCATCACTATTTAAATGGTGCTCTGCCCTTCTGTTTTCCCTGCCAAAATGGATGACCCCACATTTATCCACAGTGTTCTGCATTTTTCAAAGTTTTTTTCCCTCTCACAAGATTTATCTAAATTATCCAGAAACCTCTTTTGCAACCTCCTCACAGAAGATAATCTCATCCAATTTTGTATCATTAGAAAAGGCAGTAATATTGCCAATATATTAAGCATTGTGGGGCCAAAGCCCCAACCACTAGTCATTGTCTGCCATCCCTGTCCTTGGAGCACCCAAAGCAAGTCTCTGACAGAAGGTAAAACTGGCTGCAGAACAGCCTTCTTTCATAGGAGTTATTGATTTAAAAACAAAGGTTGTTTTCTTTGATAGGCTGTTAAATGTTATTAAAATAGAATTCAGAAACAAACATGTATAAAGTACATATAAAGTAAATTTATTAGAACACACAAAACAACTTTGAACTAATTAAAAATATCAAACTGAAAAAATAATCTTTCTAACGATGTAATTAATTTTCTTCTTTGCCTTACGGATTGATGCTGTATATAGCACACCGAAATCAGTAGGTCTTTGGAGTCTGCAGAGGTGATCTGAGTGATGATTGCCAGTGAAATGGTGGGAGATTCCACACCCTTAGTATAGCGTTTGAATAGACATGTCGATTTATGTTTTCAGAGTATTTGGCTTCAGTTTTTGTGGTTTCCTCTGCAATATGTGAAAACTATTTTTCCTTCTTAAATGTTCATGCCTTGTTGGTCAGGCATTTGAAAACATGATCTGATTATCTGTATATGGAAACTTCATACTTGTTTTATAAAATGCGGTACATATGTACTGTCTTATTTGCACAGGGAGAAAAAAATGAACAGAAAATGCTGGAAATGCAGAATAAGTTAGGCAGAGAGAGCAGAGTTAATCTTTCAGGTCACCCTCCTTTCATTTGAATTAGGAAAATTAAGAAATTGTGACTTGTTTTAAGTCGTGGAAAAGGGTGAGGGATGGAAAGAACAAAGGGAATATCTATGAGAGGGTGAAGGGATTGAGTGACATAAAAAGTGATGCTGCCAGCTGAAAGAGGGTGGTGAAGGCTTATTGATGGCATCAGATCTGTTTGGAGGAGCCTCAATAGAAGGAGATGGATGAGTTCAGAGGGGAAAGGAAAATTATAATAGAACTATGGGACACAAAACACCACAATTGCTAGAAACCTGAAATAAAAAGAAAATGCTAGATATATCCAGCAGATGACGCAGGATTTGTGGATCGAGCAAAACTGAGTTATTGTAGCAAGTGGTTGCCCTTTGTGAGGAGTGGTGTGACTTAGGCGGAGAAATGGAAGGAGCTGAACGTGTGCAGGTCATGGTGCTGCTTGCGTCAGAGAGGCTTTGGAGGAGGTGTGCAGTCTGATAGCGAGTGACCTTCTTAGTCGCTTGTGCTGGCAAGACCCTTTTGGACGTTGTTAATATGGAATGCTGGTGTCGCCTGCTCACAGTGCCAGAAGGGAGGTGTCAGAGCCAGTGCACTTCACTGGGGGTGGTGTGGTGCAGCATCCAGGCTGGAGTCGGTACTGTCCCACCCCACCCCCTCCGGTGTTTACTATGCAGAAGGTAAGCTATATTGTGGACGACTGCAGATTTCTGCGGCATTCATGGACTCGGGATATCTTTTTCTTTGCATAGCTCTATTTTATTGCTATCTTGTATGTGCTATGTGTGCTTTGTGCTGTGTGTGACTGTTGGTACTGTGTTTTGCACCTTGACCTCTGGACTAACGCTGTTTTGTTTGGCTGTATCCATGAGTGTTCATGTATGGTTGAATGACAATTAAACTTGAATTGAATTATTTGATAATCTAAGAAACAGTCTTGTCAGTTTGTTTGAAATCAATAATTCAGTTATCAGGGCTTTCTTGGGATCTTCACCTTTCTTTGTAAAAGGGCATATGGTTACAACATCATTGAAACAGCAGCAAATCTTTTTTCTCTGGGTATAAAAGTGACATAAAAAGGAACAGTAGTGTGGAAGGGAAACCAACTTGTGAAAAATGTTGAAAATCAAAAACCTGCTTATGCTATAAATCAGAAACAGAAATGGAAGATGCTAGAAACACTTCACAGGTCAAGCAGCAGCATTTTAATGTTCACTTTGGGAATTTGTGCATCACCAGCCAGGGTAACAATTATTCCCAATAACTAACGGCTCTTGAGAAGGTTACTATGAGATATCTTTAATCGCTGCAGTCCTTCTGATGAATGTACTCTTTTCATCTGTTTGGAAAAAAAAGAGTTAACATTCCGGCCTGAAGACCCTTAATTAGTTTTTTAATTCTTCAAGCTGAAATGTTAACTCTGCATCATTCCCTATAGATACTGTCTGACCTGCTACATATTTCCAGCTTTTTTTTTGTTTTATTTCTTTTAAATATTAGCCTTCTTAAGTATAGCCAGTTTTAATTAAAATGGGAATCAACTTGCACACAGCAAAATCCCCAAGTACTGAGATAACAATGAATAAATGTAATTTTGGTGGTTTTTGTTTAAGTCATAACTGGAATAATTTCATCAGAAGAACAATACTTACAACTAATTATGTCAACATTGCAAAAAAAGAACAACCTCGATAACATGCTGAAGTCTCTGAAATAGATCTTAAGTATGCTACCACTAACTAAAGATAGTATATTTAAAGAATGTATATCGAGATTAGCAATCAGTATGGTTGGTAATGACAAAGAAATGCAGCACTTTGGACGAAGAGTTTTCAAAAAACACTTTTTTAAAACTAAAAAGCTACTTATAGATCAGTTAAATGATGGGAATGTTATTGGAAAAGGAGCATTATTAGTACTCCGAATAGTTTCTAGATTTATTTGTAAAGAGTATGTGATTCACAAAATGGTTTTCAATGTACAACTTGAAATAATTGAATGCAATTTAAGGACATGCATGAGGTTGACGATTATGGTCTTTCAAATCAAATGGTTGTGGAGGATTGACTTACTGCGAAAAGAGATGAAGAAGAGCTAACATAAGATTATTCAGATGCTGGAGATCCAGAGCAATTCTAAATCCCAAGGGTCTTGCCTCACAACATCAATTATTTACTCCTCTCCATTGATGCTGTTTGACCTGCTGAGTTTCTCCAGCATTTTATGTGAAGGAGCCTATCAATATGATATCCGAGGACTATAGCATTGACTATTGGCTACCAGAGAAGAGAATGGATTAGAGCATGAATTTAAAAATATACTTAAAGCAAATGCTTGGTATAACACTTTGGTGTTTAATATTTCAGCTAGGAAATGGCTCCTCTACAATACAGCATTCCTTAAATACTGCACAGAAATATCAACTTTTAAAATTCAAAGTAAATTTGTTATCAAAGTATATGCGTATCACCATATACAACCCTGAGAATTGCTTTCTTGCAGGCAATCATGGTAAACACAAGAAACACAGTGGGACAGACAACAGCCAATGTGCAAAATATAACAAATAATGCAAACACAAAAGAAAGAGAGAAAAAATATAATAATAATTATTATGTTCATTTTGTATGCAGCTTACTTTGTACAAACATTATTTTCTGCTTGTAAGCTGAATTTTCTAAAAAAGATAGTCCACGGCACAGCTATTGAATGTTGCATGTGTGTATTACTTTGTTTAGTGCTGAGTGTGAGAATAATCAAAAATATTAGTATATGCAGGCGCGCAACAGTTCTGTATTGAATCTAATACATGTTTTCCTTAAGAAAATGTATGTATGACAGTAGGTATAAAAAAAAACTATATCCTTTTACTTTAAAAATGGAGAGATGTCTATGGAATAGAGTGGTATGGTCGCTGCCTTGAGATGGACTGGGCATGGCTGGAGCCAGCACTGGGCTTGACAGTAAGCACACTGTTAGTGATGCACTGCTGAATAGGTGGGCATGCACGGGAAACCCAAAAAGCTACAACCAGCAATGAACATAATCTACCAACACCACGGACTTCTATAGGTGTTTCTTAAGGGAGCAGTGCATTTACACTTGAGACCACTCAACCAGTTAAGAGAAGAAACGCATGCATGAAATTATCATTAGAAGTAAATGCATTCCTAATGCGTATATATTATCGAGTAAGGGAACGAGACTGACATGACAGCATACAGGCACAAACTTCATCTACAGTTTATAAGCATAATATCCCTTCATTAAGTAAATGCACAATGGATAGCAGATCACTGTAAAGGGATAATAGTAAATATCTTAATCCCTGTCATGGCCAAGTGGTTAAGGCATTGGACTAGCTACCTGAAGGTCGTGAGTTCGAGCCCCAGCCGAGGCAACATGTTGTGTCCTTGAGAAAGGCACTTAATCACACATTGCTCTGCGACGACACTGGTGCCAAGCTGTGTGGATCCTAATGCCCTTCCCTTGGACAACATTGGTGTCATGGAGAGGGGAGACCTGCAGCATGGGCAACTGCTGGTCTTCCATACAACCTTGCCCAGGCCCTGCGCCCTGGAGAGTGAAGACTTTCCAGGCGCAGATCCATGGTCTCGTAAAGCTAACGGATGCCTTTATTAATCCCTATCGACATGTTAGCACAAGAGCTAGAAAGAAACCAACTTAAAGACCACAACAATGCAATGCAAGAAAATATTGAAGATGCCACCCTTTGAAGCACTGATGAAAATAGAATTACTTCAACAACTGCTCCACAACCTGACAGTCCCAGCAACAGTACAGATGGACCTGAACTTACAGACAAAATTATCCTAACATTTAACACCACACTAACAGATTACATGGGCACCCAACAAAAATACTCTACACACCAAAACAAAACAAGTCATCTTTCATGTTGTTATATTGATTACCAAAATGCATTTGATTCTGTCCTACACTCATGGGTAATAGATGCCCTTAGTGTATACAAACTACACCTAATACTTGTAGAATTCCTACAACATATGATGAAGCATTGGCATACTATAATCATCCTATAGTACCAAAAACTATTGACAACCAAAAAAGAATAACCACCATTATCAAAATAAACCAAAGCATTTTCCAGGTCTATTCTCGATGCCCACTATGGTTTTGTCTAGCTTTAAACTAGCTTTCTAATTTACTGAATCGGTTGAAAATAGGGTACGAAATCAGAGACAACCAACCGAATTATACCTTGACACACCTTCTATACATGGATGATTTGAAATTATACACTTCTTCATCAGTAAAGCAATTAATTCAACTAGTAGACTTATTTTTTTAAGATGTAAACATGAATTTGGGACTAGATAAGTGCAGAATATTAAACATAAAGAAAGGTGCAATATAGCTTGCAGAATACAAAACAGAGCAACTGGATACAATAAAACTGATGGATGAATACAGAAGAAACATACAGAAGAAAAAATTAACCAATGGAAGAGCATGAACCTCCATGGAAGACATCCCTACAATATGAACACACTAGATGTTGACAAGGAAGTGTCAAATGCCTGGCTCAGAGTTGGAACTTCTTCCCAGAAACAGGGGTTTCTTATGGCAATACAGGATCAGGTGGTTAACACAAACAAAAAAAAATCAAAAATAAATAATGAAAGACCAACAAGTTCAAGACGATAAATGCAGAAAATGCCCAGAGAAATACAAACCAATCCAACTCAACAGGATCCTGCAGCAGTTTAACTCAATCTGATTACTTACACAGGCACAATCAAGTGGTAAACATAATTCACAAAAATCTTGCTTTTAGTACAATCTCATAAAAGACATTACTGTATATCTTACTATAAATACAAGCCTGATCCAGATTTAGAGTCTGAGTCCTACAAATTATGTCACAGCCGATCCATTATTACAGATAGGACAATCCATAATAACCATTTAGATATAATTATACAGGATAAACAAGCAAGGACAACTTACTTAATAGATATAGCCATCCCAAACACACGTAACATACAGAAATCACTAAGTGGAAAAAAACCAGAGACATGCTGAATTAAAAGAAGAAATTGTAAGACTATGGAACATAAAAAGGGTATACATTGTCCCAATAGTAATATCTACAACTGGTATCTTCCCAAAGTCACTACACAATAGCATTAACCAATTAGGCCTACCCAGCAATATTTGTGTAAATCTCCAGAAGGCACAATGCTAAACACCACTAGAACAGTTAAAGTTCCCAGCAATTGATAAATGTGTGTGCTTGGCTATGCCCGTACCTCAGGTTTTACCAGCTTGAACTGAGAAACAATGAAAATACAACAATAATAATAAATAAGAAAACAATATTGAAAACATGAGATGAAGAATCCTTGAAAGTGAGTCGATAGGTTGTGGGAGCAGTTCAGTGATGAGGGTGAGTGAAGTTATCCCTTCTGCTTCAAGAGCCTGATGGTTAAGAGGTTATAAACATTCCTGAACCTGGTGGTGTGGGTCCTGAGGCTTCTGTACCTTCTTCCTGATGGCAGCAGTGGGAAGAGCATAGCCTGGATGCTGCTTTGCTGTGACAGCTCTCCTTTGTTATACCCATGGACCCCCTACCATTAACCGAGGGGTCCGCAAACACCAGGTTGGAACCCCTGGTGTAGATGTTCTCAATGGTGGGGAGGCCTTTACTTGTGATGGACCCATAATTAAATACTTACTCAGACTTAGATTAAATGTTTAAGATTCTGGCATGGAATTTGAATCCAAAATATTCTGATTCAGAGGCAAAAGCCAAATCACTCAACCACATTAATTTGTGTGTGTGTTGCCTAGTAATTTGACAAAAAAAGATGGCATTTACGGTAAAATAATAAATCTAGTTAGGTGTTTCATTTCTGGAATGGATATGACATCATTTCCAGTACATGGCAGGAGTGGTCATGGAGGCTTGCCAGAAAGGCAATTTCATACTTTAGTTGGTGACCTGTCACCACCATCACCAAATGTACTGTACATACCTTTGTATAACAAAATTAATGCAATAAATTATCCCTAAGGGCACAATGGAACAAAAAAAACTATATAAGGAGATATTAGGCTATTGAACAAAAGGCTTGATCAAAGAGAGATTTTTTAAAGACTACAGTATCTTGAAAGAGTACTAGAACTTGGGTATAGATGTTCAGGCTCCTACTGATGAACATTAGGTATGCTCAGGTGACCAGAAATCATTGCAGAGTCCAGCTGAGACCACTGAGAGTTGTGGCACTGGAAACGATTACAGAGGCAAAAAGAACTGATGAGCATTTAAAACTTAAAGGATTGTGTTTGTTGGGGAAATTATGTCAGTAAACAAGCAGAAAACTGATGAATGAACAGGATGCATTCATCTGTGTGTTGGAAAAGCTCAGGATTTTAATAGGACAGTTTTTGGCAGATGGTTGAAACTGTGGATGCAAATTTTATGAGGCAGTAGGACATGATTATGTAGCGATCTTGGATTGGAAGCTTAGCTTAGTGTCCATCAGATACCATGTTTGACCTTAGAAAAGCATGAAATTCGTGGTGAGGGAATCAAGCTTGTCCAACTCAAAGACAGAAGGTGCATATCAGAGGAAGTTATTTATTGTGCTTTACTTTCTGCATTCATGTTAGTAGTTTAGCCTCTGTCTGCCAGATGTATGTGTTGGAAATTGGTGCATTTTAGACTGGCAATGGCTAGGGCCAAGTTTCCTGTTATGAATGAGTCCATTGAAAATCTATGCCTTCATATCAACCCCTGTTACTTTTGCTTTACATTGATTTCAAATTTTGGAACTGCTGGCACTTATTTGGGATTTACTTTTTAAAAACGATTTTCCAAGAAGACGTGAAATTAGATGTCTCCGAAGAGCAAGAGTTTGAGGTTGTATATTGTATATTAAATGGAACTATTGAATTATTGAATCAAGGGTGAATTTTTATTTGGCACAAAGACAGCAACAAAACCAATGAAATTAATTGTTTGTACAGTTTGTTTTCTTCAACCTTGTCTACATTTTTATTTGAAAACATATTTTTCTCTTTCTTTTTTTCTTAAAAGACATTTTTTTTCCTTACCAGAAACATAAAGATGTTGTCGAAGGATGTGGATTATCTTGAGTATGTTGATCCTTATAATCAGCAGGATTGCAGAGAATTCACTTCAGCTGAAGACAGAGAGTAAAGCTTGTTAGACATCAATATAATGCCCATTTTAGATAATGTAGTATGAATCATCAGCTTTCAAGAAAAGAAAGGGAAGAGGATAAAATACACATCAAAATGCATTCATTTCCATTTTGATCAGCATAGTTTTTGGATCAGAAGAGTGAAATCACAGAATGAAAGCAGAAAATGCTGATAGTTTGTGCCATTTCATTGAATCGTACAGCAGAGAAATGGGTCATTGCCCCACTATGTTCAAATTGACCTTTTTGTCCATTTTCATGAATCCCATTTAGACCATATTCTTCTTTGCCTTGCCTATTTAAGCATTTTCTAAAAGCCTCTTAAGCATGGTATTTGTATGTGATTCCACCATCTCCTCTGGCAACATATTCCAGATGTCAACTACTCTGTGTAATCAAAACTTACTGCTCCGATCCCTTTTAAAATAACCTTCATCTCACCTTAACCCTATGCCCTCTTGTTTTTGATACCCCAATCAATGTGAAAATGGTTTTAACTATCCAGCCTATCTCTGTCCCTCATAAGCATGTACAGTATACTTCTCTCAGGTCACTGCTTTAGCCTTCTTCAACTTACCTCTTAATAAGAAAAAGATTGGATATTTTAGATAGTTTTCTATCACATGGATTTGAAATGACAACTAGCATAAGAATTCTGTCATTAAAAATTAGTCCCCTGTAGAGAATTATATTTCAAGATAGAGTTTGAAATTGGAGCTCTTAACTTACCTGGGTAGACGGTAGATTATGAAGACACGCAGTCCTCTTTTATTGTCATTTAGTAATGCATGCATTAAGAAATGATACAATATTTCCTCCGGTGTGATATCACAAAATACAGGACAGACCAAGACTGAAAAAACTGACAAAATCACATAATTATAACATATAGTTACAACAGTGCAACAATACCATAACTTGATGAAGAGGTCCGTGAGCACACTAAAAAGTTCAAAGTCTCTCAAATGTCCCACATCTCACGCTGACGGGAGAAGGAAGAAAAACTCTCCCTGCCATGCCCAACCACAATCCGTCTCTGAGTCATTTGAAAACTTCGAGCCTCTGAGTCAGCTCTCTGACACCAAGTACTGAGTGCCATCTCTGTCCGAACAATTTGACCTCAATCTCAGTCACCAACAGCAGGCAAAGCAGGGGATTTTGAGGCCTTACGGAAGATTCCTGACCGCACAGTAATGATAGCAGCGAACGAGCGTTTCAGAAATTTCTCCAAATGTTCCTCTGTGCTTTCATGTCTGTCTCCATCAAATCAGAATTGTCCATGGCCCCTATTTAACGGATACGATATCATTTTTCACCGGAGGGCTGCGCACGCATGGCGCGCTGCTCTCTCTACTCCCTTGAGATTGGATAAGACGGACAAACTTCATTCTAAAAAGCCTACTCAATTTTCTATAATAATATGACCACTTAAATTCCAAAAGGTCTAGAAACAGGAAATCCTGTGGTTGATTACTATCCTAAACTTGTGGAGGAATGATTGCTCTTTTCACATTTTTTTTAAATGAAGGGGGCTTTCCCGTACAAAAGTTCCTTCTTTTTCCTTATTCCTTGTTCCATGGTAAAACATTTTTGTCTTGTAGTATGAAAAAACAAGAGTTAAATTATTTTTTTATAAGTTAAACTGCAGTGATTTTGTATTTCTTGAGGAGAAGATGGCGGTGCATCGGCAGCACGCGTGGCCTCTCCGGTGAATGATATCTGTAATCTGTCAAGTAGGGTACCATGCACAATTCTGATTTGATGGAGACAGACGTGAGAGTACAGAGGAACATCTGGAGAAACTTCTGAAATACCTGCTGCGCTGCTGCTGCTACTGTGTGGTAACTGGAATCTCCGGAGCAGAAGGCCCCGAATCCTCGGCTTTGCTTGTTTCAGTGGCCAGGGCGAGGTCAAAGGCGCTCAGCAGAGGATGGCGCTCGAGAGGCTGTATCGGAGGGGCTGGTCGGAGGCTCGAAGTTTTCGGATGGACGGACTCAGTGTCAGCTGTGGTCGGCTGCTTCCAAGGCATCGGCAAGTTGACAGTGCCTGGAGGTTTATGGCAGGGAGTTTCTCCCTTTTGCCGCCTGCTATTGGGGACTTGGGAGTTGATTGACTTGGGAACCTTGAGACTTCTTTTTACCGTGCTCATGGTTTGTTCTTCATCAAGTTATGGTATTGCTTTGCACTGTTGTAACTATATGTTATAATTATGTGGCTCTGTCAGTGTTAGTCTTTGGTTTGTCCTGTTTTCTGTGATATCACTCTGGAGAAACATTGTATCATTTCTTAATGCATGTATGCATTTCTAAATGACAATAAAAGAGGACTGAGTGTTCTCATAATCTAAATAATCTAGATATAGTGTAAAGCATTCTGTTTCTGACTTGATAGAAATAGGATTAAAGGCCTTAATTTTTCTATTGTTGCTTCAGTGTTTTCCAAAAACATATAATCTTTTTTATTAACCGTTTACCATCATCAATCTTAACCTTATCTTTTAAAATCTAAGTCGTCGGGGAAAGAAACTGCTGCTTAATCAAGCCTTAATTGCTCCTTGTCACCTCAGTAGCAACTTGTAATGGGGCCTTTTCATATGTCATAGTTCTTAAAGGACTAGTGCCAGAGACGGGGGTGGAGGGCATGATGCGAACCTATAGACGTGGGTGTAGAGGTTTTACTGGTTGCTCGCTATGCTGAACCTACTCTCTCCTCAGCAATACAGGAGCTGCAAAGAAAAGAGCTGTCAGCTGCTGAGCGAGCCTCCAGATGGCTATGGATCAAGTGTTGTGACCTGTGGACCAATGCCTCTGGGACACAAGCCAGGACCTGATCAACCCTGGCTGGGTTGCCTGGGGGAGGGTGTCTGATGTTGAAAAAGACCCGAAACATCCGATGACCCCAGGTTACATCACTAATGATTTCTCCCAGTCCACCCTAGAATGCATCTCAGCATCAGACAGTGTTGAAATTATGAGGAAAAATTGCCATAAATGGTGTGTTTTTGGCTATAAACAAATAATAATTCCACTCATGTGGAGAGTCATTTACACTGAGTCAGCAATCCTCCTCCTCATTTTATTTTTGTCAGTTGAATTCCAGGGCTGTACACCATTTTCTGCTGAGCAAATTTTAAATCATGTTCTAGTCATTGGAGTCTGCACCTCAGGTATTCGTGTTCCCTGGCTAAGCCATTTATTTCATAATTTCTAGACCTGCCATCTGTAGCATGTATTTGTTATTGAATGGGATTTAAGATAAACTCCTTATGATCTGGCACTTTCATCCCTCTAGAGACAAATATTGTGCCGAAATAGGTGAATATTTATAGGTGAAAATCTTCAGGATCTGACATCCACTGGTTGCTGGGATTTTTAGAGTCATTGAGATACAACCTAACTTATAAGACACAGTTGAATGTAAGTGCCACTACGGGTGCACATTAGCCTGCTGTTGTCAGAAGAGAATTACTGTTACTAACTCCTTTACTCCATGTGCTGTTATCTGTTTGTTTGCTAATGAGGGAATGAAAGGGCAATGATATTGGGAGGTGTGGCAATGGATCTTCATTTTTTAATTTCTTTGTTCTAGGGAGTTGACTTCATTTTCTTAGCTTGGCCTCATTAATGGGGCTCATTTCTCTCTCTCATGAGACTTCAGATCACTGTGTATAATGGTATTATTGGATCCCAACTCTGCAAATGCAACATAAACACTTGAAAGACCTCATCCATTCTCCGCCTCCCTGCAAGCTGTCCACTGACAAGGCAAATTACACCCAACAGTGTAAGTTACCTTGACAGTGACCAGCTGAGTATTTATCTTGTGCGAATGGGGGAGCTGGTCAATTTGGGGCTTCACTGTTTTCCAGGGAACTCTGCTTGCATAATTTCAATGAATTATTTTGAAAAATTATTTATTTCATAGAACCCATGGAAAAATTGTACAGACGTGGTACATGTAGTACATGAAAATAGAGACATTATTTATTATTAACATATTCATTATTATAATATACAGAATAATTTAATTTTTAGCACATTGCACAGGATTGCACGCATATTTTGTGCAAAGAATTTTAGCTAGGGCTGGCATTATTCAGTAGATGTCATCCATAAGTGCTTAAACTAGGTTGTACCTCAATTGATGTGTCTTTACAGTATGTACTGCTGAACCTTGCAGTGGTCTGATTGGCAATGTTTGGATGTGGATTGCTTCTTCTATTGAAACACCAGCAGGTTCAGGGTGGAACACAGAGCCTCTTCCTCTGGGGGTGGACCTATTGCGGGAATTGAAGTCTCTTTGGAATTCTACAGCTACAAATTGTAGAACCCCACTTACAGGTTCATCAGTAGGATTTGCACTAACATCTGTAAACTAAATTAAACTTTCTTTTGGATTGTTATTGTGTAATATGTTGCCGTAGTAGTATATTTAATGGTACCTGGCATTATAGTTGTCAGCTTTGTCCTAGCATATAAATATTTGATATTTTCCTTCAATACAAACTACCGCCTGAAAACAAAGCAGTGAGGGAAATTAGGCATCTGAGTCCAGTATGAACATGTCAAGTGATTGTGTCTCTCCATAACCAGTCAGACTGAGGTATTGGGAAATGAAGTACAAAACGACTGAAAAGAAACCACAAGCAGTCCCCAAGTTTAGTAAGGGTTCCATTCCTGAGAACTGTCTGTAAGCTGATTATTTGTGTAGTTGGGAACGCCGCCTTCTATGTTGATTCATGTTGCTATCACTCTATGGATCTTGAATTTCATTCGATAGTCAACCTAACAATACCCGTAATGAAACTGTGATAATCATTAATGAATATCACAAAACATTTTATTACTATTATCTTGAAAGATACTTTAAAATTTTCACTTTAACATAGAAGGAACCTAGGAAGACAAGTACATAGTTCGTTGGAGTTGACGTCATAGGTAGACAGAGTGGTGAAAAAGGCGTTTAACGTGCTAGACTTCATCAGTCAAGGCACTTGGACATTATGTTGCAGTTGTACAAGTTTTTGGTGAGGCTGTACTTGGAGTGCCGTGCACAGTTTTGGTGACCCTGTGACCAAAAGATGTGGTTAAACTGGAAAGAGTGCAGCAAAGATTTGCAAGGATATCGCTGGGAATAGAAAGCCGGAGCGATAGGGAGGGGTTGACCAGACAAGGTGGTATACCTTGGAATGTTGGAGAATGAGGGGAGACCTTTTAGATGTGTATAAAATTATGAGAGATATAGATAAGGTGGATAGTAACAGCCTTGGAAGTCCAAAACTAGGGAGCACAGATTTAGTGTGAGAGGGAAAAGATTTAAAAGTAACCTGAGGGTAACTTTGAAAAGTGGGTGCTGAGTATCTGGAACAAGCTGCCAGAGGAAGTGGTTGAGGGAGGTATGTTAGTGTCACTTAAGAAGCACTTGAATAGGTTACATGGAGGGGATGGACTCGGATGGCTATGGGCTGAACACAGGAGATTGGGACCAGCTTGGAGGACAACATAGTTGCCATGGATTCATTGGGCTGAAGGGCCTGAATTCATCCTGCATTGCTCTTTGTCTCTATGACCTTAATTGTTGCAAGATTCTCACAATTTTACTCCTCTTACGTTGGAGACCAATCTGCCATGTTGGTGCCCAGTTGCTTGCTGTATCTATGCAAACATGCTGCCTTTTTTGACCCGTCTGCAGCCTTTGTTGCAAGTGACCAACACCACCCCCAGCTCCCTTTGTCGCTGGTCTCCATTGTCCAACTGGAAGGAACAGCACTTGCCTTCTGTTTTTAATGATCCAATTGCAGCAGGAGAATCGGAAATATTTTACCTTCCACTACTCCACCATTACCTCTGGAGTACCCAAAAGAACCTTCCTGGGCCTCCTCATATTTCAATTGAAAGGAGGATAAATGGTTATGAGGTGAAGGGTAAGTCAAATAGCCCCCTGAGTCTGCTTTGTCACTCAGTATAATCATACTTGGTCTACTCGTGGCCTCAAATCCACTTTCTTGCTTGATCTTCTAAGCGCTTGACTCCCTATAGTCCCATAATCCATCTGCTTCAGTGTTGAGTATATTTAATCTCAGCATCCATTACTCTGTGTGGTCGAGAGTTCAGAAGATTCACAGTGTTCCCAACAAAATTCCTTCTCTTCACCATCAAAACTGGAAGAGTTATCCCAAGACATGTCCCTTAATGTGAGGTTCTCCTTCAAGAGGAAACAACATTTATCCTTCAAACCTCAGAATATTGTATGTTCCAATGGCATCACCTCTAATTCTTATAAACTAGTGAGTACCAGTTTCCTGGTGTTGACCACATGTTTTCTGAAATCAACGTATTGAACCTACTCTACATTGTCTCAAAGGCCAGAATGTTCTCATTCAAGTAAGACCAAAATTGTGTGCAGATCTCCAGGTATGGTGTCAGCAAAGTCTTGCAAAGTTATAGCAAGCCTTCCCTGCATTTGTACTCCATTCGTTTTGTAATAAAGGTCAATGTCTCATTTGCCTTTCTAATTACCTGCTACCTGTATGCCAATTTTCTCTGTTTCACTATTTCTTGTATGAAAACACCCACATTCCTCTCAATGCCAACATTCATTAGTTTCACGTAATAATATAAATTTAAACCTTATTCTGATTTTCTTCCTACTATCTTGGATAATCTTGCAATTTCTCAAATTATATTCAATCTACCACCTTTATGCGACTCAATTAACGTGTCTGTACCCCTTGCCGATGTTTTGAGTCCTCTACATCCAGATTTGTAATAAGAACAGTACTGGGGCTTTGAAGCGCCACTGTAACCCTTTCTTTGCCCATCGTTCTCCTCAGTCACTAAATATGACATTCATCATCCACTAAAAAAAGTACAAAAGATTATATTTCTCTCTTTAATAAGGAAGTCGTGCAGAATTTATGTTCCATAGAAGAGGTTAAAACCATTAAGAGCAGGAAAATTTCAAAAGGATTAAATAAATTTCCAATAAGTTGAAACATCTGTGTATTGCTAATGTA
Source organism: Mobula birostris (assembly GCF_030028105.1). Lineage (NCBI taxonomy): Eukaryota > Metazoa > Chordata > Chondrichthyes > Myliobatiformes > Myliobatidae > Mobula > Mobula birostris. The sequence goes on along the minus strand of NC_092400.1, from coordinate 8,891,986 downwards.
TGGTTCACAGTGACTCCCTGGGGTGCTGTCTAGAATTCCCATAAGTTACTTTGATATCTATTAACATAATATTGAAATTAAATGCACTTTGCTCAGGCCATTAAAAATTAAGTGCCTTTGCCTGAAAGAGGTTAGTTTGGCTGCTTGATGGATAATGAAACTTGTTTATTCTATTGAGCAAACTCAAAACTGTAGCCAAACTGATATTTTTTAATCTGAATTGTGAACATAAAAATGTGTTGTATTTCCTTTAAAGATTTCAAAGCATATTGCTAATGTAGTTACTGAATTTCTGCATATAATTTTATTCGTTTATTGAGATACAGCACGGAATAGGCCTTCCGGCCCTTCGAGCTGCGCTGCCCAGCAATCCCTGATTTAACCCTCGCCTAGTCACAGGACAATTTACAATGACTAATTAATCTACCAACTGGTATGCCTTTGGACTGTGGGAGGAAACCAGCACGGTTACAGGGAGAATGTATAAACTCCTTATAGCCAGTGGCAGGAATTGAACGAGGCTGCTGTTATTGTAAAGCGTTATGCTTGTAAAGCCCTGTCACGCCACCCCAAACTTCATTCATTAAGTAGTACTTGTTCAGGGCACTTTTTAAATTTAGATTTCTCTTTACAAGTTTTATTTTCATGTTCTGTTTATAATTTAAAATTGGCAGGGACTGCTTTTTTGTTGAAATGCTTGAGCCTTTGAATTTATATGAATTACAGGGAAAACTCAGGCCAGTTGACATAAGTACTTCCCCTGTGGCACTAATTTTATTCCCTTTATTATTTTTTCCCATAGATTGAATGCAAACTAGTTTAACCTTGAATGATGTTTCAAATCCTATATACTTTCCATCATCTCGGTTTACGTTCTTCGGGCACTTCTGTAGGAGTGCTGATTCAAGTTTTGCTAACATTTCCTTAAGGGGAGGTTGGCTCCTCATCCCAGAATCTGTAGGTCTGAAGCTACAGATATTGTGGAAAGATAACCCTTATTTGCCAGACTGTATGTACCACAGCTCCACCCTCCTTACAGGTAGCAAGAATTCCCAGCGAGTAAGGTGGTGGGTAACATAGAAACATAGAAAACCTTACAGCACCATACAGCCCTTCAGCCCACGATACTATGCCAAACATGTACTTACTTTAGAAATTACCTGGGGTTACACATAGCCCTCTATTTTTCTAAGCTCCATTTACCTTTCTCGAAGTCTCTTAAAAGACCCTATCATGTCCGTCTGCACTACTGTCGCTGGCAGCCCATTCCACGCACTCACTACCCTCTGCAAAAAAAAACTTACCCCTGACATCTCCTCTGTACCTACTTCCAAGCACCTTAACACCTACGCTGTGTCCGCTAGAGAAAGCAGGATCTCCCAGTGGCCACATATTTTAATTCCACGTCCCATTCCCATTCTGACATGTCTATCCACAGCCTCCTCTACTGTAAAGATGAAGCCACACTCAGGTTGGAGGAACAACACCTTATATTCCGTCTGGGTAGCCTCTGACCTGATGGCATGGACATTGACCTCAAACTTCCGCTAATGCCCCACCTTCCCCTCGTACCCCATCCGTTATTAATTAATTAATTATTATGTGTGTGTGTGTGTGTGTGTGTGTGTGTGTGTGTGTGTGTGTGTGTGTGTGTGTGTATATATATAAAAAATATACTTTTTCTCTCTCTCCTTTTTCTCCTTCTGTCCCTCTCACTATACTCCTTGCCCATCCTCTGGTTCCCCCCCGCCTTGTCTTTCTCCTCGGGCCTCCTGTCCCATGATCCTCTCATATCCCTTTTGCCAATCACCTGTCCAGCTCTTGGCTCCATCCCTCCCCCTCCTGTCTTCTCCTATTATTTCAGATCTCCCCCTCCCCCTCCCACTTTCAAATCTCTTTCTAGCTCTTCTTTTAGTTAGTCCTGATGAAGGGTCTCGGCCCGAAATGTCCACTGTACCTCTTCCTAGAGATGCTGCCTGGCCTGCTGCATTCACCAGCAACTTTTATGTGTGTTACCTTAAAACTGTGCCCTCTTGTGTTAGCCATTTCAGCCCTGCGAGAAAGCCTCTGACTATCCACACAATCAATGCCTCTCGTCATCTTGTACACCTCTATCAGGTCTCCTCTCATCCTCTGCCACTCCAAGGAGAAAAGGCCAAGTTTACTAAACCTCTTCTCATAGGGCATGCTCCCCAATCCAGGCAACATCTTTGTAAATCTCCTCTGCACCCTTTCTATAGTTTTCACATCCTTCCTGTAGTGAGGTGACCAGGACTGAATGCAATACTCCAAGTGAAGTCTGACTCTGACCAGGGTCCTATATAGCTGTAACATTACCTCTCAGCTCTTAAACTCAATCCCACGGTTGATGAAGGCCAATGCACCATATGCTTTTTTAATCACGGAGTCAACCTGCACAGCAGCTTTCAGTATCCTATGTACTCAGATCCCAAGATCCCTCTGATCCTCCACACAGCCAAGAGTCTTACTATTAATACTATATTCTGCCATCATATTTGACCTACCAAAATGAACCACCTCACACTTATCTGGGTTGAATTCCATCTGCCACTTCTCAGCCCAGTTTTGCGTCCTGTCAATCTCCCGCTGTAACCTCTGACAGCCCTCCACACTATCTACAACACCCCCAACCTTTGTGTCATCAGCAAATTTAGTAGGGTAGTTACTACATTGGCTAGTAAGATGTTAATGAAGAAGCCATCTTGTCAATCCCACTGGCACTTTGTCTGATTGGGTGGTGGGGGCAGGCGCTCTCACAACTTTTAAGAAGCATCCAGACTAGCACTTAAATCACCAAGGCATCAAAGATTATGGGTCAAGTTCTGGTAAATGGGTTTGGTGTTGATACTCAATAGTTGGCAAAAACATGATGGGCCAAACGGCCGGTTTCTGTGCAGCATGACTCTATTTATGGCATCCGGTCATCGAATTTAATTACTGACACTATGTGTACTGCAGGGGTTAGCTTAGAAACAGGATCTGCACACAATGAGCTGAAGATTAATCTGCAGTGAGGCAGGATAGCAGAATGGCGTTCTAGTTCTCCTCTCGTGATGTGAGATGAAGACATGATGTACATGGACTTCAGTGAGGCTCTTGACAAGGGCATACATTGTAGGCTGGTCCAGAAGCTTAAGGCACAGCAATCAGAGGTGTGTTATCAAACTGGTTTCAAGATTAGCTTGGTGATAGGAGATGAAGGGTATTTTTCAATCAAGGTCTATACCAAGTGGTGTATTGTGCAAAATATATTGCAATTTGGATGAGAATGAAGGAGGTCTGATTAGTAAGTTTGCAGATGATGTGAAATTTGGAGGTGTTGTAGATAACAAAGAAAGTTGCTTAAGTGACATAAAACAGTGGAAGGTTGGGTGCATTGGTGGCGGATGGAATTTAATCCAGACAAGTGTGAAGAAATGCACTTTTGGAAGTCAAATAGAGGACATAGACAGCAGGGACCTTGGGAGCATTGATATACAGAAAAGTTTGGGATGCAAGTCCAATACTTGCTGAAAGTGGTGACACAGTTGGATAAGGTAGTGAAGAAGACATTTGGTATTCTTGCCTTCATAGGCCAGGGCATTGACTTAAAGAGTTGGGATATCAAGTTGCAGCTGTACAAAACATTTGGTCAGATTTGGAATATTGTGCACAGTCTGGTTGTCACATTACAGGAAGGATGTAGTAGTATTAGAGCGAGTGCAGAAGAGATTCACCAGGATGTTGTTCGGAATGGATGTCCCTTAATGGAGTTTGAATAGCATGGGGTTATTCTCACTAGAAATAGGAGGCTGAGCGAGTGATCTTCTAGAAGCTTATAAAATTATGAGGATATAGATAGCAGAGATAGAGTCTTTCTCCCGAGGCAGCGGAGTCTAACACTCAATGAAAATGTAAATGCATGGGTTAATAAGTTCACAGATGATACGAAGATTGGTGGTGTTGTGGATAGTGTAGAAGATTGCCACAAGTTACAGTTTGATATAGATCAGTTGTAAATGTGGGTGGAGAAATGGCAGATGGAGTTTAACCTGGCCAAATGTGAGGGGTTTCACTTTGGGAGAGCCAATGTAAAGAGACAGTATGAATGGTAAGGCCCTTAATGGGGCAGATGAACAGAGTGTGCTTGGGGTTTAAATCCATAGCTCCTGGAAAGTGGCTGCACAGGTTGATAGGGTGGTTAAGAAGATGTTTGGCATGCTTGCCTTTATTGGTTTAGGCAATGAGTTCAAAAGTCAACTTTATAAAATTCTGGTTAGCATTTAAAGGATTACATCCAGTTGTGGTTGCTCCATTATAGGAGGGATGTAGAGGCTCTGGAGAGGGTGAAGAAGAGGTTTATCATGCTGTTGCCTGGATCATACACTCACCCTATCACTCTGCTAATGTCCTTGCAGTTTGGTGTGACCCAATCACAAGACAGGTTCATCAGGACTTGTGATGAAGGGTCTTTGCCCAAAACATCAACTGTTTATTCTTTTCCACAGATGCTGCCTGATCTGTTGAGTTTCTCCAGCATTTTGTGTGTGTTGCTTGGATTTTCTCGTCTTTCACCATTCAATAGGTTTCAATGAGGTCACCCCTTATTCTTCTGAATTTCAGCGAATACAGGCCCAGAGCCATCAAATGCTCTTCATATGACAAGCCATTCAATCCTGGAATTATTCTTGTGAACCACCTTTGAACACGCTCCAATTTTAGCCAGCCTTTCTAAGGGGCCCAGAACTGCTCACAATACTCCAAGTGAGGCCTCACCAGTGCTTACATCCTTGCTTTTATAGTCTAGTCCTCTTGAAATGAATGTTAACAGTGCATTTGCTTTCCTAACCACAGACTCAACCTGCAAGTTAACCTTGAGGGAATCCTGTACAAGGATTCCCAAATCCCTTTACGCCTCAGTATTTTTGTATTTTCTCTCCTTTTAGAAAATAGTCAATACTTTCATTTCTTCTACCAAAGTACATGATCATACACTTCCCAACACTATATTCCATCTGCCATTTTTTTGCCCATTCTCATGATCTGTTGGTCTTTCTGTAATGTCTCTACTTCCTCAAAACTATCTGCACCTTCACCTATCTTCATATTGTCTGCAAACCTTGCAACAAAGCTATCAATTCGATCATCTAAATTATTGACATATAACATAAAGAGAATCGGTCCCAACACACACCCTGTGGAACACCACCAGTCACTGGCATCCAGCCAGAAAAGGCTCCCTTTATTCCCACTCTTTGCCTCTTGCCAATCAGCCACTGTTTTATCTATGCTAGAATCTTTCCACGGGTTTCTAGCTTGTTAAGCAGCCTCGTGTGTGGCATCTTGTCAAAGGCCTTCTGAAGATCCAAGTACACAACCACCAACTTGCCTTTTTTATTTTCGTTTTTTTTCAAAAGCCCTGCATGTTATTTTCAACAGATTTTTCAGGCAAGATTTTTCCTTGAGGAAACCATTCTGACTACAGCCTATTTTATCATGTACCTCCAAGTACCCTGAGACCTCAGGCTTAATAATCGACTCCAACATCTTTCCAACTACTGAGGTCAGACTAACTGGGCTATAGTTTCCCTTCTTCTGCCTCTCTTCCTTCCTGAAGAGTGTAGAGACATTTGCAAATTTCCTGTCTTCCAGAATCCTTCCAGAATCTAGTCATTCTTGAAAGATCGTTACTAATGCCTCCAAAATCTCTTCAGCCACCTCTTTCAGAACCCTGGGGTGCTGACCATCTGGGTGAGGTGACTTATCTACCTCCAGACCTTTCAGTTGCCCTAGAACCTTCTCTCTAGTTATGGTAACTTCACACACTTCATGACCCCTGACACCTGGGACTTCTACCATACTGAAGCCTGATGCAAAACACTTATTCAGTTTGTCCGCCATTTCATTGTCCCCCATTACTAGCTCTCCTGTATTGTTGTCCAGTGGACTGATATCTATTCTTGCCTCTCTTTTACACTTTATGTATCTTATGTGGCCACAGAGTGTATTTAAATGAAATAAGACCATTGACCAGTTTGATCTCTATTTTGTAGAATATTAACTCTGCTGACTTACTAAATGAGCAAATGGTTTTGTGCATTTTCCTGACAACCTATTCCAGCTGCTTATCTTCTGTGTGCAGAAATACATATTGACATCTGTCCGTATTTGCTGTTTGCCCTTTGTTTATGGATCAGTCAATAGACTGCAGAATCAGAAATACTGATCTGGGATGTTTTTGACATGATTTTCAATGCCACCCAGCCACAAAGTCAGAAGCAAGCTTTTAATGTAACCTATGTTTAATTTGTTTTGGACTGAAAAATAAGTATAGCGTGTACAAATTTGAAATGACTACATTGTTTATAAAAGGATTTGATTTTTTTCAGATTTTATTTTGCCTTGGTTCACATTTTTTTTGAGTTCATTGCAATTGGGTATTTCTGGTTGTTTAAAATAAACTTCAGTGAAGAGAGTGAAATATAACTAAATTAAAATCCATGATAATCAACACATGAGCTTATCAACATTATATTACCTCATTAAACTTTACTGCTGTCTACTGTGTCAACATTTTCAAGTCGCCAATGCACCGTTTAAACAAATAGGATTAGTTAGTTTTCCCTCTGTGCTTTTTGACAGCTTGTGCCATTATTAAGGCAAAATCCGTGAGAAGGGAAATTCTACATGGTTGACCTTTATGGCAGGTGTGGATATTTTAATCAGAGAATAAAAGGAAAATTGCAAGAAAGTTGTTAAGGGAGTTTATTTTGATCTTATCAGTAACATCATAGGCCGAAAGTGTCTGTTCCTGTGCTGCACCGTTTGTGCAAAAACCAAAAGAAAAATCCCAATCGATGTAAAACCAGTATTTGTTTAGAGACAATATACTTGACTGGTAGTGCTGCTTTCAAACTGATGTTCGACCCCAATCAGTTGATGTATAAATTATAGTTGCATTTATTATAAATGATGGCTTAGATTTCACTCCTGATATTAAAATAATTAAAATCAGAGGGTTTCTTCATTCTACTCCAGCTTAATGAACCTACATGGCTGATGGCGCAATGGCGCAGTGAGATCAGCGTCGGGCTCAAGAACGGAAGTTCCCGAGTTCGATCCAGTGACAGACCGCTCCCGAGCGCGCTCTCCATCCGTGCCCGGTTGATGCCAAGCTTGCAACTCGACCTCGTAAAAAAACAAAAACACTGCTACCTCCAGTTTAAATTCCCACGCGGAATATTGTGGAGGATCAAATACCCAAATACATTCAGAATGTAACTCCTATATTCATTTTGGGTAATTGCATATGAGGCTGTTGGGAAACTGCTTCATTTCTTTGGAAGCTGTTATTTAACTTATGCTAATTGAATTAATTAGGTTTTGTGGGTTCAAAAATGTCTTAAAACCAATTATCAATAAAATGATTATTGTTGTTACTAATCCCCGAAAGGAAGTACAACAGTTTAAGAAGAACTCTGCTTATCAGTATATTTGAAAGAAGCTTTCATCTTTGAGAGATCTGGAATTTCCCTATTCTGACTAAGGGCTAGATTTGGCTATACCTAGTTCGGTATGAATAGAGGTCTTCCTCTTCTCTCTACATAGGTAGTGTGAAATGTATGGAGTGCAGTGTCACAGCAGTTGTAATAATGGAGGTGGGGATTTGAAATATCATTTCATTATCAGCACAGAGATCAGTACAGCATGTGCTGTGATTACCTTGGTCTTTATTTGACTCAAAGCTAAATATGACAGTAGGTTGGTTAAGCTCAACAGAGGGTTTTTGGACAATTGCGAATCATCGTATAGGCTTCAGTGAGTTCCCAGTTTCACTCAAAAACAATTGGATGAGGTGGATCCTTAATTAGAAGAAAGTAAACATAACAAGCTTCTGCACAGTAGTATCTGCTGGCAAGTAATGTACTACATTTATTTAGGTCAAGAAATTATTTCAATTTACAGTTTTCTGTTCTATATGATATTGATTTCTTACTGGTACAGCTAATGTTAATCCCGAAGGTAATACTTTAACAAGGTACTCATCTCCCCTCAGTTTCATATGTTTTGAGGAACTTTGTCTTTTTCTGCAGCAGTAACTTTCTTTTCTGACATCATAATTCCAAGAATACCTATTTTTGATTTGTCGCAGCCTTAAAAAGCGTAGTCAAGTTGAGTTTTAAGCCCGTATCTTCCATGCTAAAAATGGAATATGAAATGAACTGGTTTATTTATAAATTGGAATGTGAACTTCCATCATCTGCTTTATAAATGCTAATTAGATTTTGGTCCATTCATTGCAGCAGTGGTTGAAGGTGTAGTTTAGATTTTGCTTTGAATATTTTTATCAGTAAGTCAGCACCTGTATATTTTATATCCTGCTCAAATTGTGAAGTAGATTTCTAATTTCACTTGTACATGTTTTATTTTGCTTTTTTATATTTTTCTCTTCGATCTCTTCAATACCAGCTTAAACATAACTTACTAGATAACAGAAGTTTAATTTTTCTGAAAATACTGGAGTTAAAGCATTTAAAATACAATCGGAAGTAACGTTATTTATTATATTAGTAAAATTAAATGTGTTGCTAGACATAAATAAATATTTGAGCAAAACAGATTTGTGGACCATAAGCCACCATAGGTGAGGCGGTCTTTAAGAACAGTGCACAAAGCATATTTTGATCAAGAGTGATATAGAAATCACAGACATAAGAGGATGATTGTGTCTGTTATTTTCGAGTTAAAGCTATTTTTCACCTGATTTTTGAATCAGAGGCCTCTCCAACTTGCTGCTGATGGAATATAGTGAGCAGATACTAGATACAGGAGATGAATTTATTCCAGGCAAATCATCTGAACACGCAGACATTAGTGTTCAGTTGCATGGCAAATTGATCAACAAGCTGCTTTATGGGTGAGAATGAACAGTCATTGTTTCAGCCTGAGACACTTCGTCAGGCCTCCAACTCAGGACTGATGAGGGTCTCCTTGTGTATATGAAGGATGTAAGTAATAAAGTCAATTCAATTCTTGGCCCGAAATGTTGACTGTTTATTTCCATCCATAGATGCTGCCTGACCTGCTGAGCTCCTCCAGCACATCGTGCGCTTTGCACTAGATTTCCAACATCTGCAGTACCCCTTGTGCCTATGAAGTTGCTTTATTTCTCCCCAGTCCCCATCACCCACTGATAAAACTTTGGAGCAGATGCATTACATTTTATCAGAAAGTTTGAGAAGATGCGCATAGATCACAGTCAAATTACAATGAGCCCAGGTTGGAGAGACAACAGAAAGCTACCAAAGATCTTTAGAAAAGCTTAGAAACATAGAAAACATACAGCACAATACAGGTCCTTCGGCCCACAAAGCTGTGCTGAACATGTGCCTACCTTAGAACTACCTAGGCTTTACCCATAGCCCTGTATTTTTTTAAGCTTCATGTAGCCATCCAGGAGTTTCTTAAAAGACCCTATCGTTTCTGCCTCCACCACCGCCACCGGCAGCCCATTCCATGCACTCACCACTCTCTGCGTAAAAAAAACTTATCCCTGACATCTCCTCTGTACCTACTCCCCAGCACCTTAAAACTATGCCCACTCGTGCTAGCCAATTCAGCCCTGGGGAAAAGCCTCTGACTATCCACAGAATCAATGCCTGTCATTATCTTGTACATCTCTATCAAGGCACCTCTCATCCTCCGTCGCTCCAAGGAGGAAAAAGCCGAGTTCACTCAACCTATTCTCATAAGGCATGCTCCCCAATCCAGGCAATGTCCTTGTAAATCTCCTCTGCACCCTTTCTATGGTTTCCACGTCCTTCCTATAGTGAAGCGCTGCTCTGCTGGGGGAGAAGCTGACAGCGATGCAGGTAGATGCTTTCCTGGTGTCATGGATTCTTGATTACCTGACTGGCAGACCACAGTACGTGTGCTTGCAACACTGTGTGTCCAACAGAGTGATCAGCACCACTGGGACTCCACAGGGGACTATCTTGTCTCCCTTTCTCTTCACCATTTACACCTCGGACTTCAACTACTGCACAGAGTCTTGTCATCTTCAGAAGTTTTTGGATGACTCTGCCATAGTTGGATGCATCAGCAAGGGAGATGAGGCTGAGTACAGGGCTACAGTAGGAAACTTTGTCACATGGTGTGAGCAGAATTATCTGCAGCTTAATGTGAAAAAGGCTAAGGAGCTGATGGTAGACCTGAGGAGAGCTAAGGTACCGGTGACCCCTGTTATCCAGGGGGTCAGGGTGGACATGGTGGAGGATTACAAATACCTGGGAATATGAATTGACAATAAACTGGACTGGTCAAAGAACACTGAGGCTGTCTACAAGAAGGATCAGAGCCGTCTCTATTTCCTGAGGAGACTGAGGTCCTTTAACATCTGCCGGACGATGCTGAGGATGTTCTACGAGTCTGTGGTGGCCAGTGCGATCATTTTGCTGTTGTGTGCTGGGGCAGCAGGCTGAGGGTAGCAGACACCAACAGAATCAACAAACTCATTCGTAAGGCCAGTGATGTTGTGGGGATGGAACTGGACTCTCTGACAGTGGTGTCTGAAAAGAGGATGCTGTCTAAGTTGCATGCCATCTTGGATAATGTCTCCCATTCACTACATAATGTACTGGGTGGGCACAGGAGTACATTCAGCCAGAGACTCATTCCACCGAGATGCAACACAGAGCGTCATAGGAAGTCACTCCTGCCTGTGGCCATCAAACTTTACAACTCCTCCCTTGGAGGGTCAGACACCCTGAGCCAATAGGCTGGTCCTAGACTTATTTCCTGGCATAATTTACATATTACTATTTAATTATTTATGGTGCAACTGTAACAAAAACCAGTTTCCCCCGGGATCAATAGAGTATGACTATGACCAGAATTGAACACATAGTACTCCAAGTGGGGTCTGACCAGGGTCCCATGTAGCTGCAACATTACCTCTCGGCTCTTAAACTCAATCCCACGGTTGATGAAGGCCAATGCACCGTATGCTGCCTTAACCACAGAGTCAACCTGAGTGGCAGCTTTGAGTGTCCTATGGACTCGGACCCCAGGATCCCTCTGATCCTCCACACTGCCAAGAGTCTTACCATTAATACTATATTCTGCCATCATATTTGACCTACCAAAATGAACCACCTCAAACTTACCTGGGTTGAACTGCACCTGCCATTTCTCAGCCCAGTTTTGCATCCTATCAATGCCCTCCACACTATCCACAACACACCCAACCTTTGTGTCATCAGCAAATTTGCTAACCCAATCCTCCACTTCTTCATCCATGTCATTTATAAAAATCACAAAGAGTAGGGGTCCCAGAACAGATCCCTGAGGCATACCACTGGTCACCGGGCTCCATGCAGAATATGACCCGTCTACAACCACCCTTTGCTTTCTGTGGGCAAGCCAGTTGTGGATCCACAAAGCAATGTCCCCTTGGATCCCATGCCTCCTTACTTTCTCAATAAGCCTTGCATGGGGTACCTTATCAAATGCCTTGCTAAAATCCATATACTCTACATTTACGGCTCTACCTTCATCAATGTGCTTAGTCACATCCTCAAAAAATTCAATCAGGCTCTTAAGGCACAACCTGCCTTTGAAAAAGCCATGCTTTGACAAAGTTTCTCTTTTAAACTGTCATTTGGCTCTTTTACTACAAGTTAATAGCCAGTGGAGACTGCTTTATTGTTTGAAGGTGCATATTTCAGATATAGTATAAAAATGATTTTTGTTTACAATAGCCGACAAATGGTTTTTGTAATGCGCTTTTTAAACAGCATATTGCCATGATTTTATTCATGGTTTATAAATTCCAGTCTGATATCTGTGGAGTCTGAAACAGTAGAGGCTACCTCATTAAATATATTAAATCCACAGATTCACTACTCTCTGGGAAAAGCAGATTTTGCTGATCTCCATCCTAAATCTATTCCCCCAAAATTTGAGACTATGTCCATTAGTACCAGTTTCACTTACCATTGAGAACAACTTTCCTGCCTCTATCTCATCTACCCCTTTCATAATTTTATATGTTTCTCTGAGCACTCCTCTCATTCATCTGAATTCCAGTGAGTATACTCCCAGGCAAATCAATCTTTCCTCATGAGTTAACTCCTCATCTCCAGAATCATCCTGGTGAACCTCCTCTTCACCACCTCCAAAACTAGTATATCTTTCCTCAAGTGAGGAGACCAGAAATACATGCAGTACCTCATGTGTGGGTTCAGCAGTCCCCTGTACAGTTGCAGCATTGCTACCCCACTCTTGAATTCAATCCATCTGGCAATGAAGGCCAATATTCTATCTGCCTTCTTGACAACCTGTTGTACCTCCAAACCAACCATTTGGGATTCATGCTCATGTACTCGCAGGCCCCTCAACACAACAGCATGCTGCAATATTTCACCATTTAACTCATAATTTGATCTTCTATTTTTCCTTCCAAAGTGTATGGCCTTGCATTTACCAACGTTGTACTCCATCTACCAGACCCTTGCTCTCTCACTTGACATATATATATATCTCTGCAGATTCTCTGCATGCCTTGCACTATTGGTGTTCCACTCAATTTAGTGTCATCAGCAAGCTTAGATATGCTACATTTGGTCCCCTCTTCCAAATCATTAATGTATATTATGAACCGTTATGGGCCAAGCACTGACCCCTTGCCATTCTGCTCACCACTGACCACCAGCCAGAGAATTGCCCAATTAGCCCAACTCTCTTCTATTGGTTAATCAGACCTCTATTATTACCTCCAACACCATGCATCCATATCTAATGCATTATCTCCTATTCCATACATTCTTGACTTATGGACAAGTCTTTCATGTAGCATCTTGTCGAACACATTCTGAAAGTCCAAATATAGAACATCCACTGTTCTCTGTATCCAGTGCACTCATTAGTTCCTCAAAGAACTCCAGTAAGTTTGTCAAACAGGACCACCTCTTCATGAATCCATGCTGATGTTCTATCCAGATGTCTCACTATTTCTTTCTTAATGATAGCTTCAGGCATTTCCCTGACTACAGATGTTAAGCTAACTGGCCTACAGTTACCTATCTTTTGCTACATCCCTTTTGGAACAGTAGCATGGACATTCGCTATCTTCCAATCCACTGGAACCTACCCAAAGTCCAGAAAATTTTGGTAAATTTTCACAAACATGTCTACTGCAGCTTCTTCCATTTCTTTCAGAATCCTGGGATGCATCCCATCAGGACCAAGGGTCTTGTTACCTTTAGGTACACTAGTTTGCTCATCACTACCTCTTTAGCGACAGTGATTGAACTGAGCTCTTCCCCTTCCAAGGCATCCATCTCTCTTTGGCATATTAGACGTGTCCTCCATCACAAAATTGTGAAGAATGATGTAAAATAGTTATTCAAGGACTCAACCATTTTCACATTACCCAATATTAATTCCCCCTTCTCATCGTCCAAGGGAACTATGTTCACTTTAGCTACCCTTTTCTGCTTTATATAATTATAGAAACTTCCACCCTTTTCTGCTTTATATAATTGTAGCAGACCAGGCAGCATCTACAGGAAGAGGTACAGTTGACATTTCGGGCCAAGACCTTTTGTCAAGACTAACTGAAGGAAGAGATAGTAAGAGATTTGAAAGGGGGAGGGGGAGATCATCTGAAAGTCTTCTATTTGTTCCTCAACTGTCCCACCATATAGTCTGTGTGCCTAGTCTTCATTAGCCTGTGCCCCTCTCATCTCATTGCAGTCTCCCTTGCTTGGCATAATACACTAATACACTGATTTTTAGATGGAACTGCTGCACCCTCCATTTATCTGAGGAATTCAATCAAATTATGATCACTCTTTTCAAGAGGATCCCTAACTACAAGATTGTTAATTTTACCTGTCTCGTTACACTGGATCAGATCTAAATGATCATTTTCCCCTTGTAGGTTCACTAACATGCTATTTGAGAGTGACATTACAGTTGCACTCTATAAAAGTCATCTTCAAGACTGTCTTGACTGACTTGATTTGCCAATTGATGTGCACGTTAAAGCCCCCCATGACAGCTGCCATTTTGTTCTGAAATGCACCAGATATTTCTTAGTTTATTGCTTATGCTACTGAAAGGTCACTATCTGGTGGCCTATTAACAATTCTCACCAGTGAAAAATTTCCCTTTACTATTACTAATTTCTACCCAGATGGACACAAAACTAGGAAATGTCGTAAACATTGTGGAGAATGGTAGCAGTCACATGGAAGAGATAGACATGAAATGGGCAGACGCATGGGAAACGGAATGTGAACTGGTTCATTTTGGTAGGAAGAATAAGAGCCAATATAAGACGTATTACGTAATTGTAAAGGGGATGCAGGAGCAGAAAGAACAAGGGTATGCATACATATTTTAAAAGTTGACATTGCAATTCGAGATGTTTGTTGAAATGGCATTTCCAATAGAGGTATAGAAAAGTGCTTGTAACAGCTGGAGTATTGTAACTTCGAGGTTGTTTGATAAAATACCATACGATTTTCAAAACTTAGAAAGAAAGATGAAGAAAATGTAGAGGAAATTTATTAAAATAGTACTAGAGAAGAGGAAAATAGTTATATGGAGGGATTAGGTAAGCTAGGATTGTTTTCCTTATAAAGAATATTAATTGAAGATTTGATGAAATGAATAAAGAAAGACAGTTTTCAGTTGCAGGAGGGTTTGTAAGTTCTCATTCTACATTTTATCCCGTTTGGTGGAGGTGTAGAAGTTGTTTGGTGCCACCCAGTGGAGTGTAAGAGAATTTTTATTCACACAACAGTTTTAAATTAAACTTGACTGCCAGTAAACTTGAACACGAGGAAATCTGCAGACGCTGGAATTTCAAGCAACACACATAAAAGTTGCTGGTGAACGCAGCAGACCAGACAGCATCTGTACCTCCTCCTAGAGATGCTGCCTGGCCTGCTGCGTTCACCAGTAACTTTTATGTGTGTTGCCAATAAACTTGATTTGATTCACTTTAAAATTTATTATCAAAGTTCATATTTGCTTGCATATACTACCTTGAGATTCATTTTCTTGCAGGCATCTACAGGAGGATAAAGAAATACAATAGAATTTATGTAAGACTATGTGTAATTATAAAGTGGATGCAAGAGCAGAGAGAGCCAGGGGTAAACATACACGTATTTAAAATTGATATTGCAATTTGAGATGTTTATTGAAAAGGCATTACTCTAACAACACTTTTACAAGCATTTTTCTATGCTTCTGTTATTAAAGCGAAAGGTCTTCCGGTAAGATGGTGGTGTGTGCAAACGCAGCGGCCTCTCAGGGGCCAACCAAAGGAGCTTTTTACTTTGTAAGGTTTGTTTTTTACAATCCAAAGACAATTCTACTCCAAAAACTTCGAGTATTGCAGGGTTACTCCATCAGTGAGTTGCTCGTCAATCGGAATCACTGGGCTGGTGTCGGCTGTAGAGTTGGCTGAGGTGTCAAAGGGGCAGCCGGGTTATTGGAGAAGGAGCTGGCAGAGGTGTCGAAGGATTTGGCAGAGGTGTCAATGAGGCTGGCCAGGATGTTGGAGAAAGAGCTGGTCGGGATTTTGGGAAAGGAGAAGGTCGGGATAGCAGAGGAGCCAGTTTGGGTTTGGAGGAGCTGATCTGGCTGCAGAATGTGTTGCTTCCCACTATTCGGAAGCATCGGAGTTGGTGCACTTTAACTGTGGGAGATTGTCTCGGACATTTCATCTGTGATCACAAGACTCTGTTGGACAGTGATAATGTAAGTTGCTGCGGGCCTGTTACCCTTGTCTGGTGGAGGGACAGACGGTGTGGGAGCTGTGTAGCCTCAGTTGTAGTGAAGACTAGGCCTCAAGCCTCGGGCTTACCTGCTGCTGCAGACCAGGCAGAAAACACAGAAGCGTTACAGCGTTGCATCAGTGCTTGGCTGGGGCCTGGCTTCTCTCATCAGTGCTGCCCTCCTGTGTTTGAGTGGTGGAATGACAGGCTGGATTTCATGCGTCTGCACACTGCCGGGAGACTGTACCATCGATTGGCGGACATTGTCGCTCCGAGTCTTGGACTATGTATATATTTTTTTTTGGTAAAAGTGAACATGCTTCTTTGTTTGCTATTTTTAATTATGTTACTCGCTATTTTGAATGTTTGCTTGCTCTTTTGAATGGCCTACACCTTGGCACCAGAGGAACGCTGTCTCGTTCAGCATGGTTTGAATGATAATTAAATTTGATTTGATAGACAAAGACTGGCAAACAACCAGTGTGTAAACAAAAAATAATACTAAAATGTAAATTGAAAATATTCCTTAAAAGTGAACCTGCAGGTTTTTTAGAATCAATTCAAAGTTGTGGTGAGTGAAGTTATCTACGATGGTTCAGGAGCCTGATGGTTGAAGGGTAATAACTGTTCCTGAAGCTGCTGGTGTGAGACCCAAGGCTTCTGTACCTCCTGTCTGAAGGTAGTAGCGAGAATAGAGCATGGCCTGTATGTCTGGATGGTGGGGGTCTTTGGTGAAAGACGCTGCTTTCTTGTGGCAGCACTCTATGTAGATGTGCTCAATGGTCAGGGGTGGGGGGTGGGGAGTCTTTGCCCGCAATGGACTGGGATCTACTAGTGAGGAAATTGCACAGGGAGATATCAAGGCCAGGTCTTCGGGCTTAGTGATGAATTTCAAGGGGGTGATTATGTTCAATGCTGAGCTGTAGCCAAAGAAGGGCATCCTGATAAGTGCATCTTCATTGTCCAGGTGTCCTAGAGCTGACTGAAGGACCGACGAAATGGCACCTGCTATTGACCTGTTAGGACAGTAGACAAATTGGAACAAATCCAGTTCACTCCTCAGGCATGAGTTTGGATGCTTCACCTCTCAAAGCACTTGGTCATGGTGGATGGAGGCACTATTGGATGGTAGTTATCAAGGCTGATACCACGCTCTCTTTGGCCACTGGTATGATTGAAGCCTACTAGAGTCAAGTGAGCCTCTCAAACTGTCAAAGTGAGAGGTTGAAGATGTCGGCAAACACTCAAGCTGGTTGATTAGCACAGATCTTCAGTACTCAGCCAGGCTCACTATCTGGGCCAGATGCGTTCCGTGGATTCACCCTCTTCGAGGATGCTGTCACGTCAGCCTCAGAGACTGAGATCACAGGGTCACTGGGGGGCTGTGGAAGTTTGTGAAGGTGCCTCATGTTCTGCTGATCAAAGTGAACATAAAAGGCATTGAACTCACCTCGTTATCATTTATGTTGCTTGGTTTTACTTTGTAGGAAGTGATTGCATTCAAGTCCTGCCACAGTGTTGAGCATCCCTGTTAGTGAAGGAAAACATATTGACTGTTTTGTTTTCTTGTAACCTCTACACTTTTGCACTTGCTGCTTCTATATCTCCACCACCACCCTGCCACATACTCAAAGTAAGGATTTAGTGGATTTTAGGGTAATTTTTTGGCCCGTTTGTTCTTCAGAGTTCTATTTCTTTAACTGAAATTCTGTTTGTATAGTCAAGATGTAGTTCAGAAACTTCATGGAAATTCGGGGTCAATGATTCACGAGCGTATGCAATTTGTACAAAGCAAAGTTTGCAAAATCACACTTTTTGTCCATGGTATTTGGTGTAACTATTACATAAAATGATAAGGCCTGATCATGGCCACAGGAACTATCCTTCATGTTTCTTCAGTAGCACCATAAGATTGCACGGTCATTTGGAGTCTTCATTTTTAAATTTTTATGTGAGAGATGACATTCAATTTATCACCTTGGATGATTGAAGTGAATATAAGTGAAATATATATGCATTTGAAATATTTGTATGATGTGTTCAGTGCAGTTAGTTGATTGAATAAGCCAAAAACACATAGACAAGCAGTTACTGTATCTGCGACTCTTCATTTTCTCTACATATTCAATATCGTCCTGGTTAGAAATCCCTTCTCAAACATAAATTGCCTACCCCAGATTCTGAGACAGAGACTCCTCAGCCAGAGCAAGCATCCTTCCTGCATCTTTCCTGTATGTGTTAGCTTTCACTGACTTCTGTTCAGGATACAAAGGACCCTTTGAACAACCTGTCAGCATTTGAAATATATTCAGCTTTTCTGTTTCATACACTGAAATGAATGATCTCACATTTCTTACATTATATTCCATTTATCAAGTTCGTTCCCATTCAGTTAGCTTGTCTGTAGAATATCCTCATTCTCAACAATGGCAGAGCCCAACGTGCGAGCACTAGAGACAAGGCTGAAAGAATTCACAACCATAGTTAGTCATCAGTGTCAAACAGATGATCCATTTCAGCTTCCTCTTGAGATCCCCACCATCTCAGAAGCTAGTGGTCTGCGCATTTGATTTATTGCACTTGGTACCAAGAAATGCCTGAGAGCATTTTTTAGTTGTAGTTTCAAAAACCTACAGTATGCTCATCACCATGTTCTCAAAAGAAGTTTGGGGTGAGACAAAAGGGACAGCAGTTGCTGGAATCTGGAGCATCATACAATGTGCTGGTGGAACTCAATGAGTCAAACAGCATCTGTGGAGGAAAATGAACAGTTGAATGTTCAGATGAAGGGTCTTGATTTGTCGACTGTACTTTTCCCAATAATTATAGAGGATGGAACTCTGTTTTGTTGTTATTGAAAATTTGGTTGAAAAATGTCTTAAATTTATGGTTGTACGGACTTTTGTGGAGGTATGGCATTGAAAGCTATGTAAATTAGAGAATCAAGATTAGCTGTATCTGTCACATATACTTCAAACATACAGTGAAATGCATCATTTGCGTCAAATCAAATCAGTGAGAATTGTGTTGGGCAGCCTGTAAGTGTTGCTGTGCTTTCAGCACCCACAGCTCCCCAACCCTGACTGTACGTCTTTGGAATGCTGGAGGAAACCCACGCAGTCGTGGGGAGAATGCAGAGGGTCCTGGCAGTCAGTGGTGAGAATTAAACCCCAATCAGTGATCACTCCTACTGTAAGGTGATGTATGCTGCCATGAAGATAATTTTAGTTTGTTTGCAGTTTAGCAAATTTTCTAATAGTGTTCATCTACTCATGCGTTGCATGGTGGGAATTCATATTAGTAATTTGTACACATGTTTCTCTGGTGGTATTTTGTCCTATTCAATTTAAGAAGTATATCATTTAATATGAATGTCTTAGATAAAAATGTATGCATAAGAGTTGGCTAAGTACGTGAATATGATGGAGTAGGAATATGTGGACTGTAAAAGAATTTAACAAATGATGGAGTGGTTGGAAGTTGATATTTCAAGAGGCACCTATAGCACTTGGCATACCTTCCTCCTTTGTTCGATCCCTCTAGACTGTTAAAATCTACTTTCTTAAAACTGACATCCTGCCATGCTTAACACATCAAATCTGATACTCCCAAGCTCTATAATTTTTTTGTCAGTACTCCAGGATTTTTGCAGTCTTCTTTGTGAGACTTTAACTCATCAAAAGCTACTTAGCTGTTTATGATTTTGGGAGAGCTGTAAATATCAATTCACTATTTAAATCTGATCTTGCATATGGAGGTTCTTCCTGTTAAATAACACATCCTGAAACACATTTCTATCGCATAATATCATTGTCACACATTTTCTTTCACACTTTTCTGCCACTGTTAAACTTGACAATTCCACTTACTTTCCACTGATTTAGCCAATGCTCAGTAGGTGGTTGTTCTGAGGCTCATTATCTATATGTCAATGACGGGTAAATAGAAATTCTGAAATAAGATTATATACTCTAAATTGTAACCTTTCTTTACTCTTTTAGAGTCCTAAATGAAACTGCAGAACTCATTTATTTCAATTATTTTCATTTCTGTAGTCTTACTCTGATTTCTGCATTTTGAAATATTGAAGTTATCTGATTTAGTTAAATAGAACCACTTCTTCATCTTACTACCTCTCTTCACTACACCTCCCCACAACTGTCGAAATAATTCTGCCTTGAATATTTATATAAATTTAGCATATAACCCTAAATAAGGCAAAACTAATTGATACCTTTGTTCTTAACAATCTCACTTTTTTTCAATGATGAGCTCACTCTGTTTCTGAATCAATAATTACTTTCTTTTCCTATATGGTTGCTAGGTTACGATCTTTGTTGCTTTTTAGTACTGAAGTATTATTCTCTTAAATGACTTGTGCCAATTGTAATAGCCTTCATTTGTTAATTATAGTGAACGCTTTATACAGTATACTCTCAGCAATCTGCCATCAATAGGGAATGGTGGGTGGGGGGTGTGTGCAAATTCACAAATCGGCTGCTTAATAATTAATCAAAAAATATTTATTGCACATCACCCATTAGTATTCTATGTAAGAAATTCCTTAAATCACTTTGAACTACATGTCTGCTTATAGATAACACTGTTTTACACTGCCATTCTGCTGTATATTTTCAGGCTAAACAGTTTTAATGCAGCAAAAATAATTCAAATGAATGAGTGTATTGACTATCATGAGAAATGTCAGCTCTTCAAAGTAGATTTAACTGTTTATCAGCCACCAAAATGCATCACCCATGAAGAAACTAAACATGCGTTTCAAATTTATTTCACATAGCACTTGAAATAAAATTCTTAACAATCTCATAAAAGTTTATGCACACCCATAGGATTTTTTTTCCAGGAACACTAACAATCTTGTGGTTTAAGACTAGTTTTATTTGTCACATGTACATCGAAACATAAGGTGAAATGATGGTTTACATCAAATCAATCACTGAGGATTGTGCTGGGCAGCTTGTGGATATGGGAGGCTACAGAATCACTTTTACCCATAGCCAAGACTGGGCTCAGCACCCACTTAAGCGGAAATCACTTTATTCTAGACATCAAAAGGGCAGTAAAGTGTATTCACTGTGTTCTGGATAGTCTATTGGCATTTTATCAGATTCAACAGAAATTCTTGTAAGTCTATGAAATATTCTTAGAAACCAGTCGTATGAGAACTCAGGATGGGTAAGTACTCAATAAACAAGAGTTCATTGTACCTTAAACATAACTGGAAATAAAGCAAGATTAACGAAATGCACCTGTGCCAGCTTGCACTATTTATGCCTGTATATAATGTATATGTAGTTGTCTCCAATAAAGCTCACATAGAATGGCCTTTATTTCTTGAAACACGAGATTATCAGTCACATGTGAGAATAGGTTATGCTGCTGAAATTTGCTGGAGATTGCTAATTACTGAGGGAAAAGGAGCTGTGACAAACCAGTGCATTTGTTCCGATCACTATTGACTGATCAAAAATGTCCGCAGTCTGTAACCGTGTTGCTTTTGGGTTTGATAAAGATTTGTGTAAAATAATCTTTTGTATGATAAATTCAGTGTTATTTTCTAACAGCTTTTCTCTCTTTTAGAGTAAACTTGTGAAGTACTTCAGCCGTCAGCTTTCCTGTAAACGTAAAGTTTCTCTGCAAGAACGGAACGCTGAGCTAGAGGGATTTCCCCATCTTGTTCACTGGTTTCGGATTGTAAATATTCGGAAGGAAGTGATAGAGGTAACTTTGCCATTAAGTAGCTTAAACCACCATTTCTGAATAACTTACAAGACTGTTAGAAAGACGTATTGTTTGAGATAGCAGAAGATTGATTTGTTTCAGTAATCTGACATTCCTTGTCATTTAGAGAGGTTTGCATTTCACCAAGTTCAGATATTTTCAGCATCGCTTTATAAGTGAGGGTCTGTTTAACATAAATTTGAAATAAATTGCTAGGAATTATAAGATGCAGGCAATTCAAATTGAGAATGTTTGTGCAGAAAATCTTTTGATCACTTTTAGATAATGTAAGTAGCTGGAAGGTCATATCCTTATGCCTTGATCTGTGCTGAGTTCATTAAACTTAAAATTCCTTCCTGCTACTACTTCATCTCCAATCTCTACGCCTGGCTACATTCCATGTGGCATACTCTGCTGTTTTAAGGCTGAAGAATTCTGATTTTCCCCCTTCTACCATTATCTTAGAATCTCAACCTTTCATGTATTGAAAACAGACATCTAGAAGCTGATAATCAATATTGTAATGATATGTAAATGGTGTTACATGCCAGCCTAATAATGCTGTATTTAAAAGTCCTATGCACACTATGAATTTCATCTGTCAGGTTTTTCTTCAGGTTTCTAGGATCCAGAGTATTTTGCTTGTATGTCCATTCTTGTTTGGCCAATTATAGCTGAAGAATTATCTGAAAACTTCTTGTTCACACATCAAAAGCTCTGGAGCCTCCCAAGGATGAAAGCTTGATGTCCTTCATATAATGTCTTTGCTGTATCATAGAGTCATAGAACACAACAGCACAGCAACAAACCCTTCAACCCATTTAATCTGTGCCAAACCATTAATCTGCCTTGTCCCATCAACCTGCTCCCAGATCATAACCCTCCATACCCTTCCCATCCATGTACGTATCCATATTTCTCTTAAATGTTGAAATTGACCTTGCATCTGCCACTTAGACTGGCAGCTTGCTCCACACTCTCACCACCCTCTGAGTGAAGAAGTTCTCCCTCATATCTTCACCTTTCACCCTTAACCCATGACCTCTAGTCGTAGTCTCACCCAACTTCGGGCTGTACTTTTTTCCGTAGATGCTGCCTGGCCTGCTGGGTTCCTCTAGCATTTTGTGCGCGTTGCTCGGATTTGCAGCATCTGCAGATTTCTCCTTATTTGTGAGTGAGATTCATGAGCTTTCTCTGTTCATCGTGGTTTCCATGTCTTTGGATGCCACTTCCCCAGTTGGGTCTGGAATCTGTATTGTTCTGTCAGCCATTCAGGAAGAGATGCAGAATGCCAAAACAAGGCTCCAAAAGATGCTAGGATAACAGGGAGATTGAGTAATTGTCGCAGAGTAGTAGGAGCTGGCAGGACAACAGATGGTATGTGATCCAAGTTTTTGTAATTCCTCCTTGTCACTTGACCCTTGAAGTCTTAGTAATATTACAGAATATCAACACTGCTCTCCCTCCAATGTCGGTATATCCACCCTTGCTGACTAGAAGTACTCACTGTGCTCCACTATGACCTACCTAACCAAGTCTTTGTACAGCTTGAGCATAACTAGTCTCTTGTACCTGTCCCCTAGACATTATTTAATATTATTTTAACCCAGAATTTAATGCAGCTAAATGGAAAACTTTGCAACTTGGGAGATTAAGTGTAAAGAGACAGTACACTGTTAATGACAAAACCCTTGATAGTGTTAATGAGCAGTGGGATCTTTAGGTCCAAGTTCATAGCTCTCTCGTCTCTTTATTAGTTGAGTTCAAGGGTTGTGAAGTTATGTTATGGTTAATAAAATTATATCTAGACCTCGTCTGGAGTATTGCATTCAGTTTTGGTTGCCCCAAGTTAAACCGGAGCCAATGAAGACAGAGTCATAGTAAGGTTAACCATTTACTGTTCACTCTTCCAGATTAGCATCGTATGGTGAAAACTGTTGATAAAAGAAATACAAACATATACAGCGTCTGTTTCATTCTGGAGACCACATGCGCTCTCTTCTTTTAGCAAGTGTCTCCAGCTGCTCCGAGTAGCGGGCAAGGGGGTCCCGTCAAACCGCCATCAGGTTCGAGTCGACCCCGCGTTTGAAATTGAAAAGCCGGTATGTAGGCCGCCCCAGCCGCCGCTTCCTTAACAGAAACTGCGTTAATATCTTTACTTCAAATACATTCTTAAGAACTTACGGTGTTGCTTCTATACTGTTTCTTTGTGGGTAGAAACAGAGCTCTTCACAATCATGCCTCACGCATGGCACCCACCTTTACACCTTCTCCGAACTGGAGGCTACCCACAAGACGCGGCGAAACCGGAGGTGACGTCATTGCATGTCACGATATACCATAGACAATCAATTTACCTTTGTTAAGCTGTAACTTAATTATCAATCTTTAAATAGAAAATAGTTACAAACAAATCATTTAAAACGTAGACCCAATAAAGTCAAATAAATGCCTTAATGGCAACACAGGTAGTGTTCATGAGTTCATGAACCATTCTGGAGACTGATGGCCGATGAGAAGAAACTGTTCCTGAGTCATTGAGTTTGGGTATTCGGACTTCTCCCTGAGGGTAGTAATGAGAAAAGGACATGTTCTGGAAGGTGCGGGTCCTTAATGATGATGACACCTTATTGAGGCACCACTTCTTGAAGATGTCTGTGATGGTGGGAAGAGTTGTGATCATGATGGAGTGGGCTGAGTCAACAATCTTCTGCGACCACTTGTCGTCCTGAGCATTGGAGCCTCCAGGCTGTGATGCCACCAGTCAGAAGCCTTTCCACCATGCATCTGCAGAAATTTGCATGAGTCTTTGGTGACCAACTAAATCTCCCTAGACTCCTAATGAAGTAGAACTCCTGGCATGCCTTCTTCATGATTGTTTCTACATGTTTGACCCAGGTCAGATCCTTGTTGATGTTGACACCTAGAAATTTAAAGCTACTCATCCTTTCTCATTGAGGGATCAGCAATAGAACTGTTGCATGTTCTCCCATCTTCCATTACCTAAAGTCTCCTATCAAATCCTTGGTGTTGCTAACATCGAATGTGAAGCTGTTGCTGCAGGAACACTCAAACAGCCAATATATCTCACTCCTGTTGGCCTCTTCAATGCCATCTGTGATTTTACCAACCACAGAGATGTTATCTGAAAATTTATAAATGGTGTTTGAGATATGCTTAGCCACACAGTCATGAATGTAGAGAGAGTAAAACAGTAGGGTAAGCATGTATTATTGAGGTCATCACTTCATATGTTCAACTATATTTGTCAGGATTTGCAAATCTATTATGGCTTTCTCTGATCATATTGAAAAGTTCAAATGCTCAGTCCATTACATCCTTAATTATGGACTAATAATTCCACCAAGATTGATATTAGGGACAATAATTCATCATACCATCTCTTGCATTTCTCAAATGGCAGAATCACATGCACAACTCTGCAATTTACAGGAATAAGAGAAAATTGGAAGTTTATATTTAGGGTTTCAGTGAATTATTACCTATATCCTTAAAATTGAGTTGCTTAAAGTAGGGTACTCCATTTTGAAAAGAGATATAGATTCTTTTGCGCGGGATGCCTTTGTTTCCTTCTGATGTTCCCAGCTCAGGCACCTGAACGATATTACCTTGTTTTTGGGCTCAGGAGAGATGCAACAGCCAATACTGTATTTTGCAATCATGAAGGAAGTGGCTTGTTCCTTGCTGACCTCAAAAATTAATTCAAACTTGCGTTGAGTCCGCGTAATTTTCCCTGTGAGGACTTTGGGAACAATTGGGAGGAATGTTTAATGCTGAGGTTGAAACCCCACTCACGTCAAGCTGTGCCCACAACAGGACCCAGCAGTGAGAAGCTGGGTAGGTTAGAAGTGTGGCTTAGTCAGCTGATAGGTAATGATTGGGTAGAAGAGTAGGAGGAAGGAAGGAATGGAAGGAGAGAGAAGGAGAGGAAAGAAGTGGGGGAGTAGGAGAAGGATGTGGGCAGAAGAGTTAGGGGAGGGAAGAGAGGAAGGGAAGGTAGCTAAGGAGGGAGAGAGATGAGAAGGGTAAGGGGGGAATGGAACAGGTAGGGAGGTGAGGGGAGAGAGCAAGGAAAAGTGGGTGGATTGGGAAGGACTTGAGAATAGGAGGAAGGAGGTTTGAGAGCGGGAGGAAGGATATGCTGTACGTTGGATCCCATTTGATAAAGGAAATTAGCCTTTCAATACAAAGTCACATGACATTGGCACCCGTCCTAAAAGAGCATAATCAGGGTTCTGAGCTGAAAAGTTTTTGGATATTGTATTTCCCTGAGTAACCTGTCGTACACAATAGGTCTGTCTTTATGTTTACTTCATATCTCTAATTTAACTGAAGTTCATATGAGAATGATCTGCTCAGCAGGTAATTCGAAGAACAAGCAAAGAACAGAGAAATCTGTTCTTTAGTTATATGAGTATTCTTCTTAAAACGGGACTAACACACGTTAACAGGGCCTTTATCCCACTGCACTTGTGGCAGTTGTACCTAAATTAGTGGCAGTGTTCCCTACATTACAATAGTGCCCACAGGTCAAAAGAACTTCATTGCTGTAAAGCCCTGAGCTTGTAAAAAGACTCTACATAAACCCAAGTTTTGCCTTTATTTCTTCCTTCCGCAGTGCAGAGATGTTAATAAACTAGGATGTTGCCAGCCCGCGAAATTATTTGGCAAAGACATAAGGGCGAAGGTAGAACAGTGATATCTTTAAATAAGGAAAAGTGATACGAGACTTGAGTGCAGCATAAATGTTGCAAGAAGGTTGAGTCAAATGGCCAGTTTCCCAGCAGTAAATCCTGTGTAGCCAGTCATTGAATATGGAATCACTTCACAGGATACAGTTGGTCTGCTTCTACAAGATTTTCATGGGATTACGTAGATGTAGGCATTGCATGGGGTCTTCCATGTGGATCTTCTATAGGTAGCCTTTTGGTTCCCTCATTTGCATTTTGGGTTTCCTTTGGGCCCCACCACTGGACCCAAACCAATCAATTTTCCTCCCCCACCTCAAAAAAGATTGTTGCAATGTGTTTTACCCCAAGTCCTGATCCTAGTTATTCCTTGTCTTTCCCTTTTCCCCTCACTCAGAACTGAGGTAATCCTGGAACCTTTCCTAGTCAACCATCCATGAACAAAAGTCTCTATCGTACCCTGGTTCCTATCTGTAATTTAGTTCTAATGGAAAAAAATGCCGCTGATATAATCAAAGCCTTGTGCATCAAGAGAAATTAAAATTTCTGTACAAGGTTCTTTCAAGAAAATTACTTTGATTTCTCCATCCTTTTGCAGTAGATAATGCATTGAAAGGTATTATCCTAAGACTTTGTGTAACTTCATCCCAAGCCCATATATTTTAATGGTGAAATCTTTATATTTTGGTTTCCACATCAAGCTATCAGTCAAAACAAATGAACTACTAATAACTGATAGTTTATCAGGGATATATTCATTTATTTATTAATTTTATGTAATTCAGCAAGTGCTTTTCTAATCTGGAAAGTGTAAATATTATATTATTCAGCAGAGGGCAGTATTAAACTGAAAACTCCATGTTTCAGATTTGGAAAGAGAACTTTTCCGATTCAGTTCCATAAAATCCACGAGAAAACCTTTTTGGGAATTTAATTTTAGTTTGAAGGAACACTGGTGGAGAATTGGTAATGACACATAACCCAAAGTTGGTTTGATGGTACTCCATTCTAAAATTGTATGTGTGTACAGTATATAGGAACAGGAACAGACCATCCAGCTCCATATGATCTTCTACCATTCATTTTTGTAAATGCTAACCTGTACCTTAATTCCATTTACCTGCCCGAGCTACATATTCCTTAGTACCTATAACTAACAAAAGTTTAAACAACTCCATTTGTGAAAACTTTGATAAACTTGGTACGCACATATAGGGGAGAAAATTGTGGGTCAGGGAGGGAATTCCAAAATATCAGCTGAAAGTAGAACCACTAATGTTAATGTAAAAGGAGGGGAATTAACAACAATCCATAATCGATAAGTGTCAGTGAAGGTCTTGAAGGATAGAAATGATCATTAATGTGACGTAGAATAGGATACAATACAGGTAGCTCATGTGGTAATTTGGTTAAATTTACAGAGCTTGGAGTTTGAGGAATAGTGCCACTGTACCTCTGAGTAGCTAGCTTTTAGAGATGACCAAGGCATGGATATGGATTTCAAAAACAAATATGTTGTAGAGTGGTAGATGCAAGCATTTTGGATGTGAGAGTAGACAGCCTTAATACACCTAGAGAGTGTTAATCTTTAATTTAGTCTAGTTGGTGTGGTGGTGGCTTTAATTTATTTCCAGCTTTATGTCCAATATTTGTTGGTTGAACTTTCACTAATGGTTGCTGAGATAGTTGGCTCTTGCATTGAGAGGTACCAGTCCACACTGGTTCTCCATCCAGTCCTGCCTCCATCCTTGTTCTTGATCAAGACCTCAGGTCTCTCTTCATTCCTTTAGACCTCATCTGCTACTCCCCCCAACCATCAGGCTCTTGAACAAAGGAGGATAAATACACTTATCTGTTGAGATGTCCCCACAACCAATGCTCTCACTTTAAGGACACTTTATCTTGTTATTTAATGCTCTTGTTATTTATTACTAGTTATTTATATTTGCATTTGCACAGTTTGTTGTCTTCTATGCTCTTGCTCTTTGATTGATCCTGTTTACAGTTACCATTCTGTAGGTTGCTGAGTATGCCCACAGGAAAAAAAATCTCAGGGTTGTATATGGTGACATGTATGTACTCTGATAAGAAATTTTACTTTGAACTTTGCTGTCATTCAGCCATAGACCATGTGCTTCATTCAGTGACCCATCTGTCTGTTCAGTTGCATTTCCAGCTCTCCATCTAGACATATTCCTTGCATTCCATGGACTCCTATCAGTTGCATTCCATCCATTTGCACACATGCACTTCATCCTGTAACTCTATTTGCATACCATCCAGTCCCATGTCCTACTCCCCATCCAATGCTTCCTTCTCTTTCCAACCAGTCCCTTCTCCTGCTCTCTATCCATTCCTGTGCTTTGCTCTCCATCTAGACCAACCCCTATGTTCTTCATCACCTTCTTCAAGATTTATCCCTGTTCTCTATACAGAATATGATTAGATATTGCTTTGGTGTTACGTTCCCTGCAGGAAATTACATTTATTTATTTTATTTTTATCTAGAAATACAGCACAGAATAGGCCATAGAACATAGAACATAGAATAGTACAGCACATTACAGGCCCTTCGGTCCACAATGTTGTGCCGACCCTCAAACCCTGCCTCCCATAAAACGCCCCACCTTAAATTCCTCCATATACCTGTCTAGTAGTCTCTTAAACTTCACGAGTGTATCTGCCTCCACCACTGACTCAGGCAGTGGATTCCATGCACCAACCACTCTCTGAGTAAAAAACCTTCCTTCCTCTAATATCCCCCTTGAACTTCCCACCCCTTACCTTAAAGCCATGTCCTCTTGTATTGAGCAGTGGTGCCTGGGGAAGAGGCGCTGGCTATCCACTCTATCTATCCCTCTTATTATCTTGTACACCTCTATCATGTCTCCTCTCATCCTCCTTCTCTTCAAAGAGTAAAGCCCTAGCTTCCTTAATCTCTGATCATAATGCATACTCTCTAAACCAGGCAGCATCCTGGCAAATCTCCTCTGTACCCTTTCCAATGCTTCCACATCCTTCCTATAGTGAGGCGACCAGAACTGGACACAGTACTCCAAGTGTGGCCTAACCAGAGTTTTATAGAGCTGCATCATTACATCGCAACTCTTAAACTCTATCCCTCGACTAATGAAAACTAAGACCCCATAAGCTTTCTTAACGACCCTATCTACCTGTGAGGCAACTTTCAGGGATCTGTGGACATGTACCCCCAGATCCCTCTGCTTCTCCACACTACCAAGTATCCTGCCATTTACTTTGTACTCTGCCTTGGAGTTTGTCCTTCTAAAGTGTACCACCTCATACTTCTCTCGGTTGAACTCCATCTACCACTTCTCAGCCCACTCTGCATCCTATCAATGTCTCTCTGCAATCTTTGACGAATCTCTACACTATCTATAACACCACCAACTTTTGTGTCGTCTGCAAACTTGCCGACCCACCCTTCTACCCCCACATCCAGGTCGTTAATAAAAATCACGAAAAGTAGAGGTCCCAGAACAGGTCCTTATGGGACACCACTAGTCACAATCCTCCAACCTGAATGTACTCCCTCCACCACCACCCTCTGCCTTCTGCAGGCAAGCCAATTCTGAATCCACCTGGCCAAACTTCCCTGGATCCCATGCCTTCTGACTTTCTGAATAAGGCTACCGTGTGGAACCTTGTCAAATGCCTTACTAAAATCCATATAGATCACATCCACTATACTACCCTCATCTATATCCCTGGTCACCTCCTCAAAGAACTCTATCAGGCTTGTTAGACACGAAAGGTCCTCTTGGCCTTTTGAGCTGCACTGCCCAGCAACCCCCGACAATCCCAACTTAACCCGAACCAGGTCACGGGATAGTTTGCAATGACCAGTTAACCTAATTGCTAGGTCCTTGG
The DNA here is from genome assembly GCF_030028105.1 of Mobula birostris. NCBI lineage: Eukaryota > Metazoa > Chordata > Chondrichthyes > Myliobatiformes > Myliobatidae > Mobula > Mobula birostris. The sequence goes on along the minus strand of NC_092400.1, from coordinate 8,861,853 downwards.
ACTGTGGACGGGAACTAAAGGACCTGGAGAAAACCTATATATTCCACGTGGAGGACGTACGGAAACTCCTTAGGGAGAACACTGGGATTGAACTCCAAACTCTGACGCCTCGAGCTGTAATAGCGTCACACTAACTGCTATGCTTTACCATGGCACACAGTAGCGTTTGATTTGCTTCCTTCAGATTTCAAGTGGTGGACCTGTGTAGTGTTCCTTTGCATAATATTCTCATGATGCTGAATTCAATTCCATTGTTTTTCTTTGTGTTAGTCAGTAACCAAGAAAATAAAGTGCATCCCCTGTTAGAAAAACCAAGTGTATATCAGAGGTTAAAGTGTATGTAAATAAAGCCTACAACCTTAGGATCAATTACATAGTGAGCCTGTGATTCAGATTTCATTTATCTCAATAAAAATTAGTTAGACCATAAGACTATAAGATATAGGAGCAGAATCAGTCTATTTGGCCCGTCGAGTCTGCTCCACCATTTCATCACAGCTGATCCAATTTTCCTCTCAGCCCCAATCACTTGCCTTTTACCTATATCCTTTCATGACTTGACCAATCAACAATCTATCAATCTCTGCCTTAAATATACATGAAGATTTGGCCTTCACAGCTTCCTGTGCAAAGAGTTCCACAAGTTCGCCACTCTCTGGCTAAATAAGTTCCCCCTCATCTCTGTTCTAAAAGGATGCTTTTCTATTTGGAGGTTGTGTCCTCTGGTCTTAGACTCTCCCACCATAGGAAACATCCTCTCTACATCCACTCTATCAAGGCCTTTCATCATTCGATAAGTTTCAAAGATGTCACACCTCAATATCCTGAATTCTAGTGAATACAGGCCCAGAGCCTTCAAAAGCTCTTCCTATGACAAGCCATTCTATCCTGGAATTATTTTTTGTGAACCTCTTTTGAACCCTCTCCAGTGCCAGCTTATCCTTTCTAAGATAAGGGGCCTAAACCTGCTCACAATAGTCCAAATGAGGCTTTACCATTGCTTTATAAAGCCTCAACATTACATCCTTGCTTTTCTATTCTAGTCCTCTTGAAATGAATGCTAACTTTGCGTTTGCCTTCCTCACCACAGGCTCAAACTGCAAATTTACCTCTGGGGGAATCCTGCGCAAGGACTCCCAAGTCCCTTTGTCCCTTAGTTTTTTGTATTTTTTCTCCAGTTAGAGTTGTGTTCCTAATTGCTTACATCTTCAAAAATTCTTAGCGGTTAAATTCTTAGAGGAGTGAATTAAACTGTGTTTTCATTTTGTCACTGATATTTATGTCTTTGTTCCATCATTCATCAAGTTGCACTTTATAAAATAACCTTTCTGTTAAAATCCTTAGGACATAGCTCCTGATCAGCTGACTCTAGAAGCCCTTTTAGAGATGACCGATGAAGAAGTCTGTGAAACGGTGAAGAAATATGGGACAAACAGTGAAGAATGTGCCAGATTAAACGCTTCATTGTCCTGCCTACGGAGTGTTTATAAATCAGGTGGGCTCACATATCATGTACATACTTTCAATGTAGTCAGGCTGAGCTGTTTGAGAATGTTTGGATTTTATGAAAGGGATTGAAGTTCTGAAAACATTTGTGTTGTGCAGGCAATTAAATATGAAATTAATTTAATTCTCTGGTATAATAAGTAAAAGCATTCTTCCTTGCATCACTAACCTAAGTTAACTAATCTTAGCTGTGACAGAGATTAGATTGCTCCTGCTGGCATTAGTTTTATTAGTCTTGGGAAAGGACTTCACTCTGGAGTTTCGTGTTCCTGAATATTATCCAGTGGGACATGCTAGCAATGTACTTGGAAATACTGTGTTCTCTGGTTGACGAGTCTGCTGAATTCATTATCCAAGTTCATACATGAAGAGTGGTCACTTGGGAGGTATTCATGTCAACAGAAAGGAAAATTGGGGAGGTTATATAACGAATGATTGATTCACTGTTGTTATATTTGGACCTGGTCAGGCAGATTTGCTTTAAATGTTTCTGAACTCTGCTTCATATTTGCTCTAACAAAATCTCTGGTGAAGTGAAAGATCATTAAGTGCTGAATATTGATTGAACCCCCCCCCCCAAAAAAAAACAACGGACTTGAAGCAGATAGTTTATTTAATTTGTGATAATGAAAGTTCTTCACATTATTATCTCTACAGTCACCGGGAAACCAAGGAACCTCGTTCAACCAATCACTTTTACCCGACTGGCTCGGTCATAACAAATAAGTAATCTGGCTGCTGGATGATTTGCTTTCTGTTTTGGTAGCGACCTTCCTTTAAACTGGATAGAAATTTACCAAATACATGCAAACCCTAAATAAGTAACTTTTCCCTTCTTCCCCAAGGATTAATACAGTGCTCTCAAAAGAGAACTGCCAAAACTACTCCAATTGATGAAAGGATACATTTCTTTCAGAGCTAGTGTAGATTCCACAAACTGAAATGACTCCTTCCACACTGACTTCCATCCTCACATTTGCGATCTTGAAGACCAGAGATTGAGGATTATATGAATATAGGAGTCAGAATTTCAATTATTTGAATAATGCTGATGAAATATAAATTTAAAATTATAGTTTGTCAGTGATTTTCTGTCTCTCTTTAAGACAGCAGTCAGAGTGGCTGTTGAGATTTAAATAGAAATTTAATTGCAAAGCTGTAACTTAATTGATAGTTTTTTTTCTAATAGAGTTTCAAGGTACAGTTTCTCAACTGCAGTCCAACTAAAATATTGCTCGAATGTTTGCTTTTCTATTCTATGACTAAACTGTTGTAGTGGCAATGCACCTGTCCATATGTCTAATTTGAGCAGAAAGGCCATGGAGTCTCTGGAGAAAAATGCATTTTATCTTCACTTCATTGAAGAAACTCTGCTAGCTCTTAAATCAAATACAAAACTCAATCATTGTGGGCATCATCAACCCTGTTATCTTGCAAATTATTGCTGCGGATTCAAACCTGCTTCCCTCTCCATGGTCTTTGAACACGCTGTTGCCTCTCAGGCCTGTGCCCATCCCATGACTGACTCTTTCCAAACCATTTTCTGCCTCCTTCACCATACCAAACATTCTACCCCAAAATTACAAATGCCATCAATTGCAATTGTGGCCATGGTAAAACATCCTCTTCACAATTCTTGACTGTTGTCTTACTGGTTCCATCATACTCTTTGATTGGATTTTGCGCCATTTTGATATCTCTCATTCATTTGTAATGCTTCATGTCAGTTAAATGTATTTCAAAAAAATATTTTTTTTCCAAATGGAAGAATGTGCAATAAGATGAATTCCCAGTTACTTGCTTGCTTCAGTACTCTTCATTACTGCTGTTCTCTGGTCTCTAATATTTTGAATTAATTGTGAAATCCAAGGAAAGCTTCTTTCTGGATCTTTCTTAAATCTGAATACCTGTACGACTCTTTTGGGATTAGGAACAATGAAGGTGGGTTGGAACCATGTCTTGAATCCATTGGCAGGTACCGTGGAGCAACACATGGGCTAAACCTTGAACACCAGACAGATATAACCACCCAAATCTGCAGCACGAAGAATAAAACTGGCAACATATTTAAATATTGGTATACTTTCAGAAGCTAAAGTAATATCTACTGTGATCTAACTGATATTTAAGTTTGTGAATGCTTTGTCTGTGAAACATTATAAATTTGTCAGATGTTAAGCTCTCAGTATTTTTCCAGCATGTTATTTTTAAGTGAATGACTCAATAGTTTACTTAAGCAAACTGTGCTTCTTCGTGAACATAAATCTAGAAGTTTTATTCTCTGCTGCAGTGAATTAACATCGTTCCAGACTGGCAACTGAGCTCTATTATAATAAGTTGCTTATAGATGGTACTGGTACAGATTCTGTCAGTCCAGATCTGAGTGACTATCACATTTGCCCTTTAAGGATATAAACTTGGTCTGCATCAAATTAAAATCAACAAGAGAAGCTTGTTTTGTAACACCAAAATCAACCTTACCCAAATCTAGAACTCATAGCTGCTTTCAGTTTCTCCCTTCCTAACATTATTTTGTGCTCATATCATGATTGCACTTAGGAAAATGTCCACGCACCTTTTGTCTGTTAACAAAATCTGATTGATTACTTGTAACCAAACTTCATATAATCTGCCTCCTTGTGGTTGCAGGAAACATTGCCACAGGAATCTATCCAAACACCCAAGAAATTTACCCTATTTCTGACTGAGTTCGCTTGTCACAAACTACATGAAAGCCAAAATCCTCACTTTTACCCTATTTTGCTTTTGCTGCATTCTTGTCTATTATTTGTATTAAACATCCTATCAGTTCACAGTTGCTTTCAGGAGATCTGTACTCGTGTCCTTGAGAGTCTTAAGTCTTACTCAGCTTTACAATTCTCCCAATGAAGTATCCACTGTTCAGCTGCCTCTCGTTGTTGCATGGGAGAGTGCTTTTTACATGTAAATCATGCAAATACTAACTTAACTAATCACTATAGCAATCAAATCTTGATGAAATCTTCCCTTTGTGTTATTGAATTGGAGGCTCTTGTACAGTGCGCACATTAGTACGTTTGATGTTTTCCCAACATATAAAGTGAGCCTAATGATGTCACTATTTGCATCATGCCCATTTCCTCAGAAAAACAATTTCAGTACAATTGGGAGTATATTACATTGGTGATTGTACGTCATCTCCAATGATGACAGGAAACCTGTGTGGGAGAGTTATTAAAGTGAATAAGCCGTTGCATTGGTGCAGTTCCACTCTCTCGACCTCAGAAGTCCAGGTCCCATGGTACGAGCAAGCACCACAGACTTCCTTGGTTGTAGTAGATGACCGTGACATCTACAGTCCCTTGTCATATCCTTCGTTCTCCACAGAGCATTGCAGTACCACCTTCCTAGTCGTTGGATCTCACTAAAGATATAACCTCCCCCCCCACCCCACCCCCAGTCTGCCGGAACTGACTTTGCATGCTAGGATAGGCATGTCTCTATCTCACTGGGGTAGGAGGCCGCCAGCTACTCTCACCAGGTTTAGCCCGTCTGTGGAAGTGGTTTACTGGCAGCGTGCCCGCTGTTATGTGCCAACAGCTACTTGGAGCCACAGGTGAGATTTGAGTGTCCGGTGGGGGCCAAAGGTGAGTGAGCTGCCTCAGAATGGACACGACAAGCCCCTTCACCAGAGGTGCTGCCCCTCTCTGGACACCCCATACACACCATATATTGCATTACTTTGTTGCTGTAATCATAACTTCAAGGGAACTTTGATGACCTCAGGAAACTTGTTCAGGCAGACTGCAGCTGCTCGGACAACTTCCAAAGACAATTGAGTATGCCACTGCCGGTAGAGAGTGCTTACTCCAGCATTAAGCTGCTGTGATACTCGTTTCATTGGTTTATTAATGGTAATCCCATTCTAGCATTTCACTATAAATCTTCCTCACCAAAAAACTCAATTGCAATTGACAACAGTTGCCATGGAGCATCGGTTATCTTCGTATAATGAAGAAAACCAACTGCATGAAATGAAGACACATTTAAACAGCACCATTTTCAGAATGAATTATACATAGAAAAAGCAAGTAATAATAGCACTGGGTTTGTAATGCCCCACTGTCATGAACATTTTATTGATTTCTGAATGGGTTTTGGGCTCCTGACCTGGTATGATGCTGTGTTCTATGTGACTACAATCTGTCAGCCAGAAGTCTGTGCTCATTCACTTGCACAGATGGCTCACAAAAAGTCTTGCCTTAGAAAATTGGCACATGCTGTAGCCCAGGGCCAGTTAAGTCACGGATAATTGGCTCGAGGGTGAGGATGCTGCCCGAGAAACAGTGGTGGGAGGTGATCCAATACCTTCGTGAATGGTGACATCATTGTTCTGAACGTGCCCATTGATGTAGTTGGGTTGGGGGAGTTGCGCTGCTGTCCCTGCAGAAGAGGTAAGTTTCTGTGCACCATTTCTCTACTCAATTATGGTACCTTGCTGCTCATGCTGGAGAATTCTCTTCACAGAGAACAACTGCTCTGTCCTAATGAAAATGAATGGCATCTCACTGTTCGGTGAGATCAGTGATCTGCTCACGAGTGGCCACTCCCTGCTCTGTCTGTTCCTCGGTGCTTTATTACCATCCCTTTGCAGCAATGGCTCGCTGTGCTCCTCAGCTTCATCATCATCTTCTCTTCTCCATCTCCCTGCCTTGACCCCTGGTGCTCCTCCTGTTCTTCCATGTCATTTCTTCTGGCAAAGGGGAAACAGGTGATCTATTCTGTTCTCATACAAAGACTACATGGAACATGGCTGCATGCAAACTGCGGCCAAAGTATCTTTGATGTCATACTGATGATATTGCGGATGTTAATGGTCACGCCTGCAATCTGAAGAAAACACCTACTATTGATGTGATACTTTATATTTTATACTTTATTGTCGCCAAACAATTGACACTAGAATGTACAATCATCACAGCGATATTTGATTCTGCGCTTCGCACACTCTGGAGTACAAATCGATAGTAAATATTAACAAATGATAAATAGAAAACAGAAAAATGGAAAGTAAGATAGTGCAAAAAAACTGAGAGGCAGGTCCGGATATTTGGAGGGTACGGCCCAGATCCGGGTCAGGATCTGTTCAGCAGCCTTATCACAGTTGGAAAGAAGCTGTTCCCAAATCTGGTGGTACGAGTCTTCAAGCTCCTGAGCCTTCTCCTGAAGGGAAGAGGGACGAAAGGTGTGCTGGCTGGGTGGGTTGTGTCCTTGATTATCCTGGCAGCACTGCTCTGACAGTGTGTAGTGTAAAGTGAGTCCAAGGACGGAAGATTGGTCTGTGTGGTGTGCTGGGCTGTGATTTGCAGTTTGCTGGTCTTTCTCCCTATTCATTGTAAGGTAGCCTTCTCTCCTTGGTTCCCTTTCTGTATGGGTATAAAACTATTTGTGTGTTTATTGCTATTCCTCACTTTTTAGTTGAAATAGAAAGAATCCGAAGGATACTGAATAACCCTTTCACTATCATTCCTTTGGGGATTTGACCTCTGCCTGCTGGGTGGAAGAGGAAAAATGTTAACAGAACTGATCACGAGAAGAACTCAACAGGTCAAACAGCATCAGTGGAGGGAAAAGGAATAAGTCAGTGGTTTGAGTTTGGACTCAGCTACAGAATTAAATGGGACAGAGAAGATTGCCAGTACATAAAGGGGTGGGATAGAGGTTGGTAACTGTTAGGTGGAGCCAGATGATGAGCAGATGGGACAGATGGGGGGAGGGGATGGGAAAGATGAACAAAAGGAGAAGAAAAATAGGCAGATTGGTGAGTGTACAGATGTGGAAGGGAAGTACCAGTGTGGTGGTTTGACTGAAATCAGAGAATTCAGTATCTAGACCATTGGTTTGTAAATTACCCGAGCTGAATATCAGATGTTCTTCTTCAATTTCCATTTGGTATCTCTGTAGTAATGGAGAAGGCTGAGGATCCACAGGTTGGAGTGAAGTTTGAAGACAAGGTAAAGTGACATGCAACAAAGGTTTAAGATGCCCTGGCTGACATGGTGCAGGTAGTCTGCAAAGTCGTCCTCTAATCTAGACTTGACTTCACGGATGTAGAGTGAGCACACTTTGCATGCACCAAATACAGCAGACCACATTGCAAGGGGTGCAGATCTACATTTGCCTCACCTGAAAGGTCTCTGGATGGTGTTGAGGAGGAAATTATACCTCCTACAGTTGCAGGGGAAAGTGCTGGATGACAGAGCCTCTGAGAAGAAAGGGAGGGAGAAGAAAATAAATGACTGGTGGTGACCTCTACTGCCAAGATGAACATTCCCATTCTGATATGTCAATCCATGGCCGCCTCTACTGTCAAGATGAAGCCACACTCAGGTTGGAGGAACAGCACCTTATATTCTGTCTGGGTAGCCTCCAACCTGATGGCATGAACATTGACTTCTCTAACTTCCGTTAATGCCCCTCCTCCCGTTCTTACCGCATCCCCTATTTATTTATTATTTTTTTATTTTTCCTTTTTTTCTCTCTCTCTGTCCCTCTCACAATTACTCCTTGCCTGCTCTCCATCTTCCTCTGGCACTTCCCTCCCCCTTTTTCCCCAGGCCTCCCGTCCCATGATCCTCTCCCTTCTCCAGCCTTATATCCCTTTTGCCAATCAACTTCCCAGCTCTTCACTCTATCCCTCCCCCTCTTGTCTTCTCCTATCATTTCGAATCTCCCCCTCCTACTTTTAAATCACTTACTATCTCTTCTTTCAGTTAGTCCTGACGAAGGGTCTCGGCCTGAAACGTCGACTGTGCTTCTTCCCATGGGTGCTGTCTGGCCTGCGGCGTTCCAGGAGCGTTTTGTGTGTGTTGACTGGTAGTGAGATTGTGCTTGAGTGGGTGGAAAGAAGGGAGGAAATGCTGGATATAGAGCATAGAGAAAAGTAATGACCAAGAAAATTGTCAGAGTAAACATGCAGAAAACGGGGATAATATATATGAGGGCTCCATCAATTACTGTAAAAGGAAAACATCATGTTGGGGGAAAAAGACACCATTTTTGTAGCACTAGAATGGAAGAACTCATCTTGAAAATGATGTGACAGAAAATGAATGCAGCAGGGATGGGGAAATTTAGGAAAAGGGATGGCATCCTTACACAAGGATGGGAGGATTCATATGAAAGTTAGTGGGTTTATAAGAAGTTATTAATAGGGTGAGGGTGGGAGTGGTGTTGAAGAGGACAGGGTATGGTTGGAGAAATATTTTATGTCATTAACATAAAACAGAAAATCCTGGAAATACTTAGCAGGTCAGGCAGCATCTGTAGGAAGAGTAACAGAATTCACGTTTCAGATTCCAGACCCTTTGTCAGAACAGAGCATCTTCGACCTGAAATATTAACCCTTTCTCTTCCTAGAAATGTGGCTTGACCTGCACGTTCTAGCACTTATTGTTTTGTTTTAGATTTACAGCATCCAGGGGGTTTTAAAAAATACTTATGTCATTAACATTTTGTGTTTTGCATGTGAAGTCATTATCGAAATGATTTTATTCTTAGTATTGCTACCAAGCCGTATCCTCCTTGTGAATTGTTAGTGAAAATTTAATTCAGTGTATTCCTATGTATTGAAGTATTTGTTTCTGAGCAGATGTTAGCATAAAAAAGCAGTATTTATTTTGGCCTAATACTTATGCAATATTCATATTGAGCTCATTTTGACATGGTAAGATCGCACAATTTCTATTGGCATTGCTTTATACTTAAAAGATTTTTACGCTATTCTAGCCACCACTTGTCGGACTCTACTACTGTCAGACCTGGTATAGGTCTGCTGCTTTGCGCTTGATATTTCTCTTGATTGTATTAACTCAAGATCGTATTATGCGAGTTGTAGAGATATTTCCCTCTACATTGTAACCTCTCACTCCTCAGTGCTATCTTTGTGTGTATTGTGTGTGTGTGTGTGTGTGTACTGGTATCAGGCTGCCAAGGAGAGTGTGATGTTAAGGATTGCATTTAAAAGTTGCTTTTTTGCATTGCTGCACAGCAATAGTGACAGCTATACTGAAATAAATATTAATCTGCACATGTCCTCTTCTAGCACGTTTCTGCCTATCCACATTAACACTGTTTTAAATGTCATATTAGCCAATTTGACTATTTTTGTTGGGTTTGGCTTTAGCATGAAGTACAACAATGGTTTTGCACACCAGTAAACCCTGAAATTCAATTCTGAGGCTATTATAGTGGCTCTTTATTGTAATGAATTCATCCATAATCAATTACTTAACAGCTGTTTCTTCTCTTCAACTTTTCCCCACTTTTTTTTGTTTTCTACACCTTTGTGTTTTGTTCTCAATCATGACCATGTTGTAGCTAAGTACTGTGTAAGGTCATATATATAATATAGCAAGAGTGCCTAAGATACTTTCACAGTACTGTCTTTGTCAATGTGGATTGGGGAGCGAGTTTGTAAATCTGGCGGGAGCTAAGGATCTTGGGAATGGCGAGGGTGGAGGGGTATGGGACAGGTGGCAGAGCCACAGTGCCAGGGGTGGCGCAGGAGCTGACACACCCAGCCCAGATACACCAGGCAAGGTCACTTGATTCCAGACAACACACACAAAGTTTCCACACTGATTTCCAGCATCTGCAGATTTTCTCTTGTTTTGTGATTCCCCACAAATCTTTGTGATTTATTGATCATTACAGAATGTCTTTCGGGTGCTTCATGCTTCCTCCATTCTCCCTTCCCCTTTCCCCAACCATGAATCGCCCTTTCCCCAACCATGAATCCCCTCTCCCACTCTCAGTCCGCATTACAGACCCATATCAGAATCAAGTTTACCATCACTCAAGTTTGTTTTTTTTTGCTATATATTTTAGCAACTACTATTAACACTACTTTCTGTCAGGTACTTTATCATCACTTACTGGTTTAACATGGCCGTACTATTCATCCTTTCTGCTAGAATGCTGGCATTAGTTTTTTATTTAATCTTATAGTTAGTTGTCTTAGATTAATAAGAGCAGGCCTGAAAATGTGCAAGTACTTTTCTATCATCCTAGTGTCAAAGTGCTGATATGTTGTAATCATTATCAATTTTCAGGGCGAGAGGTTTAAAATGCGAGTAGAGGTTGCTGGGGTTTGAGGAAGTAATTCACAGAGCTCAAACAGCTGCAATAGTGGAATATTGGCAGGGTAGGACTCGGATGCACACCCGTAATAAAATCTGCCCTAATGCAACCAATTGTGTTAAGTACACTGACTTTTCAAAATATTGTTAGACTCGTTTCTAGCAAGCAAGTGCTACATGACAGTTAATTGAAGGCAGCTCCAGCAGATGGCATCATCTAGCCATTTGCTGCCTTCTTAGTAATGTCATTTTGTTATAGGTTGTGGCTAAAGTACGTTCCTTGCTATCAAAGCACGTCAAATTGGCAGAGAGCAAGTGGATTTGATCTTGCTCCAAATTTTGCCTTTGCTCTCTTTAGTGGTATTCCAGATACATTGAAAAGGCCACATAGTTTTTTAAAGTAAGTTTACCTAGCTAATATCCCTTAATTACCCAATAATATTTGTGTTACTATACTCAGATGGTGGCCCTCTGTTGGTCAAGGTTGACCATGGGTGTTGTGTCCTCGCCATCTATGTTGTTGGTGCAGTGGCGTCTGTGGCTGGCAGGACCAGTGCGACAGTGGCAGTCTCTGTTGCAAAGGCTTCAGCTCTGCTGAGACCGTTCCATGGGCCCATTTGTCTTCTCCTACTTTTGGGAGTTTTTCTTCACCTGACCTAACATGTATGGGAAAGGCAGTTTCCCGCAGCAAATAGCCTTCACCACATTGCGTCCAGATGTAATCGTATGGTCTGACGCCAGTAGAGAAGTGGTTATTGGTGAACTCACAGCCCTCTGGGAAGACAACATCGATGAAGCCCATGAGCACAAGTTAACCAAGTATGCAGAATTAAGATCAGAGTGCAGAGACAGAGGGTGGAAGTTCTCATGCTATCCATTCGAAGTAGGCTGCCGTGGGTTTATTGCGTTCACTTTCCAGAAGTGGCTGCGTGACCTTGGCTTCACTAGAAGAGAGATCAAGTCAACCAGCAGGGCTGTAGCTGAGGCAGCAGAGAAAGGATCAGCATGGGTGTGGACCAAGTATGTCCAGAGGGGCAGATAGTCAGACAGTGTATACATCTTTTGCAAACCCTTCAGTAATTGCCTAGACACCTGAACAGCAGACTATCTGTTGGATGGAAGTGACCAACAACTCTGATAGAGGCCAATGCCAAGTTTTTATGCTCACCAGTGGGAGGTGGTGCTTTAGCACTGCTGGCCCACCACCTCGAGGGAGTCTTGATCATAAGCGGGCTGAAACCCCTGAAGACAGGTGGCAGATCAACTGATGATCCGACTGGTGATAGCACAGAATAGTTAACATCTTAGTCCACGTGTATTTTAAACTCTTAGTTTCAGGGTGCTTCTCTATATGGTGCGGTTGGCTGGTGGTTCCTCCCAGGACTCAGTGTTGAGGTCCAGCGCCTTCGTGCCCCGCTTGCGTTCGCCCTTGTGCCACAGTTGCAGGCGGCCAGCGGTTCTCTTGTCTGAAGCCAGCTCACCGAGGAGAATGTCTTTTGGGACACTGCCATCCTGCATGAGGCAGGTGTGGCCTGGCCGCCTGAGCAGGGAGTACACACTAGGGGGGGCTATCACGGGAGAGAACCTCAGCATTGGGTAATCTGTCTCTCCAGGAGATGCCCAGCCTTCTCTCCTGCTTAGTGTATGTTGTCTAGGTATCGCTGCCGAACAGCAGTGAGCCAGTTACACAAGCATTGTGCACTGCCATCTTTGTTTTGACTGAGAGTTTGGAGTTCCTCAAGACTCGTGTGGTGAGGCGGGCAAGAGTTGATGCAGCCTTCCTGATGCGCTTGTTTGATTTCTGCATCCAAGGAGAGTTCCCCAGAAGATGGACCCCAGGTATGTGAACTGAGGAACAACATCCAGTCTGTAGTTATCAACGGGAATGACTGTTAGTGCCTCCACGTCTTGTCCCAAGACACTTGTCATCTTCAGGCTGATAGTCAGACCAAATTTCTTGCAAGACTGGGAGAAACGATCCATCAAGCTCTGGAGATGCTGTGGGGTGTGGGCTGCGACTGCTGTGTCATCAGCAAACAGCACATATCTGATCATAGTCTCGAGCACTTAGGTTTTGGCTCTTGGGTGGGCAAGATTAAAAAGCCTGCCATCTGATTTAGTGTGGAAACAGATCCGCTCTGTTGCAGAGCCAAATGTGGACCTTAGGAGAAGGACAAGGAGCATCCGAAAGAGCACTGGGGGCGAGAACGTAGCCCTGCTTGACACCCCTGCATATGTGGAAGGGCTCTGAAGAGCTGCCGTTGTACTGCACAGTCGCCTTCATGTTGATCGTGCTCTGTAGTCTTGGGGGGCAGCCTACCTCGGAGAGGATCTGAAAGAGCCCATTTCTGCTGGCTGGGTTAAATGCCTCAATGAGAAGAATAAATTACATGTAAAAGGGCTATTTTGTTCTCTGCGTTTCTCCTGGAGTTGGCAGAGACAGAAAATCACATCCGCAGTTCACCTTCCAGCATGGAAGCCACTCTGAGGCTCTGGGTAGACATGTTCAGCCAACTTCTGTAGGTGGACCAAGATGGCTCAGGTGAAGACTTTGCCAACAACCCTCAAGAGGGAGATGCCTCTTTATTTGTTACAGTCACTTCTCTCTACTTTGGTCTTGTAGAGAGTAATGATCTTGGCATCCCTCATGTCCTGTGCAACAGCTCCATCTCGCCAGCACTGACAGAGGACTTGATGCAGTAAGGTGGTCATGCAGTGCTCGATCAGGTCTGGGGGAATCCCATCATTGCCTAGTGCCTTCCCTGAGGCCAAGGTCCGGATGGCCTTGCTGAGCTCCTCTAGGGTCAGCTCTGTATACAGTTCCTCCATTGTCAGCAGGTGCTCAATAGCAGCCAGGGCTGAGGCGATGACTGTGTGTACTCTGGAATAGAGGTCAGAGTAATGGTCTACCCATCTCTCCATCTGTTTGCCTCTGTCTCTGGTTACTTCCCCACTGATGGATTTGAGGGGAGCCATCTTGCTCTGAAAAGGGTCGAGGGCTTTCTTGATGCCATCGTACATACATCTGATAATCACTGTCAGTGCTGTGGTCTGGATGTCTTCTAGTACTTGTTGGCATCTGCTGAACTTTACTTCCAGCAGGCCTGAGGACCTGTAGGTTTATTTCAATTGGTGAACGCCTATATTCGGCTAGGACAGCAGGTTTGGCTTCAATGACAGGGGTTACCTCATTGGATTTGGCTTCAAACCATTTGTCATTTGTTTTTGAGGTCTTCTTTCCAAAGATAGCTAAGGCTGCGCTGTAGATGGAATTCTGCAGAAGTTCCCATTTCTCTGTGACAGGGTTTTCAGGCTGCTGGGCGCTCAGGTCTTTCTCGAAGGACTTGGCAAACTGCTTCAGCAGGTCTGAGTGAGATACCTTGCTGACATCAATGCGAGGCTTCCCTTCTTGTTTGGATCGATGGAATTTCTTTGACAGCATTCTGATCGTGCAGCACATCGGCAAGTTGTCTCCGTTGCAGATGGCGCTGTGGTGGGAGCATGTGAAAAGCACGCTGCTGAGGAAGGAAGGAGCTCCTGACCAGGATCAAGTCCAGCTGGTGGCTGTGTCTGGAGTGAGGCTGTCTCCAGGAACAATTGTATTGAAGCTAGGTCTGGAAGTATGACTTGGTTATACTTAAATCATGATAGGTGAAGAATCCAAACAATTACTGTCCGTTCTCATTCATCTTGTCCCCACCAAAGTGACCTAGGCAGGAGGGCCATGAGTCATGATCTGCACTCACTCTGACATGGAAATCGCCCAGGAGAACAAGTCAATTTTGCTGGGGATATTCTTGCTGGTGGCTGCAAGGTTGTCATAAGACCCATCTGATATGAAGCACAGCATGGGATCATACACACTGACAAGAGTAACTTGACCTTTGCTGGTGTTGTTAATGTATTAGCAATATACTTATTACTAATGATGTACTGATGGTTGAAGAATATATCAGAAGAAAACATTGTGAAATGTCACCTTTGTAAACATGTGAACTCTGTAATGATGTGATTACTCTGCTCAGTAAGGATATGTGAACTGAGAGAGGAATGGCTAAATGTAAAATTTTCAGACAATAATCCCCTCACCTGGGGATGTTGGTGTCATGAGATTTTTAGCTTTATAGAGCTTATTTTTAGAATACTTAAGGATCTTTAAAAGCTGTGAATAGTTGCGGTTAACATTTTAGAAATAAGGGCCCAAGTGGCCAAAAAATATTGAAAGAAAAATATGAATCATTCCAGCTTGTTTGTTGAGCACATTAAAATACTGCATTACAACAAAGTCAAACGGATATGTGAGTGCTGCTGTTTAGATTTACAGAAGAACTCCAGTGATCCACTCTTCAGTTGTTCAGAGATACTGATGGTGCACTAAGTGCAGTTTTCTGCACTCTCTTTAGCACATTTGTGACCTGATAGGGTGCACCTTTTAAAAAAAACTAGGGTCCCAGTTCCCGAGCTTCTTTAACAAACGAGTTCCCGGCCCCCTGCTCCAGTTCCCAGCTTCTGTGCTCCCCTTATACTCACTTGAAACCTATCCCGCCCCTCCCCACATTCATATTTTTCTGAATTTCACTGGGTACAATAGTATTTCATTCCATACACCAATGAAATTCAATGGGTTCTTTTTCCCGCTCTCCATAAATGTAAAAACAAAAAGCTGATCAAATCTGTGTTGGAATAACAAACAATAGTTTGGAAAATCTGTCAGTTCAGAACCATTGAAACCTGTACTTTAACCTCTAGTTTTATTTTTATACAATCCTTTATAGTTATTGAATGTTGTCTCACTGACGCAACACCTGTAAATATATATGGTGATTAAAGTTGATCCTTGATCCTTGATTAACAAAGTTTTACTTCCCATTCCTGGTTAGTGATGCTGAACGCCCTTCAAAGCAACAGCTGTGTATTGCATACAACTTCTGACATTCAGCTGGGTACAAAACATATCTGCCATGAGCTTCATGATATTACTTCGTACAAATAATCTGCCTTTGTAATCTGATTATCAAATGAGTTAATCAAATATCCCTTTTGATATGCAGGAGAGGAATGAGTGTAAATTAGCCAGTTATCTATAGAAAAGGCAAACTGGTAAAAGTCAAGGAGAGATAATGTCAACTAAGGCTGATCAGGAAATTTGACTTCGGCATTATTATTTTTGATTGCATTAATCACTGACCAAAACAGACAGTGTTGTTTCTTTACCTAAATATCTGTATTCACAATGAACAGATATAAATCTTAATTGTTTTGTCAAGAACATAAACCATCAAACATAGAATAGTACAGCATAGAACAGGTCCTTTAGCTTACCATGTCAGTGCCAACTATAATGTCAATTTAAACTGATCTCACCTGCCTGCACAAGAGTAGGTCCCTTCATTCCCTGCCCGTTCAACGTTACTACCATATTTGCTTCGACCATCTGCCCTGGCAGCATGTTCCAGATACCTACCACTCTGTAAAAATGTTTGCCTTGTAAATCTCCTTTAAATATTCCATTTTCACCTTAAAGCTATGCTCTCTAGTATTTGATATTTCCACTCTGAGAAAAAGACAATGATTATCTACCTTATCTATGCCTGTCATCATTTTATAAACCACTTACTTACTTACTGCCTGTTACGCTGCTGGTATTATACTTTATACTTTATCGTTGTCAAACAATTGATACTAGGACATACAATCATCATAGCAATATTTGATTCTGTGCTTCCCGCTCCCTGGATTACAAATCAGTAGTAAATATTAAAAATTTAAATTATAAATCATAAATAGAAAATAGACAAATGGAAAGTAAGGTAGTGCAAAAAATAAACTGAGATGCATGTCCGGATATTTGGAGGGTACGGCCCAGATCCGGGTCGGGATATTTAGGGCAGAAATGAAGGTCCTTCATTTCTGGTGGTGTTCACAGCTTCCGTCATTGTGTCAGTCGCTTCTCTTGGCTTTCACTACTGTCATTCGTGCAAGTCCCAGGTGGAGGCTCAGGAATACTGTCACACTCAGATGTAGAAGGATTCTTCATTGCTGTTTCCATGCCAGTTTTGTTTTGTCAGTCAGAGTTGTTAGCCCTGAACTGAAGCCCTGAACCTGGAGGACCAATGGACCACTCTTAGTCTGGCCTCAACGCTTTGACCTGTATGGCATGGGTGACTCTACCAAGAGCCAAAGCATAAAGCCCTGATTCCTGCCAGCATAGTTCCCTGGATCACTGAGGCACACAAGCCTCCAAACAACGACAAGGTTTGGTCCCTCTTGCGGGGTTATAGACTTCTGTCAGGTATACAATCAAGAAGGGGAGTCATTAGTTTAAACCTTTCTCCTCAATTTAGATTAACACGTCATACATCCAAGGTGTCACCTGTTAGATGGGAAAAAAAGCCATGACAAGTTAACAGATTTGGTTTAAATATTTGATCGATACTTCTGTTACTAGATAAATGGAAAAGGCCGCTAATCAACCTTGTGTGCAGTTTTGGTTGCCTTGCCATTGTGGAAGATATCATTAAGCTGGAAAAGCTACAAGCAAATTCTCAAAAATGTTACCATGACTGGAGGACTTGAGCTATAAGGAGAGACTGGATAGGCTGAAGGATAGCAGGCAGAGAGCTGATCCTATAGAGATTTATAAAACCACAATGGACATAGATAAGCAGAACGGTCAGAATATTTTTCCCGGACCAGGGAAGCCTAAAACTGGAGGATATAGGTTTGAGGTGAGAGGGTAAAGATTTCAAAGGGCTCTGAGAGACAGCATTTCTACAGAAAGGGTGGTGGGCATATGGAACAACGTACCAGAGGATGTGGTTGAGTTGGGTGCAATTACAGCGTTTAAAGGACATTCAGACAGGTACGCAGGAAAGATTTAGATGGATCAAATGTAGGGGGAAAGGGACTAGCTTAAATAAGTGGATTGGTCAGCATGGATGAGTTGGACCACTGGACCTGTTTCCGTGCTGAACGACTCCATGACAATGAGTAACTATCATAAAATTGTCCGGTGAAATTATTCATTATTTTTCAAACCTTGCAATGACCCCAAGCCAAACAGCTTTTTAAACATTACTAACCTTCTCCCATCCTCCTGAAGTTTGTTAGTGCAACTTACATAAGAAATTTACAGCTACATCTAAAACTAGCAACAGGAAAAAAAGACCATAGGACTAACTTGATGCTGAAGGAAGATGCCAATTAAACTCAGAAGGTTACACATTAATGTAACAGTTGCCACCTCAAGCTTTCAAAGAATATATCAGTGGTGCTTGCCTAATAGCAACTTTTAACAAAATTCAAGTTCAAATGTAGTTGTTAATCAATCATACACATGTGAAACAGAGTGAGCTATATACACATGTTCCTCTGGGGCCAAGGTGTAAAATACAGAACAGACAGTCACACACAGTATACAGAGTATATATTTACGACAGCACATACAGTAGCATAATAATATTAGCACAAGTCCCTAATAACATTAGCATGGCCTGAAGATTGATTGTGCATGGGATGTTGCCCTGGAGCCATGTTTCTGCAAGAACAAACACATAACAGTTCCTCATCTTGCACAGGGTCAGTCGCAGATCAAAGCAATCCAGCTTGTCTTCGAGGGACTGAGCACTGACATGAGAGCTGGCCTGTAGGAGGCCGGCCTTCATCCCAGCATGGATTCCAGTGCACCCACCGCACCTCTATTTTCTCCCATACTGCCTCTGGCACATCCTCACCTGAGTGGCTGTAACAGGTGACGCCATGGCATGAGAGCCTCGTTCCTGCAACATCCGAGGCCTTGCAGCTGCCCCGCCGTTAGTCTTGCCAATTAACCAATGAACTGGACTTGCAGGATTTAGTATTACCAATGTCAAACAGGGTCTTGTGATCACAAGAAAAACTTTTAAAACAACCATTTGGATCAGGAGATGCTGCTGCAACCAAGCACACCGCTATCTTACCACAATCAAGTACATATATACAAAAAGATAATGGAAAGAGAGGTTATCTATCATAAACTTTATTCAATGGGACTTGCACTGCATATGCCAACTTCTGAATTTCCTCATGTTTGATAAAGTGTTCCATTGGTGATAAAGTACTTTGACGCATGCTAATTAGTGTTGTATACGTACATATGAACAAAGCCTGCAGGTTCTGCAAATATAAACAGAAAATGAGGGAAATACTCAGCAAGTCAAGCAGCATCTGCAGAAAGAGAACACAGTCGAAGAAGAATCACAGACCTGAAATGTTAACTCTCGTTCTCTTTACATGTGTCTGACCTGCTGAGTTTTTAATCTTTTTTCTTATATAAATGGGAGTTCTGTCCGTATCTGAAGAAGAGCATCAAGATATGTTCAAGTGAAGCCTTCTTTCCAGTCTCAAACAATGTACTTTTGACTATCATAAATTGCACCTCAGTATGATAGTGGCATTTACAAACACAGCAGGTAGGCTAATTAGCTCTTCGCTAAAGCTGACAAATTCCAGAGGTAATGTTTGAGTGCAGTATTGCTTCTGTAATTCATAATGGTCTTTTGGCTGATGAAACCTGAACTTTACTTCCAGCACAAAAAGAATATTTCATCCAGTTAGTTTGAACTTCTGCCTCCAATAGAATAGAACAGTGGGAGATAATCTGTAGACTGTTGATCTGAACTTGAGTTTATTTCCCTCCATAGCCCCTTAGAAACTTGTATTCTAGTAATTAAATAATAACACATTTAAAGACAAAAAGCATGTGCCATTAACTACTGGATTGTCGTCAGAGAATACTTGATTCAGCAGTGGTTCAGGATAGGAAAACTGCTATCTTGATCTAGCATAGTTTATATATGACACAGATTGCGTGACAATGTGGCTGACTATTAATTGCCCTTGGAAATGACTGAGCAAGACATCTGTTCGAGAGGCCAAAAGAATAAGTTTTGCCCTTCCAGTGGCGTCCCATTTCATGAAGGATTTAGAAAACCAGTAAAGTGTTGCACTGTTTTCCTCCTATTGTTCTCTTTTCCGTACTACGGAAATCACCTGATTTTTTTTTTTCTTATGACATCTGCCAGATTGTAGAATGAGTACCTAAGCTGTTGCATGTGCACATTTTAAGTCATACTGGCACTCTTTGTAACTGAAGTAGCTCAAAGCTCCTCAGTTCTTTCATCAATCACTTTAACATCAATGGCTTCATGGTCTAAGCAACACATGAAATGTAGCTCATTGTCAGTGATACTAAATAAATGTGCCATTATATGATGTCACTGGTGTGGTATCTGGAAACTTACTGACTTTAATTACTTCAGTTCTAATAACAATGCAAAGTTCTCATTGCCTCTCCAGATGGGCATGTTTAATTCAGATCTTGAGCATCCACCTGTGCAGCTTTATCCAATCTCTGTAAACCAAGTCATCCTGAACCAATGTGATTCTTCCAATTCCTTCATTTAACCTAATAGCTCTTTGAATAAAACATAATTAATCGTAAATTATCCATGGAATATTTCAAAAGCTCATGTAATTACCAGAAGTATCTAATCAGGCCTTGACAACATTCAGGCAGGCAAAAAGAAACCTTGACTTGTACTTTTTTCCAGGATCTTTGCAAAGTGACTTTTTTTTTCTGTGCCATCTAGGTGGCTTACCGGGAACCTAATTCCAAAGACTTATGATCCTTTGAGAGAAAATATTTCACCTTTGCCTGAAATGAAAAAGCAGTTGTTTTAAAATAGTGACCCCTAGGTCTAATTATCTAACCAAGGTGGATAGGTCTTGTCGAGGGTTATGACGAGGCCTATCCACCTTGTCATAACCCTCGAGACTTTATGTTTCAATTAAGTTATGTCTCACTCTTTTGAACTCCAGAGACTGCAGATAATGGAACTTGGAGCAAAAAACAAATTGCTGGATTAACCTATTGGGTCAGGAGGCATTTGGACAGTCAATGTTTCAGATACACAAGGGATTCTGAAGATGCCGAAAATCCAATGTAACACATACAAAATGCTGGAGGAACTCAGCAGGTCAGGTAGCATCTATGGAAAGGAATCCATAGATGTCCTTCATCAGGACTGGAAGGAAAGGAGAAGAAACCAGAAAGATTTATTTCTCCTTCCTTTCCAGTCCGGATGAAGGGTCTTGGCCTGAAACACTGATTGTTTATTCCTCTTCAACAATTTTGCCTGACTTGATGTCTTTCCCCAGATTTCAATTGCTTCAGCAAGTATCTTACCTTTGTTCATAAGACAGCTCAACTTTTTCAAGTATATTTAGTGAACCTTGTCTGAACTGCTTCTAACACATTAGAATCATTAAATAAAGTCTTACGTCACTGAAGTATGACCTACTGATTTTCTGTTTAATTCCCCTAGCAATGAACAATGACAAAATAACCTGTTTTCAGTGATAATAACTTTGAGGAATATTTAAGGAATAAATACTGACAATAATGAAACATAAACTACCTGCTGTTCTTTCAAATTCTTCCATTGGATACCCACGCTCCACCTCACTTGCAGTTTAAGATTTTATCTTGCACTTCAAACCATTTTTATTTCGCACTTCAAACCATTTTAATGACTGATTAGGCCTTAGTCATGTTCTAATTCATATTTCACATAGTTTTATTTTTGCAATCATTTATTTTGTGATGTGAATGCCTTAAAGAGATTCATTGGATATTAAACTAAAGCCCAACTTATACTTCTGAGTCAAATATACACCATAGGTACCACGTACCCTACGCTGTAGGGTGACGTGCACCTCCCCAAAAAATTAACTCACGCGTTGTGGCGACACAGACCACAACAACTGTGAATGGTCCACTTGGTAGCATCGCATTTCCTCCTACACATTTCCGGTTGCTTCTCTCCGCCATGTCTGTACACTGATGCGAAGTAAATGGTTGGAGACGATGAGCCAAATCGTCAAATCTACCTGCCTACATCCGAAAATATTTGAAATGCATTTCCTCGTCCATGTCTCTCACGAAGAAACTCAACACAGTGGCATAGAAACCCCATCGCCAACTAGCATTTTGGCGGTGAATTGCAGAGCGACGCAGACACAACAATGCATGCTTGCTATGGTGTAGGGCTACGCAGTAGTATAAATCAGACCTACGACGTAGCCCATACGCACAAGTATAAATCAGCCTTAAGGATGTTGTATCTGCCCTCTCAAATGGATGTAACCGGTCCTTTGTCACTATTTTTTTGGTGTTCATCCTTCCATGAACATTAAATAAAATTAGTGTCATAACCAGGGGTCATTTGAAAAAAAAAGAATATTTCTTTCAAATAGTACGTGGACTGTATTTCCTCAGTGCCACCTCATATATATACAATGCTCCTTGGATGGTTTACCTTTTATGTCTAATTGTTTGTTTTTGGACTGGCTCTGGGTTTTCGCTTTGTTTTGCAGGTGTCTCGTTTGGGATCATGGGGATTGTTAAACTCTCTTTGTATTTATCACTTTAATTCAATTTGGAATAACTTAATTAGCATGGTATTTTCAATGTCTTGTATTGTACTTGTTGTCTTTGGGGATTATTGCTTCGTCTGGATACCTGTGTTGTCTGATTGGTCCTGAATTCCTGTGTGCTCCAGGGTGTATTTCAGGGGGCCATGCCAACCCCTCTTTGCTGGGTAATTGTGGTTCCTTGTCTGGTGAAACTCTGACTAAGTTCTTCTGTGTATTGTGAGTGATTTCAGCTGGTCAAGATTCTGTATCATTGGTCTGCGCTCTTGTTAGATTTTCTGATTAACTTTTGTAATTAATCTTTCGTTTTGTTTGAATTGTTTTAATGATACCATTAAGAAAGTCTTTGACTACAAGTACCTCGGGTCAAGAATGATGAGTTCGGAGAAGGACATAAAGATACGGAAGGCACTGGCGTGGAGGGCAATGAACGACATGAAGGAAATCTGGAAGTCGAACCTGACCAGAGGGCTTAAAAAGAGGATTTTCATAGCAGTCATAGAGTCCATTCTCACATATGGATGCGAGACGTGGGCACTCACCAAGATGATACGAAAGTCTCTAGATGGTTGCTATACACGAATGCCCCGGATGGCTCTTGATGTGAGTTGGCAACAGAACATGACGAACATCGAGCTCTATAACAACCTACCGGTGCTCTCCACTAAAATCGAGGCGAGAAGACTGCAACTAGCGGGGCACTGTCTACGTCACCCCGAGCTACCTGCCAGCCTAGTCATCATATGGGAGCCCAAACACGGGAGGCTGAACCCTGGGTGTCCTCCCAAAACTATGGTCAACATTCTCCTAGGAGACAGCGGTGCGGCTAATGTAGATGAACTGAACACACTGATGAGGGAGAGGGAGAAGTGGAGAGTTCGTCAGCATGCCTGACGCCGGCCCCCTAGGCCTGAGTCAACGTAGTAGTAGTAGTAGTTTGTTTGAATTGCCGGTCTGTGTGATTCCTGCACTTGAGCTAATGACCTTCACGGTTGGTGTAAAGTAAAATGCTGGAAATCTGAAATAAACACCCAGCAGGTTAAGCAGTATCTGTGGGCAGTGGAACAGAATGAACTGAGAAAGCTTAGAAATCATATGTATTTTAAGTAACAGAAGAGGGAAAGATTGAGAGAACAATGGGAATATCTGTGAGAAATCAAATGACATTAAGTGGTGGTAAGTTTGATAAGGGTTGTAAAGGTTTGTTAATCACAGATGATCTGTTGTTATAAACACAAGAAATTCTGCCGATGCTGGAAGTCCAAAGCAACACAAACAAAATTCCGGAGGAACTCAGCAGACCAGGCAGCGTCCATGGAAATGAATAAACAGTCGACGTTTCGGGCCGAGACTCTTCTTCAGGACTGGAAAGGAAGGGGAAAACAGGGGAAGGAGGATAGCTAAAGGGTATTAGGTGAAGCCAGGTGTGCAGGAAAGATAATGGGCAGGAGAGGAAGGAATCTGACAGGAGAGGAGAGTGGACTATTGAAAAGGAGGGAGGAGGGTCTCCATGGAGAGATGAGGTAAGAGGCCAGAGTGGGGAATAGAAGAAGAGAGGATGGGTGGGGGCACCAATTTCAACCTTACCATCAAACCTGCTGACTAAGGGGGGGGGGGATTGCTATTGTAGTGTGGTGGACTGACCTCTACCTTCCTGAGCCAAGGCGGCAATTCTCAGGCACCTCCTCTTACCTACCCCTTGACGAGGACCCCAGAAAACTATCTCTGACACCGTCACTAACCTCATCAACTCTGGAGAAATCCCATCCACTGCCACCGAACTCATAGTTCCCTTATCCCACACTGCCCACCTCTGCCCTCTTCCTGAGATCCACAAACTTGATTGTCAGAGTAGGCTCATTCTCTCTGTCTGCTCTTGCCCCACTGAACTCGTGTCCTCATACCTGAACTCCATTCTATCCCCTTTTGGTTCAGTGCCTTCCCAGCTACATCTGCGACACTTCTCATGCTCTGGATCTCCTCAGTAACTTTCAGTTCCCCAGCTCCGACCATCTCATTTTCACCATGGATGTTCAGTCCCTATACATTTCTATACCTTATCAAGAAGGCCTTACAGTCAATGCTTCTTTCTCAATAAAGAAACCAAACTTTTCTGCTCTATGACCACCCTCCACATCTGGGAGAACTGGTCCTCACCCCTGACGATTTCTTCTTCAGCTCTTCTTCATTGCACCAGACTCGAAGGGTAGCCAAGGACACCCACACGAGCCCCAGCTATGCCTGCCTTTTTGCTGGTTATGCAGAGCAGCCCATGTTCCAAGCCTTCCCTGATAATGGTCCCCAATTCTTTCTCTGCTGTATTGGTGACTGTATGGGTGCTGCTTCATGCACCCACACTGAGCTCATCAATCTCTAACTTCCTCCCTGCCCTTAAATTCACTTGGTGTATTTTTGACACCTCCCTCCCTTTTCTAAGCCTCTCTGTATCCATCTCTGGAAACCAATTGTCAGCTGACATCTTTTATAAATCTAGAGGTTCCCATGGTTATCTTGACTATATCTCTTCCCACCCTATCTCCTGTAAAAAAAAATGCTATTCCATTTTCTCAGTTCCTCCATCTCCACTGCATCTGTTCCCAGGATGAGGTTTTCCTTTCCAGGACGTTAGGGATGTCCTCCTCCTTCAAAGAATGCAGTTTCCTTTCCCTGACCGCTGATGCTGATCTCAGCCATATCTCCTCCCTTTCCCGGGTTTCTGCACTCACCCCATCTTCCCTCTGTCTTTAGAGAGATAGAGTTCCTCTACCACCTCATGTGCTTTTGTACTCAACACTATCTCCACAACATTCGCCATCCCCAAAGGAATCCTATGACTAAACACATCTTTACCTCCCCCCATCTCTCTGTCTTACACAGGGATCGCTCCCTCAATGATTCACTTGTCAGTTCATCCCTCCTCACTAACCTTCCTCCCGTCACTTATCCCTGCAGGTGACCAAAGTGCTATCGCTGCCCATTCAGGGCCCCAAACAGAGCTTCCAAATGAGGCAGCAATTCACCTGAGAAACTACTGGGGTTGTGTACTGTGTCCAGCGCTTCCCATGAGGCCTCCTCCACACTGGTGAGACCCGTCATAAATTGAGGAACCGCTTCGCCGAGCACCTCCACTCCATCTGCCAAAAGCGGAATTTCCCGGTTGCCAAACATTTTAATTCTCATTCCTATTCCTGTTCTGACATGTTTGTCCATGGCCTCCTCTTGTGCCACAATCAGTCCTACCTCAGGGTGGAGGAGCAACACTTTATATTCCATCTGGGTAGCCTCCAACCTGATGGCATGAATTTTGATTTGTCCTTCTGGTTAAGAAATTCCCTTCACCTCCCCTCTTCTTCTGTTCCCCACTTCATCCTTTTACCTCTTCTCACCTGCCTATCACCTCCCCCTGGGTCCCCTCCTCCTTCCCTTTCTCCTATGGTCTACTCTCCTCCCCTATCAGATTCCTTCCTCTAGTCCAGACCTTTACCTTTCTCACTTGCCTGGCTTCACTTATCATCTTCTAGGTATTCTACTTCCCCTGCTCCTGCCTTTTTATTCCGGTGCCTCCCCCTTCCTTTCCAGTCCTGAAGAAGGGTCTCAGCCTGAAACAAGGACTGTTGATACTGCCTGACCTGCCAAGTTCCTCCAGCATTTTGTGTGTGCTGATCTGTTATACCAGCCACAACCATCTAGTCATATATCTCATTTTTATGCTTAAATTTTGGGCTGTAGACAAATATTGATTAGAAAATGGAATACATGCTCAATGCTAAATTTATGTAAAATAATATAGTCATCAAAGAGCTGTATTCACTAGAGTTAGAACCTCATGCTATCTGTTCACAGTTGAAATCTGCTGTGACATTTGATTGCCCTTTACCAGATATTGGTTGCTTAAACAGATCATAGAAGACTTTGTAATAGCATAAAATGGATGCTTCTACTCATGATTTCTATTGTAAGGCGACAGTAATATGGGCCGTAGTGCTGGGGTAGGTTTTTCAAACACAACCAGTCATCCTTTTTCATCTGGCAATTGAATACTGATACAGGTTACATTTTCTTGGGATTAGGCTAGAGTTGGAGTTGAGGAAGCCTGAGGTGTGCCATGCCATACAGGAAGCTGGGAAGATAAGTAAGAGACACTTGGGGATTGCACTTAATGTCAGATCAAATAAATATTTTGTCTGACTGCTGCTAAGTAAGTTGGTTGAGTGTCTGTCTAGGGAGCACCTGATTATTGAGCTTAGTTCAATGTCACTTGCCATGGTTGTAAGTCAGCTGTGAGACTTACACGTCTGATGTAGGAAAGCTCATCGATAAAAGTGAAAGGCGTATTGCCAATGATCACTCAAACACTTTTACAATTTATTTGTGATTCCTCTGATTAAGATGTTAGGATAAATTTAATAAAGTGATTCTTTCACTATGATATTTTGACTGCTGTGAGTCAATGAGAATTAAAATGCAGAGAATAATGCTTTTTGTAGTAATTTATGTTCACTAAAACAGATACATGAAAGATCCAGATACCACTAGGGAACTTCTAAACCGCTTACACTGCTGGAAACCAAGGACGGTGACTCGTACTCAATATCTTGCTGCCTTCTGGTTGGATTGGAATGTTCCCAGCACGTTCTCCTGATGGAACCGCTTTCCTTCTCGCACATCAACTAAAAACAGTGTGAAATCTTCCTGTTTAAGTGGGTTAAGACTTAAAGCAGGACAGGAGGTTGATAATGTCAGAGAATTAATTTAAAATCATATTTATCATTTTCTCTCTTTTTTAAAAATCCATTTATGGATCATTTTGTTTAAAAAAATGGATACTGATGTCAACAACAGAGGTACTGAATGAGTCATGGAGAGAGAAGAAATTTTGGATCAGACAGTGTTGACAGCTACCGTAAAAGGTTGTTCCATAGAGAACGTCGGCTAACTCCAGTTGTCAGTCAGAATTCTACACTTGTGATACGAATACAAAACATACTGGAGGTTTGATGTGGGTATTCCTCATTTTATTGCAACTGGTCCTACACAAATTTATTTCAGGTGAACTATGAAACTTGGAAAGATAATGATTTTCCATCTGCAAATCATCCTTCTCCTTCAGGTGGTAGGGGTTGAGGGTTTAGTAAATAGTGCTGGAAGAGCCCAGATAAGTAAGTGCTGTACATTTTAAGATGGTACCAATAATAGCAGCCATAGTAGACCATTGATGAAGGGAGTGTGTGTTTGATGTCGTGTTATCAATGAAGTGGACTGCTAAGTTTGGGCCGGTATTGATCTGTTTTAATTTTGCAAGAGCTCCACCCATCCATGCAAGTGGAGAGATACTATTCATTCACCTGATCTGTGAATGAGGAGGCAGGGGCTGAGTCATTCACCATGGAATATCTACTCTGCTCACAGAGCATCAGTAGTAATATGGCTTATACCACTGAGTTCCTGGTCATTAATGACTAACAGGATCTTACTCTTCATTATCTGGGACTCATGGTGTGTGAATATTATTTCCACATCGGCTTGTCCCAGAATGCCATCTCATTGGGGAGGAGTGGGAAGCTTTACTATTCGAAGACTTCCAAATGGAATTAAACATTATATAAACCTTCATGAACATCACCAATTCTGATCCTATTGTGGAAGGTCGTTGATGAAGCCAGGATGTAGACATGGCCGGAGAGATGACAGGTGGAGTTTAACCCACCCAAATGTGAAATGTTGCACCTTGGTAGGTCAAATACAAACAGACAATGTACAGTTAAGGGCAAGACCCTTAGCAGTGTTAATGAGCACAGGGATCTTGAGGTCCAAGTTCATAGCTCCCTGAAAGTGGCTGCACAGGTTGATAAGAATGCATACATGTAGCATCACACATCAAAGTTGCTGGTGAACGCAGTAGGCCAGGCAGCATCTCTAGGAAGAGGTACAGTCGACGTTTCGGGCCAAGACCCTTCGTTAGTCCTGACGAAGGGTCTCGGCCTGAAACGTCGACTGTACCTCTTCCTAGAGATGCTGCCTGGCCTGCTGCATTCACCAGCAACTTTGATGTGTGTTGCTTGAATTTCCAGCATCTGCAGAATTCCTCGTGTTTACATATGTATAGCATACTGCCTTTGTTAGTCGAGGCACTGAGTTCAGAAGTAAGGGAGTTATGTTGCAGCTTTATAAAACTCTAGTTAAGCCACATCTGGAGTACTGCATACAGTTCTGGTTGCCCCATTATTGGAAGGATGTCAAGGCTTTGGAGAGGATGTAGAAGAGGTTTACAGGAAGGCTGCCTGGAATAGACGACGTGTGCTGTAATGAGAGGTTGGACACACCCAGGTTGTTTGCTGTGGAGCGGCAGAATCTAAGGGGAGATCTGATAGAGATTTATAAGATGGAAAGGCATAGAAAGAATAGCATTAAATAATTCTTCTAACCTATCTTACTGTTATCAAATAATGCTTGTGAAATTATCTTTACTTAGTTCAGATGTATCTGGATCAGCAGGATGGAATAATTATAGCCAGTGTGGAAACCTTTAGACATATACAAATCTGTTAATTTTCTAGGTAATTTACTAATCGTGCATATATTTTAAAGACATCAGTTTTTTCATAAGTTACCTGAGAAGTCATTTCATTCAGATCAATTCATCTTGAACATATTTTAAACACTGAAATGCCTAATGCCAATGTGTAATAATGTTTGGTATTTTGTTTCTTGCTTAAGTTTTTTTTCCCACATCTTACTCAGCTTTTACCTTCCTTATTTTGGTCTCGCAAAGGCTTTTCACTATTGTTCAGAAATGCTTGTACTCCCAGGCAAAAATTACAATGTAAACATTATTACAAGAATAAAATGCAGCATCTGCTGAAGAGCTTTCATTTCTTTTTCAATCTTTTTATTGGTATCATAATGATAAAGATTAACATAACGTAGTAATCATACAAAGTTATTGGGATTACATTGTTGTAATTATCATATATAAGTATAAACCCAGTTAATACATGGATATTAACCTCCCAATCTTACAGGATACAAATATTATATATAGACAAATTAACATGAAAAAGGAAAAAAAAACAGCAAGGAAGAGTTGTGGGTGAACTTGAACAAACCCTGCAGTAGCCCTGAGGAAACTATTTATTGGTGGTAAAACCCTCATTACAGATTACACAGTCAAAGTTTTTCAATGTTTCTGACTGTCTCTGTCAATCAGAAGCATTGAAAATGAGCTAAAATTAGAATAAATCAATTATTGAAAATCAATCAAAATGGCTAAAGTTAGATAATCCGAGACCAGATTCCCCAAAGTAATGGCCCTCGTGCCTAAGGGGAGTTCCACAGTAGTGTTTAGCTGGGAAATTGTGGAAGGACTCAACCAGTAAATTTGGTGCTCTGGTGTTTGAATAAAAGTCCCAACATTAACCAGTTCTTAAGCTGACAAATGTCAGTGTTTGGTGCAGGAATCTGTGCCAATTATATTTTACAAGTAAAGTTGTGGTCATTGTACCAATCCTAGGAGAATGCCAGTGTGTAACTTCCTTCAGCCATAATAACAGCCATGACTAATAATTGGTTTATTATTGTACCAAGATGCAGTGAAAAGCTTTGTTTTACATGCCATCCAGACAAATCATTTCAGACATAAGTATATCGAGCTTGTACAATAGGAAAAGCATTAGCAGAATGCAGAATATATACGGAGAAAATAAAGTGCCGGTAGATAAATGAGATGCAAGGGTCATAATAGATAGGTTAAAGATCAAGAGTTCATCTGTATTGTATAAGAGGTCTATTTGAGAGTCATCTAACTGCCTGATAGTTGCTATCCTGGAGCCTGGTGGAATATTCAAGCTGGTGGAATATCTTCATTCTGATGGACAGTAGTGAGAAGAGAGAAGGACCAGGCTGGAGGGTCTTGGATTATGTTGGCCATTTTGCCGAGACAGTAGGAAGTGTAAGTAGAGCCAGTAGAATGGAGGCTAATTTTTATGATAGTCTGGGCAATTTCCTGTCGTCTTGGTCAGAACAGTTGCCATTCCAAGCTGTGATGGATTCAGATAGGATGATCTCTTTCCAGCATTGATAAATATTGGTGAGGGTCTTTAGGGGCGTGCCGAATTTCCATTGTTCTCTGATAAAGTATAGGTGCTGGTGTCTTTTCTGGGTCATAGTGTCTGCATGATTGGATTATCCATAGTAATTCTGTTTTCTGTCTCTCTGCCAGTTCTGTATCTTGTGGCACGACGCTTTTCATTGTATGGGCTGCAGTTTTGCAGACATGTTCATTATGTCACTCACTTTGTAGAATGCCTTTGAAAATTCACTGTAAACAGCACGAACTGCATTACCTTCAGCAACCTTTGTCTAAAAAAAATACAGTTAACTGAGCACAATTTGCCTTCAAAAATAAGCACAAGCTTTCCTTTATTAATTTCTGCCGATCAAATGATCATTATTTTTCTAGAATCTTTATCTTTGTTGTGGTTAAATTGACTGGCTTGTTGATACTTAACTCAATAGTTTGCATTTTGCTGTTTGTTGTTGGTTTTTGCATTGCAACATTTATGCTCTATTCTTGGTTGGTGCGGCTGTAACTAAACCAAATTTCCCTCGGGATTAATAAAGTATATCTATCTATATATCTATCTATCTATCGTTATATCCCTTTTGAGTTGGGATCCAGTTGTCTAGTATCACCCCAGTCTCTGTTACAGATTTGGAAGATTCTAGTTAATAAATCTGCAGTTTCAGTTGGATGGGTTGCTTTTGATGGATGTACAATCACTTATTAACTTAAGAAGACAAACCCTTTCCGGATACTTTTCCCCAGTCAGAAACATGCACTTTCATTTTTCCTATTAATTTGGCAGCATTGTTTCCCCTTGGTAAAAGCAAATTAAAAGTTTTCATTTGAGCTATGATCTCTGCCGTCACATGTAAATCTGCTGCTTTGTTTCCAATGAATGTAGAATGCACCATCTTTCCCTTTTTAAGTTTCTCTTCACCCTGTTGTTTACACCCTCTCTGATCTTTCTGCTTGATTCACATTCTGCTTATTTGATGGCTGTCATACATTCCCTTTCCTGCTTTAACTTAAGTTTTTATTTTGCACTCCAGGGAAGACCAACATTGGTTACTCTAACTTTTCCCTAGAAAGAAGGTTGGTGCATTGTAGGGGAGCAGAGAAGGAGATCTTTGAGTGTCTGTTGGCTGTCAGAGCATCCAATCTCTCTCAATCCCCACATTTATTGCCTTGCAACCTATTCTCTTCTATGTGTCAGTCAAAGCCCTTGAATTCTTATGCCACCTGAGTATACTAGGGATGATGTTCCTGTGAACAGCCTTGGAATGTTTTGATATGTTAAAGGAACTATATCTACATTGCACAATAGGCTTGTTGAATGATTCAGTCTGTCCTACCTCAGGTGCCTGAAGCTAGCTGTTCTGCAAGTCTTTGTGCTGAAAACAGCACACTTTTCTCCTGAAAATTGCATTAGTGTCTTAGATTTGTCTTTGATGCTGAGCATCTTGGCTTAGTAGCTCCTGAACTACCTTGGAATGACTGAGAATATTTCAAACATTCAAAATCATGCAAAGACATTATGTTTTAATATTATTAATTATTGAAATGGCAAATCTCATCTCTGACCAATAGTTATCATAAAATAAATATAATAAGTGTCCCTGATCATTAGATAAAATCTATTTCTGATTCAGTTGAAGTTAAATTAATGACTTCCTTTTACTAAGAAAAATGGTTGAGGCCAATTGCAACATAGTTAACCATCTTTTGAAGCTTACAACAAAATTGTTTTCATTTTTGATGGACTTAATAATGTCTTGTGTTTTTGAAATGCAGGGAGTAGCCATTCCAGCCAGGACTGGGTTATTCAGTGGCCTACAACAGAAACTGGGAAAGAGAATACTCCTGTCAGTCAAGCAGAATCAGTCATCTGGCCCGGATGCAGTATCACATTGAGCCCTAAGATATCGTCAAAGTTCATGCAGCAAGACTTCCATTCAGTGCCTGTGCTAGGAACCAACTGTACTTACACAGACAGACTGACCATTGGAGATCCTATTGGACTTTATCCTACATTTGAGAGCGGGCCAAGTTCTCTGCCACCATCTCCACGGCAGCGCCATCCTGTTCATACCCCCCCTCGAACCCCTCCCATAGTGACAACGATGACTCCTCCGGGAACGCCACCAGTGAGGAGAAGGAACAAATTGAAACCTCCTGGAACTCCCCCTCCGACTTCTCGCAAATTGATTCACCTCATCCCTGGATTCACGTCACTACACCGAAGTAAATCACATGAGTTCCAGCTAGGAAACAGGGTGGAAGAAACACACACCCCAAAGTAAGTTAAACATTCTTTAATTGTTAAATCTCTGTGAAACTTGTTTTGATTAATAGCTGGTTCAGCTCTTAAAATAAACATATTTTAAAATGCAATTGATTTTATATATGTCTTCCAGTAGTTATGTTGTCTGTGAAGGCAACAGTCAGTGTAAATAAATCTAAACATGTTAGGATTTTTTTCAGTGAAATAGACACCAGATTAGCAAGTACTATTCAAACAATGACAAACTCTTAATGTTAAATTCCTGACAGTTGTAATTGGAAAATATTGGACTCAATGGAAAAAAGTGAATTTTAAAGTACAAGTTGTTAGTTTTAGCAAATTGTTTTAATATATTAATCTTGCTGAACGTACAGAGTAGTGATGGATACTGAGTGTAATTCAATCGGATTGAAAGTCTGGGAAGTTTACAATACTAGAACTGTAAAGGAAGTGTAACATAAAGTAGAATTCAGTATCAAAAGGTAAAAAGAGGGCAACAAATTTGAAATTGGAAAGAGGATGAAGGCATGGAATGGAAAAATTAAGATTTAATCTCTTATCAATCTCCAACAATTAAAATCCATAAGAACAAGTTCCAAGTTTATAATAGTTATTTTCTTTAGTGCCAGAGTGATTCTTATTAATATTTATGAAGCAATTCAAAGGTGGCATGTACTGAACTGGCTGATTTGATGTTCTGTGTGAGTTTTGGTTTCCAGCTATTATGTAAATACAATGTCAAGTCATGCAATATGTTTAAATACTAAGTAAGACCTTATAGTGTCATTTTTGTGAAATTAATACTGGACCATTACAGTGGAAAGAAGCAACCTTGCATTTTTGAGTTTTAAGTGCACATCTGTCCCTTGCCTGATATTGGTATAACGTAAGCATAAATAAGTTAAATAAAGTGGCATTAGGGTCACTATTATTTTACAATCATTAACACTCCAGTCAGCACAATTTTAGCACAGATACTAAGTCAATCATACGAGGGGTGATTGATAAGTTCATGGCCTAAGGTAGAAGGAGCGAACTTTAGAAAACCTAGCACATTTATTTTTCAACATAGTCCCCTCCTACATGTACACACTTAGTCCAGTGGTCGTGGAGCATACAGATCTTGGACCTCCAGAAAGTGTCCACAGCAGGGATGTTTGATAGGTTCCTGGCCTAAGGTAGAAGGAGATGAGTTATTAACTTCAAACTTTCTGCATTATCACTCAAAGAGTTGAACTGCACGTGCTGTAACGAGAGAGTCTTGGACTTCCAGGTGGTCCACAGCAGGGGTGATTGATAAGTTTGTGGCCTAAGGTAGAAGGAGATGAGTTATACTACTCTTATTACATGCACGTGCAGTTCAACTCTTTGAGTGAAAATGCAGAAAGTTTGAAGTTAATAACTCATCTCCTTCTACATTAGGCCACGAACTTATCAATCATCCCTGCTGTGGACCACTTCTGGAGGTCCAAGATGCTGACCTCTACAAATAAGTGATCTATTTGCTCCACAACCGCTGGACTAAGTGTGTAAATGTAGGAAAAATAAATGTAACATGCATAAAAGTTGCTGGTGAACGCAGCAGGCCAGGCAGCATCTCTAGGAAGAGGTGCTAGGTTTTCTAAAATTGACTCCTTCTATCTTAGGCCACAAACGTATTGATCACCCCTCGTATTAAACCGTTTAATTGCTGTGATAAGTTAACACCTATTTGTGTTTTTAAATCACACATGTGTAAATTCAAACTGAATGGACAGTGAGAAAGAATTCTGAAAAGCGAACTAATTGAAGTTTTGCTGGCACTGACAGGGCCCCCTTCTGTGTGACATATCTGCTTTGGTTCTATGCTGGAGAGAGTCAGTGTATCAAGTCGTGCAGCTGTAGACAACAAACGTTTAGGATTCTGGAATGCTGATCAACAAACATGAACCTGCCTCCACATGCTAATCAATTCCAAAAAGATATTAAAATCTGGACATTTTTTAAAGCAGTGTACACTTTTAAAACATTTAGTTTAACTGTTATTTATATTTATGTTTTTTTAGAATGTTGCTTTTTAATCACTCATGTCTAAATCAGAGTCTAATCTAAATTCACCCTTGTTTCTAAGCAAACTGTGCGTAACTGTAATGGTCTACCATTCCAAATTCAATAAGACCCTTTAAGCCTGGTTTATACTTCTGTGTCAAATGGACGCCGTAATCTACGCAAGTGACCTACGCGCGTTGTGAGCATTTATACTTGTGTGTTGGTGTGTCCGCGTCACTCGGCAATTCGCGCATGTCACACCTGCGCACTCACCTGCCCACGCAAGGCTTCATGGTCATGGTAGTCTAATTACTCGGGGTAAACAGGACGCGAGCGTCTTTTTTCGTGCGAAATGTGTCCTCCATAATTTCGGAGGTCTGTAAGGCTTTATGGAAAGCATTGCAGCCGGAGTTCCTTCCCTGCCCTTCAGTCACCCAATGGGAAGCTATTGCAGTGTAGGAGGAAGTGCGATGCTACCAAATGGACCAATCACAGTTGTTTGTTCTGCATTGCCGCGATGCGCGGTTACATTTTGGGAGAGGTGCGCGTCGCAGCAACGCAGGCTCTCGTGTAGGGTTCAGCGTCGGCTTTGCGTAGGGTTTGCGGCGACGCAGACCTTACGGCGTCGTGTTGATGCAGAAGTATAAGTCAGCCTTTAGCCCGTTTACTGTCAAAGCAAGACACCAGTCAGAGCTGCAAAGTCATGTAGTCACAGGACAGTTGAGCACAGGAGACCAATCAACCAACAGAATCACGACCAACACACACAAAATGCTGGAGCAACTCAGCAGGCTATTTAAGAAAGGGAAGGAGGAGGAACACCGGAGAGAGGTGATGGGAAGTTAAGCAGATAAGGTGAGAGGGGAAACAGAAATGGAGACTGGTGAAGGGGAAGGGGGGGGAAATTAATGGAATTTCAAGAAATTGATATTTATGCCATCAGGTTGGAGGCTAACCAAATGGTTATAAGGTGTTGCTTCTCCAACCTGAGTGTGGCCTCATCACAGCAGTAGAGGAGGCCAAGGACTGATATGTTGGAATGGGAATGGGAAGTAGAGTGGAAATGGGTGGCCAATGGGCGATCCCATTTTTTTTGGCAGACAGAGCACAGGTGCTCGGCGAAGCGATCTCCCAATCTACGCCGGGACTCACTGATATACGGGAAGCTACACCCGGAGCACTGAATACAGTAGATGACCCTAGCAGACTCACAGATGAAGAGTTGCCTCACCTGGAAGGACTGTTTGGAGCCCTGAATGGCAGCTTGGCTTGTGTCTTCCAGTTGTCTAGGTGCTTCAACGCAGAGTGGGGAGTTATTAGATTCTTCCTTCTCCAGCCCCTTATCTCCTTTCACCAATCAACTTCCAAGCTCATTACTTCACCCCCTCCCCCTTTCCTGGTTTCACCTATCACTTACCACCTCATACTAATTCCTCCCCTCCCCCCCCCACCACCTTTCTCTGACCTCCTTTTTTCCAGTCCTGATGAAATATCTTGGCCTGGAATGCCAACTCTTTCCATAGATACTGCCTGACCTGCTGAGTGACAAACATAGAAAACCTACAGGACAATACAGGCCCTTCGGCCCACAATGCTGTGCGGAACATGTACTTATTTTAGAAATTACCTCGGATTACCCACAGCCCTCTATTTTTGTAAGCTCCGTGTACCTATCCAGGAATCTCTTAAAAGACCCTATAGTATCCGCCTCCACCACCGTTGCTGGCAGCCCATTCCACGCACTCAGAACTCTCTGCGTGAAAAAACTTCCACCTGACATCTCTGTATCTACTCCAGTTCCTCCAGCATTGTGTGTGTGTGTTGCTTTGGATTTCCGACATCTGTAGATTTTCTCATGTTTGTAATGGAATCCTGATGCATGGTCTTGACCCAAAAGGTCGATTACACCTTAGCCTCCACAGATGAATTCCACCAGCAGCATTTTAAAAAATTCCATTTAATCCACTTTTTCATTAAATTTCTGAATTTGTTCTCTGTATGATATTTAACCAATTACCTTCTCATGGCTTCTGTTGACTCACCAACCTTTGGCGTGGTATGTTCTAAATCCTAAACACGCAGCACGTAATATCGTCCACATGCCATTTCTAACTCTTCTGTTAGTCACCTTAAATGTGTATACTCTGGTTATTAATCTTCAGTCATTAGAACTTAAGTACCTGTCAACTTTTATCTTCACACTGAAAAGAACAAAACTAAACATTTTTAAAAAAACAAAAGCTAAGAAAATAATGGGATGTGGAGGCAGAGGATGGGGGGAAAAGACACAGAGCTTCAAAAAGCAGTAACAAAGAAGAAGAGAATGCAGATAAAGACCTATAAATGTATGTGAATGCAAAATGATCTTTTGGAAGGTAAAGGACCTAATGAACTAAATGATTACTTCTTGTTCTGAGTGTTCTTCATGCTTTCATCCTGGAAAAGCAAATACAAAGGGAATGATTTTAAATGAAATTATACCATGCACTATTACTTTGACTAATTTTAATCTATAAAATGTGAAACAAAAGAATTTTATACAATCGGTCGATGACTGTTAATTAAGATATCCCTCAGTATAATTTCCAGGCTGCTATGACTAAAAGTGTGCAGCTAATCATGGTATTACTAATTATTTGCCAAATTATATTGTCACTCAGTGAACTGAATAGTATGTTTATCTTGAGGAGTTGCAATTTAATTTTTGATTAAATACTCAGAAACAAGCTGCTAAAGAAATGAAGTGGCATTTTTAGAACCGTTACGTTTTCAGTGAAACTAGAAGAGTGGATAATGACTTTTGGAGGTTTGAAGGCACAGTATCAGGGTTTGTAAATGGGGGGAAAACAGATTTGATGAAAATTTTAAATTAAAAAAATGGTATGGACATTCAGTTGGTTATGTAACATCGTAAAGAGAGGGAGAATTAATGATTCATTATTCTGATAAAAAAGTTATTGTCTTGAAACATCAGCTCTGATTCTTTCTCAACAGATGTTAGCTAGCCTGCTAGTTGTCCACAGCACTTTCAGTTAAAATGGTGGATCACTTGGGGAAATAAGCGCAGGAGATGAACTTTCAACTCTCTAGCTCTACAATTCAATTAGGTTATAGTAGCTCTGTACCTACAGTGAAAACTAACATCTAAAAGATGGGGATGTTTGTAGTACCTCTCTTGTTAGTTGTGTAATGGTCCACTACTACTCAGTAACTGAAAAAACGATCCCGGAGAACTTCCATCTTCTTTTATTATACTTAACTTTTTCAATATATGGGCCTGCACTATCTGCTAATACCAAATTGCTCTTGAGGAGTTGGTGCTGAACAATATTAAAAAACTATACACACACATTGGGCCGGCTGGTGGCACAATGACATCGGCGCCGGACCTGGGAGTGGAGGTTCCCGGGTTCGAAACCAGTCGGGTCCGCTCCCGAGTACGCTTTCCATCCGTGCCAGGTTGAGTGTTGAGATCGCAACTCGACCTTGTAAAATAAAAAGGGAAAAATACTGCAAAAATGTCTGTGTGAGGAGTCTCTCGCTCTCTCGCTCCGCGCCTTGTAAAAACCATGAAAAAGACATCATCACAGACGCACGCACGCACACGCACAGACTTGCACGCACGCAGGCACAACGTCAAATAAAACTGTGCACACAATGTGTTGGAGGAGCGGCATCTATGGATGGGAATAAACATCCCATCCAGTGTTTTGGACCGAGACTCTTCATCAGGAGTTAATGAGTATTGTGTGTATTGCTCTAGATTTCCAGCATCTGCAGTCCCTCTTGTGTCTCTTTAAAAATCTGCAGCCCTTCAGGTGAAGGTACTCTGTTTTTGGATAGGGAGTTCAGGATTTCGATTTAAAATTGGGACATGGAAGGAAATATGCTGATGGTGCTATTTCCGTGTACCTCTGCCCTTTTCCTATTTAGTGATAGAGGTCATAGATAACAGGTTCTGTCAGAGTAGCCTAAGTGAGTAACTGCAGAGCATTGTGTACAACTGTAGTTGTGGAAGGAATATATATTTAGACTAGGAGATGGGAAGTCAATTAAGTGGGGTGCTTTGCAATTATATCAACATTCTTAAATGTTATTGCAGATGCATTTTATTTAGATAAGTGCAGAACATTCCATCACACTCTTGATAGTGTTTTGTGAGATGATTGGAAGGCTTTGGGGTGTAGGTGAGTCAGGTTTTACTAGGTCTGCAACCCCTAAACTGCTCTTGTAGCCACAGTATCTATGTGGCTGTTGCAATTGAGTTCTTAGTCAATTGTTATCCCAGGATGTTGATAGTGGGAAACTCTGTGATGAAAAATAATAGTTAATGTCAAAGATAAGTAATTAGATTCTCAGTTATTGGTGATGGTCTGTGCTTGGCACTCAAACTGTGCAAATATTGCTAATCACTCCTCAGCCCATGCCTGGATGTTGTCCAAGTCTTGCTGCATGCAGACATGGGCTGCCTTGTTTGCCAGGGGGTGACAAATGGAATTGAACACTGTGTAGTCCTTTACAAAAATATGCTCTTCCGATGTTCTAATGGGAAGAAAATGGGAAGAATTAGCTGAAGTTGTAGAATTAATTAGCTTATTCTTCATTTGCTACCATATCATACCAATCTGCATAGCATCCATATTATTCTACATGACCAACTTGATGTCTCAATTAAAGAATGTACAAAGCATGGTTAGTAAGCTTGCAGATGATACTAACGTTGGTAGTGTGGCAAGTTACATGGGATCTTGATCAGCTAAGTAAGTGGGTCAAGGAATGGCAAATGGGGTTTAATTTGGATAAGTGTTAGGTGTTGCATTTTGGAATGTCAAACCTAAGTAGGACTTTCATAGTGAATGGCGAGGCCCTGGGGAGTGGTGTAAAACAGGGGGACCTTGGAGTATGTGATTCACTGATAGATAGGGTGGTGAAGAAGGCTTTTGGTATGCTGGCCTTCATTAGTCAAGAGACTGAGTAGTCGGGAGGTCATGGTGCGGTTGTACAGGATGTTGGTGAAGCTGCACTTGGAGTATTGTAACACAGACAAAATGCTGGAGAAACTCAGCAGTTCAGGCAGCACCTATGGAAAAGAGTAAACAGTTGACGTTTTGGTCCAAGACCCTTCGGCAGGACTTGGGGTATTGTATTCAGTTTCTGCCACCCGCTATAGGAAAGATGTTATGAAACTGGAAAGAGTGCAGAAAAGATGTACAAAGATGTTGTCAGAACTTGAGGGATTGAGTTATAGGAAGAGATTGAACAGGCTAAGACCTTATTCCTTGGTGTGTAGAAGACTGAGAAGTTACAGAGGTGTACAAACTCATGAGGTAGGTGCATGCAATCTCTTTTCCAGGATTGGTGAATCAAAAACTAGAGAGCATAGGTTTAAGGCGAAGGGGGAAAGATTTAATAGGAACTCGAGGAGCAATGTTTTTATACAAACGGTGGAATGTAAGTGGAATGAACTGCCAGAGAAGGTAGAATAACAACTTTTAAAAGACAGTTGGACAGGTCATGGGTTGGAAAGGTTTAGAAGGTTATAGGCCAAAGGCTAGCAAATGGGACTAGCTTGGGCAGTGCATCTCGGCTAGTATCACTTGAAGGACCTGTTTCTATGCTGTATAACTCTATGGATAATAGATATGTCAGGCTTTGAAGTTACATATTGAGGTGGGTGGAAACTCTACTGGTGGCCCATATTATCTCAGTGGAGGTTGTCCTCATATTCACAAGACTCTGTGATGGGCACTCCTGATAAAACTGTCATGGACAATGATATCTGCAGGACTGATGAGAATGAAATCTGTAGTTCACATGTGTTAGCATTTACATCATGTAATGTACCTGATCTGATAGCTGTCTCAGCAAGTAGGTCTGCTTGTCCACTAATAAGATTCCCTATCAATTTTTTTATGATAGTCATTCAATTCCCTCACACAAACTACAGGGAGTGATTGATAAGTTCGTGGCCCAGGGTAGAAGGAGTCAATTTTAGAAAACCTAGCACATTTATTTTTCAACATGGTCCCCTCCTACACTTACACACCTAGTCCAGCGGTCGTGGAGCATATGGATCTCGGACCTCCAGAAAGTGCCCACAGCAGGGGTGGTTGATAAGTTCGTGGCCTAAGGTAGAAGGAGATACTTTATACTTTACGGTCGCCAAACAATTGATACTAGAATGTACAATCATCACAGCAATATTTGATTCTGCGCTTCCCAGTCCCTGGATTACAAATCAATAGTAAATATTAAAAATTTAAATTATAAATCATAAATAGAAAATAGAAAAATGGAAAGTAAGGTAGTGCAAAAAAACCGAGAGGCCGGTCCGGATATTTGGGGGGTACAGCCCAGATCCGGGTCAGGATCCGTTCAGCAGTCTTATCACAGTTGGAAAGAAGCTGTTCCCAAATCTGGCCGTAGGAGTCTTCAAGCTCCTGAGCCTTCTCCCGGGGGGAAAAGGGACGAAAAGTGTGTTGGCTGGGTGGGTCGTGTCCTTGGTTATCTTGGCAGCACTGCGCCGACAGCGTGCGGTGTAAAGTGTGTCCAAGGATGGAAGATTGGTTTGTGTGATGTGTTGCGCCGTGTTCACGATGTTCTGCAGCTTCTTTCGGTCCTGGACAGGACAACTTCCATACCAGGTTGTGATGCACCCTAGAAGAATGCTTTCTACGGTGCATCTATAAAAATTAGTGAGTTTTACAGCTCTTGTTACATGCACATGCAGTTCAACTCTTTGAGTGGTTATGCAGAAAGTTTGAAGTTAATAACTCATCTTCTTCTACCTTAGGTCACGAACTTATCAATCACCCCTGATGAGTTATTAACTTCAAACTTTCTGCATAATCACTCAAAGAGTGATTGAAGTGAAGATTGAACTGCATGTGCATCTAAGAGGAGCTGTATAACTCATCTCCTTCTAGCTTAGGCCACAAACTTATCAATCACCCCTGCTGTGGGCACTTTCTGGAGGGCCAAGATCCATATGCTCCACGACCGCTGGACTAAGTGTGTAAATGTAGGAGGGGACTATGTTGAAAAATAAATGTGCTAGGTTTTCTAAAATTGACTCCTTCTACCTTAGGCCACAAACTTATTAATCATCCCTCGTACATTCTGTGTCCCTGCCAACCTTAAAAACGTCTTTAAATAGTTCTCAACATAGGTGATTGCATAGTTGCCAGACGTGGGAGGCTGGAAGATGGTAATCAGCTATTTTTGCCAATGTTTGAACTGCTGCCATTAGATTTCAAGGGATCCAGAGTATGATGTGTGTATCTGTAAAATTCCTAACTGATCACCTACTCTGCACCACATCCTCTGGTAAATATTTCTACTGGTAGGGAAGCACATATTGAGGTTTAGTGATGGCAGAGTCTGCAACAACGATGAAAAGAAAGTTTGTAATTAGTTCACGCTTGGCAGCTCCTTGACTAGTGCATGGGAGACCTAACCTAGTTTATTATCAAAGGTCCAGGTATTTCTCAGGAGGATTTTATAAGAACAGATGGACCGGATATGCTTTTGTTATGGCCAATTGTGGTATTAGACCAATGCTGGTATCTTTTTTGCTTATTATTATGAATCTAGAAACACAGGTGCAATACTTCCATTTCTACAAAACATTAATGAACAAGATAGGGTTTATAAAATTTAATATCTTCATGTTCATCATTTCATTCCAGTTTATTCAATTAATTGAATTTAAATTTTCCAGCTACCACAGTGGGGCTTCAAGTCATTAGTCAGATCATTAGTCCAGGCTTTTGGATCACTAGTTTAGAAATTTACCCACAATGTGTTAAATATTCTAATGGAGGATAGTTTACCTATATAAAACAATGTAAAATATCTATTTCATCCATTTTGTTGAATCAACTTGTCACCATACATTAACATGGGAGGGAGGGAGTGAGTGAGGCCTCCGTTAGACAGCGTTGACCATGGATGTTGCATCCTTGTTGTCTAGGTATGCAGGATATGTACGATATGGAGAGCAAGCTGTTGCTCTTGTAGCAAGCTCCCCCTCTCCACGCATCTGATGAACCCAAAAGAATGGCAGAGACCAATACACTTTGGTACCAGCCGCGCTGCAGGAGTTGCTAGTCAGTGTTGAACTCAACGGAGGACTGTCTTAGGGACTCCACCTCTGGATTTTTCCCTGGGGGTTTACTCCCAAAGCCTTCCTTATGGCTAGGTCTAGCCGCAAGGGAGAAGAAGTTTGAGATCAGAGTTTTCCTTCTCCTAGATGAGCTGCCAGTCACAGCTGACGAGCCCCATCTGCCCGAAGCGACTGGTTTTAAGTCGCCAGTAAACCACCTTTACCCCTTCTCCTGTAAGTAGAAACAGTTCTGCCGAACTTAGTAGCTAAGCCACATGTGAAAGCCAGGAGCTGGACTTGGTTGTCAGAGGCTACTTGGGGTGCATGCCATTGGGAGCATTTAATAGGTAGTGGGAGCTTGTCCCATTACCACCCCCAGCTATAGCAACCTTAAGGAACAGAACATCTGTGTAAGCATTAGGTTATGGGTAGTATCTTGATCTGTTAAGAAGATATGATTAATAGTCCTCTCTTATCCATGTTAGTTCCCCAACAGATATA
Source organism: Mobula birostris (assembly GCF_030028105.1). Taxonomy (NCBI): domain Eukaryota; kingdom Metazoa; phylum Chordata; class Chondrichthyes; order Myliobatiformes; family Myliobatidae; genus Mobula; species Mobula birostris. Next base: position 8,818,780 of record NC_092400.1, on the reverse strand, counting down.
GTGTACTAGAGGAACATGAAATCTGTGAGTAGTGAACCTGGGATTTTCCTGTGATCTTCTCAGGTGCATCAAAGAGGAAAGTCAGTTTTGTTTAGGCTTTTGTTGTGTGTCACAAAGTAAAAGTGAATTCCTAACTGCAGAGGTGCAACTATCTTAAAGGGCTTCAGATTATGATTCATTTTCCCTCCTAGTGACTCCTGTCAAAATGAGCAGGTATTTTAAAATCCTCTTGCAAACCCTAAAATTAAATGTTATTTATTATGAACATTTTAGATTTTTATCTGGATGTTCATCATGGTTCTGTGTAGTGGGAGAATCTTGCTTTTGGTTACCGTGTATTCTTCAAATTATATTACGTTTTTATTGACATATCGGCTAAATTTCAGAGCTCATACTCATACAGTACTACTTTGCAGTACTATCATAATAAAATATCATAAGTCTTCTGCCCACAATTGTATAATATGCTGGGAAAGGCTTGGGAAAAATCTGTGCTTTGCGTTTTATTTATGTGAACTTTCCACTGAAAAAATTAGTGCCGAGAGGTGATCCTTTTGTGAAATCAATTGCAGTGCTTGAAATAACAATTGTTGTAAGTACTTATGTTCAAAGAATTCTGAAAAATGTTTTAGACTTGGAGTCATAGAAACGTACAGCACAGAAACTGGCCCTTCAGCCCATCTAGTCTGTGCAGAACCATTTAAAACTGTCCATTCCCATCAACCTGCACCAGGACTATAGATGGAGTGCTTATTTGCTTGTTACTAATTTAATATATACCTCACCTATGAATACATGACATCTATATAGTAATTAAAAGTGTATCCCTTCAATTGTTAAGAGACCTTCCAGAATTTTCACCACTCATGCTCAACAAAAGTTGTTTTATGTATGAATAACATTCCATAATTTGAGTAATGTTCAGAGCATATAATTAAAAGGTTTTTAATATCAATAAACACCAATTTTCTTGTCATACATTTGTATTTATTATAGTATACTGCAAAAGTATTTGCAGTAAATGTCGAATTCTCTGTCAGAAAGCTGAGGCGATCATAGTGACTCAGAATAGCCTGTACTTACGTGTAATAATTGAGCTTAAATGAAAGTGGCATGTTGAATTTCAAAGATGAAAATGGGATATGTAGGGGATGCCCACATTAGAGAGAAGCAATGCCACAGGAGAGGAAGTCACTTGGAAAGTTGAGTTAAAGCATTTGAGATTGCAGCTAAAAATAAAGTCTAGAAATAGACAGCATGGGGTGAGGTAATATAACTGAATTAAATACAAAATAAAACAGATGAGTACCTTTTAGGCAAATGATAGATTATCAACAAAATGATAAAAAGACAGAAAAAACTATAGATGTATATATGCTTCCTAGCTTCTAGCCTCTTTTTATTGGTGTTTGTGAAACCATTTCCTGGTATGAAAGACAGACGTCCATGGAAAGAAGGCCTCCAACCTGATGGCACGAACACCGATTTCTCAAACTGCCGCTAATGCTCCCCAACCCCCCTCTCCTTCACCATTTCCCGTCCCCTTTTCCCTCTCTCACCTTGCCCGCCCATTACCTCCCTCTGGTGCTCCTCCCCCTTGTTCCTTCTTCCATGGCCTTCTGCCTCTTTCACCTATCAACTTCCCAGCTGTTTACTTCAGCCCTCCCCCTCCAGGTTTCACCTATCACCTCGCAGTTCTCACTTCCCTCCCCCCACCTTTAAAATCTACTCCTCAGTTTTGTTTCTCCAGTCCTGCCGAACAGGGCCGGATTAAGCTAGTGTGGGGCCTGTAGCGTATGTTATAAAGGGGCCCCAAATTTTAAAAAATGCACGTAAGTACTCAAACATAAATTATTTACTTCCATAGTAAAGTAATTCAATTTTTTCATTTGCTATACAGCCAGATAATACGACAAATGTCTGACACTCCAGTAATAGTATTACTTATATGTAGGTATCAATTTCAAATGTCAAAAGTAACAAAACTACACTTTGAAAGTTACATTTTCTAGATCTAGCATGAGCAAATTTGTTGATGATACTGGAAATGTCTATTTCACGCGGAAGTTCGTGTTCAATGCTCATTAGAGTGAGATTGTTCAATCTCTTTTGACCCATGGTGCTCCTTAGTTCATTTTTAATCCTTTTCAGTTTTGAAAATGAGCGTTCTCCACTGCAGTTGGAAACCATGAGTGACAAATAGATGTGCAAGGCATTTTGTACATTTGGAAAACATGACTCCAAAGAATTGTCAGTTATCAAACGGTACAACTGTAACTCTACAAGGTCTTGTTTGGCACCAATATGAGAAGCAAGATCAGTTTTCAACAGTTCAGCAAACTGCACAAATTCTTCATCAAGGCTTTCTTCCAGATCTTCTGGATATGATTTAATAAGATTTGATCACCTCTTTATGATCTCTTCAGGTGTAAACGACTGTAACTGATGAAGGAATCCAAAAACACTATTCACCTTTAGATAAGCTTTCTGCCTTGTTGACAGGGCAGAAAGCAAGCTGTCAATAATGGCAAGAAATGTTCAGCTTTTAAACTTCTGAGAAGGTGTTTGAGATTCAACAAATGGATCAAGAGCGCTGGAACAACTGAAATCATGATACGCGCGATTTTGCTTGAGTTTTCCTTGAGTTTGCTGTTGATGATCTTCACACTTAGATCCTTGGCTTTTTGCTCAATGTCTGAAAAAGTAGACCACATAGCTTGAATATATCCATGCAAGGATTCATAGAGTGCACAAGCTGTGTTCAAGTCTTGGCCAGCAGATTGCAAAGAAGCACTGGTCATTTGAAAACGCTGTAATACTTGATCCCACAATATGACCATTATTCCTGTTTCCAACTTCACCATGGTTGAAAGTAGTCCACGAGCCTGTTGTTGACACTCTGCCTTCTGATCATTGTTATTTGAAATGTCATCCAAGACTTGTTTTATTGCAGAAAGGCTGTGTAAAAGTGTCTTTGTTGCACCTGCACGAGCTGACCACCTGGTATCTGACATTCTCTTCACAATGGGCAAATGAGCACCACCATCAGATAATGCAGCAGAAGGGAGATCCCACCGATAAGTAGAAGCAGAACAAAATGCGTACAGGCTTTCTACAAATTGAAAGAAAATTAATGCTTTTTGACAGCATTCAGCAGCACATTTCAGCCAAGTAGCGGTATCAACAAAGACTAGTGAACAGTAACAAATTTATGTGACTGTTGTGGCTATGAGCGCGTGTGGATCACATGCACTCAACAACCAACTAGGAATAGTTTTCTGAAAATCATCTGTTTAGTTGCTTATTGAAACTCATTTCAATTGGGAAATACAGGTTGAAACTCACAGTCTAATCCGATCTTGTATGTTCCTGAGCTGGTTTGGACTACCTAAAATCAGGAAAGAAAATGAGGAATCATGAACTGGGTCACATAAAACTGTTGAGTCGCACGTCCCTTGTCGCAGGCTCACTGCGGCGGCGCACCCTCCAGTGGCGTAACAGCGCACGCTGCAGCGGCTTGGGAGCGTGGGAGATAGCACAAAGGTCACTACCCCCGACATGCAGCTCCCCCGACATGAAAACAACAGTGTTGCCTGATTGTCGTGAGAATACGGTGAGATGCCGATTTCACCAGACCGCAGCTTGCAAGCATTTAGTGCAGTAGCATTTTATGCTACTAGGTTAATCCGGCACTGCTGCTGAAGGGTTTTGGCCCGAAACGTCGACTGTACTCTTTTCCATAGATGCTGCATAGCCTGCTGAGTTCCTCCAGCATTTTGTGTGTGTTGCTCAGATTTCCAGCATCTGCAGATTTTCTCTTGCCCATGGAAAGAAAGATAAGTGATCCAACCAGCTGCATTATTGGATGGAGAGGGTGAGCTCTGATGGTTCTGTAAAATGAACCAATGAGAATGAGTAAAATTTTGATTGGTCCATGTACTCGGAGTGCTATAGAAGCCCACTTAGTCTCCTTTTACATAAAATGGTTTCATGGTAACTTTGACCGTACTTGTGTTCATATTAAGTCAAAAACTAGCTGATAATTCCTTCTTCCTGTGATGTTACTGGATAGTCATTTCATACAAATGAAAAGAACTTGTTTCTATGGTAAAAAGCTCTAATTATCACATACACCTGTCAGTGGGATAATTTTTATGTGAAAATTTGTAAGCAAAAGTCAGATATATGAAGATTTTAGCATTAAAAATACAGAGAACCAAAGTTAATAAAAAGGAAGTGGATGATTAATTTAAACAAGTGGTTTATAATCAGTGATGGTTGGGATGAGAGGGAATCTCATTGAAATCTATCAAATGTTGATATGCCTAGATCGAGTGGATGTTTCCTGTAGTGGGGGAGTAAAGGACCAGAGGGCACAATTTCAGAATAGAAGGGTGTTGATTTAGATTAGAATGGAGATGAGGAGACACTTCTTTAGCTAGAGGGTGATGAATCTGTGGAATTTGTTGCCACTAGCAGCCGTAGAGGCCAAGTCATTGGATTTATTGGATGTGGAGGTTGAAAGATGCTTGATTAGTCAGACTGAAAGGTTATGAGGAGAATGAGGTTGAGGGGGGAATGGACCAGCTATGTTGAAATGACTCAATGGGCCAAAGGGCCTAATTCTTCTCCTTTGTCTTATGGGCTTATCGTAACTTGTGGGTTCAAATCTACTAATTTATTTATTGACATACATTGTGGAATAGGCTCTTTCGAGCTGCGACCCTAGCAACCCCCAGTTTAACCCCAGCCTAATCATGGGACAATTTACAATGACCAATTAACCTACCAAGCTATAGGTCTTTGGGAGGAAACCAGAGCACCTGGAGGAAACTGGTATGCTCACGGTGAGACAGCAATTGGTATTAAGCCTGGTCCGCTGATATTTTAAAGCGTTGGGCTAATCACTAAGCTACCGTGCCACTCTACGTTCTAACGTCTGAGAACTGAAGCACTTTGTTACTTGTATAACAGTCATAGCTTGATTCCGTTTGTTGCAGATTTTTTTTTACCTCTGCCATAACAAATAAAAAAAAGACGCATTGTACTGAAAGCAATTAACAATGCTCAATTGTTTTTGAACCTCAGAGTAGGAGAACTTATCACTGTCATTTGTCATATCTCTCTCCTGTCATTTGTAAGCTTTGAAACCCAACTTTGATGTTGATTGAGTGAAATGCTATGAAAACCTTTTCCTTCTTTACTGAGATACTACAACACAAATAGAACTTAGCTCTATCACTGAGAAATTGAGAACTTGAATCACAGGCCTTATTTATAACAGGGACCAAGCCGGTGAAGACTTAAAGGTTTGGACAGTCCAGAAAGAACAGATGTCCCTTGACCGATGTTAAATCTAAAGACCAGGACCTGAATATGATTGGAGAATGGCAGTTGTCTTGGCACCAACCTGCAGCCTAGAGTAGAAATAAGAGCAAGCAGAAAATCTGCAAGGAGTGAAGATTGGAGGGAGAGAGGTTAGTGTAGGGGAAATTTGCTGCCATTGTCACAGGGATGAGTCAGTGATTATTCTCATGAAGATTCTGAAGTTGGGTAGATGAGAAAGCTGAGAAATACTTATTATTAACTTATGGACGTGGATGCAAGGGTAGGAGAAATGATGAGGGTGGTGGATCACTTAATAGAGTCTGAGCATTTTCCGGTACACTGAGAGTACTTTGGTTCCATATTTTGCAGATTAGATTTTTTTAATATTATTTGCTGAGTACTTCAGAGTAACGTGCCATATGGTTCCATCGGGGCAAGAGTGCGGGGTTTGGATTTCAATCATGATGATTTAGACTTCATTCTGGTTTCCGGTTTGTATCGATGGTGATGGATATGTCCATCCTTCAATGGATAGGCATATGGCAAAAAATAAAAAGCAACACGAAAACCGGTTTTGAGATAGTGGAATTGAGTGGCACGGTAGCATAGTGGCTAGCACATCAGTTTACAGTGCCAACGATCATTGATAGGGGGTTCAATTCCCACGGCAGCCTGTAAGGAGTTTTATGTTCTTCTCCCTTTGTTTGGGGTTTGTTTCCTCCCATATTCCAAAGATGTCCAGTTAGGGTTAGTTAGTTGTGGGCATGCTATGTTGGCGACAGAAGTATAGTGACACCTGCATAATATTTGCTGGTTTGATTTGATATGAACACATTTCACTGTATGCTTTGTCGTACATGTGACAAATAAAGTGAATCTTTAAAATGAAGTGCTTACTATCTTGAAGAATAAGTCAAAGACAAAATACAGTAAGGAGCAAGTAATTGCATAACTTAAAAGAAACTTAATAGGCCTAGGGCTTCAGAGCAACAGAGTGGTCAATTCAGTTACCTGTTTCAATTAAGTGACATGGAATTGAAGGACCACGCGCTATTTTACCCCACTCTAAGCTTCTACTGACATTTCATCACTTTTAGAGATCAGCTATGATTTGAAACAACATTACGGCCAATGTAGGATAAATATTCAACCTTCTACTTTTGTATCATTTTGTAGCAATAACACTGGAGTTTGCTTCCTTAATACTTTTGGATGTATCTTGTGGATCTTGGGCCACTGATCATGAATATCAACATGAAATTTCACTATCACACACCTTTTTTTTTGAAATTGCCTATATTTGTTATTTCAATTCATAGTTCAATTCAGAATATTTGATTCCAAGATTAAGGAAGGCATTTTTATTGGTCCACAAATCAAACAGGTCATGAATGACAGACAATTTAACAAACTATTAGTGGGGCAGGAGAAAATTGCATTGAAGGCATTCAAGGATATTGTTGACAATTTTCTTGGCAACTACAGAGCTCTAATCTACATACAACTGTTTGACGACATGCTTTAAGTATACAAAACCATGTGGTACAACACATCACTAAAGATTCATTTTCTGCATTCCCATTTAGACTTCTTCCCAGATTGTCGCTGTCAATGATGGGCATGGTGAAAGGTTTCACTAGGACATTGTGGTAATGGAGAAACGGTATCAGAAAACCGGAATCCATCAATGCTGGCAGACACTGAATACAAACGAAAATCATCAACAAAACATTTTTAGCTTAATTGAACTATTGCAAAGTGTCAGCACTATTATGCAATTAAATGCATTATATTCAATAAAAGTTAATTTTATTTCTCCAAATTCCTATGTGATACAAGTACAGTAGTTTGAAATTATATTTGTGTTCAGCTTCAAACAGTCTATCATAAACAAAAAAAACTTTTGAGGATGCAACACATTGGAAAAAAATTGTTGTCTGGTGTAATTAGTATTGTGTATACTAAGAAGAATTCATACTCCTGTAGCTTAAATGATCGCATTTATTGAGAAGATAAGCAACATTGAGGATTTCTCAAATACTGTCAGAGGTTTAAAAAAAAGAACTTTGGATAGGCGGCACACAGAAAATGCTGCGGAACTTCAGCAGATCAGGCAGCATCCATGGAAATGAATAAACAGTAAATGTTTCGGGCCAAGAATCTTCTTCAGGATTGGAAAGGAAGGGGGAAGGTGCTAGAATAAAAAGGTGTTGGGAGGAGAGGAGCCAAGCTAGAAAGTGATAGGTGAAGCCAGGTAGGTAGGAAAGGTAAAGGGTTGGAGGAGAAGGAATCTGATAGGAGAGGAGGGTGGAGTGTAGGAGAAAGGGAAGGAGGAGGGGACCCAGGGGGAGGTGATAGGCAGGTTAGAAGAGGCAAGAGGCCAGAGTGGGAAATAGAAGAGAAGGGAGGGGGAGGGAACATTTTGTTTTACCGGAAGGAGAAATTGATATTCATGTAATCAGATTGTAGGGTACCCAGACGGAATATAAGGTGTTGCTTCACCACCCAGAGGATGGCTTCATGTTGGCATGGGCCAACTTGTCAGAATGGGAATAGGAATGGGAATCAAAATGTTTGGAGATGGTGGAAGTTGCAGCGGATGATGCGTTGGATATAATGTGGTAGGTAAGGACAAGAGGAACTGTTAGGTTGGCACAAAGATGGGGTCAGCACGGATATTCAGGAAATGGAAGAGATGTGGATGAGGGTGGCATTGAAGTTGGGGAAGGGGAACCCTAGTTTTTTTGAAGGAGGACATCTTTGAGGACATCCTGGAAAGCATCATTCCAGGAATGAGAGAACAAATGCAGAGAGATGAAGGAACTGAGAAAAGAGAATGCTTTTTTTTTAAACTGGAGAAATTTGGATGGTTTGAGTGACTGTTCTTGTGAATTATATTTTGCAACGAGAATTGAAGACGAAAGCCCATGGTCTGGAAGAATACTTTCCTTCATTAGGGACTTGTAAAAAAAAAACTGATGATAGCTCCTGATTTCCTTATTACTGTTTAATAACTTGTTCCCACACACCACCACCCCTCTCCTTTCCAAGTCACTTTCTCATTACCCATATAATACTGTAATTTGTTGAGATTCCTTTCTTTCCCTGATGGGCCCAGGCTAACATCATGTTTTCCTATATAGAGAATACTGAAAACAGGTGATAAATTAAAACCACTGAGGTAAAATTAACAACATTTATGACAAGAATTCTTTTCACTTTATGCTGAGTTTTTTCTCTTTTCTGTTCACTGGCCTTCTAGTTACTTCCCTCCCATAAGTTATTGATGGATGAGTGACTAGAACTGTGAAAGCAAACGATAAAGAAACAGGTGGGGGAAAAATCAAGCAATAAAGAAGAAAAAACATGAAATATTTGTCTCATTCCTCTGAAAGGCTAGTTTAGGTAGAATCCTATGTTGTACATACAAAGTATTTGAATGAATACTTAATATGGCATAAAGTAGAAGTTATAAAATGAAATGAAGCTGGAAGACTCTTTTTACACTGTAATGGATTCAATCAACAAAATCTCTGCTGTAAATTTATTTGATTCTATTCATCAGTATAAACTTTCTAAAAATGATTTTTGTAATTTGGCGACTGGAACTATTCACTGCATTCCAATTAGGATCTAACAGAGTTTCAGTATAGATCTTGCTTTATGTATCCACTTTACAGCTTCAGTGCTTGGACAGTTTTTATTAATGATCTTATTAACTTATGTGGATGCTCCTTTGATCCTGGATCTCCTTGCTCTTCTCCCATCTAATCAGATTCTCAGCTGTCTTGTTCCTTTCTTCTAAATCAGTTCCTTCTTCCTGCTTTCCAGTTCCATCTGCAGACCATTCAAAGGCAAGCCATTCATCAAGTTCTACTGTTTGATTTATTATTGTTTTGTGGACATTATTTGATGGGCTGCTGCACCATAAACTCTGAGTCATTTGATCAGTAGCAGAGGCTCTTCTCTCCTCTCGCCTGCAATTCAATGAATTGTTGTAATCCTGTGTAGTTATTTCTCAATTATCAGCAATGATCTAGTATTACTGGGGGCAGACTGGAATGGGAGCAGGAAATAAGATGCTATAATTACTTAAACAAGTATCATAAGATGCAGTCCTTCAGCCAGACGCGAAACAAATCTGATTTTATGTAATATAGCATATCCTTAAACAGGAAGGATAGATGTTAGTCAATTCTGTATAAATTCCAAATAAAATGAATGTCAGAGTCCATTTTTCTCTGCTATTATTTTTTTCTCTATTAAATTTGCACTCAATAAAGTGAAGCTTCTCTGAATAGACCCTGGGATATTTTCCCCATTTGTCTAAGACTTCCAACGGAAACATCCATTTTATCAGCATAAATCATTGCTTCACAGGTCATGAAGTGGTCAGTGTCCCTTCTCTTTCAGCACACAATTGCTTTGCCCCATAGTCTTGGTGTGGCATTGACGAACACACTAATATGCTTAAACAAATCAGCAGTAGCATCATTCAATAAAATGTAAGCCATAATTTTTTTTGATTTATTGAGATACAGTGCAGAATAGGCCCTTCCAGTGGGGGTGCAGAGGGGTAGGGCAGATTGACAATTCAAAACACTTTGAAGGGCCACTCACTGAAGTGCAGTGATTGCAAACTTTCTATCAGAATCCGGCCACTCCCATTCTGATTGTGCTCCAATCTTGGACTCCTCCTGACATCTGAGCTTGGAATGCCAGTTCCTGATGTTTCCTAGCAGTTATTTGGGAAAACCTGTTTGTTCATTTCAAATGAGAGGATAAACTCTGAGGAAGTTAGTTAAATTTCAGGTCGTTTATATCTTTTTGAATTAACCCAACTTGCATCTGTTTATTAACTTCATGCATTTATATATTCTAAATGTTTTTTACTGTTTCAAATGTTTTTAATTTGAACTTTAACTGCAAAGAATCATACTTGAAACGCCTTTAGCACAGCCAGGATGTTGTTCATGTGGCTGCACTTCATATTTATTCCCTGCAGCTCTAGATGCCTTCAAGGCTTCATAGCCAGGGTCATCTCGCAAAGCAGGGAGTCTTCGAGCAATGAGGTGGCCTCAGGAAGCCCTGCCACCATATGGCTGAAGTGATCTTCTGCCTGTTTGTGTTGGAATAGGTCTTTACAACTACTTATAATTTTATCTAATGATCAGGGACATTTATTATATTTATTTTATGATAACCATTAATCAGAGATGAGATTTGACATTTCAATAATTAATAATATTAAATCATAATGGTTTTTGCTTTATCTTTGCATGATTTTGAATGTTTGAAATATTCTCAGTCATTCCAAGGTAGTTCAGGAGCTACTAAGCCAAGATGCTTAGCATCAAAGACAAATCTAAGACATTAATGCAATTTTCAGCAGAAAGGTGTGCTGTTTTCAGCTTCAGGCACCTGAGGCAGGCCAGACGGAATCATCCAACAAGCCTATTGTGCACCATAGATACAGTTCCCTTAAGGTATCGAAACATTCCAAGGCTGTTCACAGGAACAGCATCAAAGAAGAAAAAAGGTAAGTGAATTATATCAGGAGCTATTCAGACATCCCACCCTGCAAAAACTCATTTCAGGGAGGTAGCAACATCACTTCGTCGAGCACCTCTGGTCTGTCCGCCAAAACAGACAGGATCTCCCAGTAGCCACCCACTTCAACTCTGCTTCCCACTCCCATTCGGATATGTCCATACATGGCCTCCTCTACTGCCATGATGAGGCTAAACTCAGGTTGGAGGAGCAACACCTCATACACCGTCTAGGTAGTCTCCAGCCCTTTGGTATGAACATAGAATTCTCCAACTTCCATTAGTTCCCTCCCCCTCCCTTCACCTATCCCTATGTCACTCTGCCTCCTCCCCCAGCTGCCTATCACCTCCCTCATGGTTCCGCCTCCTTCTACTACCCATTGTGTTTTCCCCTATTCTTTCTTCACCTTTCTTGCCTATCACCTCCCTGCTTCCCCTCCCCCACTCCTTTATCTTTCCCCTTACTGGTTTTTCACCTGGAACCTACCAGCCTTCTCCTTCCCACCCTCCCCCCACCTTCTTTATAGGGCTTCTGCCCCTTCCCTCTACAGTCCTGACGAAGGGTTCCAGCCCAAAACGTCGACCGATCTTTTCCACAGATGCTGCCCGACCTGCTGAGTTTCTCCAGCATGTTGTTAGTGTCAATTTGCGGGAGACTCCTTTAATTTCCGGGAGAGGTGGGATGTCTGTAATAGAGTAGCTCCTTAGCAGCTAGCCAGCTAGTTTAAATAATGTTAGCTATGCTAATGAACAAATGACACCTGTTAAACTCACCTCAACATGTCTTTTACAGTCTTAACCCACCATGGGCAATAGAAAAGTCACTGTTGCAAACAGTGCAGTGAGCAAAACTGTCATTATTTTTGACCCCTATTAGGCAGGGATACACTTTAGGGTAGTCTGGGGTGGCGTATGTTTGATATTTTTTTTTGGAACACTCTGCCATGGTGCACGCACGCTCGTGCTCTCTCTCTCTCTCGTGGTCGCTCTCGCTCTCTGTCGTGCTCTCTTGCTTTCTCTCTCTCGCGCTCGCTCACTCTCAAAAAAATTGATTTCCGGAATATTGTATATAATTTGCGGGCATCAGGGAGCCACTATTAATATGCGGGAGACTCCCGGAACCTCCGAGAGAGGTGGGATGTCTGGCTATTTATGCAGTTGATCAAAGTGCTATGAAGCTTTGTTAAAGCTTCCATCAATTTATCCATTCACAATGTCTAATTATGGACAGGGCATAAAGTCAAGAAAAGACCCTACTTCGTCAGGCTTTGTTTCCTTTACATCATTTAATTTGCTTAACGGTTGGGCAGTTACTAATCGTAAGTGTGACCCCACACTAACTTCCTCCCTGATGCTTAATGATCCAGGCAAGAACCCCTCTTGTCACCCGCTCCCTCTTTTAATTTCAGCATTCCAATGGATTGGCTTTCCATTTACAGCCACCTTCTCCGTCCTATGGCCGTGTTTACCTTTCATCCTTGCATATTTTTGCTAGCTATTTTTTTTTGATTTGATTAGCTTTTTAAGTTTCTCTGTACTTCGTCCCCAAACCATGTACTTTTCACATCTATCTGCTGACTGTTCTCTGCAAGGATCCACTGCTGCACAGATGAGCAGAATTCCAGAAGTGATTCAATAAATTTAACCAATTGTATGTAAATTATTTATATTTCAAGTATTTTGTATTGAAAAGATTAAACTGTTTGGGAGGGAGCAAGTATGTGGAATTAAAGTATATATGTAGCTCTGAGGTTAAACACAAAAAATTAGTCAATAACATTCTTTGGTACCATAGGTTGAATCAGAAATTCATTGTGTTGATCTCTGCTTGTAGTGGAGAACTGAAATCTTTAAATTTACAGCAAACTTGATACATATTTAATTGATTTTCAAATTAATATGTAATCATGCCTAAATCAGGCTTTTGATTTCAATTGACATATCTCATTGGGATGAATGAGATCCTTTGATCTCTTCTGGATAAGAAGAACGATCTCTGAAACAATACCCAATCTCTTTCCTGCTATTAGAATGCTAAACCTGAGAGTACAAAGAAAACATTGTTTTTTTTTCCGGGAGGATGATTGATATTAGGAATGATTACCTTAAATGAATTAACAAAAACCACATTGCTTTCCTTTCTAAATGCAGGATTGATTAGTTGTGTTGTCTTTCTGAAAAGAATGATTTTGACAGCAGGAATGAATACTTGGAGCCCTGCTTATAATATATTACAGGGCATTAGGAAAGTAACTCCCACCTCCTGGCCTTTATGAAACTGTGTGTCATTATGGTTGATTCACAGAATCTACAGTTATTAAGTAAAACTGACTGACAGGCATTTGGATGTGTGCATGGCATGTGTCTCCTGCTTAATGGAGAATGAAGAACACTTTGTGATGTTCTTTCATTTGGTCGGTTTGTAACAAGCTACAGCTAGAGGCTTTGCAAATCCCTTCATGGTTCTGACTGTTCACCCATCTGTATATCTGCATGGCTAAGCCACAGGAAGAACTTAATAAGGCCTTTGTAGATCCTCATGGAGGCAAGTTCCTTAAAGGAATAGCTGAGTTTCTTTGGAATTTTATTTTAGTTATTTGAACAGTTAAGTGGACCACATCAGTTTAATTGAAAAATATAAAAGATGGAAGCTATATAAAAGCTTTCAAAATCATTAATAGTAGTTTATTTTCCATATTATAAGTGTTTTGCAAGCTTACATACATAATATGGAAAGCACAAATAGTGAACAGATATGTAAAAGTAATATAGACTTTTCTCTTAAATTTGTAATTCCGAGAATGAGAATGTGTCTGATCTATGCAATAACCTTCTTGAGTTAATTCAACACAATACAATTATGCATCTGCCTGGACAAAGTTCCTCTAAGATCATACTAATGCATACCTGGTTGCATCTTCAGTAATGAAAAGGATTTATTAAACTGTTCATTTTCATATAATGATTTGAGGGAATTTGCTGTACAGAAATTGGATGCTGTGTTTTCTACATTATGACATATTTAATTGGCTGCAGAAAGATTTCTGAAGCTGTGACAAATGCTGTGGGAAAGTCAGTCTTTACTTTTGGTATTGTACAGTATAATTTTGATAATTTAAATATGTAGAAATAAGTCAAAATGTAAACCAGGTAGGGGAAACCATGTGGCTACACATCCTTTTCCTTATGTACAATAGCTGACAATTGCTGAAATAATGAATGTAGTAACATCACAGTAACAGTTTGTACAATGGTGAAATGTATTTTGTGAATCTAAATGGTTGACTTTAATCATGCTTAACTCTCAAAAGCTGGTGACGTGGGCTATTATAATTGCTGTGAGACGCATTATGGTCATACTGTTCATCTGCAAACTTCAATTTTGACTTGACGTTCAGAGCCAACAAGGTCAACACAAATTGGCTCCTCATTTGATCCTGAACTGACTGGAATAATAACCAAGATCCTGCAATGGCAGCCGGAGCAATGACACAAGACGTTTTTCCTTTCTTACATAAACTTAATTCTTGGTGCAGAAATGTGCATAAGACTTTGCCAATAGCAGCAAGGTAATTTTAAGCAAGCCTCGAGACGCTGACTCATGTTGCCCAATATCAGCCAGACAGCTGTTTCTTTTTGCTTACATTGGTGAAGTCTCATGCCACTGATGATCTATTCCTGCTTGCATGACTGCTCATCATCACCATGTGTTGTGTCGTTTGACGTGGGCGATCATGGCCTTCCATGACCATGATTGTTCTTGGCAAATTTTTCTACAGAATTGGCTTGCCATTGCCACTTTCTGGGCAGTGTCTTACAAGATGGGTAACCCCAGCCATTATCAATACTCTTCAGAGATTGTCTGCCTGGCACTAGCGGTCACATAACCTGGACATGTGATATGCATGAGCTGCTCATGTGACCACGCACCACCTGCTCCCATGGCTTCACCTGACTAAGCAGGTGCTACACCTTGCCCAAGGGTGACTTTCAGGCCAGCAGAGAGAAGGAGCATTTTACATCTCCTTTGGTGGAGATGTATCTCCGCGTCGCCAGCCTTGACTGCTAGCCCAGGTTAAACCTGTGGCTTAATATTGTGGAGAGATTGATGTCATATGGTGATAAAACATGAAAAAGTGTTAAAATGTTTTCAATTACAATCAATATTATTTTCATAATTCTCTTCAAGGTACAGATTTTGGCTCCAAGCATTTAAGTGAAATGTGCTCTGTTGCTCACTCACTTCTTCCGGCCATGTTTTTTAACGGTTCATTGGGATTATGCTAGATAGTTAATGAAGGAAACATTCATTCTTCTTTCCCTTCAAAATAATAAAAAGAAAACGTGCATTGGTGTTAGTCTGATGAAGGGTCTCGGCCTGAAACGTCGACTGTACCTCTTCCTAGAGATGCTGCCTGGCCTGCTGCGTTCACCAGCAACTTTGATGTGTGTGACGTGCAGTGGTAGGTGGCTAGAATCACAAATCCCTATAGCCTGCTGCGTTCACCAGCAACTTTGATGTGCGTAACGTGCAGTGGTAGGTGGCTAGAATCACAAATCCCTATAAAGTATTGCATTAACAATCCTTGAAGTAATTAAAAGCAAACTGCCTCATCATGAATCGTATAGAAGAGAGGTAAGCTTGAAATAACATTTCTGCTTAAATAAGAGGTAAACTTTACTGGTGTTCTAAAGAACCTTAACATGAATATTTTCATGCAGTTGGTTCCTTAAGTCCTATCTGTATCTAGATTGACCACGACCCTCTGCATTTGGACTCCCTCAAATTCAGATTGAGACCCTGGGTTTCACAGAGATTAGAACGATTCCCACTCCTACTCTTCCTTCTTTGCTTGTGCCTGTTTCTCACCGCTACTGTCACCAAAACTACTGCATGCTCTTTTGTTAGCTCTCCCCAACTTAAAGCCATCAATAACAATCAAACTGACTTCTAAGAAGGGATCATTGAGTATCATAAGGCACAGCGTATGTCTCTAAAACTCCACAACATGTGGCGGAAGTTGTATTTACAAGATTCCGTTACTGTTTCTCCACTGACATAACTGAGTTCAGTAAATATTCAGTGTGTTGAGTTTGTACTGGCCTCTCCATTGAATAATTTCAGACAAGCACTTGGACGATATTATTAGTGTTCTTTTGCAGTCACGTGAGCTTTTTGGACAAGTCTTTTCTGTCAATATTGATATATTCCCCATCCTGAAGACAAACAAGATCAAATTGAATTTTTTTATTCAAACATTGAGGTTGAGTGAAAGCCTTTGAGATAGTTCTTCAACTTTATAAAGTTGTCCCTTTCCACATCTCAAGCTCAACAATATTTAGTTATGCGAACAGATTACATTACTTAATATAATTGCTGAATTACATAACATTACATAAATCCATTCAGATCCAAAGCAAATTATTTAAGATAAATGGAGTTCTTCAGTCGCAATCTGGGCTCAATTGCTCTTTAAGCTGTACCTAGTCATGTATGGATAATGCATTTAATTTTATAATTACAAAAATATTGCTGCTAAGTGATTTCTGGCTCTGCTGGATAATGAAAAACAAATATAGCTCTAAATTTAATTAGAAATGTGATAAAGAGTTTGGACTTCCTGTTGGACTTGCAATTGTAGATGTCACTTGTGAACTCAATATTTCTATTAATCATTGCAGATAATTACTTTCTGTTTCAATAAAATGGTTTATTAATATAGGCTAATTATTTAGTTTTATAATAGTATATAATGGACCCCATTTTTAGTACTCTGCACAGCAGCTTTCATTAACTCTATCCGTTTAGCAATAATCAGTGCGGAAATAAAGATATCACTTATTTTCCGCAGCACATTTCCTAAGATGTATAGTAATATAAAAGAGCATGACATTATAAATAAAAGGACATCTTGAATAGATTTAAGAAATCAAATGGAAATTAAAATGAAATCTTAAGTTTGATCTTACATCTTTATATCTGGAAAATGTTGAAGGATGGTTATTGTCATAATTTTAAAACTCGTATGTGCCTATTCTTTTCATTTTGTAAATAGCAAATTGAGAAGCACAATAATAGTAATTTAAATCCTGTTTCTGCAATATCAAAAATTTAGTCCATTGTCTCTCTAAACGAACACCATGGTGATGATATTGAAGACGACTTCCTGGTTCCTTTGTTGGAATTTGCAATGTCTGGAGATTCTTTAAAGGCTGTTATGTCTGGAATGTGTACAGGGCAGTGCATCCCAGGCACCCACTACTCCCTATGTAAAAAGAACTTGCCTCACACATTTTCATTGAACTCTTTCCACTCAGACCTTAAATGCATGCCCTCTAGTATTAGACATCTCAAATCTGCGCAAAGGATTGACACACACAAAACGCTGGAGGAATTTAGCAGGCCAGGCAACATCTGTGGAAAAAAGTACAGTCGACGTTTTGGGCCGAAACCCTTTGGCAGGACTGGAGGAAAAAAAAAGCTGAGGAGTAGACTTAAAAGGTGGGTGGGGGGTGGGGGAGGGGAGCTAGAACCACTAGGTGAAGCTTGAAGGGGGAGAAATGAAATAAAGAGCTGGGAAGTTGATTGGTGAAAGAGACAGAAGGCCTGAGATATATCCTATCAGGCCCTGAGGACTTATCCACCTTAACCTTCTTTAAGAGATCCAACACTGCCTCCTTCTTTATCTCCAAGTACCCTAGCATATTAGCATGGTCCACACTGATTTCACTATCCTCCAAGTCCTTTTCCTTGGTAAATATCAATGTGAAGTATTCATTTGGACCTTGCCCACATCCTTTGTCTTCAAGGATATGTACCCTCCTGTATCCTCGAATCATCCTACCCTCCTCCTAGTTATCATTTTGTTTTTGATCTCCATATGGAAAACCTTGGGGTTCTCCATGATCTACTTTCTAATGACTTTTCATTGCCCCATCTGGCTCTCTTAATTTCCCTTTTAAGTTCTGTTCTAGCTTCTTCACAGTCCTCAAGGGCTCCATCTGATTTTAGCTTCCTAAACCTTATTTATGCTTCCATTTTCTTCTTGACTTAATTAGGTTCCCTTACCTTGCCATCCTCGTTACTGGAACGAACCTGTTCTGTCCTCTGTGCATATGAACTTTAAACAGCCTCCATGATCTTACACTGTTTGATTTTCCTACTAAATTCAGAAAACTTAGTAGGTCTGATCTATTATTTCCTAACGTTTAGTTACTATGAATTTATTTTAAACTGAGCTAAATGCAGTTTGTCACTTTAGCCGCAGAATAATGCTGTTGTCTTCCATGTAGAACTAAGATTTTCATGAAAACTTGGCATAGAGCATTGTTTACTGAAAAGCTATGACAGATATGGGATATAACAGTCTGTCTTCACACACAGCAATTGCAATATGTAGCTGTTAATAAATCTCATCAAAGCTCATTACCAACATAACATTCAGTCTTCACTAAGAAGAGAAGGGAGGGAGAGAGAGAGGGGTATTGAAGTGTAGCACGATTCTCTGCATCATCTGTTTTTTAATGAACGTCACTGCATTTTCAAAAGGCAAGGAATTGAAACCATGAGTATGAATTAATTTGAGTATTTACATGCATTCAGTGTTGATGCCTCGAAATCTCTCATTGCCCATGTGTGTTTGATTTATTAAGCTTGAAATCTTGCAATAATAATGCTGTCAGCACTAACTATGCACTCAGTCAGTTTAAAGTGAGCACTGTGATGTCAGTGAGAATGGAGGATATGTGATTGGGGAATTGTGCTTTTGTGTTCCTTGTGTGATTCTTTGCAATTACTAGAATTTTGAGGGTAAATACCACTTCAAACTGTGTTTTCAATTTCAAAAATAAATTTGCCTGGCAAAACCAATTGTATTCATACTACGTTTAATCATCTCAATATTTTGTATCTTTCCCACAAATAATTCTGACTAAAGAACAAACGAAAATATTTATGGCTGTTTTAACATCTACTTTTCATTTTTTTCATTGAGTTTCCAAATTTGACCGTGTGCCCTATTCCTGTTCCAATTCCTTATGTTCTCATGACAATCCATCTACTTTGACATCCATGAATAACACACTAAACCTCCACAGCAGCAACTGTAAAATATCACCAAGTTTTAATTGACTACAATTCTTAATCCTGGATTTGCACCTTTAGAAGCATTTCCCTTCCAGGTCACGGTAACGCAGCACCGTCATAGTTGGGAGTTCAATTGCAACGTCATTGGTAAGGAGTCTGTAAGTCCTCCTCCAGGAGTGTTCAGGATTTCTTTGGGTGCTCTGGTTTTCTCCCACAGTCCAAAGATGGCACTGGTTAGTAGGTTAATTGGTCATTGTAAATTGTCCCATGATCAGGTTAGGGTTAAACCAGGGTGTGCTGGGCTGTGGTGCTCAAAGGACTATAAGGGGCCTATTCCGCGCTGTATCTCAATAAAATGAAATAAAGTCATTGCCTTCATTAGGTACATTTTGTTATTGCTTCTTCCAGTTCATTTGTTATCACTCACACATGCCACAAAATGAAATTATCCCAAAAAACCACCTGATAAAATATATCCTAGAAGACTGGTGATTTAGCATAAGGTGCATTTACGACACCAGTTAAAAAGTAAGCAGTATAATGCTACCAGCACTTCATACATGATGAATCCTGGGTGATGGCGGGGAGTTCAGTAGGCCTGGGGAAGAAGCTGCTTCCTATCCTAACAGTCCTTGTTCTCATGCTACAGTACGTCCTACCTGATGGTAGGTGGGGTCAAAAAATTTATGGACAGATGGGAGGGATCCCTGACTAAGGGCCCAGTGTACGCAACACCCCTGATAATTATCTCACATGGGCGGAAGAGAGACAGAAACCCTCACAATCCTTTATAGGGTCTTCAATCAAAGATTGGAGTTCTCAAACTGTCCATTTAAATGTGAGGGAGTACTTTCGTCTAATGGATTACAGTGGTTTAAAGACACAACTCACCTCTCCCTTTTCACATGCGGCTGGTGATGGGCCAGGACTATCAAGAACGTCAAGCACTTAGCAAGAAAGAATAGGCAAAAGGTGTTGACCAGATTGCTGGATTTACAAATTGTACAGGAATATTTGCAGGACGTCTGTCTGTAATGAAGATTTCTGAGAATTTAAATGGAGGGAACTTTAGATTTATTTCTGATCCTATTTTCCGATATCCCCTTGATGTTCTGCAGTGGCATGACATACCTTTCAAACAGTAGCGGTGAATCTCTATGTCAGACTTTTAATTGAAAGCACATTATTTCAATGTCTGGTTATGTTCCATGAAGGTGACAATACTCTTTCAATACCAAAGATGTTGTGTGGCTTTATGTGACAGAAGGTACTTCTCTAATATATACATCAATAACAGAAATAACCAGGATTTAGTGACAAAGTACACTGTGCAGTTTGAACCAGAGCTAGAGCTCTGTTTCAAAGGTTCAAAGGTTCATTTATTATCAAAGTATACAACTCTGAAATTCTTCTCCTCCGGGTTGCTATGAAACCAAGAAAGAAAGAAAGGAAGCACAATCAGCAACCCCCAAATCCCACCTCTCCACACAAAAGAAAGGACAAAAACGGATCAGGCACATTAACCCCAAATTCCTCCTCCTGAACAAAAAAAATAAAAATGGAACAGGCACATTAACCCCCAAATCCCCCTCCCCACAGAAAAACAAAACCAGAACAGAAACATCCATCCCCAAATCCCCCTCCCTGCACAAAAAAATGAATAAAAACATAACAGATACATCAACCCCCAAATCCGCAACCCTCCACAAAAAAATGAACAAAAACAGAACAGGCACATTAACCCCCAAATCCCCCACCCCGCACAAAAACATGAAGAAAAATGCATCAGACACACCAACCCCCAAATCCCCCTCCCCACAAAAAAACGCAAGCAAAATCAGAACAGAAACATCAACCCCCAGATCCCCAACCCTGCATTTAAAAAAACAAGAAAGATTGGGCAAAAAAACACAGCATATAAAAAACTGTAAGACTGGGAAAAAAGTCTACAGTCCAAAATGCAGCAAACCTGGGCAACGTTCTCCGGCATGGTGACAGGCTCTCCCCTCTCTGGTACAGAGTGATCAAAGGGCAGGCAGATAGTGCTCACCTTCTGTACTCGCCTAGATGTTTCAATCTCCCTCATCGCTTTGATTGGCGCACAATGGAAGCTTTAATTGGTGAAATGGAGTCAGACATCGGCTTGCGCCCCATCCTGCAGCCTGCCCGTACGAGGTTCGCATGTGTTACCGCTGGCTCCTGGAATCCTCCTAGAGAGTGTAGAGCACTGGACCACCCAAACGATCTCCAGACAGCAAATCACAGGCTCCAACGGTTCCAGAACCACATTCAAGATGAAAAACATATGTAAAAGGCATAAGAGGAGTGAAATATATGGTTTCATCGTCTATCCAGAAGATGTCGACTGAAGGATGTTGTGCAGAGGTGCCTTCTTAACTGGAAGATGTGATAAATGATATGATAACTGGCCTCACCATCTTAGTGCTGAGGAGAGCAAAATCATTAGCCCCATTTCACACCCAGTTTCTTCCATTGAATCTGAACTGACATATTGTTTTCCATGATCAGAAATTTTCTTAAATTGTTGCCTTTTCCATTTGATAATCACTTCTGCTGTCACTCTTTCTTACAACCGTTCTGAGGGTGAACTGAACCATTCTCAACCTTGTGGCCATATTTGATCTCAAGGAGAACATAATTACTCGTCAGCATTGCCTGTTTCCTGGCTGACAGTTCTCCTTCCTCTGCTCTTCAATCGGAGATTCATGTCCATGCTTCTATTAGTGAGAATCTTAACTATGCCAACGCTATCCTAACTACCCATCCATTTCCCTTAACTGTAAAATTCTTTTTCTCATTTTCAAATGTTTCTATGAGCTTTTCTGGTCCTATAATCTTCTATGGAGGCTGCAGCCCATGATTTTGAGCACTTTTGAGGAAAGTTACTCTAACATAAGCAGTTGTACTGTTTACTGTTTATTATTTACTGTTTACCTGTGCTGCACACTACATGCACTTTGAATTACATTTTATTAACTTATTTATGGTAATATTTTGTCTTATGTGCTGTGTGTGATGTTTGTTTTGTGGGTGCACCATGGTCCAGAGGAACATTGTTTCATTTGGTTGTATATATGTACAGTTAGATGACAATAAACTTGTACTGTACTTGGTTCTTCTTGGATCCTAAGCTCTGGACTTCCTTTCCCAAAGACTGTATTCCTATAAGATGCTCTAATGAAATTTTATTGACGTGTCATGTTTCTCTCTCCCTATTTAAGTGAGAAATCACAGGGGCCAAGAATTGACCCTTCAGGACACCATAGGTAATGATGGGAACTCAGAATTAAAATCCAGTGCATGTAAATAGGAATGGAATGTGTATAGCCTCCTCCAGTTAATGGTAATGTGTCAAAAAGGATCTGGCAAAAGGTTAAGAAGGTCAGAAGAGGGATATTCTGGTTTAAGATGGCTCTGGTGAACCTCAGTGACTTCCAGCTGATGGCTAACAAAAACAAGAATAGCAACTAAATACTTCGTTAACCACACTTTTTCTGACAAATGACCATCACAAGCAATAGTCTATAACTTCCTTTTGGTCTTAGAAGCAATTCAACGTGGCAGAAACGAGGCAAGGTGAGGCAGCGGGCCCATTGCTGAGAGGATGAAAGAGCATAAGAGGTCAGGCACAGACCGAATCAAAGCTGCGGAGTCCAGGCCCCAGGGCATATCAACATGACTGAACACAACGTGCAAGCAGAGACTTGCAAGCCAAATCGAGGCGGCAAAGTCTGGTGTATTCTGCAGCAGATCCTATTGTTTGGGCATAGCTTTAAGTGCAGGGCCAGATTGAAAAGGTGAGGTACGGGCCAGATCAGGTCGCTACTCGAAGTGGCAGAAACCGTTGTTCGGACAGAGAATCAAGTGCTGGACTGGATTGAAAAGGTCAGGGTGTTGGGGCCCAGTTTAGGTTGCTGCCCCACGTCATTTACTCAGCTCTGCGCTGAACTATAGGACTCTCTTCGCGGACTTCAGTTCAGAAACGCCATTTACTCGCAGTTACTGTTTGGTTTGCATCTTTTTTTCCCATTTCACATTGTTCTTTTTTTATAGTTTATTTTATTCTTTTGCTTTTTTTATAGGCATGATGTGGTTTTTATTCTCTGCACATTGGGTGTTAGTCTTATTTTATATACATATATGTGGTTTGCTTTTGGGTTTCTTTGTTTCGTAGCTGCCTGTTAGCAGATGAATCTCAAGGTTGTATAATGTATACATACTTTGATAATAAACGCACTTTTGAAACAGTGACGCGGATTGCCATGAACAATTTCACTGACTGCTTTTTTACCTGGAAGCAGAAACCTGACTGGAGAAACTCAAAGGAAAATGAAAAGTTTCAAGTGTCAGCTGAGAATGAAGGGAGATGGAAGGAAGACATGAGAAAGCTGGAAGGTTAGAACAGTGGCTGGGAAGAGTATTAGAGATTTGATCTGATGGGCAGATGAAGGAAGCGAAGTGACATGGGGTAATGTTAGGGATGCTCTATCTTTGAATGAAACAGTTGTTTAAATCTCGTAGAATGGACAAGTTAACTTTCGTGATGTGAGCCTTTTTTATGGTGTGGTCTGAAGATCGGATGAAAGGTTTACCCTTGAAATATTAATGTGGCTGAGTATTAACGATTTTTGTTTTGCATTTCCAGCCATCTATTTTTGTTCAGCCTAGTTGAAATTCACTGGTTTATGCATGCCAGATGTAGCTGATAACTATGGTTCACTCCCAATATTATAGTTCGAACAAAAAAGTAAACAAAACAAAAAAAAGAGGTGATAATTGAGGTAAATGCAGGAAAAGAGGGGATGTATTCATTATCATGATTAGTTGTTAATAGCTTTATTGAAAAATAATTATTTAAGTTACAAATAGATGCTTCAGTGCTGTGCACACCTGCAGCATGGACAAAGTTACACGGAGCCATACGAAGTACACAACACAGAAACAGACCTTGCTGTTGTGTATTTAATAATACAGTAATATGTGACTAATCTTGTGTGTATAATATATATTTTGATTAAGCATTCTTATTCATTTAAATAATTCATTACGAGTTGTATGTATAAATACGTGACATGTGTGCACCTTGCTTAAAGCAAACACAAAGTTAGACCCTCAATTCGGACTCCTATGCCTTCGTTTGAATTAGTTTAAGGATTTGAAATTTTGAAATATAACATTGATGATGAGGAATTTAAAAAAATTTAATCCAAGGTGGATGTCGAACTGTTGAAGTGCAGTGAGACATTTGAACTAAAAAAAATGGCGAGTAAAGAATTAAGAAACACAACACATGTTCTTTGGAAGGGAAAACACGATTAAGGTTTTTAAAAATGGTATAAAATAGAAGAATTCACAGTTTTATAAAGAGTGAGTACGGGGTGATAATAATCATTACAAAAAGGAGCAGAAATGTCTGCACACACAAAATGCTGGAGGAATTCTGCTGGCCAGGCAGCATCTATGGGTGAAAAAAAAGTACACTTGACGTTTCGGGATGAAACCCTTCATCAGGACAGGAGAAAAAATATTGAGGAGTCAATTTAAAAGGTGGGGGAGGGGAGAGAGAATCACCAGGTGAAAGGTGAAACTGGGAGGGGGCGGGGCAAAGAGCTGGAAAATTGATTGCTGAAAGAGACAGAAGGCCATGGGAGAAAGTAAAGTGGGGAGGAACACCAGGGGGAGGCGATGGGCGGGCAAGGAGATAAGTTGAGAGAGGGAAAAGGGGATGGGAAATGGAGAAGGGGAGAAGGGGTGGGGGGCATTACCAGAAGTTTGAGAAATTGGTGTTCGTGCCACCAGGTTGGAGGCTAGCCAAACGGAATACAAGATGTTGTTCCTCCAACCTAAGTGTGGCCTTATCCCGACAGTGGAGGAGGCCACGATATTGGAATGGGAATGGGAAGTGGAATTAATATACAAACGTTTGTACTTCTGAAGGAACTCAGCATTGGCAAACTCTTGAGTCTACATTGTATTTTCACATTAGTATGGTGTGTGATTTAGAATAGAACTTGCAGCTGGTGGTGTTCCCAAGTGCTTTATGTTTGTATTCTTCTAGAATAAGTGGTTGCAAGTTTAGAAAGGTATGAGAGGTCTACTTGTATGTCTCTTTATTCCACATTTTAGTGATACCTGAAGTTAAAGTTTTAGGAGTTAGATAAAGGGCTGAGGGAGACGTTGGTGGCTATTGTGAAATGTTATTGCAGAGATGTGAAGAGGACCATTATTCTTGTTCTCAGTATCTGAAAAAGAAGTCAGCATTAACTCTACAGGTTAGGTGCAGCAAATTTTCCAAGTTGAAGGTAAGGTTAAATGTTTCAAGCTTACTTAATACAAGGTAAAACTTTAAAATTTTGAGTTGTTTTCAAGTTAAAAAAACACAGCAAATGTAAACTGCTATTTCCTTGGTATTGCTTTAAATCTCTGAATAAGTAACTGCTGGCTAGAGTAGCAAATACATTTACAGAGATAATTGCTTAAAAAAATATATAAACACGCCAAATAGCAGCCTGATTGGACTGGTGTGATTGGAATAGAATTTGGATGATTTGTGTTTATTACTGCACAACAGATCTACTACTGAAAAGCTCAGTGGGTTAGCTTTAATCCTTTTTCCATTCTCATTTAGACTTACTTTTGGAGAATTGTTAATCACCTTGTTTCTTCCACAACAGCGTATTCTGTTCATGCCGACCCATTGGGATTATTGAATGTACAGTGTGTGCAGGACTCAATCCGCTAAGTGTCCATAGTTATTCCTCTTTTCTCCTTCTACCTACCACTGCTGTGATGATAAACAAAACCTGAATCTGAAAGTACTAGCTACATTGGAACTGGTTTATTGGGCTTATGTGCTAACTACCCTGAGGTTGCTGTGACCCACAATCAGCTACACTTCCTATTTTCTCTTTTCCTCCTAGGGCTTTCCTGAGGCTCAATATTGGTGAGACAATCAGCCCAAAATAGAGCTTGTTGAAAGAAGCATGTTGCCTCTTTCCACGAGAACAGTATTAGCTGCTTGCTCAGATGATTAAAATGAGGCCTAATGCCCAATTTCAACTGACCCTTGACCTCTTCTTCAGCTTATGCTGTCTGTATACTAAGCAATTTTATAGCTGACAAGATATCGTACCTAGTTTTATCTGATGAAAAGGTCAGTGTTAAGTTTAGAGGTGAGATGCATCAAATATTCCAAGATGGAGATGAGTTTAAATGTTTCAAGCATACTTAATATAAGTCTTTGAAGTTTTTGAATAGCTTTCAAATTTTAAAAAAAGCAATCTGCTAACAAGAGAAAATTTGCAGATGCTGGAAATCAAAGTAATACACACAAAATGCTGGAGGAACTCAGCAGCCAGACAGCATCTATGTAAAAGAGTAAACAGTCGATGTTTTGGGCAGCCACCCATTTCAATTCTACTTCCCATTCCCATTCTGACATGTCAGTCCATCGTCTCCTCTAATGCCGCAATGTGGCCATGCTCAGGTCGGAGAATCACACCTTATATTCCGTCTGGGTAGCCACCGAGCTGGTGGCATGAACATCGATTTCCTTGAACTTCAGAAATTGCCCTCCCCTTCACTATTCCCCATCCCCATTCCCCTCTCTCAGCTTATCACCTTATTATTGTGAGAACTTCTAACAATGTTTGGGAAGGATAATAGATATTTTAAATTAGTAGCAATCGTTTTGGTTTGTCTTTCACTGAACAGATAAACAGATACTGTGAGAAAATGCATTGTCAGACTGCTCACCTGCAGCCCCTGATCAGATCAGCCCTCAATCCCCTACGGTTTGCTGACCAGGAGCACATTGGAGTTGACAAATGCTGTCATCTACCGGCTGAACAGAGCCTACTTCCATTTGGATAAACAGGGCAGCACTGTGAAGATCATGTTTTTTTGATTTTTCAAGGGCCCTCAATACCATACAGCCCTCATTACCGGGGAAAGCTCCATTCAATGCAGGTTGGCACTTCCATTGTGTCCTGGATAATAGAGCACCTGACTGGCAGATCAGTTTGTGCGGCTTCCAAAGCAGTACTGGGGCCCCACCAGGGACTGTATTGACTTCCTTTCCTGTTTACCCTGTATACCTCGGACTTTAGACACAACACAGTCGTGCCATCTGCAGAAATTCCCTGATGACTCAACAATAGTTGTGCATACAAAGGGAGGAAGAGAGGATGAATACAGGGCCCTGATGGAGGACCTTGTCGAATGGTGCAAGCTGAATCCTCTGCACCTCAACATCAGTAAGACAAAGGAGATGGTGATGGACTTTAGGAAGACTAAGCCTACACTGCTCCCTGTTGCTGTTGATGGTGAAGCCATGGATGTGGTGAGGCCCTACAAGTACCTGGGGGTGCAGCTGGATAACAGACTTGAGTAGAGCACCAACACAGAGGCTATGTACAAGAAGGGTCAGAGTCACCTCTGCTTCCTGAGGAGATGAAGGTCCTTTGGAATATGCAGGCCTCTCCTTCACATTTTATACCCGTCCGTTGTCACTTTTTCCATTGAGGTTGGGTGCGACTAGATCCAGAGATCATGGGTTAAGGGCGAAAGGCAAAATGTTTAAGGGTAACATGAGGGGTAACTTCTTCATTCAGGGGGTGGGTGAAAGTGTGAAACTAGCTCCCCGTGGAAATGGTGATTGTGTGTTCAGTTTCAACATTTAAGAGAAGTTTGGATTAGTACGCGGACAGGAGTATGGAGGGCAATGGGCCAAGTGCAAGTTGATGTCACTAGGCAGAATAATAATTCAGCATGGACTAGACAAGCCGCCCACCCCCTACCCCTCACCTGGCCACACCTGTCACCTGCCAGTTTGTACTTCTCCCTCCCCCACCTACTTATTCTGACTTCTGCCCCCTTCCTTTCTAGTACAATCTATGCGGTGGTGTGCTGGGGCAATGGCACCAACAAGGGTGATGTCAACAGGCTCAATAAACTGATTAGGAAGGCTGGCTCTGTTATGGGAGTAAAACTGAACACACTGGTAGAACAAAGGGCCCTCTGGAAAATACTGCCAATTCTGGACAATGTTGCTCACCCTCTGCGTGCCACCTTGGCTGAACAGAAGAGCACTTTTAGACCAAGGCAGCTGTGTTGTGGAGGCAGATGTTGGTAAGGCCTCAGACAAAGTCAGGAATCAAAAGGTCGAGCATGGTGCGACTAGTGACCTGAGCTGCGTATATATTTTTTTTTTTTGGCGTGTGCCTGCAGGCGTAGGAGTCTGTGCGTGTGCATGCGTGCGTCCGTGATTATGTCTTTTTCATGGCTTTTACAAGGTGTGGAGCGAGAGACAGCCTGTGTGGCGCGCCACTCCTCACAAAGGCATTTTTGCAGTATCTTTCCCCTTATTTTAAGGGGTCGAGTTGCGATCTCGACACTCAACCCGGCACGGATGGAAAGCATACTCAGGAGTGGATCCAACCGGTTTCAAACCCGGGAACCTCTGCTCCTGGGTCCGGCGCCGATAGCTGCGTATATTTCAATGCAAGAAGTATCGTAGGAAAGGTGGATGAGCTCAGGGAATGGATCAATACCTGGAATTATGACAGTGTAACATTAGTGAGACTTGGTTCCAAAGAGTACTATATGGGGTCGTTCTTAACCCTCAGCCATTACGCTCTACAATGAGTCAGCCTGTAGCCGGGAAAAGGAGTGGTAGCAGTACTAGTCAATATCACGGCACTGCTTCGTCACGACAGACTGGAGAACTGATCTAGTGAGCGTTATGGGTGGAACTGAGAAATAAGAAATGTATGATCACATTAATGGAACTATATTACAGACCACCCAACGGTCCTAGGGATTTAGAGGATAAGATTTGTAAAGAGATTGCAGACAGTTGCAAGAAACATAGGGTTGTTATAGTAGGTGAATTTAACTTTCCACATATTGACTGGGAATCCCAAACTGGTAAAGGATTAGATGGAGTGGAGTTTGTCAAATGTGTACAAGGAAGTTTCCCTAATCAGTATGTAGAAGTCCCACTGAGGGAGCATGTGATACTTTATCTGCTATTAGGGAATGGGACTGAGCAGGTGATGGAAGTTTGTGTTGGCAAGCACTTTGCATCTACTGACCACAATGCCATTAGTTTAAAGTAAATATACAAAAGATAGGTCTGGTCAGTGGATTGAGATTCTAAATTGGAGAAAGGCTGATTTTGATGGTATCAGAAATAATCTGGCAGATGTGGATTGGGACAGGCTGTTTTCTGGCAAAGGTGTACTTGGTAAGTGGAAGACCTTCAAAAGTGAAATTTTGAGTGTATATGCCTATCAGAATAACAGGTAAAGATAACAAGTGAAGGGAAGATTGGGTTTCAAGAGACATTGAGGCCCTGGTTAAGGAAAAAAAGGCGTGTAGCAGGTATAGGCAGGTTCAATAACCCAGTTGCTTTTAACTGATTCAGGAATTCCAAAGTTTTCCCTCATTGCTGTTGTAAATAGCCTGAATGAGGTCTATTTCAATATAAATTAGTTTATACTGATGAGAGAGAGGGAGAAAAAAAATCGAGCGAGCGTGGGTCTTGTTGTATCTATGCGAGGGAATAAATAGTCATCCTTTCAGACAGAGACCCTTCATCAGCACTGGAAAGGAAGGGGACAGAAGAAGCCAGAATAAAGTGGTAGAATACTTGCCAGCTTGTACTCTTTCTGCTCCCTCAACACACCACCCCCAAAATCATCTTATTCTGGCTTCTGTCCCCTTCCTTTCCAGATTCAGATTCATTTCATTTATCACATGTACATTGAAACTTACAGTGAAGTGTGTAGTTTGCTTTAACAACTAACATAACCAGAAAATATGGTGGGGGCTGCAGGTTTTGGCGCCAATAGAGCATGGCCACAATGCAAAACATACGAATGAATATCGTATTGTGTAACTAGGGGGGCCGTGCACAATCCCGATTTGATGGAGACAGCCGTGAGAGTACGGAGGAACGCCTGGAGTAACTTCTGAAATGCCTGCTTCGCTGCCGCTGCTACTGTGCGATTGAGAATCTCCGGAGACGAAGGCCCCAAATCCTCGGCTTTGCCTATTGCTTGTTGCTGGGGCCGGGGTCGAAACACTCGGTAGAGATGGTGCTGGGTGCTCGGTGTCGAAGAGGTGGTCAGAGGCTCGGAGTTTTCGGACAGACTCGGAGTCAGACTGTGGTCGGATGCTTCCCGGATGCTGCATTGGCAAGTTGGCGGCGCTGGAGGTTTACCGTCTGCGTGAGATGATGGGACTTTCGAGAGACTTTACTGTGCCATGGTCTGTTCTTATCAAATTATGGTATTGCTTTGCACTGTTGTAACTATATGTTATAATTATGTGGTTTTTGTTAGTTTTTAAGTCAGTTTGTCATGTGTTTTCGTGATATCATTCTTGAAAACCATTGTATCATTTCTTAATGCATGCATTACTAAATGACAATAAAAGAGGACTGCATGTCCTCATAATCTAATCTAATCTAATTTATTTCCCTCTACAGATGCTGCTTGACTTCACTTTCTGCAGCATCTTGTGTTGTTGCTCAATGTAAAATGAAATGTAATTGAATATTGAAGTCTTCACATGGTTAACTGTTAATAGCTTGGATGCTGACACAAAGTCTTGAATACATCCAAAAGATCTCCAGGAGTGCAAATAATGCATTAGTGGTAATACATTCTTCTGTATTTGAATTCTCTCCGTGTTTCTTCATGTCTCTGTGGGAACTTCATTTCATAACTAGTTGGTGGAATGAATGCGCTTTTCTGATTCTTGACAGCTTAAAAGCAACTTTTGGCAGAAGTCTGAGAACAGATTACCTTGCCTGCTTTCCCGGTCAAAGTATGATGGGTAGCAAAACCTTTAGAAAACAAAGTAAAAATTATTCTCTTATTAGATCCCAGTTATTAGAATATCTCAAGTAATCATCTCAGCAGAATGAGAAAGACATTTGGGTTAAATCATCTAGCTAGATAGTAAATGCTGAACAGTTATTTTTTTTATTCCTGACAGAAAGAACAAACTGATATTCTTACAAAACCATTCATTTTCGCAGGCTATCCCAAAGCATTGTCACCTTTACTTTTGCATTACTTATTTAACTTAACATTTATATTTGCTGTAGTTCAGGTTTTTTTTTCTATTATTATATATTGCATTGTACTACTGCTGCAAAGTCAATAAATTTCACAACATACTCTGGTAATATTAAACCTGGTTCTGATTCACTGTTTTAGAAATACGATTACTGTCAGAAACACAAAGCATTTACAGGATTACTATGGCTAAGATATTGAGGAAGCCTTCTCAGTTTCTCTTTGGATGTTGAAATTTTGTTATTCATGTTTCACGATCCAGACTTGGAGAAGGGAAAATTTATTGCTAATCCTTAATTGACCTGAAGTGAAAACCACCATCTTGAACCGCTCTACTGTATATTGTTCTGGTGAAGGTACCCTGAGTGTTCTTGGGGAGGGAGTTTCTGGATTTAGATGCAGCAATGAAGAAAAAAGATACATGTCTGGATCAGGATATATATATGGCATGGAGTATAACCTGCAGTTGGTGGCATTCCTGTGAACTTGCTGCTCTTGTTCTTCATGTTAGCTGCAATGGATTTAGGAAATGCTGTTAGAATGGCATGGTGCTATTTGTGGTGGTACATACTGCAGCAACCGTGTGGTGAAGGGACAGAGTGTTTAGGGTGATTCATAGGGGTGTTCATCAAGTAGGTTGCTTTAACCTGTACGTTTATAACCTTCTGGAGTGTTTTTGGAGCTGCACTCAATCCAGGTAAGTGGAGAATACTCCATCATGTTTACGGATTGTCACTCTTAGATGTGTTACATGCTCAAGGAGATCTGTTTTTTTTTGTGAGAATGATGTAATGGTCTTTTGGAGGTCACCTGATGGGATTTTCCCGCCAATGTGAGGTCACGTGATGACATGTGCCCCCGTGACTATATAAGGGTCGACTCAGGTGACGCAGTAGGTTTTTGAGTTTGTAGATTTCCAGGTAGAACGTGTTGTGGCTCCGTTTCTGTTGCGTGTTTATTTTTGTGACGCAGTTTCATTTTTAAAACGGAAGGTGCGTTCTCTTACAAGATATTGCATTTGGACTGGAAATTTGTGGCTGGAAGTGCCAATTTACTCAATTCCGACAGTTTTGAAGGGAGAGTGAAGAATTCATCGAAGTGAAGGATCGAGAGAAGTCGACATTGTTTGGCAGTTTAATAAAGGATCGACCTTATTGAGTCTTTATTGAAGAGAACCTGCATTGAGATAACTCTTGCAATAGCGCGATGAGTTCATGCACAAAGGCTCTCTCTCTCTCTCTAAAAGGAATTTAAGGTCAGTCGATTTTTCGGCATCGGGAATCCTGTGGATTGAACCGGCAGTAAAGGTGCGTCGGTGAAGAAATCCTTCTCCAGAGAAGTCTCTCCCAATTGAATGTGTAAAACTGTTGGACTTTCGAAGTTGTCACTTTAAGAACTATATCTGACTGTATCGCTTTAAGAACTGTTTAAGCATTTAACGCTTTAAGAACCAGAGCTGAATGGCGAGTTGGGGAACAACTGCGTACCTGGTAACCTCCGGTCAAAGTTTTCCTTTGTTTTTTTTTCCTTATCATTTATATGTGTTTAATAAATGTTTGGTTGTTTTTATATAACTTGTCTCGGTTAATATTCATTGTTGCCGTTTACGTAACAGATGACAAAGGCTTTAAATTGATTAGAAGAGATTCAAGACACCGTATTTCTAAACTTCTCTTGTAGACATGATATTTATGGCTGGTCCAGCTGAATTTCTGACAAGTGGTGGCTCCTTGAATATTGATGATGTGGTTGTATCAGTAACGAACTCTCTCATTAGATGTGGTCATTCCTCAGAAGTTGGTGGGTCAACTGTCCTTATTAGCACTCAACACCACCTTCTGCAATTGGTTCTTGGACTTCTGACAGACTTCGTGCAGTCTGTGTTGGCAGCAACATCTCTACCTTCATCTTGCTGAACTCTGGCTCAGTCCACTGCTGTTCACACTGCTGACACACAACTGTGATGCAAACTTCAGTTCTAATCACATCGTTAAGTTTGCCAATGACACAGTAGTGGTTGGCCTCATCAGCAACAATGATGAATTGGCATAGAGAGGAGGCAGAGGGGCTTGTGAACTGGTGCGAACACAACTTGAGTCTCAACATGGACAAGACTAAACAGATGGTGTGGACTTCAGGAGGGCGCAGGCTGACCACTCTGTGCTTAAGCGGCTCCTTCGTGGAGAGAGTCAGGAGCACCAAGATTCTCAGAGTGCATGTCAGGGATGAACTCACCTGGTCCCTCAACGTCACTTCCTTAGTCAGGAAAACACAGCGGTGTGTCCATCTCTTGAGAAGGTTGAGGCAAGTGAAGCTCCTCACCCCAGTTCTAACCACATTCTACCAGAGCATCATCAAGAGGGTCCTGACCATCTGATTTGGATATTGCAAGACCCTGCAATGGATTGTGAAGACTATTGAGAGAATCATCAGGACTCTCTTCTCCCCATTGAGGCAATTTATCAGAATCAGAATCTAAATCAGGTTTAATATCACCGGCATACAGTATGTCATGAAATTTGTTAACAATGCAGCAGCAGTACAATGCAATACATTATAAATATAGAAGAATCTGAATTACAGTAAATATATATATATATTAAATGTTGAATTAAAGTAAGAGGTGCAAAAACAGAAATAAAAATTAGTGAGGTAGTGTTCATGGGTTCAATGTCTATTTAGAGATCGGATGGCAGAGGGGAAGAAGCTGCTCCTGAATCACCAATTATGTGCCTTCAGGCTCACGTACCTCCTTCCTGATGGTAACAGTGAGAAGAGGGCATGTGCTGGGTGGTGGGGGTACTTAATGATGAACACCGCCTTTCTGAAGCACCACTCCTTGAACATGTCTTGGATACTACGGAGGCTGGTACCCGCAATGGGGTTGACTAATGTTCCCACTCTCTGCAGCTTACTTCGATCCTCTGCAGTAGCCCCCTCCCCATATCAGACAGTGGTGCCGATAGACCAGAAGTGCTACTTCTTGTCAACTTTTACATCTGCAGAATACTTCTTAATCTGTTAATATTATTGTGCTAATACTTTATGTGCTGCATCTGATGCATGTATTGTGTTTTGCATCTTGGTCTCAGAGGAATGTTGTTTCATTTAGCTGTATATATTTGGTTATGTTTGTAATAGCAACAGGGTCAAAAGCTCTTAACTCGTGGCCTGGAAATCTATTATGCAAGTGATTACACACGTTTCTGAAATTCTTCCATCATCCGTTTCTGAAGCATGAAGCTGATACACTGAACCAATTCAAACGAATAGTTCTTGCTGTACCAACTCTCTGGTATATTTACATATTTTGTCTCGTGCATAAATTTCTTGCATGGAATGCATAAAAGCATTAATTTTTTTTAGATTATGAGTACACTCACTCCTCGTTTGTTGTCATTTAGAAATGCATACATGCATTAAGAAATGATACAATGTTCCTCCAGAGTAATATCACAGAAAAACAGGACAAACCAAAGACTAACACTAACAGAACCACATAATTATAACATATAGTTACACCAGTGCAAAGCAATACTATAATTTGATAAAGAACAGACCATGGTCACGGTAAAAAAAAGTCTCAAGTCCCGATCGACTCCCGAGTCCCTGACAGCAGGTGGCAAAAGGGAGAAACTCCCTGCCATAAACCTCCAGGCACCGACAACTGCTGATGCATTGGAAGCAGCCGACCACAGCTGACACTGAGTCCGTCCATCCAAAAACTTTGAGCCTCCAACCAGCCCCTCCGATACAGCCTCCCGAGCGCCATCCTCTGCCGAGTGCCTTTGACCTCACCCCTGCTGCAGAAACAAGCAAAGCCGAGGATTCGGGGCCTTCTGCTCCGGAGATTCCGGACCACACAGTAGCAGCGGCAGCGAAGCGGGCATTTCAGAAGTTTCTCCAGATGTTCTTCCATACTCTCATGTCTGTCTCCATCAAATCAGAATTGTGCACGGTACCCTACTTGACAGATTACAGATATCATTCACTGGAGAGGCTGCGCGCGCTGCGTCACGCTGCTATCTTCTCCTCCTCCTCCAATCCTTAATTGTTTAGATAATGTTATCAGTTACCATGTCAGAGTTAGAGTTCTTTCATGCATCTTGTTTCACTCTTGCTTCATCCTCTTTTGGGTTTTCAGTTAAAATACACAAAATGCTACTTTTCTTCTGGCTGCCAAATTTGGCAACATCATTCATATGAATTCTTTGGTTAAGCTGTTGTGTTAAGTAATCTGACTTGCATTATTCCCACTTTTTCTCCTACTGAACTTGCCTCCATCTTTTGCTTCTGTACAAATGGTGCAACAACATCACCAGATCTTGATGTATAAAAATATCACCAATTTTAATTTTTTTGTTTTTGATGTGAAGATGGTAGTTCAATACCTATGAGTTACAAAAGCCATTCTACCATAAATTTTGTAGATGATTTGTTTTTCAAAGCATTTAACTTTTTTGCTTTTTTCTTCGACATCCTTCGGATAATTATTTGAGAATACTAAAAAGAATAATAATAATTTGAAAAATTCAACAAGATAAGTTGAAAAATTATAATTTTAACAAAAATAACTGCAGTCAAACTTTTTACTTTGTTCTAACAGTTTCTTAATTAAAGATTCTTGTCAGATTATGATCTTTTTTGAAAGGCTACTTACCAAAAGTCAGAATATAGAATTTTTCACATCAAAAAAACATGGACTTCAACTCACAACACAAGTGATGTCAGGCAGTCAAAACAACTGACACGCACAATGGCAAAAGTAAAATATTTTGATTAGATGGTGTTGGCATTCAGCAGGCTGGAAGTTTATTAACAAAGAGCTACTGACTTCCATTCTGTGTTAATTGTTATAATTTGTAACTGTTCTAACTTGCTCTAAAATTCTCTAGAATTTTTCAAAGTACATTTATTATTTAGTACTTACATCCTTCATATACTTGAGGAATAAAAATCTTTACATTATGTCTCTGTCTAAATATCCATTTTATAGTAATTTATAATAAATAGTATGTACAACAGGACGGTCAATATCACATGGAAATACAATTGTGTCAGCATGAATTAATCAGTATGATGGACAAATGAAATACCTCTGATTGGGTGAGATCAGGGTTACTATGGTGATAGGCAATTGTTGAAGCCATCTGGTTGATAGTTAGGACAGATAGACTGAGAGAAGATGAGCAAAGGAATACATACAACCTTTGAAATGTAGATGAATAATGTACTGCAGAGCTGTGAGGTCTAGTGCAAGGACAGAAAGTAACCTCCCTGAAAATCTTGAAATCAGAATTAAATTCAAGTGGAAGATGAGGTGCTGAAGTACCTTGGGCATCATTAGAAAAGTAGGGAAGGACACAGGTAGATAGGTCAGAGTAGGAATAGGACAGAAAATTACAATGACAAGCAACTGAAAGCCCAGCATTGCTCTTGTGGACCAATCTCACAAAAATAGCATTCCCCTCTCATGGTTTTTGGTCATCAGTTGTTACAACCATTTACCACTGGCATAAATCCAAGTCAAAAATGAAATGAGGTTAACAATTCTGGAAGTAAAAGTTGACAAAAAAGCAAAAAATAGCCAAGTGGCATCTTACCATCTTGGTTTGGGTGTAGTTAAGCATCAAACTTTGTATTTACATTTCAACCATAAATCTGTGCTTCTGCTCACCGATTCACCCGTCTGTGCCTCTTGGGTTGCATTATAAACAATTCCAGAAGTAAATTGCTTTAAACAGTGTATGCAATCTGTTATCTTGTCTAACCTGAAGGAGGAATTGTCAGTATTTGCATACTATAGAGATGGGCTATTATGTGAACATTTGTGTAAGTGTAAATGGAAATATTCAAAGTGATAAACTATTTTATTAGTTGCTAATATTATCATGTTCCATTGTGAATAATTCAGTTGTGAAGATGGCGCAAGCAAACAGCACAGCCAAAGGTGATGTCCTACAGGTGATGTTCACAAAAACTGCTTTTACTTCTTCTTTCAAATTTGGTTCTGCTACTAAACTGCATGCAATTGGAACCTGTGATTTACATTTTGATGGTGTGTTTATGGGCCAGTTGAATGATCTGGCGCTTTGCTATCTCTGAGGGAGTTTGGTGAGATTCTGTGCAGAGTGTGCAGCCTGGAGGCAGGCCGCGAGCCTATGATCAACTCCGTTTCTCGCTGATCTCGCCAATTAAAGAGATTGAAATCAATGAGGATGAGAGTGGATGGCAAGCCGGTGTTGAGCGTCATCTGCCTATGTTTTACTAGTCACTCCCTCCCTCTCGCTTGCTTCTGCTGGAGGAAGGTGCCCTTCATGCGACTGGTCGGTCTCTCTCCCTCTCTCCCTCTCTCCCTCTCTCCCTCTCTCCCTCTCTCCCTCTCTCCCTCTCTCCCTCTCTCCCCCTCTCCCTCTCTCCCCCTCTCCCCCCTCTTCCCCCTCTTCCCTCTCCCAGAGGAAGGTGCCTGCATTTGACTGGTCTCTCCCTCTCTCCCTCTCTCTTTGGCCTGCTATCAATGAATGACAGCACTACATTGAACAGAATTGAACGTAACTGAACATTACTAGACTGTTTCAATAACTCTGTGGTTTGATGTTTTATATTCTATGTTTTTTGTTCTTTTATGCCGTTTGCGTGATTCGTTCCTTTTTTGCACGTTTGGGTGTTTGATGTTTTCTTTGAATGGATTCCATGATGTTTCTTCAGTTTCATGCCTGTTTGTGGGAAGACAGGTCTTAGGGTTGTATACTACATGCATACTTTGATAACAAAAAAGTACCTTGAATCTTTTGTATCTTTGAAAATACAGTTATGTTTCCATACTGTGTTATTGCTTCATGAAACAGAGAAATTTAAAGTATATTTGCAAACTAAGTGTAAGTAGTCATATTGTTTTACTTCATAATATTATTGTCTTGCATGAAAATCTCAACATGTTAACATCTTCATTACTGGTATTCTATTTTGTAGATACAAGTAATAATTGTGGAGTGTGTGCCAGTGTTGTTAGATCCCATTTTAGATGATCTGTTCTTTGTCTTCACAAGTGTCACACATTTATTTCTTTATCTGTTTATCAATTTATTTATCTATCTATCTATCTTTTTTAATTAACATGTATTGCATTGTACTGCTGCTGCTAAGTTAACAAATTTCATGACACATGCCGGTGATAATAAAGCTGATTCTGATTCTGACATGCCACACTCAGCTTTGCTGGCTATCCTGATGTTGGAAGTGTGTAATTCTGCCATACAGTTGTTTTCATTCA
Organism: Mobula birostris; assembly: GCF_030028105.1. NCBI lineage: Eukaryota > Metazoa > Chordata > Chondrichthyes > Myliobatiformes > Myliobatidae > Mobula > Mobula birostris. Next base: position 8,780,437 of record NC_092400.1, on the reverse strand, counting down.
AAGCCTAATAGATGCCTTGCTACTTTAACATTTTCTCCCATTATTTTGCTAAATGTATGCTTCATTTTCAAAAGCCATTCATTTGCTCACTGATTAGAAATAATGAATCTGTCAGAAAGGGATGATGGCTTTGCAAATTAATTATAATTCAAGAAGAACTAATTTTACAAGGGCAGAATAAAATTGTGATTGAAGGAAATCCTATTCTCTGGCAATAATGCAGGAAACACTACCTCATGTTCTTAAGATAATAGAACAATTAAATATTCCTTTTATCTGCAAAATTTAAGTGGCTGTAAAGGTGCTTTCAGAATGCGTTTTAAAAATGACATCTCTTATGCCTATCAATACTACAGTAAACTGTTGAGACTATCTGCTTCACTTAGCCATTGAGATGTATGTCAATTTTCACTTTTTTCAATTTAATTAATATTTGCACCTCTCAATTTTCCCCTTGGTTACATAAGAATTCTGCAAACTAATGATTTGTAGCTTTCTCCTAGTTTCATTTTTCACCTAAATCTCTGCAAATTTTGAGAAGTGGCATGACTCTTCTTCAAAATAAGTACCATGAAGAAAACCTGTCATTCATAAAATATTTTTTAAAAAGACCTAAAAGAAGAAATGAATCAAGCTATCCATCCAGTCTCTCCACTACACCCCCACTTTTAACCATATAACTATATACCAATTACAGCACAGAAACAGGCCATCTCGGCCCTTCTAGTCCTTGCCGAATGCTTACTCTCACCTAGTCCCACCGACCTGCACTTAGCCCATAACCCTCCATTCCTTTCCTGTCCATATACCTATCCAAATTTTTCTTTAAATGACAATATCAAACCTGCCTCCACCACTTCTACTGGAAGGTAATTCCACACAGCCACCACTCTCTGAGTAAAGAAGTTCCCCCTCGTGTTACCCCTAAATTTTTGCCCCCTAACTCTCAACTCTTGTCCTCTTGTTTGAATCTCCCCCACTCTCAATGGAAAAAGCCTATCCACGTCAACTCTATTTATCCCCTTCATAATTTTAAATACCTCTATCAAGTCCCCCCTCAACCTTCTACGCTCCAAAGAATGAAAACCTAACTTGTTCAACCTTTCTCTGTGACTCAGGTGCTGAAACCCAGGTAACATCCTTGTAAATCTTCTCTGTACTCTCTCTATTTTGTTGACATCTTTCCTATAATTCAGTGACCAGAACTGTACACAATACTCCAAATCTGGCCTTACCTATGCCTTGTACATTTTTAACATTACATCCCAACTCCTATACTCAATGCTCTGATTTATAAAGGCCAGCATACCAAAAGCTTTCTTCACCACCCTATCCACATGAGATTCTATCTTCAGGGAACTATGCACCATTATTCCTAGATCACTGTGTTCTACTGCATTCTTCAATGCCCTACCATTTACCATGTACAAACAATTTGTATGTCCTATTTTGATTAGTCCTACCAAAATGTAGCACCTCACATTTATCAGAATTAAACTCCATCTGCCATCTTTCAGCCCACTCTTCTAACTGGCCTAAATCTCTCTGCAAGTTTTGAAAACCTGCTTCATTATCCACAACTCCACCTATCTTAGTATCATCTGCATACTTACTAATCCAATTTACCACCCCATCATCCAGATCATTAATGTATATGACAAACAACATTGGACCCAGTACAGATCCCTGAGGCACACCAGTAGCCACCAGCCTTCAACCTAACAAACAGTTATCCACCACTACTCTCTGGCATCTCCCATCCAGCCACTGTTGAATCCATTTTACTGCTTCCATATTAATACCTAACGATTGAATCTTCCTAACTAACCTTTCATGTGGAACCTTGTCAAAGGCCTTACTGAAGTCCATATAGACAACATCCTCTGCTTTACCCTCGTCAACTTTCCTAGTAACGTCTTCAAAAAATTCAATAAGATTTGTCAAACATGACCTTCCATGCACAAATCCATGTTGACTGTTCTAATCAGACCCTGTCTATCCAGATAATTATATATACCATCTCTAAGAATACTTTCCATTAATTTACCCACCACTGATGTCAAACTTACAGGCCGATAATTGCTAGGTTTACTCTTAGAACCCTTATTAAACAATGGAACAACATGAGCAATACGCCAATCCTCCGGCACCATCCCCATTTCTAATGACATTTGAAATATTTCTGTTAGAGCCCCTGCTACTTCTACACTAACTTCCCTCAAGGTCCTAGGGAATATCCTGTCAGGATCCAGAGACTTATCCATTTTTATATTCCTTAATAGCTCCAGTACTTCCTCTTCTTTAATCATCATAGTTTCCATAGCTTCCCTACTTGTTTCCCTTACCTTACACAATTCAATATCCTTCTCCTTAGTGAATACTGAAGAAAAGAAATTGTTAAGAATCTTCCCCAACTCTTTTGGCTCCACACATAGCCGTCCACTCTGATTCTCTAAGGGACCAATTTTATCCCTCACTATGCTTTTGCTATTAATATAACTGTTGAAACCCTTTGGATTTATTTTCACCTTACTTGCCAAAGCAACCTTGTATATTCTTTTAGCTTTTCTAATTTCTTTCTTAAGCTTCTTTTTATATTCTTCATATTCCTCGAACACCTCATTTACTCCATGCTGCCTATGTTTATTGCAGATATCTCTTCTTCCGAACCAAGTTTCCAATATCCCTTGAAAATCATGGCTCTCTCAAACTTTTAACCTTTCCTTTCAACCTAACAGGAACATAAAGATTCTGTCCCCTCAAAATTTCACCTTTAAATGACCTCCATTTCTCTATTACACCCTTCCCATAAAACAGATTGTCCCAATCCACTCCTTCTAAATCCTTTCGCATCTCCTCAAAGTTAGCCTTTCTCCAATCAAAAATCTCAACCGTGGGTCCAGTCCTATCCTTCTCCGTAATTACATTGAAACTAATGGCATTGTGATCACTGGACCCGAAGTGCTCCCCAACACATACCTCTGTCACCTGCCCTATATCATTCCCTAACAGGAGATCAACACTGCCCCTTCTCTAGTTGGTACCTCTATGTATTGCTGCAAAAAACTATCCTGCACACATTTTACAAACTCCAAACCATCCAGCCCTTTTACAGTATGGGCTATGTGTGGAAAATTAAAATCTCCCACAATCACAACCTTGTGCTTACTACGAATATCTGCTATCTCCTTACAAATTTGCTCCTCCAGTTCTCACTCACCATATAATCTGCAGACTTCTATTTGGGTTCAGCCTGCAATTGCTTTACTGATTGTATCTTGTTATCTTACATATAGAAACATAGAAAACCTACAGCACAATACAGGCCCTTCGGCCCACAAATTTGTGCCAAACATGTACTTACTTTAGAAATTACCTAGGGTTACCCATAGCCCTCTATTTTTCTAAGCTCCATGTACCTATCCAGGAGTCTCTTAAAAGACCCTATTGTATCCGCCTCCACCACCATTGCTGGCAGCCCATTCCACGCACTCACCACTCTCTGCATAAAAAAACTTACCCCTGACATCTCCTCTGTACCTACTCCCCAGCACCTTAAACCTGTGTCCTCTTGTGGCAACCGTTTCAGCCCTGGGAAAAAGCCTCTGACTACCCACATGATCAATACTTCTTATATACCTCTATCAGGTCACCTCTCATCCCCTGTCGCTCCAAGGAGAAAGGACCAAGTTCACTCAATCTGTTTTCATAAGGCATGCTCCCCAATCCAGGTAACATCCTTGTAAATCTCCTCTACACCCTTTCTGTGGTTTCCACATCCTTCCTGTTGTGAGGCGACCAGAACTGAGCATAGTACTCCAAGTGAGGTCTGACCGGGGTCCTATATAGCTGCAACATTACCTCTTGGCTCCTAATGGTTAACATAGCACTTTCCAGTACCAGTGACCCGGCTTCAGTTCCTGCTGCTGCCTGTAAGGAGTTTATATGTTCTCCCCATGACTGTGTGAGTTTCCTCCGGGTGCTCCAGTTTCCTCCCACAGTCCAAAGGACGTAGCAGTTGGTAGGTGAATTGGTCATTGTAAATTGACCCATGACTGGGCCAGGGTTAAATCAGAGGTTGCAGGGCGGTGTGGCTCGAAGGGCTGGAAAGGCCTATTGTGCGCTGTATCTTAATAAATAAAATATAAGATAGTGACCAAATATGATATCGTGCCAAACGTTGGATTTTTTAAAGTTGGTCTTTAGAAACAGAAAACCTACAGCACAATACAGCCCTTTGGCCCACAATGCTGTGCCGAACATGTACTTACTTTAGAAATTAACTAGATATTGATATTTAATAATATCACCATATATTTGGAGATAAGAATGACGGCAAACTAGCACCTGGTGATACCTTTGTGTCAATTTTCAAAATCAAGAATCTAATTTTTTGGTTTGATTGTGTCACGTAGAGTTAGTTGATTATCTCCTTTGATGAATGTTTCGTATGAATCGTGAAGGGAAGAGAGTGTGATACGGGTTTGAGCAGTGCAGGTTGAAGGCAGAAATTATAAAAATTCCTCAAAGTTTGGAAAACCCAATTCTGGATTACAGGGAATCTGCACATTGCCCAGAAATAGGTTCTGGGAAATGGGTGGCCAATCTACTCTCAGAAGGCAGGTAATGAAAGTGTTTGACTAGCCTGTTCCTAGTAGACAAGTAAAGAAAGTGCACAATACAACTGCTGTTGGGAGGCATCAGGGTCAGAATGCTACTTGCTTTCAATTTGCCTGACTGTTGATTTTTAGGCTGTATCTCCAAGCTTCTGGGCATCCTGATGGGGAAAAGGAGAAAATAATGAGTTAAAGACATTTATAGCACAACATGTAGATCAGGAGGAGCTGAAGTGTTTCTCTCAACTGCGCCATCTAAGCCTGTTATGTAACATGCAATCAGATCTTATAAACAATTACGTGTCCCGATTTGTCTGCGTTTTCTAACAGCTTATACACCAAGTTATTTCTGACATTGACATTCTCTGACCCATTTCCATCATCAGATGTTTAATTCCAAGTCTCAAACTGTACTTCATGACGTCCGGCTGGCCAGTGCCCCCAAGCTTCAGGACTGTTGCCCAACTGCCAATCTCCAGCTCGTCTTGTAATCTAGTTCCCAGAAGCTATCACAAGCAGCACGCAACTAATCCATCAATTAAACAGGCCTTCGTGTGGGAATCATTTTGAAAGTAGCTTCTAGAGTAAAATTCACTCGGGGATGCAGAATCCTCTGTGGTCCCATTTGCGGATGCCCACTCTCTCGTTTCCTGCTGAAAGCAAATGTTAGGGCCATTATTTTAAAAATTCTAGTAAACGAAGTTGAATGGCCTTGAATGTTTTTGTTAATACAGGCACGGTAAAGTATTTTTAAACAGCATTTTTCTAACAGCTTGCAGGAAAAATGGGGTATGAAATACTGAGAGGAAGTCATAATCATTCACCAACCATATGCTTGTTTTATCGTACCTTTTTGAGAGTGGGAATGTGAAGTATAGTCTTATGCAGTTATCACCAACTTGTACTTAAGTGCTGCCTTTAAGTTGGTGGTACAGTTTATGAACCTTCACAGAGATAAACAAAAGTGGCTAATGGTATTGTCTAAGATGTGCTTTTTGAAGGTAGGCTTGAAGAAATGAGTTTTTGTTAATGCACCATGCAAATAAGAGCAGTTTTGTTGCAGGTAATTAAAATTTTCCAGCTATGGTTGTGAAAAAACTTGAATGATTTATTTTCAATTTTATCTCTACTCGTGTATAAGTGTTTGCCCTTATTCTTTTATATGGAGAATTTATGTTGATGATTATATGGAATTGTTATTATTTCTACCACAGCATTATTCAAAAACTGACCAAAGCTGGGCAGAGACCAAATGATTTTCATACCTGCTCTACTTTTCCTGCAGTCGTTATAATTTATAAGCAGTACTTGGAGACTAAATTTGTACTTGTGAATAGGTCTTCACTGATTTGTTGCCTTTGTATGATCCTGCCAGAGCAAAGAAAAAGAACAAACCTCTAAATCTGAAGATACACAATAGTGTTGGCAGCTGTGAAAACATCCCTGCTCAACGTTCCCCTCTTCTCTCAGAACGTTCCTTGCGCTCCTTTTTTGTCGGACATCCATCATTTCTTCCTTCTACACCTCCGGTTCACACTGAAGCCAATTTTTCATCAAGTAAGTAACATCGTCAATTTGAAGTGGTTGCTGGATCACCATGAGGTAAACTAGAGATCAGAACTGAGCTGCTTCATTTTTAAAGGGCCTAAGCTGACTATTTCATACTGTTATATCCCGTTTAGTTTAAATCCCATCAGTGCTTTAATATTATGTCGAATTGGTCATTTGCTTCAGTTCTATGAAAGCCTACATCATTGGTTGTAAAAGATCATTGTTGAAGCAGTCATGGATCATTTGGAAAAGCTACACTCTGTGGTAAATATATTGCTTATTTAAAGCTCTATCTAATGCTGAAAAATGACAGCGGAGTAACATTCAAATCTAATAGGAAACTCGTTGAGTAAGCTAATGATACATAGAGTACCTTAAAAAGCAGAGCTTGGTTTTCAAAGATGTTGAGGGTTTTTTTTGATCTTTCCAAAGCTTGATTTCAAAGTGATATTGTCAATGAGGGTCCTAATTACCATCAAATCCTATCCTTTGCTCAGAAGGCCTTCTAGAAAATGATGTAATTAAAAAGAAAGCAATGAAGCTTTTGAAAATGTCTAAGCTTGAAGCCATGAAGCACTCAGTTCTGATAATAATGGTCAAAGCCTGTCATACTTTTTGCAGCAGTACTACTTCCAGCCAATCATTATGTTAGAATAAGTTTTGACCATAATATTTAAGAGCAAGTATTAGTACTTATTATGGTGGAGAGAAACTTTTGTGAGAATATCTGCAAAGATATTCATTTAAAGTTTCAGAGACATTTTCACTGAGTTGTTATATCATGTTGGACTCAAGCTTCCGTCAGTATTCAATAATGGGACCATGTTAAAAGTAATATTGAATGGCTGTTTTTTTTTTTGTCTTGTCTTTCTTAAATGTCAGCAAAGTTCCAGGGCAAATATATAACCACCAAAACAATTCTCCTCCGTGGCTCAGAGCTTCCAGATATGTACAGGACTTTCTTTAGCCCTGTGACATCCATGAAATGATGGTAGGACATACTTGACTTATTGGTCTAAAGTCTCCAAGGTGTGACTATCAAACTGGCCTATCTGAAAATCTTAATATAGGATGTTTACTTGATACCTTCATAAACTCTTTTAAGGGGAAATTAAAGATTAGTCACAGCACGGAGGAGGCTACTTAGCCCAACATATCAGCAGTCAGATTCCATCTTCTACAACTAGGTCTGCAGTCCTTCAGGTCAAGTGTCTTCAAATAGACATTCAAGTATTTGGGCTTGGTAAAGGTTGTCTTTACCACCCTTCCCTGCAGTCCTCTGTTGCTCCCTGGGTGAGGATATTTTTCTTCAACTCCCCTCTAATCTTTCTACCAATTGCTTCAGTCCTTGGCTTTTGAGTCCTCTTATAAGGAAATTCAAAGCTTCTCATATCTAAGCTAGCCCCAATTGTCTGTGTTTGGCCCGTATCCCTCAAATTCTTGCCCATCCAGATGCCTATCAAAGTGTCTTTTGAACGTTTTCCTTACCTCAACTATTTCTTCTGATAGTTCATATTTGGATCACTCTCTGAGTCAGGTTCCTGTTAAATCTCTCGTTATTCACCTTAACCCTCTACTTTATAATTCCTCTACTTTATGATTCCCCAAACCTGGGAAAAAGACTGTGTGCATTCAGCCTTTCTATACACCTTGTTACACCCCAGTGAATAGAAGTCCTGAGCTGCTCAATCTCTCTCTATAAGTCACTCCCTCAAGTTTTGGGAAACACTTTTGTAATTCTTTTCTGTGAGTACAAGTGATCTCCCAGATGTTTTTGCCCTTTGATGGGTTGTTGATTTGGGATGAAGTGAGATGGCCAGGCTGTAATTAATTTCATATTCCACAGAGCTAGGAACTAGCTTCAAATTACTTGGCTCTTTCATTGCATTCTTTATGATTATTAGAGAGACCAACATATAACTAGTATGTACTGAATGACCCTAAAACACCATTCAGTTTTTTTAATGTAATAGCACATATCTACCAGTAAATCAGCTGGTATTACACACATTTATATATAATAGAGTCCTAGAGTTGTGCAACATAGCAATGGCCTCTTTGTCCATCATGTCCATGCCAACCTTTTTGCCATTGTACTAATCCTATTTGCCTGCACGTCTCTTCAGTGCATAATTGCATCTGATTCCACCACTTGCTCTGGCAGCAAATCCCAGGTATCAACCACTCTGTGTAACAAAATACTTCCCTGTTGATTCACTTTTAAAGCTCCTTCCTCTAACTTTAAACTAATGCCCTCTTATTTTTGACAATCACAACATGAGAAGAAGAATCTGATATCCTCTGTTTTGTAACTTTGCAATGTAGCGTCCCAACTTTTTTATATTCTATGCCCCGATTCTTGTTGCACGTTCAAACATGAAGCTTATCAATGTCAGAAAGCAACATCAGCAAAGATTTTGCTTGGAACTTGGAGCTAAAAGGATGAGTGTCTGCCCTTCATATCTGTAAGAGTGGGTAGACCTCCTGATTCCCTACTGTATGTGCATGCAAGCTGCTGAATCAATCAACAGATTTAAACATTTCCTTGTATTTCAGCGATATGCAACATAAAACTTCACCAATGGCTAACTCTGACAAATTTAATTTTGCATGATTTATACAACAGATTGTCCCGGGGTGGGGGGGGGGGATGAGGCACGAACAGATCTTTTGTTTTTAGTTATTTCTAAATACAAGTAGATTATTACATACAGTAAATAGTACCTTTAACAGATGCCATATTACTGCTTTGTTCCAACAACCTATGTGTTGAAATAAGTTGCTCTGCAAACAGGAGTTTGAAATGAGTTTGCAGGCGGACTGGAAATGGCAAAAAGGTAGTGCAACTTAAAACGTTAATTGATCAGGATGAACCATGACACGATAGACTCAAAACCAGACCAATTTGTTCTAATTCATCTGTTGCTCCTTTTCCTGGCAAAATGATTCATCCTGTGGCATCAATCCCTACTGCATAATATTCAGGCTGAGCAATTAATCTTTAACTAGATGAAGACTTTTCATGTTCTTGTGCACAGAATGAATTATGGGCGCAAGCATATGCACTGGTTTTGCAATGTGAGATTAACCTGTGTTATTTCTGCACAGTGTAAGCTGCATGCCAATTTTGTTCTGCCTGGTGCATCAGGACCACGAGCAATTTTGGTCAAACTTGTTGACAAGGGTGGCACTGGTAAACTGGCCTCTGTCTCACAGAAACCAAAATATCCGCTCTCAGACCTGTCCTCGTTCCTGGATCCAGACCATAGCCTACTATGCAACGACAGGTCTTTTTCTCCCACACTGCTACAAATATCATTTCCTCAGGAGATTTTCCCTGCATAGCTACCAACCTTTTGGTGCTCCAACCCTGCACCCCCTGCTTCAAACCCTTGTCCAAGATCAACAAACAGAACTGTTTGAGTAGACTTGTTGTTTCCTCCTATTCTGTTGGGCTGAAACAATGGAATATGCACCATCTTTTTCACTTTTGTTTTAAACATAAAAGTTTTATGTTTTTATTTTTGAATGAATATGCTGGTTAATACATCTCTTCTGTACATCTAATACTTTCACAATGAAATTACTAAACATAAATAGACTCCAACAAATCTTCCTTTGGCACTGTACCCTCAACCAAGGATGTTATAGCACCAACATGTTTTTCTCATTATTGTCAGCAATAATTTCCAGTAGCAAAATATTAATCATGTTCTGGACAGGAGAGGGCTCTACAATTATAAAGGACCACATCTTTGTACAGGCCTGTACTAACTCAGCCATCACAATAAAAGTTTAAATAAATCGTAACTTTTATGCAACATTTTCCTCATATCTAGCTACTTTATTTCCATGGGAAGCAGTTACCAAAACAGCTCCAATAATATATTCCGACAAGTCCTTTGTGAAAGGTAGCACAGTAGTTGTCAAATATATATGAACTTAAAAAAGACTTCTGGTAACGTGCATAAGAGCCTTATTCAGTACATAGGAACACATGGTAATTACAAGTGTCTCTAAGAAGGTTTAAGGGTCAGGAGTGGAGAAGAGTGAAGACTGGCTGCTTTACTGAAAGATTGCAGAAAATCCAGGAATGAGGTCTCCAGATGTGGGTAATGGACTCTCTTAGAGTTGGGTTTAGGTTGTATAATTCTGATTCCTCAAATTATAGAACCAGCGAGAAGAGTAACAGTAGTTTGAGAGAGCAAGGACTCATCACTTTAATGTATGAACTAATGTACGCGGAAAGATATGGCTCAATGAGGTATTGTAATCAAAAAACAAACTATCTCTCATGTTGGAAATCTAAAAGAAAAACAGAAAATGGTGGACACTCATAACGGGTTAGACTGTAACTCTGGAGAGCTGAAGAAAATTAACGTTTGGAGTTCACCTTATGCTAATTGAACTGCATATAGTGCTACCACCCACAGATCACCCAAATGAGTTTGCAAAATTGGGTAAAAAAGTAATACTGTAGCATTTAGTGCACTAAAACAGGGCTTTTGATGTTCCTGTTGGGAACTGTGTACAGAGCATACAGCTGCTACACCACCCTCACATGCTGAACTAGTTTCAAGCCACTGTGAATTGTAGGTTGCATCATTTGTGCATGCAACTCCCAATGGATTTTTTTTATTACTAATTTTTTATTGCGACACCAAAAAATTACATTCAATACAACCAATTGCCAATTACATTTTGACTGTTTAACCCAGCCACCCCCCAACCTTCATCACCATCCCCCCTCCACCCCTCTCTCCCCCTTTCCCTCTCCCCTCCACCAACCAGTTGAATAGTAGCGCATACACAGACAAAGCATTCCTATTTTAACAAAAGATCTTTTCAGTTAAATATCAAATTTGTCCACATTAAGATTGCATTTGGTCGTGCATCATTTACTCTTGCTGATGAAGGTTCCAGGTAAGAAATGTCCAAAAAGCTCCGAAGCCAGAGAGTATTTGAAATATCATGGGGAGGTTTCCAACGCTGGACTACAGTCTTCTTAGCTGCAGTCAGGCCTGCCAGCCAGACTTTGTGTGTTTTTTCCGTAAGGGAAAGGTGGGAATCATCATTTAAAAGATGTTTCTAATTTACCAGTGTTGCTCATCTTCCCCTGGATCTGTTGTTGTAAGTTGGTGGTGGAACCCTGAGTTACCCCCTTCCCACCCCCCCATCACCCCTCACATTCAACCCTTTACTTTGTAACATCTGTGAGTGTCATTTAGCGATGTCAGACGCTGAAAATTAACATTAACCACCTCCCTCTAGCACCAACAAATTAGAAAGGCAAAGCAGTTCTCGTAGACAATCATATCAAAGAGACAAGAAAAAAGACCTGGACAAACCCGTTAACCTATATAATTAAAACCATTTCCGTCTCAAATATAGTACAACACATAATCAAGAACCCCAACAGAACTCTTGCGAGAAACTGTTGCTTTAATTGACCGTTGCTTAGTGATGGCGCCAGTGACATCTTATCTGGCGCCCAGGAACGTAATCAAGTCTACTGGAGACATTCCGTTCTAAAGTTATTCAGAACAAACTGCTGTTTTTCAGCTTCATTCTCGATGAAGTATGGCATTTGAGTATATTGAGTATCACCTTAGAAAGAAAAAGATAAAAAGTAAATCTAGGCGGACTTAAATCACCTTACCGTGTCATCCTAGTACGAACAAGTTAACTGAGCCATTACCTTAAAACTCTGACCTGAAATACTCAGAAACAGATTGGCCCCTTAATTAACTAAACACAAAAGTGCAACAAATGACTTTCCTATAAAAGAATAACCAGAAAACTTCACACCTAGGACGTTAACCTGTCCATGCCTGTTAGATTGCGCATACAGGCTGGTCCGAGCTCTTAATGTACTTTCATCTCCTCACGAGGGGCATGTGGACTTTGCCCAGGGTCTTCTTCCATACCTCCCAGCACTGATGATTTCAAGCTTCTTTCTCTTCCTCTGCCGAGTTAAACAACATCTTCATGCCCTTGATATTCACTCTCAAAATCGCCGGGTATATGAGGAACGAGTCAATCTCCCTTCTGTCGAAACTTAGCGTGGATCTCCTTGTATCCCTGCTGTCCCTGCATCATGCCAGGGCTGTGTTCGGCGAAGAACTGTAGCTGGGTGCTATCAGGGAGAGTAGGTTTGGCTCTTCTCGCGCCCTCCAGGATAGCCTCACGGTCGGTGTACCATAGAAGCCTAAAAGCATGGTCTGCGGTCTTGAGGTGTTGTTGGAAAAGATCCTATGTGCTCTATCGATCTCCAAAGGAGTGCTGTGGGAATTTTTGAGCGCTGGAATCCAATTAGGCAGCATCTTCTGGAGGTAACCTCTTGGATCGTTGCCCTCAGTGCCTGTTTGTAAGTTGACCATTGTTTCTCCTGGATCTGTCCTGCAAGCTGTTTAGCTTCTTCCATATCTTAGTCACCTCCATGAGACAGGAGTTAGTAACTTTCTCATTCTTGCGTAAGCAAACCTGAACGTTGTCTATCTTGTTAAAGACTGTGCTAAATTTTTTAGCATGAATGTCCGCTTGCTCCTTTGACGACCGGAAAATGTTGCCATTCTCTGCCATATGCTTCTGTATGGGGTCAAGAGCCTTTTCCAGCCACTCCTTTAGCATATGGGCTACCGTTTCTCGCAGCAATTCCATCTCCATTGTCATTGTTTGCTTAATTAGCATAGCTATTTCCTCAGATGAATCGCTAGCTTGGTGTCATCTGCTGGTTTCTTGTTTCCTGGTTGAATTTGGATCTTTTTTTGTGGTCATGTCTTTAGGTAGATCTTTCTCCAACTCTACTTTGTATTAAGACCATCTATGAGCCCTAAAGAACTTGAAAAAGGAGGGTTATATGTCAGCGCTCAGTGCTGTGCTGCCATCTTGCCTCGTGCCTCACCGGAAGTCCCCTTCTAATGGATTTTTTAAAAAAATTACTGTGATCACCAACGTTATTTCCTTAAGAGATCTTCCCTCCATAGCTTGATACCTTGTGCTACAGCCCCGCACCACCTGCTTATAATTCTTGTACAGGATCCACAAGAGTCACCTACACAAATGTCAGCTGTACTAAGTTGAATTATGTCTGAAGGTGCCCATGTCATGAATTAAATTGGAAATTATCACATGTACAATCATTGGGGTAAAACAGCTTAGAGCTGCAAGGTGGGAGGGGGTGGGATGTAGACATTGTTACAGTACTAACAGATGGCATTCTTGGAGGATTGTCCAGTGAAACCACATGAGTAGAACTTGGAGACAAGATGGTTCACTTTAGTGGTGCTATGTTATAGATCCCCAGTAGTCAGTGGAAGTTTGAGGAGTCGGTATATAGAGAAATTGCTCATAGTTTTAATAATAATATGGCTGTATTATTGGGAGATTTCGATTTGCCTGCTATTGGCTGGGCCACCCAAGACCCAGGTGGAGTTTGTGAAATGTATCCTGGGTGGTGCGGTGAAGATATGGGTGGCAGGGTGGAGATAGGTCTCTACCAAAGGAGGTGTAAGGTGCTCCTGTCCTCTGCTAGCCTGCAGCTCACCCTTGGCCAAGGTGTAGCACGTAGTCAGTCCTCCCCCCCCCCCACCCCGATCAGGGCCGCCTGAGGCCATGGGAGCAGGTGGTGGGTGGTCACATGAGCAGCTGGAGACAATCTCTGAAGAGTATTGATCATGGCTGGGGTCACCTGTCTTGGAAAGACACCGCCCCAGAAGAAAGCAATGACAAACCACTTCTGCAGAATAAAAATGCCAAGAACAGTCGTGGTCATGTAGAGACCATGATCGCTTACATCATACAACACATAACGAATGAACAAATGACGCAAGGCAGGGATTGACAGGATGGTCGACCTGACGTCAGTAATAGGGAAACTTCCGAAGGGAATTCTGATGGACAGGATCTACAAGCGTTTGAATAAGGATATTGTTGAATTGAAAAGTGTAGAAAAAGATTTACAAGGATGTTGCCAGGATTAGAAGGCCGGAGTTATAGGGAGGAGTTGGCTGGGCTAGGTCTTTATTCCTTGGAATGTAGGAGAGATGTTAAAAATTATTAGACGCATAGATAAGATGGATGGTAACTGTCTTTTCCCCAGGTTATGGGAAGTCAAAAGTAGGGGACATAAAATTAGGGTGAGAGGGAAAGTTCTAAAAAGGACCTGAGGAAAAATGCTTTCACATAGAAGGTGGTGAGTATGTAGAACTAGCTGCCAGAGGAAGTGGTTGAGGCAGACACAAAGGTATTGTTTAATTAATACCTGGATAGGTAGATTAGATGATGAAGACACTCAGTCCTCGTTTATTGTCATTTAGAAATGCATGCAATGTTCCTCCAGAAAGATATCACAGAAACACAGGACAAACCAAGACTAAAACTGACAAAGCCACATAATTATAACATATAAATTAATACCGTAATTTGCAAAGCAATACCGTAATTTGATAAAGAGCAGACCATGGGCATGGTAGAAAAATAAGTCTCAAGTCCCTATAGCCTCACCATCTCACGCAGACGGAAGCACTGCAAACTTGCCGATGCAGCACCCGACTGCAGCCGACTCTGGGTCCATCTGAAAACTTCGAGCCTCCGACCAGCCCTCTGACACTGAGCACCGAGCACCATCTCTGCCAAGCGCTTCGACCCCGCCCCGGCCGCCGAACAGCAAGCAAAGCCGAGGACTCGGGGCCTTCCCCTCCGGAGATTCTGGATCACACAGTAGCAGCGGCAGCGAAGCAGGCATTTCAGAAGTTTCACCAGATGTTCCTCTGTGCTCTCACGTCCGTCTCCATCAAATCAGGATTGTGCATGGCACCCTACTTGACAGATAACAGATATCATTCACCGGAGTGGCCGCTGCGCGCTGCGTCGCGCGGTCACCTTCTCCTCTCTTATGGAGGAGTGGAGCCTAGAGGCATATGGGCCAAATGCAGGAAATTGGGACCAGTGGGATAGGCACTAGAGCTAGCCTGGACTAGTCGAACTGAAGGGCTGGTATCCAAGCTGTATTGCTGTACTGCATCAATGAAGGGAACTCCAGTGCAGCTAACATTTGAATAGTGAAACTCGCAGTATGTAATCACAATGTGAAGCTGGGAGATGCCACATGTGAGACATCAATTTGACAGTGAAGATTATTTAATTACCTTTCCTCACCTGAACCCTATGAGAAAAACAGCTAGGCCTTCCTGAGATTGAACAAAATTCTTAAATTTCCTTGGAGGCTCCAGTATCTGCTGGCAGTTAAAGTAATGAGCATTACAAGATATCATCAGATGTTCTGGACAAATGTCAGCTGTGCAAAGGTGAATCATGCCTGAAGGTAACTCGCTCACTAATTAAATTGGAAATGATCACTAGTATAATCAATGGGGCAAAACAGCCTATTAGCTCAATTTATGCATAAAAGTGTGTGGAAATCGTTCCAATTTCCCAAGCAAGGAATCAGAATCAGACTTATTATCACTGACTTATTCGTGAAGTTAGTTCTGTGGCAGCAGTAGAGTGCAAAAATTTTTTAAAAAGTACTGTTAAGTTGCAATAATGGATAGATAGCTTGAGTACAACAGCAAAGCAAAGTAGTGTTCATGTGTTCATGGATTGTTCAAAAATCAGGTGGCAGATGGGAAGAAGTTTTTCCTAAAATGTTGAGTGTGGGTCTTCAGGCTTCTGGTCCTTCTCCTTGATGGTCATAAGGAAAAGAAGCGTGTGAGGGTCTTTAATGATAGACGCTGCCTTCTTGTGGTACCACCTTTTGAAGATGTCCTCGATGGTGAGGAGGCTTGATGGAGCAGGCTGAAGCTGCTTACTCTGTCCACTGCTTTCTGTTCTCCCGTCTTCCCCTTCTTTGAGATCGAAAGCCATTCCTTGGTCTTGTTGACATTCAGCGGAAGGTTGTTGTTGTGACACCAGTCAACCAGCTATCTCACTTACGTAAGCCCGCTCAACGCCATCTGAGATTCTGATAACAACAGTGGTGTCACTGGCAAACTTATGGATGGTGTTTGAGCCGTGCCTGGGCACACAGTCATGGGCGTAGAGAGAGTAAAGTGGTGGGCTATAGAATCAAATTTGTGAAAGAGCGATGATGATGCAAAAGGAAAGTGATAGTAGTAGGACAAACAATGAAATACTAGAGTGGTGTAGAAGATGCATAATTAGAAAAACAAAATTGTTTCTAATTATTACATTCTAATAAATTAGCATTGGCTATGACTTGAAATGATTGAATTAATTGTGGAATCTGGAGGCTTGTAAAAATATCTAAATGCTACTATTTTGTAGGCTTTCAATGACATGGAGACTTGGGGTATATGTTAACAAGCCTTTGAAAGCACAGGGCCTGTTGGGATACTGACAAGCAGGGTATTGAAGGAAGCAAACAGGATATGTGAGTTAAAATTTGTAATGTAAATAACCTTCATAAACTTTGATTAGGCCTCAGCTGGAGTACGGTGTAAAACCTTGGGCACAATAATACAGCAGACAATCAAGATTGTCTGTTGGGATGAGACTGGAGAAGCTGGGATACTTCTCTTTAAAGAAGAGAAGGTTGTGAAAGCACAAGTTTAAAAATTATGTGGGCTTTTTGATTGAGTAAATGGAGAAAACTTTTAAATAACTTGTAAAATAACTAAAAGAAAAACAAGAAGTTTCTTAACTCATATAGTTGTGGAGATCCAACACTTTAAAGGGTGGTGGAATCAGATTCCAAAGGAAATTGTTTAAAGGCCCAAAATTCAAAGTAAATTTGTTATAAGTACCATATATTACCTTGAAATATATTTTTGTGCAGATATTTACAGGTAAAAAGAAATACAATAGAATTTTATGAAAAACTATACGTAAACAATGTCTGACAAGCAACCAATGTAAAAAAAAGAAGACAAACTGTGGAAATAAAAATAAATCTGAGAATGTGAGTTCTAAAGAGTGCTTGAAAGTGAGTCTGTAGGTTGTAGAATTCATGTGGTGGTGAATGAGGTTATCAGTGCCGGTTTGTATGGGAAAACAATTATAATTGCATGAAAGCAGTTATTTTCAGGGTTATGAAGAAAAATAAGACATGAGCGTGAACCTGAGGAAAACGGCCTCTTGGTAGATGTCAAAGGAATAATGCTCTGAGTCACATTTGAAGGTCTTAAGTAAGCATTATGAATCCATGCAGTTCCACATCAAGTGCGGGAGTAACTGGATATAATATTCACAAAATGCAGTTCTGATAACATTTCCTAGACCTGAAACATTAACGTTCTGTCTGACTTAATGAATGTTTTTAGCATTTTCTGTTTTATTTCAGATTTCCTACATCTGCAGTTTTTAATTTTCTTCCAAATTCTGATGTTGTTGGACAATGTCATTGGAGATGTTCTGGTTGTTTAAAATACAGGGATGTGATGATAGTTGTACAAGTATATTGAACGAGATTCTTTGTTTCATCTATTTTAATCTGCTAGTAAAATCAAGCCAAATGAACAAATCAAGTGGATACTTTTCTGGTTGTTTATCTATCTTGTTTTTAAGATGTTAATGAAGACAAATTCAAACAGCTGCTGTGGCCTGCAGAAACAATTATTTCATCGGCTTAACACATCCTGACAACATTACCTAACTGCTGGACTCTCTCAGTATTTTAATCCAATTTCAGTCATCATTTACCAGATGTGTTTATTGATGCATGTTGTATTATTTCAGATGTAATGTTTATAATTTTGATCAAATCTAATACTGTCTCTTAAACTTGAATCCCTGTTGGGGTCTTTTTCCATTGTAGTATCCATTAAATCACTGATATTTTAGGCTGCACAGCAAATAACTTTTTTTTTCCGCTGTTCAATTAGGACAATTTGCATTAGAATTAGAAATTTTAAAAAAAGAACACCATGTTAAACTACTATATAGCAAAGTGATTAAGGTTTCCATGGAATTTTGTTTCAGAATAAAAAGAAAGTTTTTGAATGCGATCAGACCTGCTGTGTCTTCCCATGTATTTTGTGTTTTAATTTTGTGTGGGAAATTTCAGCAAGGAACTGGATATATTTCTGAATTGTGCCAATCGAGCAGGCAGTGCCAGCAGGACATATAATTCTCTGAATATTCACCCAGAGTGCTGTCATGGTGAAGAGTACAAAAACATGAAAGTTACTTTCTCCTCCTGAGATTTCATGAAACTCCTCCCTGCAAAAACAGTAGCAACAACATAGTTCATTGGATATGTGGAAAGATTGGGAACCATGGAAACCACCATGTGCATAAATCTAGTTTTGAGGCAAAATGTCGGCAAATTATAGGCAAAGTAGACAAAGTGTGCCTACTGTTTTTGCTCTATAAATATTCCAAAGTTAGAGAGAAGGAAATAAATAAATCATGTAATATCTGATTCTATACTTTACAAGGTGGAGGCTTTGCCTCTTCAAATACCAACGGGCTGCCCTCTTTCTTACTGATGAATTAATATGATTGTTGTGAATTCATCTGCTTGAATGTTTTCATCTTGTTGGTTGTTCTGATAGTTTGATGGTAATCATAAAATGTGGATGAAAAATGTGTATAACTACAAAAGAAAAATTGAAGGAAAAACAAACAGGGAGCTAGAGCCTTGAAGTTTTTAGAGAGGAGATTGAATCACCACAAACTATCACACACAGACTCATCCATTATCTTATGAGTTTCTTCAGTCTTATGTTTTGGCCCCTTAATGCAAAACAGATGTAGTTTTATAGCATTAACTGCAGAATGTCAGATTTGTATCAGATGCTCATACATTTTCCATTTGATTTTATTTTCACATACTGCTTTTTTTCCCCTCCCTCTGGCTAGAGAGAATTTAGGAAACTTCCTAAGATAGACCAACCAGTCACCAGAAACACCAATGCACATGAGTGATGATACTCTATTATTGAACATAATGACTTGAGACCTTCCAGGCAATGGAAGATCACAGTGCATTAAAGTATCATTCTGTGGCATTTTTGAGTTGGCAATTTTATTTAAGTGGTATATTCCCTCTGTAATAGTGTATGATGACATGGAAATATATTCTCACAGCCCTGCCCCATCCTTCCTGGTAGGAAAAATGTCATTACTATTAGATTCAGCCTGTTATTTCCCAGCTTGTTCTTAGAGCCATTCTTAAACAGATGAACAACACTAACTATCCTCCAATCCTCCGGCACTTCACCCATGGTTAAGGATGTTTCAAGTATCTCTGCAAGGGCCCCCGCAATTTCTGCACTTGCCTCCCACAAGGTCTGAGGGAACACCCTAGGCATTTATCCACCCTAATTCGCAAAACAACAAGCACCTCCTCCTCTGGTAATCTGTATATATTCCATTGCCTCTCTAGTGTTTTGCCTCAACTCTATAGACTTAGTGTCCATCACTCAAGTAAATACAGATGCAAAATATCCATTTAAGACCTCCCTGCTCCATGCATAGAAGTCCACTCTGATCTTCCAGAGGACCAATTTAGACCATTGCTATCCTTTTACTCTTAATATATCTGTAGAAGCCCTTGGGATTCTCCTTCACCTTGTCTGCTAGAGCAAATTTATGCCGCCTTTTATCCCTGCTGATTTCCTTCCTAAGTGTCGTCTTGCATTTCTAATACTCCTCAAGAACCACACTTGTTTCTTCCTACCTATATCTGCCATGCATCTCCTTCTTCTCCTTAACCAGGCCTCACTATCTGTCAACAGCTAAGTTTCCGTACATCTTACATTTTCTTTTATTCTGACAGGAACATACAAACTCTGTACTTCCAAAATTTTACTTATGGAAGTATCTCACTAACCAAGTACATGGTGGTGGCATCCGTTAGTCTCGCGGGACCATGGATCTGCACCTGGAAAGTTTTGCTTCAGTCTGTGTTAGAGCAGCGTCTGTTGTGGCTGTAGAGGCCCGCACGGGAGTGACAGTCTCGGCTGCAGCCACTGCACTTGAAGGCGCTGTCCTCCAGTGTTGCCTTGGTGCTGTTTTTCCAATGAGTGCGCTTTTCTTCAGCAGCAAGCCTCAGCTTCTCTCCTTTTTTTAGACCTCTGCGTAGTTCCAGCCTCCAGTGAGAGTGATCGCTTGCGATGTCCTCCCACCTCTCGACGTTCATTTTCAGTGACTTCATGTCTCTCTTGCAAACGTCTTTGAAACGAAGATGGGGCCGCCCTTGTGCTCTCTTGCCGGAGGCCAGTTCCCTGTACAGCAGGTCTTTCGGGATCCTCCCGTCTGACATGCGGTGTACGTAGCCCAGCCAGCGGAGACGGCGTTGTTGGAGCAGGGTGAAGTTACCAAGTACACATTTGCTAGAAAACAACCTGTCCCTATCCACACGTCACTATCCTTACTGATACCATCAGAATTGCCCGTTCTCCAATTTAGAATCTCAACCCGAGGACCAAACCTTTCCTTCTCCATAATTATTTTGAAACTAATGGCATTATGATCACTAAACGTGAAGTGTTCCCCCACACAAACTTCTGTTGCTTGCCCTGTCACACACTCTAATAGGAAATCTAGAATCACTCTCTCTGTAGTTGGGACCGCTATGTATTGATTAAGTAAACTTTCCTGAACACATTTGACAAACTCTATCCCGTCCAGTGCTTTCACAGTATGGGAGTCCCAGTCAATATATGGAAACCTAAAATCACCTACTATCACAGAACTATGTTACTTGCAACAGTCTGCGATCTCTCTACAAATTTGCTCCTCTAAACCCCTCTGGCTATTGTGTGGTCTATAATACAATCCCATTAATATGGTCATCCCTTTTTCATTCTTCAGATCCCACCATATAGCCTCAGTAGATGAGTTCTCCAGTTTGTTCTGTATGAATACTGCCGTGATATTTTCCCTGACTAGTAATGCTACCCTTCCCCCTTTAATACCTCTTGTTCTATCACATCTAAAACAATGGAATCCTGGAAGATTGAGCTGCCCGTCCTCCTCCTGAAACCATGTCTCCCTAATGGATACAATGCCATAATTCCATGTGCTGATCCATGCCCTAAGCTCATCCACCTTTCCTACAATACTCCTTGCGTTGAAGTATACACAACTTAGAGCATTAGTCCCACCATGCTCAACCTTTTGATTCCTGAGCTTGTATGTGGGCTTAACATCTTTCCCCACAACCATACCACTATCTGCTCTAGCACTCTGTTCCCATCTCCTTGCAACTCTGGTTTAAACCACCACGTGTAGCAGTTGCAAACCTTCCTGTAAGGAGATTAGTCCCCCTGCGGGGCAGGTACAAACCATCCTCTCTGTATAGGTACCACCTTCCCTGGAAGAGAGCCCAATGATCCAAAAATCTGAAGCCCTCTCTCCTACACCATCTCCTTAGCCCTGTGTTAAACTGTATGACTTTCCTACTTCTGTTGTCACTGGCATATCTCACAGGTAGCAATCCTGAGATCACAACTCTGGAAGTCCTGTCCTTTAACTTAGCACCTAACTGCCTGCACTCACTTTGCAGGACCTCATCACCCCCTCCCACCCATGCCATTGGTACTGACATGGACCACCACCTCTTGACTGCTCACCCTCCCACTTAAGAACGCGATGGACTGGATGTGAGGTGTCCCTGACCCTGGCACCCTGGAGGCAACGTACCATCCGGGAATCTTGTTCTCATCCACAGAACCTCCAGTCTGCTCCCCTAACCTTTGAATCCCTATCACCACAGCTGGCCTCTTCTCCCCACTTCCTTTTCCACAGAGCCAGAGTCAATGCCTGAGACCTGACCGCTGTGGCTTTGCTCTGTTAGGTCGTCACCCCCCAACAGTATCCAAGACAGTGTACCTGTTATTGAGGCAAACAGAAATAGGGGTACTCTGCACTGGTTTCCTATCCCCTTTCCACCACCAGACCATCACCCATGTTGTTGCATCTCTTGGTAACTGATTACTTCTGCATTGTTTTGGCTTGCTTAGGCAAAGTCTGAACATTGGATTCTCTCTGATCCAACATATTGTGGCTGTCCATTGTATCTGCAAGTGTGCTGACAACCTTTCTGGAGGCATCTGTCAGTGGCTTCTGAATTTTCTTTTTTCTGAAAAACACTTACCAGAGGATAGGTGAAAGCTGGCAGGGGCAGCATGTTAAAGGTGCTGCTCTGACACGTTCTTGCACTAACTTGCACATGTGCAGGGCCAGTGTCTATTACTTGTGTCTGAAGCATCAGCCAGCACCATGTTAGATATCCAGATAAATCCATCACAAAATATGCACACAACTTTAGTCATACATAGATACTGTATAATTCCAGTGCATGGACAATTTTGACAGTACCTGTCGAACTAAAGCTGATTGGTACTGTGACACAGCAGGCATTTTGCAGGCAAAGTCAGGAAATTACTGTCACGTTTTCCAATCTTCAGCTGACAGATGTGTCCAGCAGGTTAACAGTGCATTGCTTTCCACACAAGGGATTTCATCGCATTTCCAACGGAGAGTAGCTGGCAGCAAGAAATGTGACTGCTAGGGGGGAAGGGGATTGTTGATTGCAGACTTACTTAAACCCAGTCCTCACCCGAAACATAGTGCCTTTTTGTGAACAGAAAGCACTGCCTTTGCATCAATGAGCAGGTAGTCTCTGGCCTCAGGAAGCAGACACTTTTGCAGCCCTAAATTTGTAGTGCATCCTGGCACATTCGGTGGAGTTAATTATTTAGAAGACTAACAAACTTTTCAGGAAAATATCTTGATTCAAGGTCATCACGTGCAAAAAGATGCCTGAATCCAAACGCCTACCTGAAACATGTTGGACCACAATTTTGGCATCCTGAGGGTTTCCTTCCCAGTTTACTGAAATGTGCTGAATTGTCCTTTCAAATGAGGGGTTGATATTGATCTATTAAATAAACTATGGAGGTAGAACCTTGATGTCTGAATTAAAACCATAGTAATGTGGAATGTAGAAGCAGGTGTGGGCCCTTTGGCCCGTTGAATCTGCTCTGCTGCTACCCGCTATCTTTTGCTTCTTCCTGTTTGAATTTTGGAGCCAATAGGAGAGATAAGTAAGTTACGTCCAGGCATCTGCCAATGTACTTTGGATTCAGAATCAAAATTAAAATAGCTGACCTATGTTGTGAAATTTACAGTGCAAAACCTAAAAAACTATAAATTATAGTAATATTTAAAATACATAAATACATAGTGTAAAATGAGAGTGATATAGTGAGGTAGTGGTCATGGGTTCATGAACTGTTTAGAAATCTAATGGCCGAGGGGAAGAAACTAAATATTGAGCTGGCATTTTTGGGCTCCTGTACTTCTTTCCTGATGGTAGTAATGAGCAGAGGGCACGTCCTGGGTGATTCATGATGGACCCTGCCTTCCTGAGGCAGCACCTTTTGAAGATGTCCTCAGTGGTGGGGAGGGTAGTGCCCATGATGGCATTGGCTAACCTTGCCACTCTCTGTAGCTCTTTCCAATCCTGTGCATTGGTACTTCCACACCAGACAATAATGTAACCAGTCATGCTCTCCACGGCACATCAAAAGAAATTTGCTTGCGTCTTAGGTAACGCGCCAAAGTCGCCAAGGCATGCTTACTTGTTGCTTTGTAAATCTCTGATCTTTTTCACTCTTCCTGCATAGACACCATTTCTCTTCCTGCAATAATATTCAGTTTGGGACCATCTATAACACTTTTCAACATCTTCGAAACATCTCATTGAGAACTTATTGTGTGGAGCATAATGGAGAAAACATTCACATCCTGTTTTATAGCCCAGATCCAATCCACTGTAAAGTCCTGTCACCTAATCAATAGAATTCTTCAAAACTGCAGCAATTTTACCTGGAGGAAATGATTTTAGCCAATAAAAATAATTGAATTTTCTTGTGCAGCGAATACATATCTCTATGTTAACTTCGACATTTCGAATTGATGTGAAAAGGATAGCCTCAGGGGAAAGGTATATACGAAAACCCTTTGGCACCTAAATGTTTAATGGAGTGCTCCCTTGCTGTCATAATGAATTGTTTAAAACTGAAGAAGCAGACCTTGCTTTCAGGTGATTCGTGGCTGAGCCTGTGGGCGAACCATCCAAATTAATCTCAGTCACTCAACGGTTTATTGAAAGGCCATTGTGTTTTATTTAACGACTTTAAAACATATTTGAGTTTTATTTTGCCGTGATATTCAGACCAGTTGAGCGTTTAAGGAACTTCCTCTTCCATCTTAGAACAATACTGCTCTTTTGAGCTCTGTACATGAGTTCTTAAAGTCAAGGTGCTGTTCTCACAGTCAGGTGAATGATACGGTTTCACTGGCACCATTAAAAAAGAACTAGGGCCTCCCTGCTTCTAAGTAAACAAACCTCATTCAATAACTGTCCATTCATCTCAAAGTAAATTGTAATATCAAAGCACACATATAGATTCCTGAGATTCATTTTCCTGTGGGCATACTCAGCAAATCTATAGAATAGTAACTATGACAGGATCAATGAAAGATCAACCGGAGTGTGGAAGACCACAAACTGTGCGAATGCAAATATAAATAAATAACGAGAATGTGAGATAATAAGATAGAGTCCTTGGAAGTGAGATCATTGTTTGTGGGAACATTTCAATGATGAGGCAAGTGAAGTTGAGTGTACTGTAATTATCTCATTTTAATCAAGAGCCTGATGGTTGAGGAGTTAGGAACTGTTCCTGAGCCTGGTGGTGTGAGTCCCTTGGTTTTTCTGGAATCTAACAACCATGGTTGTTTTTTTCTGCAGTTGTATGTGTGAAACTGAGAATTTGCGAGGCATTATAGAAGTCCTCCTTAGCTGATACATTGATACATTGTCTGTCCCTAAAGATTGGAAATGGTTTGCTTCACACCCAAAATGCTGGAGGAACTCAGCAGGCCAGAGAGCATCAATGGAAAAAGGTACCATCAATGTTTCAGGCCGAGAACCTTTGGCAGGACTGGAGAAAAATAGATGAGGAGTAGATTTAAAAGGTGGGGGAGGACAGAGAGGGTTTGCTTGCTTATTAGTTGGAGCAAAACGGTGACAACGATAGGCAAAGCAAATCTGTGGAATGGCAGAAGGCTGCAGACTTGAGAGGGTGGTAATATTTTGTTATGCAGCTGAAGTCTGTTGAAAAAGGCAAAAAAAAAATTGCAAAGGCTGGATTTATAGATCGATTTATTTTAACCCGGGCAAATTTAAAGTACAATTAGCTATTCCATTACAAGTGAAAAATACTTCAGTTAAGTTTTTTTGATGCAACTTGCTAAGAGAAAACAAAACGGTTGGTTTAAAGGCAAGCGTCAAAATGAGTAAATGTTACTGAACTTAATTGGCACAGTGATACAGCAACTGCTTCATTGCTCAAGTGATTCATTTGAGTTCTGACCTTGGATGCTGTCTGTGTCGAGTTTGCACTTATTTCCTGTCGTAGCTTTGGTTTCTTCTGGCACTCTGATTTCCTAAAAATGTGCTGTAAATTGTCCCTAGCGTAGGTAAGGACAAGAGAAGGAACGTGGAATTGGTTGGTCAAATCAAAGTCAAGTTTACTGTCATATGCACAAGTACATATTCTGTTTGCACAGATGTAATGATAACTGCAGCAGCATAACTGGCATATAATGTCATATTAGCAACATTCATAAGAAAAACATAACCACAATTTTTACAAGAAGGAACACAATCAGAACAAAACACGTCCATTTGGTATTTGAGAGAATAAGTTACTGTTGTGTATTTAATACATATTTCAATAATATTTGAGCAATCTTTTATATATATTGTTTGATTAAGCATTCTTGTTTGTTTAAATAATTAATATGTAAAAATACATTGATTGCATATATCATCAAGCTATCACGTGATATGTGCACGCCTCGCTTAAAGTAAACTTAGACCCACATTTTGGACTCCCGTGTCTTTGTTTGAATTAGTTGAATGTCTTGAAGTTAGCCAACATAACAGTGACAGTAAAATAAGAAGAGACTATGGGGAGTCAATATAGCCTGATGGACTGAATGCTTTTCTTTATCTTGATAGTAAGAAAACTGCATGTGAATCATTTTCGGATGATCTGAGCTTGTGAAAAGCTCTCTATAAGTGCAGCCTTTTTCATTCACTATGGATCCTGAATTAATAATGATTCAATAACATGTGGTAGTTTAACATGGAGAATCATAACAGATAAAAATCAGATTACATTGGAAACACATTATTTCCCAGTAGTTTTGATTTGAAATATAAATTTAACAGAATGTTTCACTAATTACCTAATAATGTTAATCACTCCCAAGAATTACTCACAGCCAGATTGTTTTTGTTACAAAGGTAGACTTGACTCTGATGTTGTTTTTGATTTTGATGGCTCTGGTCATTCCAAGTTAATGGAGTATCTGCATCAACTGTCCAAAACCAGATTCAGAAGGCCCCGTCCACTCCCAGTTTATTTGGTTTGGGACATAATCAGTGAGTAATGAGTGGTGAAGTTCTCAAATTTCCACACCTCTGCACTGTCATGAGAGGGTATTGCATATTGAGGAATTCATCCTTACTGCTGAGCTTGTAATTAAGTTGATTAATGGGTCTATTTGAATGGGACCATTTTGCCTGGAACAGTAGTTATTATAACAGACAAAGAAATGGCTAGCAGTTCAGTTGAAAACCACCAATTTTCTGCAGGATGTAGATCAGCACATCCCAGGATTCTACTCCAGTCACTTTGTATTTTAATTCCGTGATATATTTATGTTTTAATTGATTAAGGGTAAGTTATACATTTGAAATACATGTATTATTATACATTGTTTGGCAGCACAGGCAGTCAAAATTCAACAGGATGAATTAGAATCAGAATTAGGTTTATTGTCACTGACAAGTGTCGTGAAATTTGTTGTTTTTCGAAGCAGTGCAGTGCAATACATAAAGATTACTATAAATTGCAGTAAGAATATATAAAAATAAATACATTGTGTAAAAAGAAAACAAAATAGTGAGGTAGTGAACATAGACCATTCAGAAATCTGGTGATGGAGAGGAAGAAGCTGTTCCTAAAGTGTTGAATGAACGCCTTCATCCTATACCTTCTCACTAATGGTAGTAACAAGAAGAGGGCACGTCCTGGATGGTGAAGGTCATTCACTACGATGCCATCTTTTTGAGGTGTTGCCTTTTGAAGGTGTCCTCTATGGAGGGGAAGCTAGTGCCCATGATGGAGCTGGCTGAGTTTACAACCCTCTGCAGTTTTTTCCCCCCGATCCTGTGCATTTGTGCTTCCATACCAGACGGTGAAGTAACCAGTCAGAATGCTCTCCATGAATCACCTATAGAAATTGCTAGTCTTTGATGACATAACAAATCACATCAAAATCAATATGAACTATAACCGCCAGTGATCCTTCTTCATAACTGCATCAATATATTGGGCCCAGGATAGATCTTCAGAGATATTGACACCCAGGAACCGGAAGTTGCTCTCGCTTTCCACTACTAACCACTCCTTGAGAAATGTTGCATGTTCTCCCAGTTTCCCCTTCTGGAAGTCCACAGTCAATTCCATGTCTTATTGACACTGAGTGCAAGGTTGTTGTGATGCCACTCAACCAGGCTTTGTCTTGAGGCCTGGTGGCCAACTTGTGGTTTTTTTTTTTGCCTGTAGCATGGAATTAAATTCTGCAGATTCAAATTGTAGTGGAAACGAGGAGTTAGTGAAGCCGTGGGTATAATACTTAGATAGGAAGGGAGGAGCAGATAAAATCACAGGATTGACTATTTTCTCCTCTTCTTTAACCTTTCTGAGAGGAACTGATGAATACTGTGGCCTGGGTCTATTTTATTCATAAAAATACATATGATAAACCATGATGGTACTCCAGACTTTGTAGTTTCAGCTGTCATACTTCTCATGATACAGAATGGCAAAAACATACAGTGCTGTTTCAAGTGGACAGAATGGCCACTAGAGTGATTCATTCTTTGTTACCATTTTATGGGTTGCCAGCTAACAATGCTGCATCCTCATTTCTCATTCAGATCAAGGTGTCTGCGTGTTGTAAGTTTAGTTATAAGTGAGTCATCTACCCTGTAAAATTATTTTAATTGAAATCATAGCAAGCAACATGTTGCCTTCACCACAACTATAACTGCTTCAAAATACCATTGGCTCCTAACATCAGGTGGGAGAGAAAAACAAGATCAGAATCAGGTTAGTGATCACTGCCGGATGTAATGAAGTTTATTGTCTTGTGCCAGCGGGGCAGTGAAAGACATAAACATTGCTACAAGTTACAGAATTAAATAAATAGCCAAGGGGAAAAAGGTGTTCCAAAAATGCTGAGTGTTGTTTTTCAGTCCCTTGTACTGCCTTCTTGAGGGTGGTGATGAGAAGAGACCATGTCCTGATGGTGAGGGTCCTTAATAGTAAATGCTGCTGCCTTCTTGAAGGTCTTTTGAAGGTGTCCTTGATGTGGGGAGGGTTGTGGTTGTGATGGAGCTGGCATAGCCGATAACACTCTGCAGCCTTTTTTGATCCTGTGCATTGGAGCCTCCATATGAGGCAGTAATGCAACCAGTCAGAATGCTCTTCATCATACATTTTTATCTATTTGCTTGAGTCCTTGCTGACATACCAAATCTTCTCAAACTCATAATGAAATACAGCCGCTGGCACATCTTCTTCATGATTGCATCAATGTGTTGGGCCCAGATTGATGCCCAGGAGCTTGAAGTTGTGCTCCCTTTTCACTGCTGACACCTCAGTGAAGACTGCTGTGGGCTCTCGTGACTTCTCCTTCCCGAAATCCACAATCATTTTTTTTTTATCTTGCTGACATTGAGTGTGAAGTCATTGTTGTAACGGCACTCAACCATCTAATTTATCACGCTCCTATAGGCTTTCTCATTGCCATTGAAGACTTTTAATCAAATCCTTCAGTTGTTCTGAAAAAGGGTCTGTGACCTGAAACATTGACACTTTTTCTCTTTCCTTAATTTCTGCTTCGCCTGATGAATGTTTCTAGCATTTTCTGTTTTAATTTCCAACATCTGCAGTTCCGATTTTTATAATTTTTTAAGTCCTGAAATCATGAAAGACAATATAGAAATACAGTGGTATGCAAAAGTTTGGGCACCCCTGGTCAAAATTTCTGTTACTGTGAATAGCTAAGCA
This sequence comes from Mobula birostris, assembly GCF_030028105.1. Taxonomy (NCBI): domain Eukaryota; kingdom Metazoa; phylum Chordata; class Chondrichthyes; order Myliobatiformes; family Myliobatidae; genus Mobula; species Mobula birostris. The sequence goes on along the minus strand of NC_092400.1, from coordinate 8,751,144 downwards.
AGTAAAAGATGAACTGATTTCCAAAAGGCATAAAGTTAAAGATGACACATTCCTTTAATATTTTAGGTAAGAAAACTTTTTTATTTCCATCTTTTAGACTTTCAAAATAACAAAAAGGGAAAAGGGCCCGAAGCAAAAGTTTGGGCACCCTGCATGGCAGTATTTCGTTACACCACCTTTGGCAAGTATCACAGCTTGTAAACGCTTTTTGTAGCCAGCTAAGAGTCTTTCAGTTCTTGTTTGGGAGATTTTTGCCCATTCTTCTTTGCAAAAGGCTTCTAGTTCTGTGAGTTCCTTGGGCTGTCTTGCATGCACTTCTCTTTTGAGGTCTATCCACAGATTCTCGATGATGTTTAGGTCAGGGGACTGTGAGGGCCATGGCAAAACCATCAGCTTGCGCCTCTTGAGGTAGTCCATTGTGGATTTTGAGGTGTGTTTAGGTTCATTATCCTGTTGTAGAAGCCATCCTCTTTTCATCTTCAGCTTTTTTACAGACGGTGTGATGTTTGCTTCCAGAATTTACTGGTATTTAATTGAATACATTCTTCCCTCTACCAGTGAAATGTTCTCCATGCCACTGGCTGCAACACAAGCCCAAAGCATGATCGATCCACCCCCGTGCTTAACAGTTGGAGAGGTGTTCTTTTCTTGAAGTTCTGGACCCTTTTTTCTCCAAACATACCTTTGCCCATTGCGGCCAAGAGGTTCGATTTTAACTTCCTTAGTCCACAGGACTTGTTTCCAAAATGTATCAGACTTGTTTAGATGTTCCTTTGAACCTTTTGAATAGAACTTTTTGGCCTAACACAAAACTAGAAGCCTTTTTCAAGGAAGAATGGGCAAAAATCCCCCAAACAAGAATTGAAAGACTCTTAGCTGGCTACAAAAAGCGTTTACAAGCTGTAACACATCCCGAAGAGGGTGTTACTAAGTACTGCCATGCAAGGTGCCCAAACTTTTGCTTCGGGCCCTTTTCATTTTATGTTATTTTGAAACTGTAAAAGATAGAAATAAAAAAGATTTCTTGCCTAAAATATTAAAGAAATGTGTCATCTTTAACTTTATGCCTTTTGGATCAGTTCATCTTTTACTCACTTAGCTATTCACAGTAACAGAAATTTTGACCAGGGGTGCCCAAACTTTTGCATGCCACTGAAGGTCTTCCTTTCATTCCCAATCCATTGTGTGGATAAATATTACTTACAGAAATTAAATTCGTAATTTAAAAGGAATGGTCAAATCCTGTTTTCAGATTTTTTTCTGAAGATTGTTCAAATCTTCCGGTGTTTGTTGTGTGGTAGATTTAATTCATGCCTACAAGTAGTTGTGTTAAAGTTAATTTTTGTATGAAGAGAAATTTATTTTGTGCTTTTGAGAATTTATTGTTAAAGAATTCTCTACATAAGGATTGAAGGTTATAGTATTAAATCAACTTTCATATCTTTATTATAGCATTGTCAATAAGAGAGGCACTAAATTTCTCCAAGAATTATCATATCGAGAGAATTCATTGAAAAAAACGTTGTTAATGTTGTTTCGACAAATGCTGTGAAAAGATAAATGGATTAATCTTGAAGTTGGTGTTATTGTACTGGAGCTCTTGATGAAGATATGCATGTCTATTGTGAAACTGAGGCAAAGTTAAACTTTGTTTGCGCAAACACGAGGAAATCTGCAGATGCTAGAATTTCAAGCAACACACGTAAAAGTTGCTGGTGAACGCAGCAGGCCAGACAGCATCTCTAGGAAGAGGTACAGTCGACGTTTCGGGCCGAGACCCTTTGTCAGGACTCACTGAAAGAAGAACTAGTAAGAGATTTGAGAGGGGGAGGGGGAGATCCGAAATGATAGGAGAAGACAGGAGCAAACTTTATTTGCTTGGATTAACACACTAAAAATATTCATTGTTAATACTTATCTCAGTTCTTCAATGCTAGTGACTCTGTAGACTTGGAAGTTATCTATATTAATGTCAAAGGACAGAATTAATGTTAGATTTTATCAGAACTCAAAACAGACACGATTTAAGTACTCTACGTATTGCAGTGAACAAAACTTATGAACAAATCTTCGGCAGAGTTATCCAATATAACCAAGATTATTTTTTCAATAGATGCACATTGCAAAGTATAGATGTAAAATTCATCTGGTCACTTTCAACACTGCAGTTTCCAACCCCAGTGGGCAAGAAAATTATTCAAATATCCCTATTCTCTTTGAGATTTCTTCCACAACTGCGTATATACAGGAAGTCCTCAAGGAATGACGTCAAGGACCAGGGACAACCCTCTTGCCATAACAGTGAAAGTTTCAACAGTCCTCCGAGAGAGCCTACCGTGAATTTCAGGACAACTTCAATTACAGATTTGTCATTAGAAATGCATTGTGTAAAATGAAGTGTATATTTTGTATTTCATTTTTAGGCTTTTTTTTTGAAGTCTTGGTATAAAAAAAATTGACCAGCATATTTTCCATTAGCATAGGGAAGCAATACTCCAGCCCCATGCAATTCTAGACAATGATTGTGTCAGGGAAGTCATTATATCTCTAGCTTAGTGGTCTTGAATTACCCATGTATTCTGATGTTGAAAATTACAAGAGTCCGGTGTGTAGTCAAAACTTAATGTTTTGAATTCTGACATAAAAATGTCAAATTTGGTGACGACTGTCAGCCAGAGCCGGAAAGGTACTCAAGCAGTGTAGAAGCAATTGACAACACATATAGTTGCCTGTGGTTAATTTTCACCTCACTTCACTTTATGACGTTGTAACATCTCAGGGTTGTTTCTTGCACTCTCTTCAATGATGTGCTGTTTCTTGTTTGAGTTTGCTCATATTCTTCCAGCTCACTGAATGATTATCTAAAGCTGCAGGGAAGGAGGAGCACTTTGATTGTCCGTTCATGTGGATGCAGTAGCATCCTGTAGTTTTTACCATTAAGAAATATAGAATTTTTTATATGGGACGTGATGGAAAGATTTAGCTGTTCAGTGTGTTTTAGATATCCAGCTCTGTTACCAATAGGCAATGTTCCATCTAATTTTCTTTACAGTTGTACAGATCAACCATTGCTCTGTGCAGGAAATTTTTACATGGACTGAAAACTATGTTGCACTTTGAATGTTTTTTTTATAATATGCATATCAAGCAAACACAAACCACAACTCACAAGTAAATGATGTCAGGTAGTCAAAACAACTGACAGGCACAATGACAAAAGTAAAATGTTTTGACCAGATGGCATCAACGATCAGTGGGCTGGCAGCTTATTAATAATGAGCTACCAACTTCCATTCTGTGTTTATTGTTACAATTTGTAACAGTGTTGTAACTTGAAACACTGATAACGTAAATATGTTGATGCTCTAAAATGTTTCAAAGTAAAGGTTGTGGTATGCTTAATATGTAAAACATTCATTAACAATTAATTGCAAGGTATTTCACAATTATATTAACATAGATTTCAAAATTATATAAAAGAAAATTCCAGCTGCATGGCAGCAAAGGCTATCTGCACAAGGGCATTTCAGTTACTACGTAGCCGTGCTGTTGTGCAGCTTAGCGAGAACAATGCAGGTAGTTGAGCCTATGTTTTACATGCGTCTACTTAAGGTGGAAGTTAATTGTTTCTTGATTGGTCAGGGCATTAAAGGATATGGCGAGAAGGCAGGTGTATGCGGTTGAGTGCTATCCGGGATCAGCCATGATGGAATGTTGGAGCAGAATCGATGGGCTGAATGGCATCATTCTGCTCCTATGTCTTATGATCTTATTAACTGAGAGGATCTGTGCTGGGCCCAGCACATAAATGTCATTACAAAGAAGACACAACAGTGCCTCTACTTTCTTCGAAGTTTGTGTAGATTCAGCATGTCATCTAAAACCTTAGCAAACGTATGTAGATGCATGGTGGAGAGTATGCTGCCTGGTTATGTGATGTGGCAACACCAATGCCCTTGATCATAAACACCTACCAAAAGTACTAGATACAGCCCAATCCATCACGGGTAAAGTCCTTCCTACCTGTTGAGCACATTTACAAGGAGAACTGTCACAGGAAAGTAGCATCCATCATCAAGGACTCAAACCATCCAGACCTTTCTCTCTTCTTGCTGCTGCTATCAGGAAGGAGGTACAGTTCAAATTCAAAGTTTAAAGTACATTTATTATCAAAATATTTATACAAGTTTGAAATTCATCCTCTTGCAGGCAGCCACAAAACAAAGGATCACAATAGAATTGATGAAAAACCCCACACCACAAAGATAGTCATACATCAAAGTGTGAAAAAGAAAGAACAAATCACGCAGAACACACACTGGAAAATCCCCAAAATTAAGTACCCAGCCATTTTTCCAGTTCTTTTCTTTCAACCACAGCCATAGGGCCAGGTTCAGTACTGAGGTGATTGAGTACTAACGGCTGAGGGCTACAGCTGCTGAGTCAGTTCTGTGCTGAGGCGAGTAACACCTCCTGGAGTAGTGAGCTGAATACCAGTTCATCCTCCACTCTTGGCCTCGACACCTAAATCTTTTCAATATGACTTGGCATTTAAATTGACCAAACATTAGTTTGTTATCTGCTTTCGGGCCCGGTCCCTGTCACTTCAATCTGACCCCGAGTTTCATTACGGCCCCAGGTCCATTCCAGCAATGGCCACCGCAGCCCTACATTCTCAAAAGTCCGGTTTGCCAAATACTTCAGGATACCACCGAAATGCCAGGTCATACAGGCAATTCAAAAGCTCACCTTCCAGTGGGAAATTACAGGCTGCAGTTTACAGTGATTGTAGTCCTGAAAAAAAGAATATTTAGTAGGATTGTTAGTAGTTTTGTTTGCCACCTGCAAAGTATTGCTGTGTCTCACCAACACCATCTTTGTCATGTGCCTCAAATCCCACACAACCGGGTTCAGGAACAATTATTACCCCTCAACCGTATGGCTCTCAAACCAAAGGGGATAATGTCACTCACTCCAATATTGAACTGATTCCACAATCTATGGATTCGCCCTGAAGGACTCTACAACTTGTCTTCCTGGTATTTATTGCTTGCTTGTTTATTTGCTTATTTATTTATTTATTCATTATGATTTTTTCTTTCTTTTTGTATTTTTATATTTTGTGTTGTTCCACACATTGTTTGTCCGTCTTTTTTTTTGTGTCACTGCAAAGTCTAATTAAAATGGTTTCTTTTATGTTATAATTGAAAGGGCTTCTTTGTTATGTTAACTACTGAGAAAGTCCTTCCCGCTAGCAGTCTGTTTTAGATTTTCTATTGATAAGAGGACGAATGAACCAATTGCGATAGTTGTTATGCTTTTGGTGTGTCTGAAGATATTGTATGCGCGGGGTTTTGGGGCAGAAGGCGGGAGAGAAAGACAGAGGATGGAGCAGGTGCTGTGAGTCCGCTAACGGGGTGGAACCCCGAGCAGGGCGTTCGGTGAAGAGAGGAGATGGAGATGGAGACGGACTTGTGTGGAGCGTCTGGTCGACCCCTGTTGGTCCCAGGCGGCCGGTCGAGGTGGTCCAAGGGGTCGCAGGGTGCAGAAGAAAGGTCCTGAGCTCCAACTGTTTGTGCGCGAAGAGATTGAACTTTGATAAGTGTGGCACCTTTTATTTTCCTTTTATATTTTACTCTCTATTAATTATATAGTTCCAGTAATATCTATAAACTGTAAATCATTTAATTGTATCTGATGTATTGTCTGTTATTTGGGTGGGGTGGTGTACATCACACAGCATCCACACAAACTAATTACCCACTTTGGCGGGGCCGAGAGCTGTTTCCCTAGACGACAGCGAGCCGAGCGACCCTGAGGCTGGCCAGGGGGGCTACATTCGTATCTACTGTGAATACCATAGGAAAATGAATGTGGTGTTTGTGGTGACATATACAGTGTGTACTTTGATAATAAATTTACTTTGAACTTTGATTTTTGTTTTGCTTTTCTTTCTGTTTCCACCATCTCAAGTCTGTGAATTTGAACCCTGTTCTGGGACACCAATTGCTCTTTCTGTGTCAGCAAACTTCCAGTCATCCTCTGATGAAGCCCATCTACACAGTACACACAATCACTAGCTAAGACTAGTCTCAGTATCTCAAAGCATGAACCCTTCCCTTGACTGATTTCAGCATGACACTCTGGGAGTATTCTTACGATTATTGCCCTTCCAGCAATTAGTTTATCTTCTAATTTGTGAAACAACTCATTACACTGTTTCCTGGTGTGAAATACATTTCTCACCATTTCCCTTTCAATAAAACCTTTGCACTAGTTCCCCAACCCCTGTTGAGAGACACATCTATTACTATCCTTACCTGTTCTTCAGAATTTAGGATCTGTTAATAAGAATGTGGTTCTTAAACTTGTTTCTCTGTCTTTGATATTCAACTGCTCGATAGTGTTACAGCTTTGTTCATTTTTGCTTTCCTGCAAGCTTTCTTTGTATAATCATTTATTATCCCTGCATCCCTGTCGAGCAATCCCTGCATTTCTCCCCGTCACCCCACCAACACCAATGATGGTCACTTACTTTTCTTCTGTGGCACACGACAGGGAAAATGATTTTTTAAAAATCAAAGCATGAAGAAAATATTCAGCAGACTAACCATTGCCTTTGGAGAGAGAAAAAAAGTGTTAATCCTTCAAGCTGATGACCTCAGGAGAAAAAAGTTAGAGATGAAACTGATAATAGGCAAGTTTAGAGTTTCATAAAGGTAGATGAGAGGTGAGAACAAAATGGAAGATCCGTGCTAGGGGAAGAATGCAAGGATGATTAAGTAACAAAAAGGGACCTCTGCACTTCCCTCTGCAATTAGATCCTCAACTTTCTCATCGAGAGACAATAGTTAGTACGGGTAGGTAATAATATATCCTCCTTGGTGGCAATCAATGCAGGTTGACCTCAAGGATAATGCTTAGCCTACTGCTCTATTCTCTCTACAATCATGACTGTGGCTAAGCATAGTTATAACACCATTTACCAACATTTGAAGTACAGTATTGTGAGCAGTTCTAAGCCCTATGTTTAAGAAAGTGTGTGTTGGACAACCTCTACAGGAGGTTTATGAGAATGATCCTTGATATGAAAGAGCTAAAATATGAGAAGTGTTTGATGGCTCTGAGTCTGTACTTGCTGGGGCTGAGAAGAATAAGGGAGGATCTCATTGAAACCTACTGAATATTGGAAGGCTAGGAGAGAATAGATGTGGGGATAATGTTTCCAATACAGTAATGGGAGTTTCTAGGACCGGAGGGCACTGCCTCAGAATAGAATGATGAGGCTTTAGAACAGAGATGAGGAAGAGTTTCTTTAGCTAGTGAGGTGAATCAGTGGAATTCATACCACAGATGGCTGTGGAGGCCAAGTCATTAGTACATTTAAAGTGGAGGTTGATAGGTTCTTGGTTAGTAAGGGAGTCAAAGGTTATGGGAAGAAGCAGACAAATAGGGTGGGGAGGGGAAATATCAGCTTTGTTTAAATGGTGAAACAGACCTGTTCGGCTATATAGCCTAATTCTGCTCCTTTGTCTTATGGTCTTATGGCAAAATCTGTCATAGTGATGAGGAGGCATACAGGAGTGAGATAATTTGGTTGGTTGAATGGTGATGCAACAATGACCTTACAGTAAATGTTAGAAAGTCCAAGGAATTGATTATAGTCTTCAGGAAGGGGAAGTTGGGAGAAAATGCGCTAGTCCTCGTTGAGACATCAGTGATGGAAGGGTTGAGCAGCTTTAAGTGCCTAGGTGTCAGCATCTCAGAGGATCTTTCCTGGGTCCAACACATTGATGTGAGCATGGTGTGCTATGGTTTGTTTGAGGAGTTTGATATGTTACCAGAGACTTACAAATTTCATTAGATGAATGGTGGAGAACAGTCCGACTGGTTGCACCACGTGGTTAGTAAGGGAGTCAAAGGTTATGGGAAGAAGCAGACAAATGGGGTGGGGAGGGAAAAATGTGCACAGGATTGCCAGAGGCTGTAGATTCAGCTAGCTCGATCAAGGGCACAACCTTTGCTACCATCAAGGACATCTTGAAGAGGTGGCATCCACTATTAAGGACCCTCACAATCTGGGACATATCCTCTTCTTGTCACTACCAGCAGAGTGTAGGTACAGGAGCCTGAAGACCCACACTCAATATTTCAGAAACAGCTTCTTCCCCCTCCACTATCAGATTTCTGAATGGTCCACGAACACTGCCTCATTATATATATTATTTGCATGATTTATTTATTTTGTAATTTATGTTAAGTTTTATGTCCTTGCACTGTACTGTAGCTGCAAAGTGGCAAATTTAAGATAAATATGACAGTGACACTAAACCTGATTCCAGTTCTGATTCTGAGTCGTAGGTAAAAGGCAGAGGAACAAGGAGAGAAAACAATGCCATGTCTAAAGGTGTAAGATAATGGTAGATTATTACTATAATGTTTGCAAATTTAAAGTGCTCTTAATCTCCCATGAAGATCACTGTTGTATTTACTGCCTGATACACGTGAGAAGTTCTGCTGAAAAGTCATGGACCTGAAGAGTTAACTCAATTCCTCTCTCCAGAGATGCTGCTTCACATCCTGACTGTCTCTAGAATCTTAGGTTTTCATTTCAGATTTGTTTGAAAAGCATAAAACTGCAGTTGTTTCTTCTCCACATTGTCAGTTCCCAACTTAATGAAGAATTCCATCATTCTACCCCAAAGGTCCCTACGTAACATGATGACCAATTAAGCATTTCTTCTTGCAACATACCCAGGTCTAGGATAGTCTGTTTCCTAGCTCTCTTCTTTCAGGGTTGTGTCTGAATCAGTTGATCCATAATATGTGTTGATGCATTTGCTTCAAAATTGGACTGGATTTTGTAGTTCAAGCCGCATCTCCTACTGTGACAGAAAAAAATCATTTTCTGCATCTGCAAAGTATAAGTGGTTATTTTCTTTGAATGCTTTTGTTTCTTCATAAGATAATTTTGACAACAAAAAGTTATCTGCATTGCATTTTGCTTAGATGCTCTAAACTCAGTTCCATTGTCATACTGAGATGGAAGGGTTCTTCACCTCTGTGTCCTTAGTTCCACTACATACCAATACTAGTTTTCTCTGGTGTGTAAGTAGTATGAATGGTGTTTCCAACAAATATTGACCAAAACTTTTAATTCTTAAATATAATATCGGCACCCAATTGCCCACCATTGAGGACATCTACCATAAACGCTGCCTGGGCAGGGTGAAAAGCATTATCAGGGATGCATCTCTCCCTAACCATGGACCTTTTGCTCTCCTCCCATCCGGTAGGCACTACAGGAGCCTCTGCTCCCGCACCAGCAGGCACAGGAAGAGCTTCTTCCTTGAGGCTGTGACCCTGCTGAACCTCTCATCACAGCACTAAGCAGTATTGCATCCGTATTGTACTGTCTCAGTACTTTTATATTTGTGTGCTCTAGCACTTTTTTTATTCACAGTTGTTTTGTAAATAACACTATTCTTTGCATATCTGGTCAGATGCTAAATGCATTTCATTGGCTTTGTATCTGTACTCGGCACAATGACAATAAAGTTGAATCTAACCTAATCTAATCACCAAAATTGTAGATTTGGTCAGAGTGCATGATCTTTAAACAATAGGATTATGTCCATTGGCCATGATGTGTTAATCATTGCCCCAAATTCGCAGTTAGAAACATCATGAACAAGTGCCTGTGGCTTTTCAGACTGACTCCCTGCTGACATTCATGCATTTTACTGATCTTTCTCCTGCTATCAAAGTGCCATGTGTTTTCTTTTAATAGATAATAAAGTCAACACTGTAGAGTGGTGCAGCTGAACAGAAACCTGGCGTATCGTACCTAGAAATGATAGTAGCTGATTAATATTTTCACATTTTCTGCATCTAATGGCATCAATTTTCTCTTTTACTGGCTGCAACCCTGTTTTGTTTGGTCATGGACCAAAATATATCTGCTCCTCCTCCATGAAGGCATGACGTTACATTGATGAAATCTTCTGAAGACTTCCTCGTCCATGCAGGTTTTTCTCCTCTATGGCAGTTTCAGGTGGAAAGCACAAGCAAAGCTAGACCCCTGCAGCAGGGAGGGGTGGAATAAGCTTGGTGCTGATTTTACTCTCTGCTGGCACTTGGTAAATGGGTACAATGCCTGGTGGGTGTTCAAGGTCAAATAGCTGTCTTCACCCACTTTAAGATGGGTATAGGCAAAAGATTGATCTAATTTAGTGAAGATTTTTACTCCTGCTAATTCGGCGTTCACATCTTTAGGCGCTGGCAGTGGATGATGTTCATTATCCAGTGTTAATGTGGCATTTGCAGAGCTGAGCATTCCTACCTACCTGAAGTACTGCCAATCACTGGGAATAATAAAAGGGCAGACCTCTGAAGATTGCAGAGCAGGTACAAAGGTGACATTTGGAATACTTTCTTGGCAAATGCCATCCTTGGATTGTATGAGACAGTCAAGTATAAGTTTAAGGTGAGAGGGGAGAGATTTAATAGCAACTTGAAGGGCAACTTTTTTACCCAGATTTTGGTCAGTATATGGAATGAGCTGCAGAGTAAATGCTTGAGGCAGACACATGAACATCATCTAAAGGTAGTTGAATAGGCACATGGATAGGAAACATCTAGAACTGTATGGACCAAAGGTGGCCAGACTTAGATGGGAATCTTGACTGGATTTACCAATTGAGCTGGAGGGCCTCATTTCCATCTTGTATGCCTCTATGACTCGATGACAACCAGTGTGTAGTTCCGATCATCATGTTATGGAAAGGATGTGATAAAGGGAGTTCAGGGCAGATTTTTATAAGGATGTTGTCATGTATGAAGACATTTGATTATGAGGAAAGATCGGCAAAGTTGCAGATGTAAGTAGGGGAGGAATTTATGGATCAAAAGAGACGTATAAGAGATTTTAGAAAGGTTTATAAAATTATGAGAGAAATACTGAGATGAGAAGGAATAGGAATAGATTTTGTTTACTTTCAAGTAGAAATCAATTGTCAGGGGCATAAATTTAAAGTAACAGATAAAAGTATTAGAGAGGAACAGAGGGGAAACATATATTTGACCAAAATGGCTGGGGTTTAGAACACAAAAACTCACAATGTAATTAAAAAGCTGTATATCCTGCTATAAATAACCTTTAATGTTTTGATTTTGCTCCATTTATTCTTTGACCAGTTATTTCTTAGTCATGGTCAGCTGTTTGGAAGCTTGTAACTTGAAGTTCAGTTACAAGTTGTCACATGCAGCAATGCTGGTTGCTATAGGTTACCAAGATTGCTACTAGAACTATTTAAAAAGAAAATGATGCGTATACATATAGGGGCAACACAGTAGCATAGCAGTTAGCGTAACAGCATCAGTGATCTGGGTTCAATTCCCACTGCTGTCTGTAAGAAATCTGTACATTCTCCTAGTGACCACATGGGTTTCCTCCAGGTGCTCTGGTTTCCTCCCATATACAAAGACATAGGGGTTAGTAGGTTATGCACTGAGGACATTATCATGACTCTACCAACTATGAAGTCTGCCACATGTTTTAGTGTTTTATTAGTAAGCATCATATTAATAATTAATTATTAATTATTAAGCTGTTTCTCACTTCTATGAAGTGTATAAATAGAGCAGAAAGTTAAAAACTGTTTCCACTACCATGAAGCTCTGAAACCAGGGTGCACATATTTTAAAGCAATTGTTTAGAAATAAAGATTTGATTATACAGGTTAACTGAATGTTACTGTTAGAGTGAGTTTTTTTTGGGTAGATGATTTGTTAACACTTAAATGACTTTGGCCACCAGACTTCTATTTTAACTGTTTGACAAAGGACTGTGGATTGAGTCCACCACAATGGGCTTCCTAAGAGGTGTGAATACCAGATGCTTCTGGCACCATAGTTTGACCAGATGCTGTAGTTTCAAAGACAGTATTATCTATACATTATAAATATTAATTATCTTCTATGTTAGCACATAAAATGCCAAATAAATGTAATATGGATTGAACTAAAGGTTGTGGATACCAACCCAGACATGTTGGTGTCGGAAGGAAAGGATGAAATCCGAAGGTGTGATGTTTGTATGTAACTTCAAAAGGAAGCATTGTCTATAACTTCTTAAGTAGCGATTGCCTTTGTGTTTAGCATATAAATATTGAGCCCACATTTGAGCTAGCAGACCTTTCTGCGGAAAGCGTCTCAGTACGTAGATGCCTGCTGTACCTCGTTGTGTCGAATAAAGAAGCTGCTTTGTATCTACCAGTGACTCTGTCTCTCCAGTAGTTTCATCCACGCTTCAACAGTTACCACGAAGAATAGGATGGCCATGGATGTGGAGGACACACATGTCGCAACAGGTGGTTCTCTTCCGTACCTGTTAAACAGTGGCTGAGAGCTGCAGTGCTCAGCAGGTATCTGAATTGTCTCGCCCTGGATGCATTCTGAGTACTATTCCCTATCAGTGTGCTCCGAGTTCTGCCGGATATCAGGATTCCATGATGCTCATGAAGCGAAGCATAAAAAGAGACCAGTCTTCAAGTGGATGATCGGGTGAATCTAAATGGAAGCAATGTGTGCTTTATCCAGAAGGAAGATGCACATGTCATGGGGACTATAAGAAATGCAAGAGAACACTTAAGAAGGAAATCAAGAGGGCTAAAAGAAAATACGAGGTTGCTCTAGCAGGCAAGGTGAAGGAAAATTGTAAGGTCTTCTACAGATATATTAAGAGCAAAAAGATAGTAAGGGACAAAATTGATTCTATGGAAGATCTGAGTGGTAATTTATGCGTGGAGCCGAAAGAGATGTGAGGAGATCTTTAATGGATTTTTTGCATCTGTATTTACATGGTAGAAGGATGCAGAGTCTACGGATGTGAACCAATGCAGCAGCGAGGTCACAGATTACAGAGGAGGGGGTGTTTTCTGCCTTGAGGCAAATTAGAATGGATAAATCCCCAGGACCTTACAATGTCTTCCCTCTGACCCCGTGGGAGACTAGTGCAGAAACTGCAGGGGCCCTCACAGAGATATTTAACACATCCTTAGCCTCCTGTGAAGTGCTGGAGGATCAGAGGATAGCTAATGTTGTTATGTTGTTTAAGAAAGGCTGTAAGAATAAGCCAGGAAGTTATAGACTGGTGAGCCTGCCATCAGTAGTGGGAAAGTTTTGGAAGGTATTCTAAGGCACCAGACGTCAGTGGTTGGGAAGTTGTTGGAGTCGATTGTCAAGGATGAGGTTACAGAGTACCTGGAGGCATATGACAAGATAGGTAGAACTCAGCATGGATTCCTTAAAGGAAAATCCTGCCTGACAATCCTATTACAATTTTTTGAGGAAATTACCAGTAGGCTAGACAAGGGAGATGCAGTGGATGTTGTATATTTGGATTTTCAGAAGGCCTTTGACAAGGTGCCGCACATGAGGCTACTTAACAAGATAAGAGCCCATGGAATTACAGGAAAGTTACATACGTGGATAGAGCGTTGGCTGATTGGCAGGAAACAGAGAGTGGGAATAAGGGGATCCTATTCTGGTTGGCTGCCGGTTACCAGTGGTATTCCACAGGGATCAGTGTAGGGGCCACTTCTTTTTACATTGTACATCAACGATTTGGATTATGGAATAGATGGCTTTGTGGCTAAGTTTGCTGATGATACGAAGATAGGTGGAGGGGCCGGTAGTGCTGAGGAAACGGAGAGTCTGCAGAGAGACTTGGATAGATTGGAAGAATGGGCAGAGAAGTGGCAAATGAAGTACAATGTTGGAAAGTGTATGGTTATGCACTTTGGCAGAAAAAATAAATGGGCAGACTATTATTTAAATGGGGAAAGAATTCAAAGTTCTGAGATGCAACGGGACTTGGGAGTCCTCGTACAGGATTCCCTTAAAGTTAACCTCCAGGTTGAGTCAGTAGTGAAGAAGGCGAATGCAATGTTGGCATTCATTTCTAGAGGAATAGAGTATAGGAGCAGGGATGTGATGTTGAGGCTCTATAAGGCGCTGGTGAGACCTCACTTGGAGTACTGTGGGCAGTTTTGGTCTCCTTATTTAAGAAAGGATGTGCTGACGTTGGAGAAGGTACAGAGAAGATTCACGAGAATGATTCCGGGAATGAGAGGGTTAACATATGAGGAACGTTTGTCCGCTCTTGGACTGTATTCCTTGGAGTTTAGAAGAATGAGGGGAGACCTCATAGAAACATTTCGAATATTAAAAGGCATGGACAGAGTGGATGTGGCAAAGTTGTTTCCCATGATGGGGGAGTCTAGTACGAGAGGGCATGACTTCAGGATTGAAGGGCGCCCTTTCAGAACAGAAATGGGAAGAAATTTTTTTAGCCAGAGGGTGGTGAATCTATGGCATTTGTTGCCACAGGCGGCAGTGGAGGCCAAGTCATTTAAGGCAGAGATTGATAGGTATCTGAGTAGCCAGGGCATCAAAGGTTATGGTGAGAAGGCGGGGGAGTGGGCCTAAATGGGAGAATGGATCAGCTCATGATAAAATGGCGGAGCAGATTCGATGGGCCGAATGGCCTACTTCTGCTCCTTTGTCTTATGGTCTTATATCTAAGTATTTGAATAGACAGGGAGTTATTGGGGCAGTTAATATGGCTTTGTGCATTGTAAGTCATGTCTAACCAGCCTTAAGAGCTTTTAAGCAGGTCTCCTGTACTTTTGCACCAGTTTGTTTCCCACCTGAGCATGCCCATTTCCAGTTAATTTTAACAAGTAAGAAGTCATAGGAACATAAAAGGAGAAAAACTGTTAGAAGAAAAAGATATGGCGTTTTAGAACAAATGTGTAAGTAGCAATCAAATTGGAGATAATGGAGGCAGTCGATGGTGCTTAACCCTTTCATCTTAATGATGACTACAATTGGATAGATTTATCCTTTAGGTACTTAGCTGGTAATTTGATATCCCTGTAGTCTATTCAGTAAATGAATTAAAATAAATGTGCACTAAACACTAGGCAAATGTTTATTTAATTTTTATTTTATCGACTCATTTAATAAATGATGCTCAGAGGCAGTAGAAAGAGATCAATTGATTTAATTCAAACTGAAATCAAACGCTGAAATGATGGCTCAGTGTTTAAGTAATAGATATTACCATCTTATATATACATGCTTTGTGTAAACATGCTGCTAACTTCAGGTGAACCCTAACTTCTGATTCTGTCTATACACTGTGCCTCAGTTAATGCTCAAAATCTATCCTCAGGAATGGGAGCACTAACAAAACTTGAGGTGCAGAAGCTGCCTACGAGGGCTCGTGTCGGGCAGTGTAGCTACTGTTATGTACCCCAAACTGGGTTGCCAAACCAGCAGAAATGAACCACTCATTGGAGTCTGGATTACTAGGAACTAATGAAGTTTTATTAAAGAAATAAGTAACACAGTACTCTAATCGTAAGGATATAAATGCAACAGGTTATGAATGATAATACACACATGTATACAGAACTAGAGTAATAGGAATCAAACCAAGCTCCATCGCAGTCTAGGGGTAAAATGATCAGTCTTAAGTGACGCAGAGTTCAGTACAGTTCGCAGTAATCGCTGTTGTGCAGTTGGAGAGAGAGATTCAGGCAGACCTTTGATGTTCTTCGCAGTTGGTTTCGGGTGGACCATTTTATGTCTTCTATCCCGCTGTGGTCACCAACTGTGACCCCTCCGTTCTGGATACAACCGTTCTTCCGCGGTGAACCCGGCACCCAGGCAAGGGTGGACACACACACCAGGTTCCCACCGATCGTACCTTTGCGAACCTGTTCTTTTTATCCCCCTGCTAGGGTATCGCCTGTCCATCAAACTTCAAACAGTTCAGGTTCAAAGCAACCGGTCTGTCAATATTCTGAATTGCGTTTCTTTTCTGTTATCTCTCTCCTCTCTCATTAACATTTTGAATGTCTCTCCATTGTCTCCCTTACCTCTCTCATTAGCATCAATCGTCTGATAACTTGGTTTGTCATCACACTACTCAGCATTGAGATACGGCTTAGTATCCCTGTTACTTACCTGTGCCCTGAAATTAAGTCCAACGGCTCCGTGTGTATATGTTTACAGATACTTAAAACACAAAGCAAACTGAGTACAGGTTAGTGTTCAGGCAGCACCTCATCAGTGTATTGGTGGACTTCTTGGTTCCTATAGCTACATTTATTACCTTTTGCTGAAGGTGATCGTAGCTGCTGTCTTCCTCCCCCCCGCCCTCCATCTCTGTGATCACCACTGAGTTTGTCAGTGGAGAGAAATCTCTGGTTTGTGGAAAGCCATGCAGGTAGAGAGAGAGAGCTTCCATCACATTGAACAGGTGATGACGAGAGAGACAAAAGGCTCTGACTATACACGGGACAGGCGCTGACAATTCCTGCTGAAGCCTTCATTTGCCTGCCAGCCAGTGTGGAATCCTGATGTCACATAACAGTGTTCAGTAGCACACAGCCCATTCCAGCTCACCACACCTCGTACGAACTCTCTGCACATGCATCTCCACTGGGGTCTTTCCATCAAGAAGTCCAAGGTCCAGTTACAGAGAGGAATGCTGAGTCCCAATGAGGACAATTTACCCACCAGCCTCTGATGGATGATCAGGTTAAAACGCTGAGCTGAATTCAATAAACAACATCCTGAAGCATGAGGTATCGTTCTCTAGGGACAAGACGTAGTGGAGGGCCGAGGCAATGGCATCATCATTTTGGACCAGTTTGAACAGTAGGTGAACTGGAAAGGGTGCAATGTAGCTGGAAGGTAGGATTTTATATGATCTATTACCAGCACAGATGGAAAGCTTGCAAGGGAGCCGGCTGGATTCGAACTTGGGAGCCTTCGCTCCGAAGTCCAGCGCTGATGCCACTACGCCACCAGCAGGCTACTTCTCACAATGGCAGGAGAGAATTCTTCTGATTCATCTTTTGGGTTACAGGCATTGCAGGCAACATATATTGACACATTAAATTGCCCATGCCAAACTGATGGTGAGCCATATCCTTGAGCTGCCACAGTCCTTCACAATTCTGTTGAGTGTGGAGTTCCAGGATTTATGTACAATGAACATGAAGGGACAGCAATATATTTGCAAGGGAGGATGGGGCTGATTTTCAGGGGAAACTGCAGCTTCTCATTACAGCTATTAGCCTTGTCTAATTAGAGGTTCAGGTTAGGAAGCTGCTGCTAGATTAGCCTAGACAAATCACTGTGGTAATAAATTGGTTTATTATTGTAATGCTTACCAGTGGAAAAACTTTGTTTTGCATGCCATCCATGCAGATCACTTCATTACAACCGTGCATTGAGGTAGTACAAGGGAATATAAAGATAGGGAATTACAAGTCCATGGAAGCATCAGCTCAGTCTGGGAAATTTCCTACATCGCAGCAATGGCTGCATTAAATCCGAAATGAGCTATATTGGTTGTAAAGTGCCTTGAGATTGTGAGAGGCACTACTAAAATCTAATTCTTTCTTTTACACAACATACTAGCTTTCAGTAGTTCATACATCTGGTCACCCGGTCCCTCTGAGCACATTGTTCATCATCTAAAAAAGATTTTATTTTTCTATTCCTCCAACTAAAATTAATACCCTCATTTCCCCTTCCATCATGCTCCATTTGTTTCCTTCA
Source organism: Mobula birostris (assembly GCF_030028105.1). NCBI lineage: Eukaryota > Metazoa > Chordata > Chondrichthyes > Myliobatiformes > Myliobatidae > Mobula > Mobula birostris. The sequence continues at coordinate 8,733,504 of NC_092400.1, read as the reverse complement.
TGTTGCTCAATTAACTAGAGACTTTCACCTTGCAGACCCTTATCGCACACTTCTGTATTTAGCTTTGTGCTGTTAGCAATTGGTTGCCTTGCACTCAACCATTTCATCTGAGTCATTAACATAGATTATAAGTTTTTGAAGCGTCAGTACTGATCATTATGAACCTCTCACTAATAACATCCTTCTAATTGGAGAGTGGCCCATTTCTCAGTTTACAGTGATAAATCAGTTCTTTATCCTTGCAAATAATTTCACTCAACCTAGTGTGCAATTATTTTATGTAACCTTTCATGTTTCATCTTATCAAGTGCTTTTAAAAAATCAATATTATACATCCATTGGCTCTCCCATTATCTGCCCTGCCTGTTGCATCCTTGAAAAAGGAGACTTCATCCACTCTAACAGCCATTTGCATTCTTAAGAAATTGTTTTTCGACTTCTTTCCCTCATAAAAGCATGCTGCTGTGCCTCAACTCCTTTGATAATAGGTTCCAGTGTTTTCTCAACAACTAATGGCAGACTAGTGAGTTGACATGTCCCAATATCTTCATTCACTCTTTTCAGGAATAATGATGTTGCATTTGCCGCTTTTCAACCCATGAAGGTCCTTTTGGAATCTAGAGGACTTTGCAAGGTCATTAGTAATAATCTGTGTGGCTGCTTACTCTAAAACCCCAGGAATTAGGCCATCGGGTCCGTTCATTTCTTCATGATTTATACTAATAATTTTAATTTATCCCCTTTTATTAGATCTTGGTTGCCTCAATATTTCTTGGGCGTTTATTGTGTTTCAGGCACAAAATATTTGTTTAAAATCATCAGGTATTTCCTTGTATTGAATGGATCATTCAATTCACCCATGGAACTCAGTGTGTCGGTGGGATCTCCTGACTTTGTAATAGCACACGGTCCTTCCTACTAGCAATCCTGACAGGGCCAGTATGACTCAGAATGATGGAGAACAGGACAACATTGAGATTATTGTACTTCTGTTGGATAATTTCAAGGATATTGTATTTTTGGACTGATTTTATTTACACTATATATTTATATAAAACTGTAAGCTAAAATAATGTTTTTTTATATATAAGTAGCCATTTCCTCTAATAAGCCCTTCTACAAATTAAGTCTAAGTCCCTTAAAGGATAGGGTTCTTGTAATTTTATATACTTAAGTTACATCACCCTTGAGCCTCCATTTTTCCAAAGGAAACACCCAAGACTAGAAAATCTTGTGTCATAACTAATTAGAAAGAAAAATAGAGGGTTACGGGGATTATATGGGTTGGCACAACATTGAGGGCCGAAGGGCCTGTACTGTGCTGTAGTGTTCTATGGTTCTATGTACTTCCAGAGCCAGCAGCTTCCTTGTAAAATGAATCTACACCCTCTTTAGCGCTTTCACATTTTTTCTGTGGCCTAATTAATGTTTTATATAATTCTAGATGACCTCTTGTCTTGGCTACAGTCAAAAGAAAAAGAATTTTGGGATATATATTGTATACATTTCTCTGACATTGAATGTACCTATTGAAACCTATTGAAAAAAGCAGGTAATCCATATGTCCTTTTAAGCAGCTTGCTTACTGGTCCTTGTTAACAATGAGACATTTGTTCAAATACTTAAACATATAATATTCCTCTCCACGCTTGTGGTGCATTGGGCAGCCACCTTGCTGTTTCTGTAGCATTTTGTTGACTGCTTTTTACGAGGCCGAGTTACTAGCCTGACATTCAAACCCACACGGACGGTAGATGTAGTAGAACACCATAAGGATCTGCCATTGAGAGGAGGAAAGTCAAGGGGAAATGGGATACTAGTCTTAGTTACGTCTGACCACACCACCAACACTCTTAGTCCCCCAAAGGACAACACAGATTGTGTCACATGATTCAAATGACCAAAGTGACTTCAAGGCATGGAATCACCAGATTACAGACATTAACACGTCTGTCTCTGCTGTACACAGCTGAATAGGCATTCTGAGGCTCAGCAGTGCAGTCTGAAATACACAGCGCACCAAATATCCTGCTGCCATTGTCAAGGCATGCATCATTACCTTGATTTTATAGTGGACACCCTCTAATTCATTTCTCAATGGTAATTGGCTTTGGGATTTGCTTTCCTGTTTTAATGGAAGTTAAAATGGATTGTAGGTTGCACACTGTTGCTGCAACCCTGTCAGTAAGATATAGTGATCATTCTATAGGTTGGTAGTAGCATGTACAGGGCAGATAGAGGGTAAATGTCAGTAGTGTTAAGCCGAAAGAAACTGGTCCAATTTTGCAATGGATGGAACTCTACTGAAAGTGATTGATTTTGTATTAAACCTTCACAAAACAACATTCCTGCAATTCTAAACAAAACTCTGTGTTTCATGAACCACTCACAAAATACTGGAGGAGTTCAGCAGGTCAGGCAGCATCTATGGACATGAATAGACAGTCGACGTTTCGAGCTGAGACCCTTCTTCGTGCTCCAGTTTCTAGGCTAACATGTTCTCATTGTCACGAATTCAGAACGATTTTACTGGAGGTGCTAATTTGTTCTGTGGAATGTGCTCATTATCCAAATTATCACAAGCATGAGAAAATCTGCACAGAAGCTGGAAATCCAAAGCAATGCACACAAAATGCTGGAGAAACTCAGCAGGTCAGGCAGCATCTATGGAAAAGAGTAAACAGTCGACGTTTCAGGCTGAGACCCTTCATCAGGACTTAACCAAATCATGTGCATTTTTTTGTGGTTTTAAAAACTATAACAATGGAAAACATTCACTCAGTATTCAATCTATGCTCAAGAGGCAGTAATATTTCCTTCATTTTTGTTGTTATCTTTAGCGAGAACTGGCTGTATCTCCAAGTAAAACAGTGCATAAATTGTTGCTATTAAATAGAGGCAAGGTTAAGTTTTCTCAAGATTGTCAGTGATAGTGTCCATCACATGAGTTTGAATGGCATCTTAACATTTTAATTCTTTGCACACATTGTTCCTTTTATTGCTCAGAAGCAGCTTGGTTTTTCCAAAACAGTGTTTAGCTTTCAGATTGCAACAAGGAAGCGGAACTGACAGATAGTTAGTGATTCAGTCAACGTCTCCTGTCAGTAAGAGAAATTTCAGAGTGAAGTTTGAATTCTTCAGATGAAACTTTTATAAGTCAGGAGGGAAGGACTCTTTTTTTAATTTTATATGTTGGAAGCAGGCAGAACGTTGAAAATGATGCTATTGTCAGCGGAGTAGACTTTCATTGTGTGATTTTAACCCTTAGTAAAAAAAATAAAATGTGTTTGGAGTATATTTTAGGGCCAGGCAGCAACTGTGGAAAAGGAACCATGTTTACACTTCCGGTCGAAAAATTTTCAAAAGTTTGGGAAAAAGTACAGGTTTTGTAAAAATAGATGCATGCAAGAAATGTAAGATTTCACAGCAGCAGTGAACTTATTCTGGGTTGATAATTGATAATGCTTGGCTCATTGATCAGGTCAGTGGCTTTCTCAGCTCACTAATTCTGTTCGTTAATCGTAGCCCTGCATTCAGTGAAAGTTAAGCAACTACTTCAGTAGTTGCTCAAAGGCAAATTCACACCACTACAACTCTCCTTTATTTTGGAGCTTCTTGTTAGTGGACGTCACAAGCTGGATTTCCAGTAGGTAACTGAATACTATAACATTTCCTTCATTCCTTCCACCATCTCCAATGGGTTCCCACCACCAACCACATCTTTCCCTTCCCCCCACTTTCTGCTCTCCACAGGGATTGCTCCCAACACGATTCCCATGTTTACTTGTCCCTCTCCACTGATCTTCTTCCTGGCACTTATCCTCGCAAGCGGAACAAGTGCTACACCGGCCCCTACAGCACCTCCCTCACTACCATTCAGGGCCCCAAACAGTCCTTCCAGGTGAGGTGACACTTCACGTGTGAGTCTTTCAGGGTTATCTACTGTATCTGGTGTTCCCGGTGTGGCCTGCTGTATATTGATGAGACTCGACATAGACTGGGAGACTGCTTTGCCGAGCACCTATGCTCTGTCCGCCAGAAAAAGTCGGATCTCCCAGTGGCCACCCATTTTAATACTACCTCCTATTCCCATTCCAACATGTCTGTCCATGGCCTCTGCTTCTGCCACGATAAGGCCATACATTATATTCCGTCTGGGTAGCCTCCAAGCTGATGGCATGACCATCGATTTCTCAAATTTCTAGTAATAGCACCCCCCTCTCCTTCACCATTCCCATTTCCCTCTCTCACATTATCTCCTTACCTACCCATCACCTCCCTCTGGTGCTCCCCCCCTTCCCTTTCTTCCATGGCTTTCTGTCCTCTCCTAGCGGATACCCCCTTCTCCAGCCCTTTATCTCTTCCGCCAATTGACTTCCCAGCTCTTTATTCACCCCCCCCCCCCCCCAGTTTCACCTACTACCTTGTATTTCATGCCCCCACCCTCTTTCTCGGACCTCATCTTTTTTCTCCAGTCCTGATGAAGGGTCTCGGTCAGAGTGTTTCCTCTCTTCCATAGACGCTGCCTGGCCTGCTGAGTTCTCCAGCATTTTGTGTGTGTTGCTTTGGATTTCCAGCATCTGCAGATTTTCTCCTGTTTATATTTCCTTGACTCTTCATTTCTTTTGCTCGGGTGGCAAAATGAATATTCTTAGTAGTTATAGTGATGTCTATTGGACCACTGTTACACAGAAATATTTAATTCTGCAGCAGGAGTAGACGAAACAAAGCCATCATGTGTGCTTTTTTTGGAGCGGCAGGGTTGGCTTTTAGTAACAGCTGGGACTTCAGCATGCTGCTTACTATCTTTCCATGAAAAGCACTGATGAGTGTTGGAGAAGGTGTGGCTCCAAGGAGGCAAATTATTTCCATATTTTTTGGGATTGCCCTAAATTAAGTTTATATTAGGAAGGTATACACAGAACATTAGTTAAGGTATTTAAGACTCAGATACCTCTGGACTTTGAGACTGTCTGCTTGGGGCATGTATTGTTTTTGGAACAGAAGAAAGATATAAAGCTGTTGCAGGCCCTTTTAGCAGCAAGGAAGAAATCAGTCACCAGAAAGTGGTTAAATCCAACATCACCTACATTAGAAGATTGGCATGAGATCATTTTGGAAATACTTAAAATGGAAAAGATAACCTACTCTCTGAGAATTCAAAAGGAAAATTTTTATCATGTTTGGAATAAATGGATTGAATTTATAACCCCAGAGTGAGCAGACTTTAGATGACTCTCCTAATGGATTATACTGTTTGTCTCACCAACATAGTAATAGTGTTAATGTAAGCACCCTTGGCTTGAATGGTTACTGTTCTTTTTTTTGGAAAATGTGGAATTAACGCAAGTAAAGAAAAGATCTGGGGAAATTTTGGACCAGAAAGAAATGGACCAGAAGAGATACATGAAAATTAGTATTCAACCACTATTATTAATATTTTTTATAACAACTATTATCATTATTTAGTTTAATAGAGTGGAATTACAATTGAACATAAACATCTATTTGAGTGCATTATTATTTTCTATATTATCTCAATGTGCACTTGTGAATGTACAAATTAATATAGATTTACTCACATAAAATTGAAAAGGTTATATATGTAAAAAAAAAGTTTGTTTATTACTTGCAAATACCTTATCCAAATAAAAAGATAAAATTAAAAAAGAAGAAAAGCATTGATGAGACACCACATGTTGTCTAACATTAAAACTGACCATTGAGAGTCATCGTTGGAGTCTGAAGAGCACATTTCCCAGCAGTTTACAATCAAGAACAACTGGATTGTAATCCTCCCTTCACAGAAATTGGGAACCAAGCTTAGTTTTCAGGAAATTGTCCTCTCCTGCTTGGGAAGAAGCTATAGTTACTCAGCTCTGACTTCAAAGTTCAAAGTCCAAAGTTCAAAGTAAAATTTATTATCAGAGTACACGTATGTCACCACATACAACCCTGAGATTCATTTTCCTGCGGGCATACTTACCCAATCTATAGAACAGTAACTGTAAACAGGATAGAATAGCAAAGCACAGGACACATTTTTAAGGACAATTCTGGCCTCAAAATCATAATCAATCTGATTAGGTTGAGTCAAAAAGGGAGGCCGTAAGTTCTTGAACTGTTTCATTTCAAGTGGCTTCAGCTAGATGGGACTAGTTCAAATTGAACCTCATCATATTATGATTGGGGTCTTGCTTTATTGCAAATACCTGGTAAATTGTTATTGAATAATTTATATGTTAAACATTGGCACTACAGTCAAGCACACAGACACAAAAATCAGGCTAGGTTGCTGTCAAGAATTTTCTGTGTATGGTTATTGCACTGCAAGTTATAATTATTTGCATTCAAAACAGCACCATATGGCAATTTTTAAAGATTTTATTAAAGCTAACCGTCTGAGCAAGCAGTTCAGTGGAGTGCTGTTTGATTTAGTTGTTACAATGTTAATATCAGCTACCAAATGTTTACAAGGTAAACTTTATGAGGACTTATTCTCCTTGGTACCTGACTAAAACAGTAATTTTTCTTGTAGTCTCTGAAGCATTATTTTAGAAATGAATTTTATAAATGAAATACTTTGTACTTTGTTTAGATAAATTGATTTAATATTGAACTCAAGTTTGAAAAATGCTTGGTAGTAATTTTATGAGAAATTAAGAAGCTGTAATAAATGCTTTGACTAGAGGAACATAAATAAGGCAAAGTAAAGTGAATAAATGAGATAGAGAAAATACTGTGATCTTTGATTCTACTTTACATTGCATCCATATTTGTGGAAAACAGAAAGCTAGTATTAGAGCAGACTCTGCCTGAAACAGGTGGGATCTCTGTTTGAATATTAAACCAATCTCTGTGCATTAGCTGCATGCAAAATCCCAACTAAATATCCATACGTTTTTCATTTACCACATAGCGTATGGTAAATGGTAAGCATATGGACATCGATTGAGAAAATTTAAGAAAGCTTGTTAGGCACTCTTAAGATACTTTCTCCGTTTTCAGTTGGTTCTGCTTTCTTAAATTCAGGGTGCAGCACCACTGGCGAAGCTTAAAAGACCGTGTCTATCAATGATTCTTATCAGAAGAACATGGTGGTGGGTTTTGCTTTGAGAGGAGTCTGTGTGTCCTTGTGCATACGTACAGGCACTGCAGCTAGTTGGGAAAACTGCTGTTATTACTAGAGGAATTGAACACGAAAATGAGAAGGTTAATATTTCACATTTGGAGAGAACTGGAGAGACCACATCTGAGGTTTTGTGCGTATTATTGGTTTCCTTATTTACAAAAGTGTCTTAATGCAGTGGAAGTCATTCTGAGAAGGCTCTCTAGTTTGATACATGGAATGGAGAGATTGTTGTATGAGGAAAGGATCAGCAGCCTAGGCTTGTATCCACTGGAGTTTAGCAGATGAAGAGGGGGTAACTTGATTGAAACAAATAAGATCCGGAAGAGTCTTGACAGGAAAGTTCCTCTTGTAGGAGAATCTAGAGCTAGTGGTAACTTGAGAAGCAAGGGATAAGCTATTTAGCCTAGTGATGAGACACTTTTTTTTGTTCTCTTTGGGCTCTGATTCCAAAGGTGTTGATGTTTTGAGAGACTTTGAATATTTTTAAAGCAGAGATATACTTAGGAAAGAAAGATGGTGAAAGATTGCTATGGGTATAGTGGGAAGCGGAGTTGTGGTTACAGTCAGGTCAGCTGCAATTTTATTAAATGCTGGAGCAGGCTTGAGTGGCTGAGTATTTCCTACTCCTACTTCATAAAATCTTTTTTTAAATTGACACTTTATGGAGAAGCTGCTGCAGGAGCTGAAAAAATGGGGATTAGTATCCAGGTGGGGATTGTCTGTGATGTGAAGGAGAACTTGGGGGAAGTGGATTCCTCATGCACCTGCTCCCCTTGTTCTTCTAGGCAGTAGATGCCATGAGTTTGGGGAGGTGCGGTTAACCACGCGTTCCAGATTGCGATTCGCATACTCACAGGTCATGCTGAGTGAAAGTGAGGGGAATACGTATTGAAGAGTAGGATGTTAATTAAGTGAATAATGTTGTCCTAGATGATGTGATTTTCTTGAGTGTTATTGCAGTTGCACCCAACTGCTAAATCCTGATGTACTTTGAATAATTGATGCCATTTTACGTTGTTATGAGCATTATAATGTTTTCCAGAGGAAATCTCACATCCACATCAGGGGCTATTAGCTTTCCTCTGGGCAAGTTTTCTGTCTCTAATACAGGCAGTACACGAATCTAGAGGGTATCAGTAAGATAGAAAAGTCCTGACCTAATGTAGTGCTGCTTGCTTCCTCAGTAGCTTCAACACCAAGACCACTAGACTCAAAAACAGTTACTTCCCCAACCCGTCAGGCTGATCAATGCCTCAGAAGTTCAAAGTTCAATGTAAATTTATTATCAGAGTATATATATGTCACCATTTACAGATTCATTTTCTTGCAGGCATAGTCAATAAATCAATAGAATAATAACTATAACAGAAACTGTTTAAGATGGTGATGCCCAGTGGCTACTTACCAGCAGCAAAAAATAAAACAAAGAAAACTATTAATAGCACTTTATTGAGAATGATCACTGCTAACAGTGGAGAGGGGAGCAGAGGTGAGACATGGTCGAGGCAAGGGGATGGGGTCGGTAGGGTCGAAGCAGAGTCGAAGGGTCCCTGAGACCATGGAAAGTCCCAAAGTCTGATCGATTTAAGTGCCAGGCTGAATTGAAAAGGTCGAGTATGAGGGCTTCAGAGCAAGGAATGACCTGATTTAAGCACCGGGCCAGATTGAAAAGGTCAGGGTGTCGGGACCAGAGGCAAGGCGAGGTCCGGTTCTGCTCAGTTCTGCTTGTTGCCCTGCGGCGTTTACTCAGCTCTGTGCTGAACCGAAGCTGTACTTGCTTTGGCCGCAGTGATGCCTGGCTTCGTGTCTGTGGTATCGTGACTTTTACTTAGCTCTGTGATGAACTGAGGCTGTAGACTGCTCTGGCTGCGGGGATGCCTGGCTTCGTGTCTTTTGTAAAACTCCACTTCTGATGCTATTTGCTTACTTTTATTGTTTGCATGATTTGCTTTTCTTTCCTCTCAACGCATTGGGTGTTTGACGGTCTTTTTTTAAAGAGAATCTTTTGGGGTTTCTTTACTTTGTGGCAGTCTGTAAGGGGACGAATCTCAAGGTTGTATAATCTATACATACTTCTATAATAAATATACTTTAAACTTTGAACTTTGAATCAATGAATGATCAAACCAACGGGCATTCAACTAGTTTGCAAAAGATAACAAACTCTGCAAATACAAAAAGAACAAAATAATAATAATAAATAAATAAGCCATAAATATCGAGAGCGAGAGGAGGAGTCCTTGAAAGTCGTTCCATTGTAAGAATAGTTTAGTGATGGGGCAAGTGAAGTTAAGTGAAGTTATCCCCTTTGGTTCAAAAGCCCATGGTTGAGAGGTAGTAACTGTACCTGAGCCTGGTGATGTGAGCCCTGAGGCCCCCCTACCTTCTTCCTGATGACAGCAGCGAGATGAGTGCCTGCCCTGGGTGGTGGGTGACCCTGATGATGGATGCTACCTCCCTGCAACAACATTTCATGTAGATGTGCTCAATGGTGGGGAGGGCCATATCCACTACTTTTTGAAGGAGCTCCCGTTCCATGGCATTGGTGTTTCCGTCGCAGGCTATGATACAGCCAGTCAATATACTCTCCACTACACATCTGTAGAAGTTCGTAAGAGCTTTAGATGTCATGCCATGTAATGTCACCCATTAACCCAGCCCACTACGTCCACATCAGCCACTTCTCTCCGTAGCTCCTTAGCACCCTTCACTCCCTCCCCACCCCCTGCACAACCATTTTACATTTACACTCCACACCTCATACCTACACTGACACAGTCACTATCCTACTGTATTTTCATAGGCCCTGCTATCTAGAAGAGTTCCTGTTGCCAAGAATCACTTTGTCACTTTATCATTTCCTGTCAGTCACCTTATGTTAAGATTCTGCATCTTGTGTCACTAATGTACAGTACATACAATCAGTCTAATCTTCTGTATATATGGCCACACTCAACAATTACTTGTTTTATAGGATTGGTTTTTCTATTTACTGCATATTAATTGTGTTTTTATGCTGCATCAGATCCAAGGAAGCAATCATTTTGTTCTCCTTTACACCAGTGTACTAAAGAATGACAATAAACAATCTTGAATATACATGCCTTGAAATTGGATTGCATGGTGCTGATTTTGTCAGCGTTAGGCAAATGAAAATTGATTGAAACCAGAATAAATATTGTTTACTCTCATTTCTCGATCAAATCACTCCAACCACGAAATTGGACCAGACATATCCTGTTGTGAGTCACCCTTGCACACCACATGAGATATCATTATCAGGGTAGCACATGGTGTTGTAACACATCCTGAAGTTCTTCTTTTGGCACATTATAGGGAATTTGGATTGTAGTGTCCTTGGAAAGTACCCATTGCACACCATACCCAGAAGAATGCAATGGTAATCCTGGTGTTCTCACCTCAGAGGCCTGTGAGTTTGGGGGCTAGATAAATCCTTGGACTCTTCAACCCATCCCTGCAAAACTACCCATATTCCACCCCCTACATCTTCCAGTCATCCTATCTTAAGTATTCAAGCCCTTAACCCGAACCACAGGAATTGGTATTTTTTTTTTCAGTTCTCTCTCCCAGTGTCATGCCTATCCATCCAATCTCCTCCAGATGCCAAATTTCTTACAAGCCCCTTCCTCAGCAATACTCCTTGTCCTCCCAGCCCCCACTCGGATCTTGAGTATTGTGCTACATGTCAGACATCCCACCCTGCAAAAGCTCATTTCAGGGAGGTAGCACCATCAATTTGCGGGAGAATTCCGGGAGAGGTGGGATATCTGCAATAGAGTAGCTCCTTAGCAGCTGGCCAGCTAGTTTAAATAACGTTAGCTATGCTAATGAACGAATGACACGTGTTAAACTCACCTGAACATGTCTTTTACAGTCTTAACCCACCTTGGGCAATAGAAAAGTCACTGTTGCAAACAGTGCAGCGAGCAACGCTGCCATTACTTTGACCCCTATTAGGCAAGGGTACACTTTAGTGTAGTCTGGGGTGACGTACGTTTTATATTTTTTTTGGAACACTCTGCCATGGCGCGCCCTCGCTCACATTCTCTCGTGGTCGTTCGCGCACTCTCAAGCGCTCTTGCTTGCTTTCGCTCGCGCGCTTTCACTTGCTTTCTCACTCGCTGTCTCGCTTGCTTGCTTGCTCTTGCTCTCTCTCGTGCTCGCGCTCTCTCTTACTCGCTTGCTTGCTCTTGCTCTCTCGCGCTCGCGCTCTCTCTTGCTCGCATGCTCTTTCTCGTGGTTGCTCTCGCGCTCTCTCTTGCTTTCTCTCGCTCGCTCTCAAAAAAATTGATTTCTGTGATATTGTATATAATTTGCGGGCATCAGGGAGCCACTGTTCAAATGCGGGAGACTCCCGGAACTTCCGGGAGAGGTGGGATGTCTGACATGTTACCAACATGCCCGATTGTTCGTCACAGAAGTCTCGGTGTGTCCAGGAATTTTTAATGATTTCTGTGACATTGTTTAAAGGAATGACTTTGAAAAGATGCAGCTTTTCAAGAAGAAAGAACTCATTAAGCACTGGGTAAGGTGAAAAAAAAATAATTTCCAAACGTTTTGACAATATTTGCTACACTGAAGCCTGAATAATTTTTGCTGTGACTATCTTTTAGCCTGTAAGCATTCTTGCTGTTTTCTCCTCCAGCATCAAAATTGGTCCATGAAACCTAAAGCTCCTGAGATTTGGTGCCGTGGGATTTTTGTAATTATGTAGGAGACAAAACTGAGGTACATGTTACAGTTGAAAGAATGATAAAGGAGGTATAATAAACCCAAGTATATGTGTTGCAGACAGCAAAACACTTATCTTGAAAATGTTCAGATACGTCCCAGTGGACTTGGTGCTTTTCATATTTCATATAAGTTACATATATTTGTAATATTCAAACATTTGAAGAAAACTTCCATTGTAGAAAGTAACTCAAATTATGGACTGTAATTGCCTCTAATAAAATAGACGGAACCATTGTCATGTTCAGTTCATCGGAAATCTAATAAATCCTCTTCAACCCACTTTAGAGTGTGTTATGGCTGAACTGATACTCACCGTGATAACTATCTCAGATGATACTTGTTCTCAGGATTGCTTTAAAATTTTTAAAACATGTTGTATACAAGAAATAAACTTAAACAGTACAATAGTGTAGTACTAATATAGTGTTTGTTCAGAATGTAATTTTAACATAGCAAAGTGACCACTTTGCAAATTCTAATAGAAATAAGATTGTTAATTAAATGTATAATTTCACAGTTGTGGAATAAGACCACTGTATAAGATTGATTGAGTTTTGTTTGGATACAGATTGATGATCTCATTTACCTTATCCTTCTCGTTTTGTTTAGATACATTGTCAGTGCCTCGATGGTCCCCACAGATTCCCCGCAGAGATCTTGGGAATTCAATAAAACACAGGTAGGGTACAGGGAATGTTAAGTTGAAAATCTCTCTTCATTTAGATTGCCGAACTACAGCAAGTCACAATCGCAGACTCACAATTCAAAGCATCTTTCATTGGGACTAGAACTCAGCATATTAGACAAATTTTACTGGTGATGCTAACTTGCTGGTTCTCAAATGAGTGAATAAAATGGATTGATTCTGAAACCTGACCAAGTACCGAAGAAACTTTAAGTGATCAAAGGAGAAGTCTGAATTCACCAGATTACAGTTTATTTAAGGACAGATTCTCTTCTTTCTCTTTATTGGGCCTTACAGCCCAATAAATTATATAATTAGATGAGCAAGAAATATATTTTTAAAAAGTAAGAAATTCTACATGTAAAATAACAAGGAAGAAAATAACTAAGCAGTGAATATTTACTTTAAAAGATGACTTTGGGGAATTAATAATGAGAAATGAGAAAATGGAAAAGATTTTAAGTAAGTATTTTGTATCTGTCATCATAGTTGGGTCAGGTCACAGATCACGCAGTGGGTGAGCATCTGGGGGACAGTGACCACCGCTCCCTGGCCTTTATAATTATCATGGAAAAGGATAGAATCAAAGAGAACAGGAACATTTTTAATTGGGGAAAGGCAAATTATGAGGCTATAAGGCTAGAACTTGCGGGTGTGAATTGGGATGATGTTTTTGCAGGGAAATGTACTATGGACATGTAGTTGATGTTTAGAGATCTCTTGCGGGATGTAAGGGATAAGTTTGTCCCGGTGAGGAAGATAAAGAATGGTAGGGTGAAGGAAGCATGGGTGACAAGTGAGGTGGAAAATCTAGTCAGGAGGAAGAAGGCAGCATACATGAGGTTTAGGAAGCAAGGATCAGCTGGGTCTATTGAGGAATATAGGGAAGCAAGAAAGGAGCTTAAGAAGGGGCTGAGAAGAGCAAGAAGGGGGCATGAGAAGGCCTTGGCGAGTAGAGTAAAGGAAAACCCCAAGGCATTCTTCAGTTATGTGAAGAAAAAAAGGATGACAGGAGTGAAGGTAGGACCGATTAGAGATAAAGGTGGGAAGATGTGCCTGGAGGCTGTGGAAGTGAGCGAGGTCCTCAATGAATACTTCTCTTCGGTATTCACCAATGAGAGGGAACTTGATGATGGTGAGGACAATATGAGTGAGGTTGATATTCTGGAGCATGCTGATATTAAGGGAGAGGAGGTGTTGGAGTTGTTAAAATACATTAGGAGAGATAAGTCCCTGGGGCCTGATGGAATATTCCCCAGGCTGCTCCACGAGGCGAGAGAAGAGATTGCTGAGCCTCTGGCTAGGATCTTTATGTCCTCGTTGTCCACGGGAATGGTACCGGAGGATTGGAGGGAGGCAAATGTAGTTCCCTTGTTCAAAAAAGGTAGTAGGGATAGTCCGGGTAATTATAGACCAGTGAGCCTTACGTCTATGGTGGGAAAGCTGTTGGAAAAGATTCTTAGAGATAGGATCTATAGGCATTTAGAGAATCATGGTCTGATCAGGGACAATCAGCATGACTTTGTGAAGGGCAAATCGTGTCTAACAAGCCTGATAGAGTTCTTTGAAGAGGTGACCAGGCATATAGATGAGGGTAGTGTAGTGGATGTGATCTATATGGATTTTAGTAAGGCATTTGACAAGGTTCCACACGGTAGGCTTATTCAGAAAGTTAGAAGGCATGGGATCCAGGGAAGTTTGGCCAGGTGGATTCAGAATTGGCTTGCCTGCAGAAGGCAGAGGGTGGTGGTGGAGGGAGTACATTCAGATTGGAGGATTGTGACTAGTGGTGTCCCACAAGGATCTGTTCTGGGACCTCTACTTTTCGTGATTTTTATTAACGACCTGGATGTGGGGGTAGAAGGGTGGGTTGGCAAGTTTGCAGACAACACAAAGGTTGGTGGTGTTGTAGATAGTGTAAAGGATTGTCAAAGATTGCAGAGAGACATTGATAGGATGCAGAAGTGGGCTGAGAAGTGGCAGATGGAGTTCAACCCAGAGAAGTGTGAGGTGGTACACTTTGGAAGGACAAACTCCAAGGCAGAGTACAAAGTAAATGATGGGATACTTGGTAGTGTGGAGGAGCAGAGGGATCTCGGGGTACATGTCCACAGATCCCTGAAAGTTGCCTCACAGGTGGATAGGGTAGTTAAGAAAGCTTATGGGGTGTTAGCTTTCATAAGTTGAGGGATAGAGTTTAAGAGTTGCGATGTAATGATGCAGCTCTATAAAACTCTGGTTAGGCCACACTTGGAGTATTGTGTCCAGTTCTGGTCACCTCACTATAGGAAGGATGTGGAAGCATTGGAAAGGGCACAAAGGAGATTTACCAGGATGCTGCCTGGTTTAGGAAGTATGCATTATGATCAGAGATTAAGGGAGCTAGGGCTTTACTCTTTGGAGAGAAGGAGGATGAGAGGAGACATGGTAGAGGTGTACAAGATAATAAGAGGGATAGATAGAGTGGATAGCCAGCGCCTCTTCCCCAGGGCACCACTGCTCAATACAAGAGGACATGGCTTTAAGGTAAGGGGTGGGAAGTTCAAAGGGGATATTAGAGGAAGGTTTTTTACTCAGAGAGTGGTTGGTGCGTGGAATGCACTGCCTGAGTCAGTGGTGGAGGCAGATACACTAGTGAAGTTTAAGAGACTACTAGACAGGTATATGGAGGAATCTAAGGTGGGGGCTTATATGCGAGGCAGGGTTTGAGGGTCAGCACAACATTGTGGGCCGAAGGGCCTGTACTGTGTGCTGTACTATTCTATGTTCTATGTTCTATAGTTGGATGAATGTAATATATTCCAGGAAGATGAAATCTTGAGGAAGAAAAAGAGAGGAGCTTAACGTTATTACATTCATCTGAGAGAAAGTACCAGCCAAATTAACATGATTAAGGCGGGCAATTCACTTGGATGTAATGGTCTGACACAAGGACGTTAGGGGAGATGGCTTCAGAAATAGTGATGCATTGGTTTTTATTGATATTTTGAGCTGATTGCTTCAACAGGACGGGAGAAAAAGAGAGCTTAATGCCAGTATAAAATAGGGTGGGAGGTGTGAAGCATAAGTTGAACCCAGGTGAGGAGGAGAAGGTATCAAGGTGAGGGAGATGGGAAAGTGGGAATGATCTGAAAAGCTGGGAGGTGATAGGTAGAAGAAGCTAAGGACTGAAGAAGATTGAATCTGATAGGAGAGGACATTGGACCATGAAATAAATGGAAGGAAGTAGGGAACCAGAGGGAGAACTTCCCATCCCCGTACTGGCATGTCCACATCCTTCTGTACTACCAAGTTGTGGCTAGATGCAGATTAGAGGAGCAACACCTCATATTCCATGTTCGTAGTCTCCAATGTGATGCCATCAACATCGATTTCTATAACTTCCTGAAACCATTCTCTTTTCTTCTCCTCTTCTGCTTCCTGCACCTTTTGTTTACCTTAATTTTCGGATCCCTTTACTCCTCGCACCCCCGCCCCCCTCATGATCTGCTCAATTATCCACGCTTCCCACTCTTTGGCTCCCACGACTTTCTTTCTAGTCCTGATGAAGGGCCTTGGCCTGAAATGTTGACTGGTTATTTGCCTCAATATTGTTCCTCCAGCATTTTTGTGTATTGGTCCAATTTCCAGCATCTTCAGTCTCTCCTGCATCTCAATCTGTATCAGGCTCCTTAGGGATTTAACAAGCAGGTTCTCAAAGAGGATTGAGTATTTTACAGTACAGGTATTTAAATTTCCAAAGGCATTAAAAATTACATCTGATATATTATTTAACTATTGCACAAGGTAGGAGCTTAGGCAACTAGATAATTAGAATTAAGATGTTGGCATGGATGGAGGATTGACTAGCTAACAAAAAAACAGACCAGCAGTAAATTGTTAGTTTGAGTTGGCTAGCGTTAACAAATATGGTGCCATATGAAAATCTGTTTCCCAACCATTTGCAGTCTGTATTCAACTGTTTTAAACACTCCCACTGAGATACCCCCTCCCCCACTGTTCCCATCCCTCACTTCTCTTATTTGGTCTCATGCTCCATCTTCCTATCCGATCTGATGCGACTTGAAGGTCGTGAGTTCGAGCCCCAGCTGAGGCGGCGTGTTGTGTCCTTGAGCAAGGCACTTAATCACACAGTGCTTTGTGACGACACTGGTGCCAAGCTGTATGGGTCCTAATGCCCTTCCCTTGGACAACATCGGTGTCATGGAGAGGGGAGACTTGCAGCATGGGCAACTGCCAGTCTTCCATACAACCTTGCCCAGACCTGTGCCCTGGAGAGTGAAGACTTTCCAGGCACAGATCCATGGTCTCGCAAGACTAATGGATGCCTTTATTATTAAACAGTAAAAATTCAACCAAACGTTCATGTTCCCCGAGCTACTGAAACTACAAATCTGAACATTCAACAAACATACGTACATTCAAACCTAGTTAACTTAGTTAAAAGTGCGCACAAAGCATACCTTCCCAACTGTCTTGCCTTAAACAGAGGAAGAAGGGAGCAACCAATTTCCACATGCTGTTTTATACATCCAGGATATTTGAAACAGGACACCAATGGGAAAAACCCCTGCAGTTTTAAACTAACCATTCACAATAGAAGCATCTTTCCAAAATCAGAATAAGGCACGCCTCCACAGGACACCTCGCTCAACAAAAAAAAATGTCTCTCTCAAGTTGCAATCTATTCAGCGACACACTCTCCACAGCTTGATTAAGTGAGCAGTCAAAAAAATTTGTCAGTTGTAGTAACATGTAGGAAGGTGTGAGATTATGTTGCTTAACTGAAAAGGAGCCACAAAGTGCTGCAGAGCAGAAGTGTGTGATTGTTGGAGGCATAAGAGATTGCAGATGCTGGAATCTGGAACATGCAGTGAAGCAAGGGAGGACCTCAATGAGTTAAGCAGCATGTGTGGGAAGAAAGTCAATGTTTTGGGTTGACAGACATTCCATTGTGCAAAAACTCATTTCAGGGAGGTAGCACCATCAATTTGCAGGAGACTCCCAGAACTTCCAGAAGAGGTGGGATGTCTGGGTTGAAAGCTTGCATACCAAGTTAGTTTACAGGTATACCAAGTAATGGGAAGGCAAATGCAAAAATGGCTTTTATTGTGGAGGAGGGGAGAGGAATATAAAACTGTGGAAGTCCAGCTACAGCTATACAGAACATTAATGAGACTACATCTGGAGTACTGTGTGTAGTTTTGAGGAGAAGTAGTTCGAGGCAGTTCAGAATGGGTCACCAGGTTATTGTTAGGATGAAGGCATGTCTTCAGAGAAAAGTTGGGGCAAACTGGATGTATACACACTGGAGTTCAGAAGAATAAAAGATGATGTGATTGAAATACAAAAATTCTGAAGTTGTTTAACAGGGAGAATACTGAAGGGATGATGGTGGAATCTAGAATTAGTGAGAATGTTTTTAACCTTCACTGATTTAAAACAGAGATCAGAAGGAATTTGTACCCTCAAAGGGCTATATCTGTTTAATATTTTCTGTCCAGAGAGCTGTGGAGACTGAGTCATTGAATAAATTCAAGGTTGAAAGAAGCACATGCTTGGTTCATAGGAATTAAGCATTACGGGGAACAGGGAGAAAAGGAGATCTGAGGCCAAGATCAGAAAGCCTATTGAATGATAGTACAGGCTTGAGAGGCTTCTTCACGCCCCTGTCCTCCTATTTATGTTTTAAGGGTGGCAACTCCTGCTTTATAAATGTGGCATGCCTGTGTCCCCTGCCAGCAGCATCTATAACCTTGAAATTGAGTCAAGATGACGTCGAGCTGAGATATCCGTCAATGTTGTGGCTCGGACTTATTTGCCTTTTAGGTTTGTAGGGATGGTTTGGGAATAGGACAGGGTGTTAGGGGTCAGGTTAGGAATGAGGGAGAGTTAGAGGCAAGGGACAGTAAATGAAGAGTCAGGAGCAAGAGGTGTTGTTCATAATCCAAATCGGAGTGCTCCACAATGGAAGGTCAGTGATCCCAGAGGTCGGGTCAGCAAGCACTGAGGAGACCAACAATCCTCAAACTCATTGTTTGGAGCTCCATATGGGAAGGAGTCAGGAGTGCTGGTGACCGCCCACTCCCCCACTTAGTTGGAGGTCCATGTGTGCCTGAAGATCAAACCCATGATTGACAAATCTTCCGGTTGATACTCAGAAGTCGGCGAAGTCCGGTGGGCAAAGTCAAAGGTTGAAGTGCAGAACTCAGCGGGACTGGAGGTAAAAGCCTGAAGGTCAAGGATCGAAATCCGTGAGAATAGAGGTAGAAGCCTGAAGGTCAAAGCCCTGGGTCAGCTTGTGCAGAGATCAGGGACCCAATGATTGTGAGTCCGGGTCAGGAACTGGGGGTTTGAGGCTTGATGCCTGTGAGTCTGAGGCCAAGTAGATGCCTGGTGGCAGCCTTTTCTGAGGTTGGAGGCCTGTGTGTGTGTGTGGGAAAGTTTTGCTGCTGTTGTCTGGTTTTGTTATTGTTGTTGCTGTTGCTTGTGTTGTTCGTCTGTGTGTTTTGGGCATGCCATGTTGGTGCTGGTCAACTTCCCCCAGTTCATCCTTGGGTGAGTTAGTCGTTAACATAAACCACACATTTCACTGTATGTTTCAGTGTACATATGATAAATAAATTTGAATTTGAAATAGCACCAGCTATTCTCTAGAAATAGTGCTCTAACACACTGGACAGCCATGTTTAATGCAAGGCAGTAGTCTGATTTAAACAAGGTTATTTCATTCACGGTTCACATTGATGAAGATGTAAGAATTTACCGTACTAAATTTCAGCTTCTTTGAATTATTAAGGAAATTCTTCAGTTGTTCCCATGACTTGTAATAGTATGATTGTAAGTCATCTACTCACGAATTAAAGCATATTTCCAAAGTCCCCATGGAAACAATGCTTCCAAACAGGAGTATTAAAACAATGCTACTCATTTCTGTGGTGTCTATGGATCTCAAATTTCAGATGTAATTCTAATGCAACAGTACGGGGTTGCTTTTCTCTCAAGTGTTTCTCTTTTTGGCAATGAAACACTGGCAACAAAACTTACAAGTGAACTGTTGACACTTAGCTGTACGTATGCTAAGGCAATTGAGATACTATGGTGCTGCAAGGGGAAGAAAAGTAATGAATAAACTACTGGAAGAACTCAGCAATCAAAGAACATCTATGGATCATGTTGTTGTGTGAACTAAGCCAATGGAAAGAAATACTGGTAGGTATGAAGCAGCCTGTTTATTTGACATAATGAGATGCAACAGGTAACATAGTGAGACCTCTTTCGGTGGAAGAAGGTCTGCCAGACCCAACACTACGCAGCATTTAATGTGCTAAAGATCAAAGGACATTTCAGATAAATCCATATTTACAATGCATCCTTTGAGCTACAATGCCTGGATCTTCCCTACTAGCAGATGCAAAATAGGTGTTAATTATTGTCATATCCATGCAATGGATTATTGATTGGATTCATTCATATGTAGACAATCAGTTAAGAGCTTGGTTCCTGATCCATCTGGTCTGCATTTTGCTGTTCCATGCAGTATTTTAAATTTAATCTTCAATGCATATTCAGATCTGATGGTTGGTTGCTGAAGTCAATATTCGGTATATGTCCTAACCCCAAAAACGCTCTAGCAGATCAAAGAGAGTCCTTCATTTCATTGAGTGAGACTTAGAAATATTAATGAAGAACTACCCAAGGAGAGGGATCTTGGTGCCAAGGAAACCTGAAGGACATCAAGAACAGTGAATGGGCAGCTGAACTGACCAACAGAAATGACACACTCTGAAAAACTGAGCAAGTAGGAAGAAGTATTACAGTCTCATGATACTTAAAAAGAGGAGCAATCTAAACTTTACCTATGCTGTTGAAATGTACTGCCTTGAGCAACAAATTATAGTCGCACTCTCTCTCCCACACTCAAGCCTATCTTACAATGACACAAGATTCAAGATTTAAGATTGTTTAATGTAATTTTCTGTACACAAGTGTAAGGTGAACAAAATAATTGTTACTCCAGATCCAATGCAGCAGAAAAAAAGCACAAAAGGTAAAGAACATGGTAATAATACTACAAAACACACAATAAATATAAATACATAAGATCGTTTATGTACATAGATTGATTGTGTGCTCATGAAGTGACACTAGGCTATACACAATGTGTCTGATGGGAAATGATAAAGTAGTGCAGGAGTCAGTGGGCGAAGGTGTCGATCGATCTTACTGCATGGGGGGGGGGTAACTGTTTCTGAGTCTGCTTGTTTTGGTGTGGGTGCTGCGTAGCCTCCTCCCTGAGCAGGGTGTATGGAATTCGTCCCAATGTTACTGGCCCTTTTCCAACACCTTTCTGTGTCTATTGTATGTTCTTGATGGCAGCTAATCTGATGACAGTGATGCGCTGGGGCAGTTTTGACTACCCGTTGTAGAGTCCCCCTGTCCGCCGCAGGGCAGTTTCCGTTGCCAGTAGCGACGCAGCTTGTTAGGGTGCTCTCTACTGCATATCCGTAGAATGACATGAGTACGGGTGTGCAAAATCCAGCTCTCTTCAGCCTCCTCAGAAAGTGGAGACATTGGAGAGCTTTCTGATCTGTGGGACCAAGAGAGGTTGTGTGTGATATTTATTTATTTATCGGCATTGAGTGTGGAATAGGCCCTTCTGGCCCTTCGAGCCTTGCCTCCCAGCAATCCCCCGATTCAATCATAGCCTAATCATGGGATAATTTACAGTGACCAATTAACCTTCCAACCAGTACGTCTTTGGACTGTGGGAGCAAACCGGGTCAATTAGAGGAAGCCCACGCAGTCACAGGGAGAATGCACAGACTCCTTACAGGCAGTGGCGGGAACTGAACCCGGGTAAAGCGTTGTGCTAACCACTATGCTGCCGTGTGCACTGCCAGGAGTTTGAAACTGCTCGCAGTTTCCACTGCTGTGTCACCAATGTAAAGAGGGGTGTGAGTTCCCCTGAAGTCGATAACCATATCCTTGTTTTGTTGCTATAAAGGAAGAGGTTATTTTGCCTGGCACCAGGCCTCAAGCTCTTCCACCTCCTCTCTCACTGACAGACGTATGCTCATCCAATGGGGAACCTGTTCATCTCAATAATAGGCCAGGAAATTAACACTGAACTCTTTGTGTATGCACCTCAAGCTCTCAAATGGAATAAGTAAGTCACTAGTTTGGAAGTATCATTGTCTCCTACCTAATATCTCCCTGGCTTAATGCATTCATCTCTTTGTCAAAGGATTTTGTACATGTTAGAAACTTTCCACTTGCTCACTTGTGGCAGCTTGCCATGCTCTTGCTTGTGTTCTTATGGTTGCAATCTTGCAAGGAAGTTTCTCCAGATTTGACTCACAGAAGGAGCAGGAAAATGAAGAATCAGTGAAGTGTCAACAGAGCGCCAGCACACTCAGATGCCAGCACCAAATAGGCAGACAGTAGGCCACAAAGAACCTTTTGCGTATCAGTCAGTAATTGTGGGCAGCAGTAGGGAAAAGGTAAGAATGTAATGAAATTTATTGTCCCTGCTTGCTGGGGTGTAGCCCTACATGGTCATACTTTCCCAGAGGGATTAGTGTAGGACCGTGCAAGCAAAATACTCAGGAAAAGATTAATAAGGATGGACAGTAGAGTGTTTGGTCAATATATTGGACCAAATGCAAGGAAAAACCAGGAGCATGCAGAATTTCGTCCACAACCTTCAGGAGGTTATGGAGAGTCAGAAAGTATCACTTCCAATTTGAAAGTAGTTCCAATCACTTTTAGTACTTCAGAATTATAGGAGATTTCTACCTCTTTGGAGGGAACACTAAGGTGATTCAATTTCTTAATGTCACCATGAAATTTCGGGGTAATTCCATCAGAGAATTTTTTTTAACCAAGTCAGCAGCAGAGATCTCCATTGTAAATTACTGTCCAGCAATGTTGATGCCAGATTGAAAGCACTGCGGTCATTAAGGAGGAGGTGGCTATTTTGTAGAAATTGTTTGCCAGGAATGGCAAAGGTATGGAGACCTTTGCAATGCCAATGTGTTCTGGACTTAACTCAGACCTTTGAGCTAAAGGTAAACTGCTCGTCTCCCAATCTACCTCATCATTTGTCATCTCGTCAGAGGCTCCCAGGTAATGACTCGCCTTCCTCAGACTGTGGCCGTTCTTGGTAGTATGCAGCGTCCAGAAGTCAATATTTTCAGGGCAAAATATCATCAAGGGCACCTAGCACAGACTTGTGCTCCTTCCACCACTGTAAATGGACAACTTTACAACGGCCACAGAAAAGGTAGCATGGCTTTGTAATCGGTAAATGGCATCTACAAGGAAGGCAAGCTCAATATTTGTTAAGTAGATTGTTTGTTGTAACAAGAGTTTTTTAAAAAACATGTATCATTTTAATAATTTGGTACAAAGAGATTTTATGCTAAGTATAGCAATTTTGTTTTTGTTATTTTAAACAAAGAAATTTAGATTATGAAGACACGCAGTCCTCTTTTATTGTCATTTAGTAATGCATGCATTAAGAAATGATACAATATTTCCCCCGGTGTGATATCACAAAACGCAGGACAGATCAAGACTGAAAAAAACTAACAAAACCACATAATTATAACATGTAGTTACAAACAGTGCAACAATACCATAACTTGATGAAGAAGTCCATGAGCACAGTAAAAAGTTCAAGGTCTCTCAAATGTCCCACATCTCACGCAGACGAGAGAAGGAAGAAAAACTCTCCCTGCCATGCCAACCACAATCCGACTCTGAGTCATCCGAAAACTTCGAGCTCTGATCAGCTCTCCAACACTGAGTACTGAGCGCCATCTCTATCCGAACGATTCAACCTCCATCTCGGTCGCCAACAGCAGGCAAAGCCGGGGATTTTGAGGCCTTCTGTCCGAAAGATTCCCGATCACGCAGTAACAACAGCAGCGAACTGGAGTTTCAGAAATTTTTCCAGATGTTCCTCTGTACTTTCACGTCCGTCTCCATCAAATCAGAATTGTCCAGGGTCCCTATTTAACGGATACAATATCATTTTTCACCGGAGGGCTGCACACGTGCAGCGCACTGCACTCTCTCCTCCCGCTGGTGAACATTCAATTTATATGGCTTTGCATGACCACTTTCATGAGAGATGAATTATTATGATATTCCAAAGCACCAGAGTTACTTCTTTCAACATGGGGAAATATCAAAATAGTTTGAAGCACAGGTTTGACAATTGAGAATATTTAAGAATCAGAATCAGGTTTATTAACACTGACATATGTCGTGAAACCTGTTGTTTTGTGGCAGCAGTGCAGTGTAAGAGATTAAAATGACAAGTAAACAGTGCAGAGGAGGAATAGCAAGGTAGTGTTTGGGGGTTCACAGATGGTTCAGAAGTATAATGGCAGAGCGGAATGGCTGTTCCTAAAACACTGTGTGGGTCTCAGTGGTGGGGAGGCTTGTGTCCGTGAGTCTCTCTGCAGCCTCTTTCAGTCCTGTCCAGTGGAATTTCCATAGCAGGTGCTGATGCAACCAGTCGGAATGCTTCCTATGGTACACCTGTAGAAATTTGCGAGAGTCCTTGGTGACATAGCAAATCTCCTCAAGTTCCTAATGAAATATAGCCACTGGCATGCCTTCTTCATGACTGCATCAATATACTGGGCGCAGGACATGCCCTCTGGGATGTTGACACCCAGGAGCCTAACGCTGCCCACCATTTCCAACCCAACCCCTCGGTAAGGACTGGTGTGCATTCTCAGTACTTGACTAGTCTGAAACAAAGTTCCCACTAATGAGGGAAATACTATTGTTTCCCATTGCATGAGGGTTCAGAAGGTTAACTGCACTCAAATCAGATGCAGATTAATATGCACAGACCCTGACCTTTGGTCTGTATCTCTGATAAATAGTGAGGCTTCCATCTCAAACGAGGCTGCATTATTTGCATTGACA
This sequence comes from Mobula birostris, assembly GCF_030028105.1. Classification (NCBI taxonomy): domain Eukaryota; kingdom Metazoa; phylum Chordata; class Chondrichthyes; order Myliobatiformes; family Myliobatidae; genus Mobula; species Mobula birostris. Next base: position 8,708,986 of record NC_092400.1, on the reverse strand, counting down.
ACGCTGTGTAGTCACACTGAAACAACCTCAGTCCTCATTGCTGCAGAAGAAAATTGTAATCTGGTACTTGACTTTGGCATTCTATCTGTTGAGAGAGAACACGTTCCGCAATATGTCATCACAAACAGGAGAATATCTGCAGAAACAGCTTGAAACGTCAACTGTTTAATCTTTTCCATAGATGCAGCCTGGCCTGCTGAGTTCCTCCAGCGTTTTGTGTGAATTACCATAATATGTCATGTCCTCTTTTCAAAACTTCTTGAAACAATATATTATATAAGATCATTTGATATTGCTTCCTGCGGTGTAGCACTCTTGAGGTTTCCTCCACTGCAAATGCTCAGATCTCAGATGTTAGTATGGATTTGTATACATTTCCCTCACTTAACTTGGATCACAATACTTGCTTGGCTGCCTCTTGTAAACGTACCAGTAAATTGAGTAAGTGTTGTGACCTCCTTGTTTTCAAAGGAAAGACCTTTAACTACATTTCATTGGAAGCCCTGTTCAACAGCATATGGCACCCTAGACTTTGACTGCACTGGAAATTTACAACATTGCAAGATCTGTTGGCCACAGACTGACACTCATTTCTAGGTTCCTACTCAAATTTTGTGCTTTAAGAGGCTTCAGTGTATTCTGGCTGAATGAAAACAGAAAAGCCAGTAACTTCTCAGCAGATAATCCTTGGAGGGGGTCATCATTTCAGGTCAGGGACCCTTCATCTGAACTGGATAGTGGAGCAAACAAATGCATTTTAAGTTGCAGAGAGGGGAGGTATAGAGAGGGAGCGATGGGGAGGGAATGTCTGTGGAGAGCAAAGCTGTCAAGGCAACAATTACTTCGAATACACAATTAGAGAGAGGAGAGAAGCAAATGACAGTAGATGAAGGGGAACAAAGATTAGCTTTCAAAACGTAGTGAAATGTGTCGTTTTGCATCAAAACAAATCAGTGAGGATTAAGCTGGACAGCCTTCTGGTGCCACCACATTTCCAACTCCAACAAAGCTTTCCCACAACTCAATAGACTTAACCAGATGACTCATTTGGAACATGGGAGGAAACCAGAGCACATGGAGGAAACCCATACATTCAGGGCACGAACGTTCAAACTTCTTACAGAGGCGGGAATTGAACTGCGATCTTACGACTGATGCTGTAATAGTGTTGCGCTAAAAACAAATTGAATTAGGAATATGTAGAAGAGCATAATAATAATTTTACCAGCATGCTGGGCTCAAGTAATTTTCCCTCAAGGGAAAACAACATCTGTTCAGGAACGAGTGTCTCACAGGGTATTAACAACTTTTACAATGTTGCTCCATCAATCTTCCTAAGCTTCGTAATTCATTTCATTGATGAGCAGAAAATATTGTGCTTGTGTTTTTGAACAGATCTCAAATTCAGAGTTTTGTTTTCTAGAGATTGTTTGTCATTCACTTCTCACTTACCAGCACAGACTCTCTGATGTGTAGTACTTTCATTTTATTGAACAAAACTTGTGCAGAATAGGCAGGAAAACAATTAGGTTGCCCACTGTTTGGATAGTCATAATTTCCAATTTCTTCTCATAAATATATTTGAACAAAATAATACATTTTGAAATAAAGCAAAGTGTCCTTCATTTTACCTTTGTAATGGGTCAGTAAATTTTCATTTTAAAGGTTGTAATATGTTAAACCATTGGTTGTTATTTCAGTAACAAGATAAATGGAAAATCCTTTAGTTTAACTCGGCTCTGTCAGGCAGTGTTTCTCACATTTTATTAACCTCAGACCTCATTCTGCAAAACCACAGGTCTGAATAGATGCTGTATTGAGTTGGTAAACAGGTTAAACTTCACTATCACGAAAGCAAAAACAATTACTTTAAAAACTGGCAATTGGAGAGAGAAGCGTGAACAGAAAAAAGATTGAATCAGAGGGGTATTGCAAAGTGACGGAATGTGTCACTGACAGTGCTTTCAAGCGGTACTGACTCAACGGTGCCTGCTCACCGATGCCTGATTAAGGGTTCTCTTTTCTCTAGACTTCATCATAGATTTGGTCCAACGATGGACGAGTGGGTTGAATTCCAGAGGTGAAATAGGAATTATTGCCTTTGTTATCAAAGCAATATTCAACCAAGAACGATGTTAAGGAGTTCTTGTAAAACTGAAATCAGTGGGCTGGAGTCATACCGCACCCAAAAGAAGATGGCTGTGGTTGTTGGAGGTTAACCATTTTAGCCTCAGATATCACTGCGGAAGTTCCTCAGGGTCGCGTCCTCAGCCCTGCTGTCTTCTGCTGCTTCATCAATGAGTTTCCTTCCATCATAATGTCAGAAGTAGGGTTGTTTGCTGATGATTTCACAATGTTGAATTCCAGTTGCAACTCCTCAGCAAGTGATGCGTTCTGTGTCTCCATGCAACAGGACCGAGAGAACATTCAGGGCTGGACTGTTAAGTGCCAAATAACATTCATGTTACTAAATTACCAGTCAATGTCTGTCTCCAACCAGTGAGAATCCAACCTCTTTGTTTTATCATGGTTATGTCCTTTGCTCTTAACATCATTTGGGTCATCAAGGACCAGAAACCCAACTGAACCAGCTATGTAAGTACCATCACTATAAGAATAGATCAAGAGTACCCTGTGGTGAGTATTTCACTTCCTGACACCTCCATATTCTCCTTTTCTTCAACAAATCTCAAAAAGTTCGTCATGCTCCAAGACAAAGCAGTATACTTGATTAATGCTCGACTATTCACTATAAACATTCTCACCACTACCACGGCACTGTGGCTGTGCTGTGTACCATCTCCAAAATGTACTGCAATTGCTTGAAGAGTACCTTTCAAACATAGGACCTTTACTATTGCAAAGAACAAGGCACAGAGGAACTCACACACCATCCTGATCTAAAAAATAATTCTTCACTCTTGCTGAGTTAGATCTTAGAACTTCCTATCCAACAGCGCCGTGAAGACATTATCAATAGTAGAATGGAACCATTTCAAAAAACATTTCACCACCACCACCTTTAGGGTATTTAAGGATGGGTAAGAAGTCCTGGTCTTCCCAGAGACACTGACATCTCCCCCAAAATGAAAAGGAAGTCTCTGCTTTGACTGTGAATGTTGATGGGCATTTAAACAGTGGGAGGCAGTACAAATGATAAGCTACAAGCCCAAGTACACAGGGCAACAATCTAGTTATAATCCGTGTGATGTCCTCAGGAATTATTCCTTGGGATTTGGAACTATTTAGTAGTCTTCCTCAGTGGAACACTGAACTGAGCTAACATAAAATGGAGATTGGTTCAGTCTTAAGGGAACTTTGTTGCTATAATGTATGTTGCATATCCTTTCCTTTCACACTATAGAAATGGTGGTGCAAAATGGGCAAAGACATTTACATTCATAGGCAGAGGGGGCTCATAGCTCCTATTCTTCATTCTTCTTATTTCTTGTTTGGTTCCTCTCCCAGGTCAATGAGATTTCAGGATCAGAAGAAACTTTGGTTATTTTAAACAGTGACTCACCACACCTCACCCTAATTCTACATTCTCTCACAAGATGAAACATCTCGAGTTCCAGCTGAGTTTCTCCAGCATTTTGTGTGTATTGCTTGGATTTCCAACATCTGCAGATTTTCTCTTGTCTCCACAACCAAGTTGTGACTTCTAAGAATATTACCTGTTGTAGACAAGTCCTGTCTCACTTTTTAAAACCCTAGTGGACAATATTTCCTCTTAAAACAGTCTGCCCATTTGAGGTGTGTCTTGTAAACCTCTGAACTGCTCCAATGCATCAACATCCTTCCCTAACCTTTGAACTTATGTTCGATTTTGAGAAAAGATGGGGTTCATTTGCTCATTATTATCATTTGAGTTAATTGATAGATTTCCTCCACGATCTAATTGTAAATTTTTGGTACTTTTTTTTTCTTGCTGGCGGTTTGATGTTTATCTTTAGAAGCTTTTTGCATGACGCATGGCTCCAGGGTTGAACACCTCATGGGTTTTTTTTCCCTCACTTTTTCTTGCTTAGTAAGGGTTTTTTTTTCTTTTTTTATATCACCAAAATTTTTTCAATCTTTAATGTTTTTTTTCTTGAGACATTGTAAGTGTTGCTTACTTTGATGTTCTCGTGTTAATTTTGGATAATAATAATAAAAAGATTTGAAGAGAATAGTAATACTATACGTGGCATTCTAGATATGATCTCATCATTGCCTAGTAAAGCTTTGTTTCCCTTTCGAAATAAATAATATAATTTCTTAGCTTTCTCTCTGAACTCCCTTGCTTATGGACCCACTGAAAAATGTAAGCAGCACACAAAAAGCTGGAGGAACTCTGATTGTCAGGTACCATTAATAGAGAGAAATAGATATTCAACATTACGGGTTAATGCACTTCATCCGGACCAATGAAAGGTCTCAGTCTGACTGCTGATTGTCCTTTTCCTACCAGTGATGCTACTTGATCTGCTCAGTTCCTCCAGTTTTCTGTGAATTATGCCAGATTCCAGAACCTGCAGCCTTTTGTATGCCCAGGAAAGTGCATGGTTCTTCCCTCGGCAAGTTCGATTGATATGGAAACCACCACCCTTGCACCCTTGTGGTCAGAATGAAACTTGGTGATAACACATCCTTGTGTTAAGTGGCTGGATTTTAAAATTAGAATCAAACAAATCACCACTGGTTTAACTGAACTCAATTTAAACTGAAAATTCATTTAGTTTCTGCAAGTTGTAGAATCATGGGTCATTTATGAATAACTGAGTGTGCTTTGTGATTTCATCATCATGCTTGCCTAAAACCTGATTTTGAAAGATCTAATTAATTGTGTTATTTCATGCCACTAAAGTCTTTCTTAACTTTATTCAGTGAATGGGTTGCTAGTGGTCTTTGACACCACAGTTAGGAGAGAGCTTGCAATGTTAACCATTTCTGGAACAATTCTTGCTAATCGATCAAAAAATATATATAGAATTCATGTGAGAAATGGAATTGGACTTGGTGAGGATCTTTTCTCATCCACTTCCAAATAATTTAGTAGGAACTGTGCCATTTTCCACAGGGGTTCTATCTGTCTGTAATTAATTAAGCACTATCGGGCCACAGTATTAAAAGATAAACATTTAGGAGTTCTTTGCAGGGAATACTAGAAGGAAGTGTTCTGAATTCAGGTCAGCGGTAAACTGGGCATTTTCATTAGTTTATGCCAGTGACAAACCGTGCCAGTAGAAGTGGATTTTTAAAAGATTTGAAGAAATAAATCAAAGAAGAAAAGCTAATAGTGTTGGGGGTAGCAAGTAAGGTTGTCTAAGGCTACTGCAGGGTGTAGATCAGATGAAAAGTTGGGTGGAGCTTTTGCAACTTCATCCTGACCAGTGTGAGTTGCTGGATTCGATATGTCAAATAGAGAATAGGGCATGTGCTATAAACAGTAAGACATTAAGGAATGTTGATGAACAGAGGGCCTTGGAGTTCAGGTCCATTGTTCCCTGAAAGTGGTAATACAATTAGATGCAGACAAAGGCATAAGGAATGCTTGCCTTTAAGTGTTGGGGCATTAAGTGCAACAGTTGGATGGTTATGTTGCAACTTTACAAAACACAGTTAGAATGTATTTGGAATATTGTGTGCAGTTCTGATCACCACAGAATGTAATTGCACTGGAAAGAATGCAGACAGGATTCATTAGGACGCCATCTGGATTGGAGCACTTAAGTTATGGGGAGAGACTGGAGGGGCTAGGTTTGCCTGGAGAAAAGGAGGCAGGAGGATTAACTGACAGAGGTGCACAAATTATGCGAGGCATAGAAAGCGTAGATAGTTGGTATTTTTTTCCCATAGTAGGGGTATCTAAAACAAGAGGGTAAATGGGATGGGCAGAATGATTGATATAGATGTGGTGGGTTAAAGAGTCTGATACTTTGCTATACGAGTCTATGATTCTAAGTGTTGGATTATGCTTTCTTCAACAACTTACTGCAATAACAAACACATATTCTTGCTTACATTAGGTCAAAAGCAATGCATTTTTAAAACTATTGAGCTAGTAACTTCACAGTTTACATTTGTATTTTATTTTTCCTTTAACTTGCCTCTCCATGGCAGTATTGTTTCAGTGTAATTAAAACTAATAATGCAATTGATTGAGCCTAAGTAAAATTATTTTATCTTATCTTTTCTGTAGATTTTCCACCAAGTATTGGATGTCTCAGACCTGCACAGTATGTGGGAAAGGAATGCTTTTTGGCTTGAAATGTAAAAACTGCAAGTATGTAATCAAATTTTGGAATTTGAGTTCCTTGGTTCCCTGATTGCAGTGATAATAATTAAAGAATGTGTACTTTTTAATTATGTCAGTGCCGGATAACTAGGAAAGTAGTATTACCATCCCTGCCCTCAGAACTCTAGCACGGGATTTTCTTGGATCCACTTGGGATGTCACTTGAGGCCGTGGTTTCTCACCCAAATGGTACAGTCTACAACAGTACTGCAGTCACATATTGGAGTGTAAAGTTAGTGAGACTTGCACAAGTTTCAGAAATCTGTAAGGTACTCACTGACAGGCAAGAGTGCTTGTCATTAAATGGTGAAAGAGAACAGTGTAGAGGGCAACTTAATACCTTTAGAGTTACCATCTTCAGAAAATAAATATTGCTTTCCATTCTTCATAAAGGTCCTTAGAGATACTAATGCAAGTTGATATAACACCAGTGATATATTATTTTCTATGACTTATGCAGAAGTTGAAAGTGTAGTATGAAGTACCAGCACTACAGAGAATTCAGGTGGTTCCCTGACGTCAGAAAATATCAGGGATTGAGTCATTCTGTATGTTAATTCTTTATCTGAGTGAATGGCCCAGTGGTGAGATTGGCAGGAACTAAGAGTGGAATGGCAAATGCACAAATTGACAAGGAAATTGAAATGGTTACACTAAAAACCTCTCCAATATTTCCTTTGTGCACTGTAAGATGCGGGGAACTAATACCACCGTGCTCAGGCTGCTTGATGAAGTGTCTCGGTCCAAATCATCGACTATTTATTCCCTTCTGTAGATGCTGTCCGACTTGCTGAGTTTCTCCAGCATTTTATGTGTGTTGCTCAAGATTTGCAGCATTGGCAGAATCTCTTGTTTATGACAAACATGGGGAAATCAGCAGGTACTGGAAAACCAAAGCAATGCACACAAAATGCTGAAGAAACTTAGCTGACCAGGCTGCATCTATGGAAAAGAGTTAGCGGCTGGTGTATTGGGCTGAGACCCTTCATCAGGACTGGAATGGAAGGGGAGAAGTCAGAGTTAGAAAGTTAGGGGAGGGAGGGAAGAAGTACAAGGTGGCAAGTGATAGGTAAAACCGGAAAGGGGTCGGGGGGAATGAAGTAAAGAGTTGGGAAGCAGATTGGTGAAGAGCTAAAGGGCTGGAGATGGGGGAGTCTGATAGGAAAGGACAGAAGACTATGGAAGAAAGGGAAGGGGAGGAGTACCAGAGGGAGGTGGTGGGCCATTAAGGAGATAAGGTGACAGGGAGAAATGGAGGATGGGGAAGGGGAGGGGAGGGAAAATTACCCAAAGTTTGAGAAATCGATGTTCATGCCATCAGGTTGGAGGAGCAACACCTTATATTCTGTCTGGGTAGCCCCCAACCTGATGGCATGAACATCGATTTCTCGAACTTCCAGAAATTGCCCCCCCCTTCACCATTCCCCATTCCTGTTTCCCTCTTTCACCTTATCTCTTTACCCGTCCATCACTTTCCTCTCCTCTCAGATTCCCTATTCTCCAGCCCTTTATCTCTTTCACCAATCAACTTCCCAGCTCTTTACTTCAACCCCTCCCTCCCGCCCAGTTTCACCTATCACCTACCACCCTGTACTTCATCCTTCCCGGCCCCTCCAACTTCTCACCTTCCTTTCCAGTCTGACGAAGAGTCTGTCCCCGAAACATTGACTGTTTACTCTTTTCCATAGATGCTTCCAGGTCTGCTGAGCTCCTCCAGCATTTTGTGTGTGTGTGGCTTTTGTTTATGAGGCTACTTCAGTCTCTGGGTCTTCCTGGGAAATTAAAATTTCATCAGTTAATAGTTTGGATGGTTTGAAATATTTAATTGCTGGTTTCAGGTTTACACAATTTAAATAAAATCATTGCTTTGCTGGTCTTAATGATATTAAACCAGTCTGCTGATGACTGGATGAAGAATCAACAGCAATATTTTCAAGTTTAAATAATGGGCATCATACTCTGACTTTCCAGTTTAGTCTTCAGGAGCAACCAAATAAATAACAAATAAAATTAGATTGTAAGCCTAGCAATTTATTTATTGAGATCCAGTTCTGGCCCTTTGAGATGTCTCACCCAGCAATCCCCCAATTTAACCCTGGTCTAATCACAGGACAATTTACAATGACCGGTTAACCTACCATCTGATACGTCCTTAGATTGTGGGAGGAAATGGGAGCACCCAGAGGAAACTCATACGGTCACAGGGGGAACGTACAAACCCCTTACAGGCAGCAGCGAGCAATGAACTTGGGTCACTGGTACTGTAAAGCGTTGTGCTTACCACTACACTACCGGGCCACTCAAATGACTCAGCTCAAATCAGAAAGCCATGAAAATAATTTATGCTGAAAACATCAAAGTGTTTTGTATTCACGTGTTTATGGGCTTGCTACAAACAGGGCTCAAAGTGATGCCTCTTGCCGTTATTCTCATTTTGCACCATTCCTGATCTGGGCTGCGCTAAATGACATGATGCCAACTGATGGCTCCAGTAATTTCTAATGAACTCCAGAAGTTCCCAGCTGTGCAGACGTCTCTATTTCCTGTGAGCTTTGTGTAGGAGGGCAATAAAAATGTTCTTTTTTTTATATGTCTACTAAGTTTGCAGTCAGCAAGTCCCCTCTTTACTGCAAAAATAGTTTTCTTTGAAGTCAAGCTCAAAGCAAGAGGATTCTATTACTGCAGCAATAGATATTTAAGGGATACAGAATCAAGCTGAGCAGATTGATTGAGATATAGAGATCAACCATGATTTATATAGATGTTGGAACTGGCTTTGGGAATGTGATACTGCAACTTTAAGGTGCTTCATAAGATAAGGCTTACTTTACGTCTTGTCTCATGGACAGCAACAACAATCATGAAATCAGCCCAGGTCCTCAGGAAATGCGTCTCAGATCAATCGAAGAACTATTTACTAGTTTATGCAGTAAACGACAGATGAATTACCATCTGGGCAATCTGTTGTTCATCCACTTTATGGAAAACTAGCGCTTTGCCAGTGTGCTTATCATTATAAGTAGCCTATGGCTATGCCCTCTCTTCTATTCCTAGTCTTTTTAGAGTAGTGGTCTGTTTTTGCTTTACTGTAAAGCGTTGTGCTAACCACTACTGTGCCACCATAATGTAGTAAAAGGAAATGTGATATAAAGTGGTATGTATAGTCACTGAAATATATCAGGAGTTCCCAAACTTTCTTGTGCCATGGACCAATACCAATAAACAAGGTGTTTGTGGACCCCAGTTGGGAACCCTTGCTCTGTGGTTGAGATAATGGTACTATTTTGCAGTATTCTCCAGCGAAAGTATTAAAGAACATCATAATGAATTGTGTGTACTTTCTCCATATAATATAGTATTACTTTGTAAATAGAGTGATCTAACTGTGCCCTTTGGCGCTGAACCGATAGATAAGCTTTTTGAACCATCTGTGTTGTAATTTTTCACACGTCTAATGAAGTACAAAGTGCGTGATTGCGTTACATGAAGGTTTGGAGCACTGGCAGATAGACAGGCCATGCCAGAGGGTGACTGGATCAGATTGGTTGGCTAATTTACACCCCGGCCTATTTATTTGTTATTGCCTTTAGATTCCCACTGGGCAAATCCCCAATGTGTTCCTTTTATCACAATAAATACAATAATAACTAGAAGCAGAATTAAATATTTACAGAGTCTCACATTGTCTTAGTGATAGAATTTTCGCAATCTCTAGATTAGATGGTAGTAAGTGGGATGGAACCTGATCTCCATGGAAAGCTGACTTTTCCTCCTGCCATTTTGGGAGACTCAGAGTAATAAAACTGAAATTGGCTTTATTGGATCTTGCCAAAAACACACAGATCTGGGGAAGATAAATTTACTACTTTGAGAGGTCATCGTCACTCATTATATAATGCAGCAAGATGATCGTTGGCAGAATTTAAAATCCCTATTCTGGCTCCTGCTCCCTTTCCTTTCCTGTTGGAGGGTCTTGGCCTTCAAATATCCAGTGTTTATTTCCCTCCATAGATGTTGCCCGGCCTGCTGAGTTCCTCCAGCATTTTGTGTGTGTTGCTCTAGTTTTCCAGCACCTGCTGTGTTCAGAATACCAGTCCATCCTCTAATCAGAACATGATTTGTACCGGCTTCGGGAACACCTATAATCAATACAGCTTAAAAGGGACGTTACAGTTTGAGCATCACACACAAAATGCTGGAGGAACCCAGCAGGTCAGGCAGCATCTGTGGAAATGAGTAAACAGTCAGCGTTTTGGGCCGAGGCCCCATCAGGACTGAAAAGGCAGGAGGAGGAAGTCAGAATAAGAAGGTGGGGGACAGGGAGGAGCAGCTGGAAGGTGATAGATGAAGCCAAGGGGGGTGTGAGAGGAGGAATGAAGTGTGAAGTTGGGAGGTTGGAAGTGGAAAACGGAAAGAGCTAGGGAAGAATGCGTCTTATAGGAGAGGAGCGTGAATAATAGGAGAAAGGGAAGGAGGAGTGGCACCAGAGGGAGGCGGATTATAGGCTGGCGAGAAGAGGTGAGAGGCTATAGTGGGGAAATAAAAAAGAGGGAATGGGTGGAGAAAAGGTTATTGAAAGTTGGAGAAATTGATGCTCATGCCATCAGATAGAAAGCTACCCAAACAGAATATGAGGTATTGCTCCTCCAACCTGACAGTGGCTTCATCATGGCAGAAGAGGAGGCCATGGGCTGACATGTTGGAATGGGAATGGGGACAGAAATTGAAATGGTTGGCCCCTGGGAAGTTCTGCTCTTCTGTGGGTGGAGCTGGGGTGCTCGACATAGCAGTCCCCCAATCTAGAAGAGGCCACACCGGGAGCAGCAGATACAGTAGGCGACCGCACGTGAAGTGTTGTTTCACCTGGAAGGTCTGCTTGGGGCCCTGAATGGAGGTGAGGGAGGAGGTGAATGGGCAGGTGTGACACTTCAGCCCCTTTCACAAGTAAGTACCAGGAGGGAGATTAGTGGGGAGGAACAAATGGATGAGGGAATATGTAGGGCGTGATCCCTGCAGAAGGTGGAGAGTCAGAGGGAAGGGGAGGTAAAGATATGTTTGGTGGTAGGATCCTTTTGAAAACACCAGAAGTTGTGGAGAGTGATGGAGTGATGTGTTGGATGTGGAGGTTCATGGGGTGGTAGGTGAAGAGGGTGGGAAGATAGGATGAGTGTGGATATCTGGGAAATGGAGGAGATGTGGATGAGGGCAGCATCAATGGTGGAGGAAAGGAAACCCCATTCTCTAAAGAAGGAGGACATTGCTGATGTCCTGGAAAGGGAAGCCTCATCCTGGCAACAGAGATGATGGAACTGAGAAGACAGAATGGTATTTTTACAGGTGTGGGAAGAGAAATAGTCAAGGTAGCCATGGGAATCAATGGATTTAGAGAAGATTTCAGCAGAAGGTTTATCTTCAGCTTTGGAGACAGAGAGAGAGTGAGAAAGGGGGAGAGAGGTGTCAGAAGTGGACCAAGTAAATTTAAGGGCAGGGTGAAAGTTGGAGGCAAAGTTGATCACATTGACAAGCAGCACCAATGCAGTCATTAATGTAGCGCAGTATGAGCAGGGGAGCATTACCAGGGAAGGTTTGGAACTTGGAATATTCCACAAAGCCAATGAAAAGGGAGGCATAGCTGTGGCCCATACAGGAGAAAGGCAAACTTAAAGTTAGAGTCAGTGAGTACAGAAAAAAGCCCTTTGGTGCAATTAGTCTGTATTAATCCTCAAACAACCATTTACACAAATGATATTTTACTTTATTCGCTCCGCACCTCCATCAGCTTCCAGAGATTCTACCACACAGCTTTATTTTCAGTGGCCAATTAACTTACCGACATGCATGTATTCAGGATGTGGGTGGAAACGGGAGCACCCAGAGGAAATCTACACATTCACAGGGAGGATGTGCAAACTCAGCACTGGAAGTCAGCATTGATCTAGGCTCCTGAAGATGTGAGGCAGTAGCTTTACTAGTTCTTCCGTTGTCCCCAGTAAGCAAAGTAACAAAGAATTCTATCTAAAAATATCTTCGACATGAAGTAATGCTGCTGTATTTACCTATAATAATATTTAGTTTTCCTTTCTTCATTAGGTTGAAGTGCCATAACAAATGCACCAAAGAAGCCCCACCTTGTCATTTACTTATCATTCATCGTGGAGGTGATGTTTAAATATTTGAATTATGTAATTTTTATTTGTACAACTTACCTTCTGAAATTAGTCAATTAGCAAATTTATTGGATTAATTAACTATTCTTTCTTTCAATTTTGTGAGTGTAAATGCATTTCCTTGATAATCAATGCAGATATTTTACTTAGCAAGGCACAGCACCTTCGATAAATTTTATATTATTTTAATATTCTAATAGTGATACAATTCCATAGGAGTAAATTGAATTTACATTAATAAAATTTGTATGATGATATGTGTACTGTTTTTTTCAATAATAACCCTATTTTGTTTGTAGTAAGATTTAAAAAATGCATGAAATGTCACTGTAAGATAATGCACCCCCCCCCCCATGTGTATCATGGGCCTCAGGGTTAATCGAACAACAAATTTTATTAGAGACCGCAATAAAATCTGGAAGTAGAATTCGGAATTATGCACAGTTTTTCAGGAAATACAGAGGATGCTTGACCTAAAGCAGAGCAGCAGAGATAAATTAGCTGTAAACGATTACTTTATTAATAGACCACAAAATAGCAATTCTTGAGGGGCCACAAAACCAGACAGGACAGAAACTAAACACAACAGGCTCCAAGATAAATTTTGGGCAGAGAGAGTGAAGGCGAGGAGTAACTAGTTGAGGCCAGCTGGTTTAATGAGTGAACAAGGACTGTGTATGAGATCTGGGGTTAAGTAGGCTGCAGATAACGAGTCTGAAACAAGCAGAGGTGAATCTTATTAGTTAGGTGGAGACTGAAAGGTGCCTGCATGTGTAGGCCTGACACGCTTTAAGTAACCAGATATCACCTAAAACAGGCTGCAGTGTAACAGGAGTAGCAGTAATTTTAAAATCATTATTTCAGGAGACCAGCATTCTGCACTAAATCTAACATGGGAACAGATTCCTAGACCCATATAATTGATAGATCTAGATAAAGATTCAATAAAAATTCTCCTCCTCTGATTCTGGCAAAACTTTATTTTCGTAAACACGAAGAAATCTGCAGATGCTGGAATTTCAAGCAAAACACATAAAAAGTGCTGGTGAACGCAGCAGGCCAGGCAGCATCTATAGGAAGAGGTACAGTAGATGTTTCAGGCCGAGACCCTTCATCAGGACTAACTGAAAGAAGAGCTAGTAAGAGATTTGAAAGTGGGAGGGGGAGGGGGAAATACAAAATGGTAGGAGAAGACAGGAGGTGGAGGGATGGAGCCAAGAGCTGGAAAGTTGATTGGCAAAAGGGATATGAGGGAGGAAAAGGGAGAGGATCATGGGACGGGAGGCCTAGGGAGAAAGAAAGGGGGAGGGGGAAGCCCAGAGGATGGGTAAAGAGTATAGTGAGAGGGACAGAGGGAGAAAAAGGAGAGAGAGAAAAAATAATAATAATAATAATTAAAAATAAATAAATAACAGATGGGGTACGAAGGGGAGGTGGGGCATTAACGGAAGTTAGAGAAGGTAATGTTCATGCCATCAGGTTGGAGGCTACCCAGACAGAATATAAGGTGTTGTTCCTCCAACCTGAGTGTGGCTTCATCTTAACAGTAGAGGAGGCCATGGATAGACATATCGGAATGGGAATGGGACGTGGAATTAAGATGTGGAAATAAACAAAACTTTATTTTGTTTGTTCTTGACTAACTTAAAAATATAGATTTGATGATGCAAGGCCATTTGGGAAATGCATCATAAATTTTCTCATTTTATGGCTTTCGTAGTCTGAAGGTATTTTGAAAGTCTTGAATGCAAATTTGCAATAAACACTTTAGTCTTCATATTTAGTCTTTATCTAAATATTTTTTAATCCTCAGTTGTTGTAACTTAGTAAATATAACAAGTCCTTCAAAGCCGAGGCTACCAAACGCTGCTCCAAGATCTGGCCATCTATTCTTTGATACTTGACTATCCAGACCTCTGAATGCTCATTTCTGTGTGTGTCCATCTTCCTGGAGCTAGATTTATTTCAGGCATGTTAGTCATGTTGGTCTCCTCAGATCTATGGCCATAAATTAGTGATTCAAAATTCAACAGAATTATTGCTATATCTGCTACTCTGGAAACTTGTTTAGGTGATATCTAGTTATGCAAAGTGTGTATGTACCAGTAGTTATTTGAATTGTGCATGAATATTTGATAGCTATTTCTAAAGTGTTATTGTTCCATTAACACCAAGGTCCATGACATTTTTTATGCAACCAATTCTGTTAAGATTTTTGTTTCTTGGTTGAATTTTGTGAGTTTGATTGTGCTGTACAAAGAAGAGTTGATACTTTGGAAAACAAGTCTGAATACCAAAAATTTTGAACAATTTCAGAAAGACAGTTTAACAACAACAGGCAGCCAGTTTGAGTTCAGATCTGTGAAGACATAAAACTTAGACATCTGTACTTTAAAAGACATTTAATATTTTTAGTTTTTCATGCCAGTTTAAGGTAGAACTAATGTAACTAATAATGTATTAGAGGCTGAAATGATGAGACAAGATATGTTATTTGGAAAGATTAATTGAAAGAAATTCCTTGTAACAGTGATCAAAATTAATACAGGGTTACAGAACAAGAAACAGTTCACTCCACCCCATCCAGTCCCACTCCATACCATGCAAATCTTTTCCTTATGCTGTATACCACATCTGGAATTTTATAAATCTGTGCTGAGATTACAATTACTTTATGACTTTTAAAAATTATGTGCAAAATATCAATTTTATTGACCCATCCTCTCCAACAATTGAGTTGCTACTTTGGCTTAAATGGAAAGGTTCTTCTATCACCTGATCAAAATCTTCTAAGCAATGACATGTTTTTAAGTTTTGGTACAAATAGTTCCTAGAATTCCTCAAAAAAAAAATTCCACTTTCTGTAAATCCGTAACCTTGCACTAGCTTCCCCTAATCAATGAAATCTTCAAAAACAGGACTAGAACTAAGTTGTTACCTATTTTCTTTTCGTATCTCTTCAACAGGATGAAAGTAGTATACTTTCAACTTTGTAGAAAAAGTTACATTGAAGAGACAAGATGTTCCTTTAAACTTGTAGGATTAATTTTGAAAATTCCTCTGCTTGTCGCATGTCCGGAAAAGATAGAAAGTGGTTAATTTTCAATGTGCCAGAAATTCAATTTAAAATACGGGGTCATAATCTACTTAAACCTAAGGGAGGGAGGGGAGGGCAGAGGGCAAGGGGAAATTCATATAAATAGAAATGTCTTTTCTTCTAATCAATGCTGCCTTGTTCTTTATTTGAGGGTGCTGATTTTACTATGGAGAGCCGTCATTTTAAATCAGCTAAGTTATTAATTATGAAATAAATCATGATCATGCATAATAATAGTAATCTGCAAAGCTTTTTCCTCACTTGTAGCCATCTCTGATTTTCAGCAAGACTCGTGCGAACAGAATCTGTGCCATGTGACATTAACAATCCTCTTAAGAAGCCACCCAGGTACTCTGATCTGCACTCCAGCCAAACACTGCCAAAAACCAACAAAATTAATAAGGTAAGCCTTTATGTTTTCCTTTAGTTCATTTATATTAGACAAATAATATTACCATAAAAATTACACATTAAACACAATCAGAATCAGGTTTATTATCTCTAAATAGGTCACGAAATTTGTTGTTTTGCGGTAGCAGTACAGTGCAAGATGGAAAAATTACAATAGGTTACAAAAATAAATTAGATTCAGGATTCAATATTGTTTAAAGTCATTTCCTGTACTCGTGTAAAGGAGAACGAAAAAATACGCATTAAGATACAGAACGCAGTGTGTGAGGCCTCCAGCAGTCAGGTCGGCCATGGATGTTGTGTCCTAGCTGTCTAGATATGCAAGCCAGGGCAGTACGATATGGAGAGCAAGCTGTTGCCCATGTAGCAAGCTCCCCCTCTCCACGCATCTGACGAACCCAAAGGAACGGCAGAGACCGATACAGTTTGGTACCAGCATTGTCACAGGAGTTGCCAGTCAGCGTTGAACTCAACGTAAGACTGTCTTAGGGACTCCAGCTCCGGATTTTTCCCTGGGGGTTTACTCCTGAAGCATTTCCCATGAGTGGGTACAGCCGCAAGGCAGTGGAAGTTTGAGGTCAGAGGTTCCATCTAGAAGAACACAATAATAATAAAACATATAATAAATATAAATACATAAGATAGCTTATGTACATAAATTGATTGTATGTCCATAAAGTGACACTAGGCACAGGAGTGTTTGTACGTAAGGTGACTGGCAGGAAATGGTAAAGTAGTGGTGGTTGGGAGTGTGGAGTGCAAAAGACAAATAATGACGTTGGGTTCAAGGGTCATTCTGATGATGATGGGGAAGAAGCTGTTATTATAGTGTTGAGCAAAGATCTTCAGACTCATGTACCTCCTTCCCGATGATAGAACTGCAAAAGGATTATGTCCCAGATTGTAGGGGTCTTTAATGTGGATTCTGCCTTCTCGAAGCACCACCTCCTGAGGACGTACTTGATGTCAGAGAAGGTTATTCCCATGATGGAGCTGCTGAGTCTGCAACCCTCTGCAGCATCTTATGATGCATCGGAAGCTCCATACCAGCTGTGATGCAACCTGTCGGAATGTGCTCCATTGTATACCTGCATACCTGAGGTCTGATCCATTTTCTTGCTGTTATACACTGAGAACCAATTTTAACTGGGTTGATATATTACCCCAGCTGAAGAGAGGGAACTGGAAGAAATGTGAGATTGGGGGCCCCAAGGAAGAGCTGCTGAGGATAAATATATTTTTAAACTTGAAGAGAATTCCTTGCAAGTCCTGGCATTGGACCATGAGCAGACTCTTCAAGTTGTGTTCTAAGATGACTCACATTTGCGGCGCAATCCGCCTCTTGCCTAGATAGCCTGCACTTCTTGTTGACCACCCGTATATACAAAAGCAACAACATGGCACCAAGTGTGCATCGGACACATATTTAGGTGCTGCTGTTTGTCAGTGTGCACGATGCCTGGAACACCCAGAAAAAGTGTCAGACGGTAATCCTCAGGCATCTGTCTTTAATTTCTCAATTTTCTTTGACAATTCCTTGTGATAGGAATTCAGTTTTGCATTGTATCACAAAATGAAATTTCAAGACCTTTGTTAAGAACGGAAACTGCTGGAAGTACTCGGCTGGTCAAGCAGTATCAATGGATTTAGGAAAAGAATCGATATTTCAGGTCATAGATCTTTCATTGGACTGTTGGAAAAAGGGAAAAAAAAGATGAGACAAACTGAAAGAGACAGGGTTAGCCTCATTAGTGCAGTAAGTTACCTGAAATTGCTATGTTCAGTATTAAGTCCCAAAGGTAGTATTGTACCCAGACAAAAGATGAGGTGCACTTCCTTGAGTTATGAGAAGCCATACAAATGAACACCCAAATTAGAATCAAGAGTACACACTTAGCTTTTCAAGTCTTTGCCACAATTTCCACCATGAAATAAGGTTATGGTTGATCTTGCTGTAAGCTCAACTCCATGTATAGGAGGCCAAAGTCAGAGAGTGCAGTGGGAGTGAAATGAAAAATTGAATTGGCCCTGAAAGCTAAGAGTCACTCTTGCAGGTTAAGTAACTATTTCACATCATGAGTACCAATTGCAATACAGTTGTAGAAGTCCATTATATTTAACAAGTTACTGGTACTTCATTTACAATAAAAGTTTGGCATACTGGATTTCATAGGTAATGTCCAATCAAATATGATATTCAACCAAATAGCTGGTGAACTATGAGGCCCTGGGTGGTCAGGGCACTGTTTTTGTGTCAGCCCAGTCGGTCATTGAGTCCTGTCCTGATGTGGGCCTGGTCACTTACTGAGCATTGTCCAAAGTTTTCTAGTCATTCACTGAGTGGTAGCCATTGTTGATTATTAACTACGCTCTGTCTGATGTTGGATGGGTACTGTCTGCATTCTCAGTCTGGTCACTCACCCTCTGCTGCCTTGAGGTTGGCTGTGTGACTCACTGAGTGCTGCCCATGGTTTTTCAGACTGATGCCCATTCATTGTTAGTCGGCACACTCACCGAATTTGGTTTTCGACATCAGCCTTATAAATGCAAAAAGATAGGTACTGAGTCAGAATAGAAAAAAACAGCAAATAGTCAAAAATTAATAAAGGAAGCAAAATAGAAGCACATCAGAAAATTAGCCAGAAATGTGAAAACAGGCAGGAAATATATTTGCTGATCTTCCCCAGAGGCAAATATTCGATCAGTAGAACTTATAATAGAAAATAAGGAAATGTCAGATGATATTTTGGACAGCCTATTGCTGTGGAGGATATAAGTCCCATTACTGGAAATATTTGTACATTAGGCAGTGGAAAGAAAGGCTGAAATCATGAAAAGCACAATCAGCCTTGAAGTGATAATCAACAAATTGTTGGAGAGAGTCCTTGATGATGGATGCTACTCGATGAAGTATGTCGTGCCAAATCTTCACAAGTGTCTAAGAAAGTAGAGGTGCTGCTGTGCTTTCTTCATAGTGGCACCTATGTGCTGGACCAAGAACATTTCACTCTCTGAAATGATAACAACAGGAAATTTATAGTTGCTGGCCCTCGCCACCTCTGATCCCCCAATGATGACTGGCTCATAGACCTTCAGTTTCCTCCTTATGAAGTCAATAATCAGCTCATTGGTTGTACTGATATTGAATGAGAGGTTGTTGTTATGGCACATTTCAGCCAGATTTTCAACCTCCCTTCGTTACCACCTTTGATTCAGGCAATGACAGTAGCATCATCAGCAAACTTAAATATGGCATTGGAGCTGTATTTAGCCTCACCATCGTAAGTATAAAGTGAGTAGAGCAAGGGGCTAAGCACGCAGCCTTGTGGTACACCTATGTTGATGCTGATTGTGGAGGAGATATTGTTGCTCATCTGAATTGACTGGGGTCTGCAAGTGAGGAAATTGAGGATCTAATTGCACAAGGAAGTATTGAAGCCTAGGTCTTGAAGCTTATTGATTAGTTTTGAGGGGATAATAGCATTGAATGCCGAGCTCTAATCAATGAAGTGCATCCTGATGTATGTGTCTTCGCTGTCCAGATGTTCTAGGGTTGAGTGAAGAGCCAATGATTGCATCTGTTGCTGATCTGTTGTGACTATAGGCAAGCTGGAGTGGATCCAAGTCTCTTCTCAGGCAAGAGTTGATATGTTTCATCACCAGTCTATCAAAATACCTCATCACAGTGGATGTAAGCGCAACTGGACAATAGTCACTGAGGAAGGTTACCACGTTCTTCTTAGGCACTGGTATAATTAAAGCCTGTTTGAAGCAGGTGGGTACCTCAGACTGCTGAAGCAAGAGGTTAAAGATAACAGTGTACACTCCAGCCAGATGATCAACACAGGTCTTTAGTACTCGGCCAGTTACCCCATCTGGGCTGAATGCTTTCCGTGGATTCACCCTCCTGAAGGATGCTTCCATGTTGGACTCAGAGACTGAAATCACAGGATCATCTGGGACTGTGGGAGTTCGTGACGGTACCTCCATGTTTTGATAGTCAAAGCGAGCATCAAAGGCATTGAGCTCATCTGGGAGCGAAACCTTGTTGTCACCTATGTTGCTTGGTTTCTCTCTGTAGGAGGTGTTAGCATCCAAGCCCTGTCACAGCTGTCGAGCATCTTTCAGTGACTCAAATCTCCTGAGTTCTGAAAAGCAGAGGGATCTGGATGACCTGGCATGTGATTGCCAGAGGTAGTATACAGGTATAGCAAGGCAGTTATGAAAGTTAACAGAATACCATTGTTTATTACAAGAGATATCACTTACAAAAAAAATGAAATTCAGTTACATAGGACACTAGAGAGACCATATCTAGAATTTTTGTGTAAGTGGTTGGTATCCTTATTTTAAAAGAGATGATAATATATTGGAAACATTTCAGATAAGGCTTAGAGACAGATGCCTGGAATAAGAGGATTGTTCTATGAAGGGACATCAGAATACTAGGCTTGCATTTTTTTTAAGTTTAGAAGAGCGAGAAAGCACTTAATTGCAACATCCTGAGGAGCCTTGCCATGGTGAATGTGGAGTGGATGCTCCCTTTCATGGGAACCTAGAAATATGGATGACTGTTAAAAAGTAAAGGATCAATTGCCCAATGAAGATCCAGATGAAGAGCTTTATTTCTCTCAAGGGGCTGTGATTCTTTGAAATTCTATTCCTAAAAGGAGAGTGGAAGTCTTTGAATATTTTTAGAGCTGAATTAGAAAGATTCTTGATTAGCAAGAGGATGAAAGATTACTGGTTGTAGGCAGAAATGTAGAGTTGAACTTCTAATCAGATTAGCCATGAGCTGATGGAGCAGGCTGAAGGATACGAGTGGCTTATTCTTGTATCAGTGATAGGGCCACCACATTCTTCATTTGGATCTTCCAATACACAGAAATGGAAGAGGAATTGACCTACTTGAACTTTTAGTTCATTCAGATAAGGTTACATGAGTTCAGGCTGAAATCTGTTCTCTTCTTGCTACTAACAGATAAATTACAGTTTACATCCACTAAAAAGATGGATGCAGAATTTGTTTATGCCCATTAATCTGGCAATGCATTATCACAATTCGCCTGCTGCTTTAACTATATGCCCGGGCACTGCTATGCAATTAACGTCAAAACAAGGAAAACATTATATAAGCCTTTGTTCAAGTTGGCTGCTGCTCTCCAGAATTGAATGGGTTGTTAAACATAGGTTATTGAGCAAATGATGGTTTCCTGCTGAAAGAACAACCAAATCCCATAAATCTGGTAGCACTGGGCTCTTGGCACAGTTATCAGTATAATTTAAATGCTATCAAGACCAATGAGCCAGTGGTTTCTCATGATCTGTTGCTACTTACTGCCAAGGCATTAAAATTAATATGAACCCTCTAATGGGCATTGTAAAAGATTGGAGAATCATTGACTGGTGAGCACAGAAGCTGACAAAATTACCCAACCTGATTAAAGTTCAAAGTAATATTCCTCAGCAAATCTACAGAATAGTAATTATAACAGGATCAATGAAGGATCAACTAGCGTGCAGGAGATAACAAACTGTGCAACTGCGAATATAAATAAATAGCAATAAATAATGAGAACGTGAGATAACAAGTTAGAGAGTCCTTAAAGTGAGATCATTGGTTGTGGGAACATCTCAATGGATGGGGAAGTGAGTGAAGTTATCCCCCTTTTGTTCAAGAGCCTGATGGTTGAGGGGTAGGAACTGTTCTTGAAGCTGGTGGTGCGAGTCCTGAGTCTCTTGTATCTTCTACCTGATAGCAGCAGTGAGAAAGGAGCATTACCTTGGTGGTGAGGATCTCTGATGATGGATGCTACTTTCCTATGACAATGTTTCATGTAGATGTGGTCAATGATTGGGAGGGCTTCAGCAGAGCTTCAGTGATTTAATAATTGGTGATGTTTGGAACTTCAGAATACTGGTCGACTAAGAAAATGGAATAGGTGGTGCCTTTTTTTACATTATGCAAATCATTTGCAATAAAAGATGAAATGTAAATTAAAAGCAGAGATCGTGCAAGTTGCATGCAGTTTTTTGATTTTCATTCTGGGTTCTCTTCATGCCTGGCGTGTGCAGTATTGTATTAACAACCTGTAACGAATGCTTGAACTCCTCTTAACAATCTTGATTTTCACATGCATGACTCAGGCAGCAGCTAGTTTTCATGGTACTTAGGATTCTATTTCTGCACAAGTTAGAGGCAACCTGCCTGAGTAACTCATAGGCCAATTCAGGGAAGTCAACTCAGGTGAGAGCCGTTTTTCTTTTGAAGTGTTTTCTAGCTCCCAACGGTCTCTCTACACTCTTTGGTATTCCAAACCTTTACTCATCTCACCTTCTCAACCTGTGCTCAGCCCACAACACACCAACTCATCTTTTGACCTGACCCAGAAACTAATCACCATCTTTTACCCCCCCAATAGTGATCCTGCTTATCTCTGACTTATCTATCAACCCATTCTGCTTCACTATATCTATTTCATGAACAAAATGGCAAAACCCTCAATATCCCATTCAATTGCTGAAATGAGGACATTCTCCAATTGAAAAATGTATTGAAGTCAAAGCATTTTCAATAACTTTCGACTCAGTTGGATACCAGACTGAATCAGAATGAGAATCAGGTTTATTATCACTGACAGATATCATGAAATTTATTGTTTTGAGGCAGCAAACATGAATATTATAATAAATTAAAATAAGTATATATAAGAATCAATAGTGCACAAAGAGAGACAAATAGCAGCGTAGTGTTCATGAGTTCATGACTCATTCAGAAATCTGATGGCGGAGGGGAAGAACCTGTTCCTAAAATGTTGAGTGTGCATCCTCAGGCTCCTGTACCTCTTGCCTGCTGGTAGCAATGAGAAGAGAGCATGTCGTGGATGGTGAGGGCTCTTAATAAGGGATGTTGCTTTCTGGAGGCAACGCCTGTTTAGGATGTTCTCGATGGTGGGGAAGCTCGTGCCCATGATAGAGCTTGCTGGATCTACAACCTCTGCGGCCTCTTTTGATCCTGTGCGTTCGAGCTGCTGTACCAGGTGCCCTGATGCAACCAGTCAGAATGCTTTCCACGGTATGCATGTAGAAATTTGCTACCATCTTTGGTGACATACCAACTCTCTTCAAATTCCTAGTGAAGTAATGCCACTGACCTGCCTTCTTTGTGATTGCACCACTACGCTGGGCTCAGGATAGATGCTCAGAGACATTGGCACCCAGGAGCTTGAAAACAGGTTATAAAATTCTCAACACAGCTCAATTTTTGTACAACCTATTTTCATGGTACTTTTGCCAAGAACAGTCAAATTTATTTTGCTTTGTAGTTTGGATGATATTTATATAATACTCGATTGGTTAAACATAATATGTGAATAAATTGCGATAATACTTTTCAGAAGCTGCTCTTCAGTTGCATATACACCTCTTATTTCTCTCTCACAATTTGGCTCATTGAGTCTATATGGGATCTCTGAGCAACCCAAGTCTCCCACTTACTTCCCTGTTGTCTTTTCCTCTCCCAAATTCCCACTAAGTCCCTTCTGATTCTCCTACAACACATCCTACATGAGAAGTAATTTACAATAGTTAATCAACCTCCCACACGGCGTGCCTCTGGGATGTGGGAGGAAGCACACTGCCTCAGGAGGAGAGTGCAAGCGCCTTGCAGACGTCACCAACAACCTCGATCAAACCTTGCTTGCTGTGTTTTTGATGCAGCGTCTCTACTTGTTGCACAATTTACAATTGTGTTTCACAATTTACTAAGGTTCTGATCTGTTTTACCATCTATCAAAGAGGAAACTCACAGCTCTAATAGCAGACTTTAATCGTGTTCATCTTTACTGCTAAAATAAAATGCAATGGAAGTATAATGCAAATCAGACACTGGTAGTTCTTATGTTAATGGAAACTTGTGAATAAAAAAAACTGTTAAAAGTGGCGTAACGTGCAATTCTATGGTGCATGTGGACCCCATATTTTCTCTCCATAGCATCCTGCCCTGACATTGCTCTCTATTTAGGGTGCTCAACATAACCATGGGGTTTGGGGTTTAGTTAGCTTTGTCCCCATCTCAAGGCATTGGAAAATGAAGAGAAGACTTACTGCACTGCAATCAGGAATGAGTTATGACTGTTCTTTTTTAGATAAAAGGTTGCAATAGGCGATTTTCCATGTGTGCTTGAGATTATGAAGAATTTTGCTGGATTGATGAGGAGAGATTATTTCTACCATCAATAATAGAGGACAGAACAATTGATGCAAATGGCTAAACTTACAAAGGGAAAACAAGGGAATGGACTAAAAAGTACACGGATTGCCTGAAATAATGACAGGAGCAGAAGAAATAGTAAGTTTCCGAAGGGATTGGTCACATTTTGAAAAAACATTTAGTAAAGGTGTGAGACAAATTGGCAAGTTCTTTCAGAGAGCTATCCCATATTCAGTGGGCCAAATAGCCTTCTCTTGCGCTGTATAATTTTTGTTGCCTGTGCATATGCACTGTACATTAGGTATTCCAAGCTAATATGATTTGGTTTTAAGAATTAAAAGATTCTCAATCTTGGTCTCTGCTAAAAATACATATGTGGATACCAGACGAGAAGCAGCACCAGCTTGATTCACCAAGTTCTAGATATGGAGCACAGAAACTGGCCATTTGACCCAATTTGTATATACTGGTAGTGAAGCCTTCCCCCTTTTCACTTCTCAAAATAAATTGGTGTAAAGATTCCCTTTTCCTAGCTATTGATGAAAGTAAGTGAAAATGTAAAGGATTGCCAATTAATTTCAATTCACACATGTTAACTATATGAATTAACAAAGGTTACATATAAGAAATGCTTAGTCTTGATTTCCTAGTGCTGACCTGCATGCTGTTTTCCCTTCCCTACTTTGTCATTTCCTGGGAATAAATTTCTTCCCAAAGCCATTCTCCATCATCAGTTGCTGGACTCTACCCCTGGAGTTCCCATCAGAATAATTTCAACATGCAATCCTACAGATTGGAAAACATCATTAACAATTTTGATTATCTGCAAACTCATGTCCTTTGCCTATGTATATTTCTCTAGCATTCAGAAAAATATAGCAATATTCAGAAATAATTGACAACATTTTGTATTCTTTGAAATTATTAAACAAGGAACATTTAAACCATAAAGTGATTAACTATAAACTCAATAAATTTAGGAATATGTACATTATTGGTATTTGATTTTGTTTTACAATAGGATGAAGCAGCATCTAACTCAAAATGGAATTTTTTTAAAAAACAGTTACTAATTTACTATTACTAGTATCCCTAAATTAGTTTATATTTTCAGCAGCTGATTTGGGTGAAAGAAAATGTATGGTGAGTTATTTAGTAATTTATAGTTTTTGTAACAATAAGAAAATAAGATGGTATTTACCCTTGTGTTCCATAATATACTAATATTTAAAATGTGGTTTCATTCAGGTTGATTCCTGTTTTAATTTGTTAAAAGTGATAGGCAAAGTACCTATTGTAACATTCAGTTAACGTATTAAATTACTACATTTGTTCAACCATGTATTAAGTAATAACTTGTGTTTTAGAGCTGGAGGAAACACACCTAACCCTCCTCTCCCACGGCAATACAGTAAATGTACCTCATGGAATCAGTCTGATGTACCTGCATTTGCTTCTAAAGCCTGGGATATCTGGACATCTGCAAGCTAAGTCCACATCTGTGATTGCTCAACCATGGTCAGCCAACTAGAGATCCTCCCCAAGTACCGCACGATGCTTTCACTCCCCTGAGAATTGTCTGTTCCGCTTTACCACCATCAATGGCAGCTGTCCACGTCTCTCCACTGATATTGTTATGTCACCCAGAGCTAGGAAAGATATGATGGAGTGGATGTTGACATAATGATTCTCTGAAAACACCATCAAAATTTATGCTCCATCTCCAAAGAAAAATAGGGTTACTCCATCAACGCTGCCACCACTATGTATAGTAAACACCACCTAATGTCACTTTATGTACATGCAATCAGTCTATGTATATAGCAAGTTACTGTTAATTATATTTTATAGGATTGATTTTATATTTATAGTTATTGTGTTTTATTTTGTTTTTTTAAAAATTGTGTCTTTTATGCTGCATCAGATCCAGAGTCTCAATTATTTGCTGTCCTTTACACTTGTGTGCTAATGAATTACATTAAACAATCTTGAATAAGAAAAGGGCTTCAGGAGCCTGAAGACCCACCCTCAACGTACAGTTCCTTTGCCTCCGCCATCAGATTTCTGAATGATTCCTCAATCCAAGAACACTACCTCATTATTCATCTTTCCCACTATTTATTTATTTTGCATCTTACAGTAATTTTTGTGTCTTGCACTCTGCTGCTGCCACAAAATAACAGGTTTCACAACATATGTCAGTGACAACAAAACTGATTGTGATTGTAAGGTTATTTCTCCAGATTAGTGTCATAAATTGAGCATAATTATAGAGTATAAATTATATATGTAAAATCATTCCTCATAATTAACAGCAGTAAAGTCTCCAAGTTTAATTCAGTGACTGGAAATTACCCAATTGTGTACATGCTGTCTAGGGTATGTGATATTACCGTTCATATGTTAGTGTAAACTTTTTCCCTTGCTTTATCTGCAGGATCATATACCGGTTCCTTACCAGCCTGATTCAAGCAGTAATCCTTCATCAACAACATCTTCAACACCATCCTCTCCGGCACCTCCTCTACCTCCCAGTGCAACACCACCTTCACCCCTTCATCCTTCACCACAGTGCACCCGGCAGCAGAAACAGTTCAACCTCCCAGGTACAGCTCTTCAGTATTCCGTGTATTCTGCTGAAATAAATAGAAAGTATCATGGTCATTTTTATGAATTTTCTCAGCTGATGGGGAACCATTATAGATGGGCAACTGTTATGTCTCCTACAATTTCCTGAGAGGGAGACTTGTGAATTGGTTGTATCAACATAGATAATCAGCCACAGTGTGTTCTTCTTAAGTTGGAAGCTGAAAGTTATGGATGCACACAGCAAATTACAGTTGTTGGTGGAACATTTCACTTTGTTCTGGAGGTATGTTAACTCTGCAGCCTTAGTATGTTAATCTTTGTGCTACTCCGGCCTTTTAAAAGTACGAAATAGTTTAGTCTTGCTGCCTTCATCAGTGTTTTCTCTATGACAATGGGTTAGTTCATCATTTCTCTCCACAGGTATGGCCCCTAGGAGCTTAGGTCAGGAAAAGTGACAGGATAGTTTAAGCTTAATTCTCCCACTCCTTGATGAAAAATAGTTCTTGACTACAAGAGCCATCAAGCTTTACATGGAATGAGTAGGAGTTACTCTACTGTGTGTGATAATCACCAAATTATTAATGCAAAAATCCTTCAGAAACGTAAATGTTAGAATTGATTTTGAAAACTACAGGGAACAAAATATGGCAGAACAGATGGTGAATGAGAAAACAAAGAAAATTATTTGAGATGTTGTAGTGAACAATATTTTCTACAATAAAGAGGACAGATGGAATCCTTTGTAAGCTGATGTTGGTGAAGCTGTAAATGAGAATAAGGAAATGATGGACTTTTAGAGAATTACGTATACAGTTAGAAGAAGAGGAAAAAATTCACACCATTTGGAAAAAAAAGCTGATGTTGAATCAGGAATGGTGACTAACTGGAATTCAGACAAAAGTGAAACCAAGAAAGAAAATGACAAAGTTGAAGAAAATAATAGCACTAAAGAGTGGCAGAGCACCAATGGCATTGAGGAGTGACAGCACCCCAAGACCGGCTTTTTTTTTTGTTATCCCAGACTTCTAAAGGTATTAGGAAATGGTAGATGTCTTAATTTAAAATTCCCTTTATTCAGAAGTTGATCTCTTGAATTGGAAAATTATCCAGGTTGCTCTGCTGTTTAGGAAAGTTAAATTAGGGAAAGCAAATTCACTAATAGAGTAACTAAACACTAAAACCTTTTAGATGCGTGGACAGAGACAGTGTGTATCTGAAAGCAACTGTTCATTTATGAGGAATCAGATGGATTTGTTTGGACTAAAACAATAGGCAGGGAAATGCTCATGGATGCTAATTATAATGGCTTGAAGAAGACATTTGATAAAAAAAGAAGTTTTTGGCTAAAGTATACGGAGACAAATTGGTAACCTGGTTAGGAAATTGACTGCGTGGCTGACATAGGTGTAATAGACTCCCATGCGGATCTGTGAAACCAACTATTCATCACATTTGTAAATGACTTGGGTGATTGGATAGAAAGCTAATTTGTTGCTTCCACTGTAAACAAAAGTAGATGAAAACATAAGGGCTTCACAGGAAGCTTAATAGTTTGAATGATTGCACAGTGCCGCAGCAGATTTCAAAGTTAAGCAGATGTGAGGTCATCCACTTTGTTGTTGAAAGGATATGATAAAATACTTCTTAATTGATTTAGAGTTAGTATCACGTAAACTGGGAAAAGACTTAGGGATTCCTGTGCATTAAGGACTCCCACAAATGTCCATTCCTTTCTCCGTGGCGCCAAGGCTGTGAACTCAGCTGGCTACTGTGTGTTTCTGCCCCGCTGGTGTGAAAACTGGGGGCTGCCCTGGGAGCAGATTTCAGACTCAGTCTGCTTTGGGATGTTGTTGGATTGTCTCTCTTGTTTGCACGAATGTGTTTTTTCCTCTCTCTCTCTCTCTTTCCCTGCGCAGTGGTTGTTGGTCTCTTTTTTAATTGGGTTATTCAAGTTTTTTGCTTTGTGGCTGCATGTCAGCAGCCAAATTTCAAGGCATATAATTTATGTATTCTTTGATAATAAATGTGCTTTGAATTTAAATACGTTACATACAAGTATTGTAAATGTTGTACAAAGTTAATGAGTTGTGGGTTTTTATATTTAAAGGACTTGAATGTAAAGTAGTAGAAGTTAAGTTGCAACTGAATTCTAGTCACTGCACCTTAAGGAGGTGAGCTCATCTTTGAAGAAGTGTGATACAGAGTTCTAAGAACGATGCTGAGGCTGCAAAGGTTAGGTACAAAGAGAACAAAGGGGAAAAATGTTTTATCTTAGGGATTAGTCATCGAAGCCTGAGATGAGAAAACGTTTCTTTGAAGGGTTATGAATGTTGAATTGCTGAAAATACTCCAGGCTGAAATGCCTAGACTTTTGAAGACGCTTGGAATTAGAAGCTATGAGATCAGTCGTGAAAGCAGACAGGGAAACAGACAGCATCAGCCTTATTCTTTTGAATGATGGAGCACGCTTTGAGGCTGAATTTCCTGTTGTTCTTGTGCATTTAAACTACACAAACTAAGGTTCTATTCCCTAGAATTTAGAAAATAGAGATGTGTTAATAGCAATGTTTTAAAGGTATTGGGGGAAATGGCGGGATGGA
This sequence comes from Mobula birostris, assembly GCF_030028105.1. Classification (NCBI taxonomy): domain Eukaryota; kingdom Metazoa; phylum Chordata; class Chondrichthyes; order Myliobatiformes; family Myliobatidae; genus Mobula; species Mobula birostris. The sequence continues at coordinate 8,679,630 of NC_092400.1, read as the reverse complement.
ATTGATTAGTTGGGATATCTGGGTCCAGGCTGGCCTTTTCAGAAGCAAAGTACAGGCAAAAGCCTGCAAGGGACTAGTAGCTTTTCCTGCCAGTGGCAGTTATGGCAAAATAAATTGCTAATCTTCAGTCTGAAATAGACGTTTGTTAATCCAATGTAGGAATATGGAAAAATGCATAAATTGAATTCAGCTATAGACCACTGTTGTTGTTATTAAATGATAGGACAGGGTATAATGGATTTGTTATGTTCTAGAAAAGTAAGAAATAGCAACATAAGTAAAAATTAAGTCATGTCAGGTATGGTGAGGTAAATAATTTGGGTAGAAGTGTAGTTTATTTGCAAATATAATTTATGCATTAATTAGGGGAATTAACTTATGAATTAAATTCAGTAACAAAATGTCACAGGAATGATTAGCAGTACTTCATGAACAGACTTCCTCTGCAGTTAGGACATGTTCTTCTGCTATGTGCACCAGGCCTCAGTTACTTTTCTGACATTTCAGGTACATAAATTGAACAATTTCTATAACATCAGGAAATAAATAGCCAAACACAGTATAAATTGTTCAATTAGTTGTAACTGCAAAAATTCAAAAGGAAACAGATTGATTTTATGTGTCTCTTCTATCACAATATATTTGCCTTTCTATTAATATGCATGTGTACAAATACAGTAATGTGATTGTATTGAATTCACTATCAGCAAAGCTGTAAACTCAGAAGGACATTTTAAGCCCTATCCGATATAGTTATCTACGGGCACCCTCATTATACAGAAGTTATACTGTATCACCCTACTCTTAGAGAACTAGTTTTACTTCCCTGTCTGGTCTCTGCCGCAAGGTCTAGCTGCTAATAGCCACTTTTTGCATGGTGGGTTCCCACCTCCCACCAAGGAGGAGATCCTCCCTGCTAACAAAGTAGTTTAAACACAGTTATTTTATTTTTAATGATACATGTTTAATTTTAGACAGATAGTTCTTAACACACATTTAGAACTCTCAGAGGGTTTCCGATTTATAAAAGATTTTCAAATTCCAAAGATTCCAAAGTCTAATGCCCAAAAGATTTTTTCTATTCGTAAAAACATCATTAATTAATTTAGTTTGATTGCACAGATATTTGGTGATGACTTTAACTAAATATTAGCCAATATATTGATTCATAGTTCTACTATAAGTCATTATTTGAATGGAGGATGTGGTTTCAGTTTATGATTCCCATCTAGGAGCATTAATGGATATAATGCATCTTACCTTTACATTTAATTAATATTATTGATTTAGAGAGTAATGCTTAAAGTGGAAGCAGTGAACCCTAGTCTGTACTGAGTAGAGCAAAGCCACTCCCCTATTTGTGATAATTTTTGCTAAGTATTATATTTACTCATTGGTACAAATGATCAATTACCTTGATCATTTTACCTTACAATAACATTAAGGAGTGCACCTTTGGATGGAATTAGAATTTGAATTGGTTTATATTGCCACATGTATCCAAGTACAGTGAAAAGCTTGCGTTGTATACTGTTCATACAGATCAATTCTTTACACAGTGCTTTGCAATAGTACAAGGTAAAACAATACCAGACTGTAGATTAAGGTATACAGCTACAGTGTAGCTGAACACTAAAATGCAAGATCATAATAAGGTAGATTACAAGGTCGAGAATACATCTTGTTCTAGAGAAACAGTCAGTTGTCTTATAACACTGGAACTGTCTTTGGACCCGGTAGTTTCTACTTTCAGGCTTTTTTAAAATCTTCAACCCAATGGGAGAGGGGAGAAGAGAATGTCCGGTCTGGGTGGGATCTTTGATATATGCTAGCTGCTTTTCTGAGGCAGTGAGACGTATAGACAGAGTGCATGGAAGGGAGACTAGTTTCCGTGATGTGCTGAACTATGTCTGCAATTCTCTGTAGTTTATTGTGGTCATGGGCAGAGTGGTTGCCACACCAAACTGTAATGAATCCAGATAGAATGCTTTCTGTGGTGCATTGATAAACGTTGGTAAGGGTTGATGGGGACATGCCAAATTTCTTTAGTATCCTGAGGAAGCAGAGGTCTCGCTAAGCTTTCTTGGCCGAGGCATCTATGTAGTCGGAATGGGACAGATTATTGGCGACGTTTATTCCTAGGACTTGAAAATCTCAAAACTCTCAACCTCACCAGGAGCAAGCTCCCACACACCTCACCACCCCTGAAATCAATTAGAAGCTCTTTTGTTCTGCAGATTTTGAGGGAAATGTTGTCGTGTCGCCATGTTGCTAAGCTCTTCATCTCCTTCGTGTACTCTGACACATCATTATTTGAGATAAGGCTCACTATGCCCATATTTCAAATACTGATGGAAATAGGATTTATGGTAAGAAATGGAATCTCACATTAACTTAATGTGTATGTCTCAGCCCATCAAACATTCATTACCCGCACGTCAACCATTTGTATCATTCAGGATTCAGGTCGTCTCCTTGGGGATGAGTCTGACCTATCTTTCATTAGCTTTAAGTGCACAGGCAGCTAGTTGTGTGCCAGCCACAGCATCTAAATGTGATGTATGGCACCCATACTTGCCTAATTCTTGCAGGACAAGGTGACATATAGTTAGCAAGCGGCTGGTGCAGGTAGACGACCTTACTCCTGTGGAGGTGGTGAGGTGGGAATTCTCACCATCATCAGAGTGGTCGTTGCTAAGGCTATAGACAGGACTAAAACAAATATTTCCTGGTAATTCTTTTTTTGCAGGTGCGTCCTTCAATGACTAAAGTCAAATGCTTGGAGCACTGTTAGGTCTTTTCTGGCTGTGCAACCTCAGATTGCTCAGAATTTTGCCGTCTTGGCCACGGGTAACAAGGTGAAAAGAATCTCCCACTGTGGTACAACAGTTATCACTATGTCTTTTAACAGATATTAGGATTTCTGAGGCCGTTGGCTAGAAGTGTCTGGGGCTCCATGGAGCACAGGCCTGCTGTCCTGACTCATCCCTTGTAAACCAGTAGGACTGCTGGTATTCATGCTGAGATGGCAGAGGCAAGAGCGAGGCCTTAAGTACAAAGCTGCAGAGAGATGTCTCAAAAGTCATCTGTCCTCCTGTTCAAAGTCTTTGACTCCCCACAGATCATGCTCACTGCCAGGGTAGTACAATTTAACAGAACTAGGACTGGTAAAGGCAAAACAGAAGATCAATACTAAGGGAATAAATAAGAGATTAATTAATCATTCTATGAAAAGGACATGTGAGCCTTGACACTTGCTGTGAACAACCCAGGCAGGGGAAGCATTACATCGCCGTGCCGTTAGTCTGCTGCTTTGCATTTACCACTTGAATTTCATTGTATACATTCTGCGCACCCAAGATACAAAGCTTGTTTTCTGAATATCTCACAGGAAACCCGGCAGCCATCTTTTGGCACGTTGTGTTGATTTATGTGAGTTGCACATAGGTTGAAGACATCATGATTGCATGGCTTTTATCATCTGCTATCTCCTTTTGGGCATTTGCTCTACACCGAGTGACTGGAATCCCGTTGGGGTCCAGCACATGGAAGAACTGACTTGCAGCACAAAGTAGCGTTTATGTAGTCAGTGGAACCCTAAACTCTGGGACAACGGGAATGGTTGCAATCTTGGCAAAGCCTCCTTCTCATTCAACAAGCTGCTGTCTGGTAAGAGGCAAGGGAATGTAGTCAGTTTTCTTTGAACTGAGAGCATCAGTGACCTGTCTCATCAAATAGTGAATGGTAAATGTGAAATGTTGTGAGCATCATTGCTTCAGGATGGAAAGGACTCCAGCATTTCACACAGCTCACCCCGACAGGGATTGGTGACCAAGTGTAGCATCCCCTCTACTCAAGCTTATTAATGTGCTTAGCTCAGGGAGCAATTAACTGTTGCTTGGACTTTATGAGTGTATGGTGCTTTTTCAGAGTATATTAAAGTCTGCCACTATACTTCCCATTATCTGTGCAGACGTCAGAAATTTGAATGCATACTATGACATACTGAACTTGTTATGTCATCCCAGCAGCTAGTAGAAATCAATCAGCGTGCAATGTGAAGTTATTAATGATTAGGTTAGCTAGTACTGGTGCTGCTGAAGGTTTTTGTCAGTTACTGGAGGTTGGGAGGATATTTACTAGAATAACCTATCTAATTTGCATGCTTTTTGTCAGCTGTATTTGGCCGACAATGTGCGCTAATATCTTGTCAGGTGCACAGATACACCTGACACCTCTCTGGGAGCACCGCAAGCATTCAAACACAGTGCAGTCAAATTTTCTGCTGAGGTGCTCTAACTGTTTTGTTCCAGAGTTGCATTTTGCAGTACTTCCCCCTCAATTTGCACTGACACTTCTCAAATTTAGTTAGGTAGCATTTTCCTAAATGCAGCATTGCTGCAGAATGTTCTCTCTAGAAACAGTTGCATTAGAAAAGAGGAAACTTGTGTATCTAGAAGGTGTGATCTTGACAAGTCAGCATCTGACACATGCCTTGATGGTGGACTGTTTCTTGTTGTATAAAAGGAGATTTCGTTCACTAGGTCTGTATTCTCCAGGGTTTAGAAGAACGAGAGGTGACCTAATTAAAATTTAAGAATTTCTTATCAGGTTCAACATGATGGAGGTAGTTAGTCTGGCTGAAGAGTCTAGAAGCTGCATGATTTTTGGAATTATCTACAATACAGGGCCTTGGAGTTCATGCAAAACATACGTTTCCGGATATCAAGGTAATGATGAAATGTGGGGGTAGTTTTGAAGTGAAACCTCATATTATCTTCAAGAATTTATGGCTGAGCCAGTGCAGCACCATAGCATAGTGGTTAGTGCATTTACTTTTCAACACCAGTGATCACTGACGAGGGTTTGATTCCTGGCACTGTCAGCAGGCTGAGGGTAGCAGACATCAACAGAATCAACAAACTCATTCATAAGGCCAGTGATGTTGTGGGGATGGAACTGGACTCTCTCACAGTGGTGTCTGAAAAGAGGATGCTGTCCAAGTTGCATGCCATCTTGGACAATGTCTCCCATCCACTACATAATGTACTGGGTGGGCACAGGAGTACATTCAGCCAGAGACTCATTCCACCGAGATGCAACACAGAGCATCATAGGAAGTCATTCCTGCCTGTGGCCATCAAACTTTACAACTCCTCCCTTGGACGGTCAGACACCCTGAGCCAATAGGCTGGCCCTGGAGTTATTTTATAATTTACTGGCATAATTTACATATCACTATTAATGGTTCTATTACTATTTATTATTTATGATGCAACTGTAACGAAAACCAATTTCCCCTGGGATCAATAAAGTATAACTATGACTAAAGAGTCCTTGCGTTCTCCCTGTGACTGTGTTTTCCCCCCCCACCCGAGTGCTCCGGTTTCCTTCCACATTCCAATGGCATATGGATTAAAGTTAGTGAGTTGTGGGAATGCTACGTTGGTGTTAGAAATGTGGCGACATTTGCAGGCTGACACCAGCCCATCACAGATACTAACAAGGCTTTTCACTGTATGTTTCGGTGTTTCGATGTACGTGTGACAAACAAAGCTTATCTGATATAAGCTAACTGTGCTATGGCTAACATGTTGAAATGAAAAAACAGCCAAGTTTTAATTCAGTTTTGCCTTGCAGTGCCGGGACTCATTTCAAGCAAATTAATGTCTTATTTTAGGTACGGTCGTGGTACTGTTTAAGTTACAGCACTAACAATGCAGCGAACCTGAGTGTATATTCCATTGTGGCTACTGTGAAAATTATATTCAGTTAATTAGCTGGATTTAAAAAAAAATATTATTTGTAATGGTGACATAAAACTGTTGGAGTGTTGTAAAAGCCATGTTGTGCACAAATGGGCTGCCTACCATCCTGACCAAATTTGACCACTATAATTTCAGATCCATCAATACCATCTTGCAAGCCACTCAGCTCAAGAACAAGTAGGGATGGGCAATGTTGCGACCACAACAGTGATGCTCAGATCCCAAAAAATTGAATAAATATGTAACAATTTGTATGATTGTTATTGTGAAGCCTCTCTTGTAGTTTTTGACTCTAGTCTTTTCCTCCACTGTTCCACTGGATAACATAAGTTTTACTCTCTTTGAACTTTAAAAATAACAGAACCTGCTTAGAACAGGACATGTTTGACTTGTTTCCTCATTTCTTAGTTTGAAGCATTGGTTGCTGATCCTCATTCATTCCATTGATTGAACATTTTTTCATCTTCGTTGACAAATGCTTCAAAGTTATGCCATTGGGCTCCCAAGGCAGCTGTGTAAGTTTGGTATCCAAGTACTATCTCCAAGTGGATCTGTAGAGGATGAGTTATGGTTCAGCTGAAGAAACGAGAATCAATCTGAAGAAGGGAAATAACTTATTTCCGATAAATTAATTTCAATTTTAAAAATCCTGCTGCTTTTTCCTTCACAGTACATTTTTCAATGTCAAGTTATCATTTTTGATGGCTGTCCAATTAAGTAATGTCCACCAAATCAGCTTTGTTAGCATCATCTTCAAAGAAACATAAACCCATCACTGTTTAGAAATATATTCTAGTTTTTATCTCTATGAAAGTTACTATCCACTTAACTTTTTTCAGTGACCTAAAGGAATCTGCTATTACCTTAATTATAAAACTAATGCCTGCCATTAGTAGGATACAAATAGTTTCTATGGCAACAGGAAGCAGGACATGAGCAATATAAGACCCTTACAATAGCTATGTTAAATTGACAGCACAACTGAATCTTGAAATGACAGTAATTTTCAGTTTAATACCTCAAAATAGGAGTCAACATCTTTATGAAGAGAATAATAATCTTAAAGAATTCTGCTTTTCTTCTAAATCAGGTATACTCTCCAACATTCGTTTGAGGACAGTCACAAACAGTGACTTGATTGAAAGTCACAGCCACACAAGTCCACCGCAAGGTAACTCCTTTTTTAACAATAGCAAATCATTGTATGTGCATATTAGATCTGTATACTTTACTGCCAATGGTCCATTGTAGCACTGAGGCTCTTGATACTATAATGATAGGAAGGATGGTTTCATCAAAAAGTTCAAAGTGTAAAGTTTTGTTTATTTCATTTGGCAGAATATGTGTTACATTTATTTTCCAATAATCCAGAGGCACAAGTTCAAATCCTGTCAGGCAATTAGTCAAGTGAAACTGGAATTTTTAAAAAAACTATCGGTCATGTGACCATATAGAATAGCAATTGAAACCTCACTGATTTATTAATGTTCTTTAGAAAATGACACCTTTCTTTAACACTATAAGACACAGAAGCAAAATTAGTCCATTCAGCCGGTCGAGTTTGTTCCACCATTCCATTATGGCTGATTTATTACCCCTCTCAAACCCATTCTCTTGCCTTCTCCCCATAACCTTTCACACCCTGATTAATCAAGAACTCATTGACCTCTGCTCTAAATATACAAAATTACCTGGCCTCTACAGCCATTTGTGGCAATGAGGTCCACAAAATTCACAACCTACTAACTAAACAAATTCCTCCTCATCTCTGTTCTAAATGGACATTTCTCTATTCTGAGGCTGTGCCTCTGGTCCTCGACCCCCTTCCATAGGAAATATCCTCTCTCCAACTACTCTATCCAGCCCTTTCAGTGTTTGATAGGTTTCAATCAGATTCCTGCTTATTCTTCTGAATTCTCATGAACCTCCTCTGGACTCTCTCCAACACCAGCACGTCTTTTCTTAGATAAGAGGCACAAAACTGCTCATAGTACTCTAAGTAAGGCCTCGCCCATGTCCTATAAAGCCCCTCTCAGCATTTCATCCTTGATTTTATATTCTAGTCCTCTCGAAGTGAATGCTAACATTGCATTTGCCTTCCTCACCACGGACTCGACCTGTAAGTTATCCTTTAGGAAATCCTGCATGAGGACTTCCAAGTCCCTTTGCACCTCTTTCCTGAATTTTCCCCATTTAGAAAATGGTCCATGCCTTTATTCCTTCTACCAAAGTGCATGACCATACACTTCCCCACACCATATTCCATCAGCCACTTCTTCGCCTATGATTCTAATGTCTACGTACCTTCTGCAGCCTCTCTGCTTCCTCAGCACTACCTGCCCCTCCACCTATCGTCGCATCATCCCCATACTCAGCCACAAAGCTATCAATTCTGTCATCCAAATCATTAACATATAACGTGAAAAGAAACGGTCCTAACACTGCACCCTGCAGAACACAGCCAGGTACCGACAGCCAACCAGAAAAAGCCCCCTTTGCTCCCATCCATATAAAGGCCTCTATTGTATTAAATGACACTGGTTACAGTAGTTCAGGAATAGGGTCTAATAGTGTCTGATCAAGAGTTGTAAATGGCAGTAAATGGTGACATTCCCAGCACTATTTATAAGTTTAAAAAAGAACAACGTGATCTGTTGGTATGTTCGAAAGTGTGATTTCAATGCTCATCATAGTTGGACAATACCGTGAACTAAATCTGAATCTGGAATTAATTAACTCTTTTTGTTTTTGCATCATTTGAGTAAAAAAGAATCTGTTTCAGGAAGCTGTACATTTGAGTGGACCTTAATTAATAATACTCCACAGTGCAAAAGGAATTAATAAAATTTATTAGGGTTTTTTTTTATTAGAAAATTGGTAAGGAAAGAAAATAATAAAATATGTTAAGTATGTTGGTAAGATTTTAAACATTGCTTTGCCTTCAGTATAAGAGGGCAGAGTTTGTAACGTTATGCTGATATCTGGGAGCTTTAAAGGAAATGAGAAACGTAATAGGACTGACTGATCTCTGCACATGAACTCTCAAGATATTTACCTGGCAAACGATATCCAGAACTTCACTTCATTTGTTTATTTAAAATGAGGTTGCCCTCAGCTAGTCAACTGAACACCTTGATTAACTCAGTTGAAGCTATACTAATGGAGCTGTCTCAGCTCACTACCCTTCAGTACGTATATCAAAAATTGAAACAAAGCCCACTGTGAAAAGAAAAGGTTTGCTCGAATACATGGAAGACTTGGCATTTGGCTGTAGAAAAATTGACTCAAATGCAAATTGACCCAAATGAAGTTTTTCAAAGCTGGCATGATTTTTACTGATCTTTGCACCCATTTCATTCCTCATTCATAAAGCAAAGCTGCAGCTTTTGTTTCTTACTCACGGATTAAATGAGGTAGCTGACAACATCAAAATTCATTGACAATAACAAAACTTGTTGTCAATCGCCAACAAACCTATCATTTGCTGCTAAATATGATGGTGATCTGACAGCTGCTGACATGACATCTGATTGACACATGGTGGGCCCTGGTCCAGTTACTTGCTGCATTACATAAAACAATGAATATGTGCACCTTCGTACTTCGTACTTCCTTTTAGCTGCTACTAGTCTGCATCCCTCTACAGGTACACATATACAATTTATTTATCATAGTTGCTCTGAAACTAATAATTTGGAGCCTCATTTAATAATAGAATGCTGGGCAAGAAACACACCAGAGAGGAAGGTGATGAATTGAAATTATGGCCCATTAACCTCCAGGTTGAGTCGGTAGTGAAGAAGGTGAATGCAATGTTGGCATTCATTTCAAGAGGAATAGAGTATAGGAGCAGGGATGTGATGTTGAGGCTCTATAAGGCGCTGGTGAGACACAATAGTGAATATTGTGGGCAGTTTTGGTCTCCTTATTTAAGAAAGGATGTGCTGATATTGGAGAGGGTACAGAGAAGATTCACTAGAATGATTACGGGAATGAGAGGGTTAACATATGAGGAACATTTGTCCGCTCTTGGACTGTATTCCTTGGAATTTAGAAGAACGAGGGGAGACCTCATAGAAACATTTCGAATGTTGAGAGGCATGGACAGAGTGGGTGTGGCAAAGTTGTTTCCTATGATGGGGGAGTCTAGTACGAGAGGGCCTGACTTAAGGATTGAAGGGCGCCCATTCAGAACAGAAATTCGAAGAAATTTTTTTAGTCAGAAGGTGGTGAATCTATGGAATTTGTTTCCACGGGCAGCAGTGGAGGCCAAGTCATTGGCTGTATTTAAGGCAGAGATTGATAGGTATCTGAGTAGCCAGGGCATCAAAGGTTATGGTGAGAAGGCAGGGAAGTGGGACTAAATGGGAGAATGGATCAGCTCATGATAAAATGGCAGAGCAGACTTGATGGGCCGAATGGCCAACTTCGGCTCCTTTGTCTTATGGTCTTATTTACAACCAATAGTGCAAGAAAGAAAAAGGCTGATAAGGTGTGGTAACGTGTGATTCAGTGATGTGGGAGCATATCAAAAGCATACCAAAGAAATAAGAATCTGTGGATGAGCACAGAAATTGCACTGTACTTACAGGAGAGCTGTTTCATATTTCTGGAGCATTGGAACCAGGTCTTGAATAAGTTTTTTTTCTCCCTAGCAAAAATGTTTCACTTTGGCAGAGCCACAACCAGAGGTTAACTGGTAACCTCGCAAAAGGTTGTCAGTGACCAAAATGACATGTTTTGCAATAGAAGCTAGGAGCACAGAGAATTCAGAGAAAGAAATGATGCTAGTGTTAATAATGCTAATGATAAAAGAAGAAACTGACAGCGTACAAAATCAGAATAGTGGAGAGTGGGTTTTCAATGCATATGTGTAAATGCATAGAGTGCAACAACTATGTTTGGTGAACTGCTGGCATGAGAAACTATTGGAACTTTAACATAGTAGTACCAAGAACTGAACTCCAGACTCAAATGAAAGGAAAAGTGGGAACTTTACTGAAAAGAAGAGGAAGGAGAGGAAAGAAAGTGTAGCAGGATCAATAATCATCAGTCATTTAGAAGGATGACATAGTGAGGATGTTCTGGAAAAGAATTTGTTCACTCAGAATTAAGGATCAGTAATGGGACTATTCTGCAGCTTGTTTGACAGGATAGGCTGAAACAGTGGGAAAGAGGTAGCTGTACAGAATTGCACGGTGATTTTAGAAAGCTGAACCACCAACAAAAGGATCTTCAGTTAGAGCTGGTTAGTAACTACTACAGGGGCCAAAAAGAGAGAAGAATTATAATAATGTGTAAATTTGAGTTCTAATTGTGTTTATAATTAATATATTTTCTACTCAATGACATTTGTAAATTTCCAGTCCTCCAGAACCATTCCATGATCTAATGATTCTTGAAAGATAATTACTTTTGCCTACAAAATTTCTCCAGCGACCTCTTTCAGAACCTGGGGTGTAATCCATCTGGTCCAGCTGACTTATCAACCTTCAGACCTTTCAGCTTCCCAAGCACCTTCTCCTTAGTAATAGCAACTACACTTACTACTGCCTCATCAAGATACTGGAGCAAGGATCCAATCACAGACCCAGTACCGTGCACAGTGATATTAATTGAGTAACAAATCCCAAGGTGCAAACAAAGTCGCATCAAAGTTCAGGCAGAGATCAAATCATCCAGAGAAATCCAAAAACCAGTATCAGGAAACAGGCAGAGTTGATATTCAGACAGACAGAGTACAGATACAAATGCTGGAAAGGCTCAGGAAAACTTACTGGCACAATCTGGCAATAAACAAGTGAAAACACAGGACTGAAATACACTGACAATAAACAGAGAGGCAGATGATAGGTGGAGCACAATGAGACACAAGTAGCGGCAAAACAGGTAACAATGAGAAATAGGTGAGAGACGGAGTACTCGGTAATACAGGGGCTGGAGTAGAGCAGGAGCGGGGACAGGAGCACATGGCAATTCAAAACCACAGACTGACGGCTAGGGGGAAAACACACAAAAAGACAGAGTTCAGCTGGAGGTACTGACAGCTCCCTGACACTATTGAATATCTGGCATACTGCTAGTATCTTCCACAGTGAAGACTGACACAAAATACTTACTAAGTTTGTCCACCATTTCTTTGTCCCGCATTATTACTTCTCCAGCATCATTTTTCAGTGGTCCAAAATCCTCTCTTGCCTCTCTTTTACTCTATATATCTGAAAAATCTTTTGCTATCCTCTTTTATATTACTAGCCAGCTTATCTTCAGGTTTCATCTTTTCTCTCCTAATTGCTTTTTTAGTTACCTTCTGTTGTTTTTTAAAAGCTTCCCAATCCCCTAACTTCCCACAATTTTTTTGCTATATTATATGCCCTCCCTTTTGTTTTTATATTGTCTTTGACTTCCCTCGTCAGCCACATTGCATCCTCCCTTTAGAATACCTCTTTATCTTTGGTACGGATGTATTCTGCGTCTTCTGGATTGCCCTCAAAATCTCCAGCTATGGTTGTTCTGCCGTCATCCCTATATTGTCCGCTTCCAACAAGCTTTCAGCAGTCCTTCTCTCATGCCTCTGAAATTCCCTTTACTCCACTGCAATACTAATACACCTGACTTTATCTATTCCCTCTCAAACTGCAGGGTGAATTGTATCATATTATGATCACTGGCTCCTCAGCAGTCCTTTACCTTAAGCTCCTTAATCAAATCTGGTTTATTACACAACACCCAATCCAGTACTGTCTTTCCGCTAGTGGGCTCAACCACAAGCTGCTCCAAAATAAAAAGCCATTTTGTTCTACAAACTCCCTCTCTTGGGATCCAGTACCAACCTGATTTTCCCAATCTACCTGCATATTGAAATTCCCCCATGACTATCACAACATTGCACTTTTTACATGTCTTTTCAATCTCTCATTGTTATTTGTACCCCACATCTTGGCTACTGTTCGGGGACTTGTATATAACTCTCATCAAAGTCTTTTAACCCTTGCGGTTTCTTTATTCCACCCACGTCTTCCGATCCTATGTCATCGCTTTCTAAGAATTTGATTTCATTTTTTATCAGCAGAGCCACACCACCCCCTCTGCCAACCTGCAATCAATACTTTAGGTACAATGTGTATCCTTGGATGTTAAGCTCCCAACTATGATCTTCTTTCAGCCATGACTCAGTGATGCCCACAACGTTATATCTGCTGATCTCTAAATGCACAACAAGATCATCTGCCATATTCCATATACTGCATGCATTCAGCTTCAGTCCTGTATTCATTACCCTTTTTGATTTGCCCTGATGTTACACTTCATCTCATTCCACAAACTGCAGTTTTGCCTAATCATCTGCCTATCCTTCCTCGTGGCCTCACTGCACTCTGCATCGACTTGTATTACCAACTGCCCCATCCTCAACACTATCACTCCAGTTCCCATCCCCCAGTAAAATGTGTTTAAGCTCTCCCAACAGCTCCAGCAGACCTGCCTGAAAGGATATTGGTCCCCCTTGAGTTCAAGTGTAACCCGTCCTCTTTGTACAGGCCATACCTTCCCCAGAAGAGATCCCAATGAACCAGAAATCTAAAACACTTCTCCCTGCACCAATTCCTCAGCCATGCATTTGTCTACCATATTATCATTGGCATATGGCACAGATAGAAATCCTGAGATTACTGCTCTGGAGTTCCTGCTTTTCAGCTTTCTGCCTATTCCCAATATTCTATCTTTAGGACTTCCTACCTCTGTCATTGGTACCAATATGTACTATCACTTCTGGCTGCTCACCACACCCCCTCCCCCCGAGACTGTTGTGGACCCAATCCGAGACATGTCTGATCCTGGCACCTGGGAGGCATCAAACTATCCGAGTGTTCCTTTCACATCCACACAATCTCCAGTCTACTCCTATAACTAGGGAATCCCCTGGCACTACTGAAATCCTCTTCTCCACCCTTCCCTTCCGAGCCACAAAGCCAGACTCAGTGCCAGAGACCCGGTCAGTCACCACAGCTTCCTCCTGGCAGGTTGCCCCATGCAACATTATCCTAAAGGATAAATTTATTACTGGGAGCAACAGCCACAGGGTAACTCTGCACTGGTTTCCTGTTCCCTTTCCCCCTCTTGACAGTCACCTGGGTACCTGCCTCCTGTAACTTAGAGTTGATTACCTTCCTGTAGTTCCTGTCTATCAACTCCTCATTCACCTGTATGAGCCAAAGGTCATCGAGCTGCGGCCCTATTTCCTTAATGTGGTCTCTAAGGAGCTGCAGCTCGGTGATTCAGGAACAACTTCTTCCCCTCTGCCATACCATTCCTAAATGGACATTGAACACATGAACACTACCTCACTTCTTTAATATATCTATCATTTCTGTTTTTGCACAATTTTTATATATTTAATATATATTTTTTACTAGAATTTATTTATTTTCTTTCTGTGTTGTATTGCATTGAACTGCTGCTGCTAAGTTAACAAATTTCACATCACATTCCAGTGATAATAAATCTGATTCTGATTCTGATGAAGGCTTTTCATCCGAACTGGAATAGGGTAAAGTTAGTAAACACGAGGAATTCTGCAGATGCTGGAAATTCAAGCAACACACATCAAATTTTCTGGTGAATGCAGCAGGCCAGGCAGCGTCTATAGGAAGAGGTACAGTCGACGTTTCGAGCCGAGACCCTTTGTCAGGACAGGAAGATGGAGTCTCTGAGGGCCCGGGAGCTGACGGTGGGATCTGAGCGATACGGGGTTGCAGAGTGGTGGTTGGGGGAAGGGGAGACGGGAGTCACAATAGCAGCACATAAAGACCCGGCCTGGAGTTCAAGGCTGGAGTCGCAGTTGGTGGTTGCGCAATGGCTTTGAAGGTGTCCATGGTCGTTGCTGGAGTCCGGGCTTTGAATATGCACTGAGGTGTTGGAGCTGGCGAAATCAATGGCGGGGGCCGCAATCTGAAGTTCATGCCTGCTAGCGTCAGGGCCAGCAGGCTCTGGTGTCTGCAGATGTAAGATCTTGCGATCTTTGCCTAACATGACAAAGTCAAAAAAACGGCGATAGCAGGCATGGATCCGACGGAGGGTCTGCAGATGCAAGATCTTGCGATCTTTGCCTAGGGTCTCGGCCCGAAACGTCGACTGTACTTCTTCCTAGAGATGCTGCCTGGCCTGCTGTGTTCACCAGCAAATTTGATGTGTGTTGCTAGGGTAAAGTTAGTTTTAGTTTTCAGAGAAGGTGGGGGAGGGTGACTAGGACAAAGGGTATATCTGTGATAGGTTGATGCCAGGTGACTATAGGGATGAGATGCCAATGGGGCAGTTTGGGGCTGATAAAGAAATGCTATATGCTGCAAATAGCAAGTCAGAATATGCCAATGGAGCATTAAAAACTGAGCCAGTATAAAGATGAATGACATATATCACTTGTGTGTATAATATTCACTCTGCACTGTATGAAGTATTGGTGTTGTACCCAATATAATACCACAAGCTCTTCCAAAGCTGGCATAGAAACCCTGCTCAGCTCCACTTGCCTACATTGAATGTCTCTAGCCCAAAGAAAAACACAGAGAAGAAAATCTCACAACTACATAATGTATCAAAGAATTAATTCAAGTATTTAAATTTCATGGGAACGTTTGTAAACATGAATTAAAGGGACAAAGTGAGAGTGTGAGTTAACACCAAGTTAAAAGGGAACTTAAATATTTTTTGTAAACACTTAAATAGTTAAATAACAAACTAGAAAATAATCTTGAAGAAGAAGATGATGGCTTGGATACTAAATAAGAATTTTGCATCCATCTCCACTGAGGTAGGAGGAACAACAGACATGCCTGTAAGTGAGGTGGTGGTGGTGGTAATTTTTGGTTGGAAAAAACATATTAATGGAATGGATGTGCTTTAAATACTGATTATGCTAAAAATATAAAGGTACAGCAAGGATTGGATGCTTTGTAGATCACTGAAGGCAGTAAAGGTGAAAACTGCAGAGCTTCTGGTCAGAAACTTCAAATCTTTCTCCAGCATGCAGGGTTTGCTGCAGGGCTGAAGCATTGCAATGTTACAGAATGGCATAGAAATAATGGTCTTCCTAATGGCAGTGCCTGGAAAACAGACCCAACAATCTGGAAAATAAATAAAATAAGCACTTTAAAAATTATGTTCTAATACTGAAAACCAGCACAAATTCTAATTGATTCAACTGATCGAGCTCTTGAACAAACAAGGATTCAATGAGATAATGCCTTTAATGTGATTACATACTGACTTCCTAAAGATGTACTATATATCTGGTATATTTGCAAACTAAGAACTGTCCTAATACATTGAAAAGGCAACAATGCTAGGAGCATTGTAAGAAAGGTGGATGAGCTTAAAGCATGGATTGCTACCTGGCAGTATGATGTTGTAGCTATTAGTGAAACATGGTTGCAGGAGGGGTGTGATTGGCAAGTAAATATTCCTGGATTGCGTTGCTTCAGGTGTGACAGAATCAGAGGGACTAGAGGGGGAGGTATTGCACTGCTTGTCAGAGAAAATATTACTGCAGCACTCTGGCAGGATAGATTAGAGGGCTCGTCTAGGGAGGCTATTTGTGTGGAATTGAGGAATGGGAAAGGTGTAGTAACACTCATAGGGGTGTATTATAGACCACCTAATGGGAGCGAGAATTGGAGGAGCAAATTTGTCAGGAGATAGCAGATATTTGTAGTATGCACAAGGTTGTGATTGTGGGAGATTTTAATTTTCCATCCATAGACTGGGAAGCCCATACTGTAAAAGGGCTGGATGGTTTGGAGTTTGTAAAATATTTGCAGGATAGGATTTTGCAGCAATACATAGAGGTACCAACAAGAGAAGGGGCAATGTTGGATCTCCTGTTAGGGAATGAGATAGGTCAGGTGACGGAGGTTTGTGTTGGGGAGCACTTCGGGTCCAGTGATCACAATGCTATTAGTTTCAATATAATTATGGAGAAGGATAGGTCTGGACCCAGGGTTCAGATTTTTGATGGAGAAAGGCTAACTTTGAGGAGATGTGAAAGGATTTAGAAGGAGTGGATTGGGACAAATTGTTTTATGGGAAGGATGTAATAGAGAAATGGGGGTCATTTAAAGGTGAAATTCTGAGGGTACAGAATCTTTATGTTCCTGTTAGGTTGAAAGGAAAGGTTAAAAGTTTGAGAGAGCCATGGTTTTCAAGGGATATTGGAAACTTGGTTTGGAAAAAGAGAGATATCTACAATAAATATAGGCAGCATGGAGTAAATGAGGTGCTCGAGGAATATAAAGAATGTAAAAAGAATCTTAAGAAAGAAATTAGAAAAGCTAAAAGAAGATATGAGGTTGCTTTGGCAAGTAAGGTGAAAATAAATCCGAAGGGTTTCAACAGTTATATTAATAGCAAAAGGATAGTGAAGGGATAAAATTGGTCCCTTAGAGAATCAGAGTGGACAGCTATGTGTGGAACCAAAAGAGATGGGGGAAGATTTTGAACAATTTCTTTTCTTCGTTATTCATTAAGGAGAAGGATATTGAATTGTGTAAGGTAAGGGAAACAGGTAGGGAAGTTATGGAAACTATGATGATTAAACAAGAGGAAGTACTGGCGCTTTTAAGGAATATAAAAGTGGATAAGTCTTTGGGGCCTGACAGGATATTCCCTAGGACCTTGAGGGAAGTTAGTATAGAAACTGCAGGGGCTCTGACAGAAATATTTCAAATGTCATTAGAAATGGGGATGGTGCCGGAGGATTGGCGTATTGCTCATGTTGTTCCATTGTTTAAAAAGGGTTCTAAGAGTAAACCTAGCAATTATCGGCCTGTAAGTTTGACGTCAGTGGTGGGTAAATTAATGGAAATTATTCTTAGAGGTGGTATATATAATTATCTGGATAGACAGGGTCTGATTAGAACAGTGAACATGGATTTGTGCATGGAAGGTCATGTTTGACAAATCTTATTGTATTTTTTGAAGAGGTTACTAGGAAAGTTGACGAGGGTAAAGCGGTGGATGTTGTCTATATGGACTTCAGTAAGGCCTTTGACAAGATTCCACACGGAAGGTTGGTTAAGAAGGTTCAATCGTTAGGTATTAATATTGAAGTAGTAAAATGGATTCAACAGTGGCTGGGTGGGAGAGGCCAGAGAGTAGTGGTGGATAACTGTTTATCAGATTGGAGGCCAGTGACTAGCGGTGTGCCTCAGGGATCTGTACTGGGTCCAATGTTGTTTGTCATATATATTAACGATCTGGATAATGGTGTGGCAAATTGGATTAGTAAGTATGCAGATGATACTAAGATAGGTGGCGTTGTGGATAATGAAGTTGGCTTTCAAAGCTTGCAGAGAGATTTAGGCCAGTTAGAAGAGTGGGCTGAAAGATGGCAAATGGAGTTTAATGCTGATAAGTGTGAGGTGCTACATTTTGGTAGGACTAATCAAAATAGGACATACATGGTAAATGGTAGGGCATTGAAGAATGCAGTAGAACAGAGTGATCTAGGAATAATGGTGCATAGTTCCCTGAAGGTAGAATCTCATGTGTATAGGGTGGTGAAGAAAGCTTTTGGTATGCTGTCCTTTATAAATCAGAGCGTTGAGTATAGGAGTTGGGATGTAATGTTAAAATTGTACAAGGCATTGGTAAGGCCAAATTTGGAGTATTGTGTACAGTTCTGGTCACCAAATTATAGGAAAGATGTCAACAAAATAGAGAGAGTACAGAGAAGATTTACAAGGATGTTACCTGGGTTTCAGCACCTAAGTTACAGAGAAAGGTTGAGCAAGTTGGGTCTTTATTCTTTGGAGCGTAGAAGGTTGAGGGGGTACTTGATAAAGGTATTTAAAATTATGAGGGGGATAAATAGAGTTGACGTGGGTAGGTTTTTTCCATTGAGAGTAGGGGAGATTCAAACAAGAAGACATGAGTTGAGAGTTAGGGGGCAAAAGTTTAGGGGTAACACGAGGGGGAATTTCTTTACTCAGAGAGTGGTAGCTGTGTGGAACGAGCTTCCCGTAGAAGTGGTAGAGGCAGGTTCGATATTGTCATTTAAAGTAAAATTGGATAGGTATATGGACAGGAAAGGAATGGAGGGTTATGGGCTGAGTGCAGGTCGGTGGGACTAGGTGAGAGTAAGCATTCGGCACAGACTAGAAGGGCCGAGATGGCCTGTTTCCATGCTGTAATGGTTATACGGTTATGATATATTACAACAGGAAACCATAAAACAGTGTCAAGATTGAACAAGTAGTTCATTACATATATGCATTGCTAGGTCCAAAAATTAATTTGAGCTTATTAATTGCTTATTCCACTTTCTCTTAGAAAATAATGCTTTGTTTTTCAATCTCATCTCACAAATAAAATTGTTAGTCGTAAACTCCTCCAGCTGAGAGATGTCAGAAGGTTTTTGAAGTTTTATAGCAGGTTAACAGGTTACGTTCATAGAACACGCACAAGATGCTAGAGCAACTCAGCAGGTTACATTCATGATTAAGGTCCTACTTAGCATATGTAAAATATCTTAAAACCAGTTTTGTTTTATAAATAGGGAGCATGCAACAGCATAAACCTAAGAACAACAAATTTGGTTTGTATGACACAAAACTCTTGATTTAATTATTGGACAAAACATTATCAAGCATTCAATGTAGAAACGTAAGCATTGAATTACTTAGATAACCATGGTATCATTCATTCGTTACATGCCATGTCGTATGATGCAGGTAATCAGAGACTTTCCATGATCATGATTACTCTTGACAAATTTTTCGACAGAAGTGGTTTGCCATTGCCTTCTACTGGGCTGTGTCTTTACAAGATGGTGACCCCAGCCATGATCAGTACTCTTCAGAGACTGCCTGGTCTCAGTGGTCACATCACCAGGACTTGTGATATGCACCAGTGGCTCCTACGACCATCCATCACCTGCTCCCGTGGCTTCATGTAACCCTGATGGGGGCGAAGCCAGTGCTACACCTTGCCCAAGGGTGACCCACAGGCTAGTGGAGGGAAGAAGCACCTGACACCCCCTTTGATTGAGATGGATCTCCATCCCACCACGCGAACCATGGTATACCCACCAATAAGATTCAAAAATGATACATAAAGAGAAAAGGCTGATTAAAGCTATGCAATCTATCCAGGCTGTCCTATCCAACCACAGTTCTTTGTGCAGCAACTCAGCCATCCAAAGGTCATGTAACTTCATAAGAGATGTGTAAAAATACTAACCTGTTAAAAGAAAATGGCAATTATCAAATTGGCCCTGATAAATGTTATCCACGGAACTGAGGTTGTCTGGATCCAAAGAGGTCCTTAATTTTACTTGACATTTCCATCATTTGCAGATTTTCCAGTTAAATTTTGCTCTTTTTACATTTGTCCTCCAGAAATAAAATTATCCTTTTTTTTTTAAAAGTTATCTTTCACTTCAGCCTGGGAAAATGCCTCATATCTGAAACATTTCTGAGTTTTACTTCTGTTCAAGCTCTGATACAACGTCAATGCATTTCAAGCATGTCCTGGTTTTTCTTTGTTTTCAATAATTATAGTTTTATTTAATCATTTGTAAAATTAATATTGGATATTCCATTAATCTTATTGCATGATACCTTACTTGCATTACTTTGGTATTATTTTTCCACTGGCAGTATATCATGCAAAATGTACTCCAAGAGCTCTGTCCAAATAAACTGTTGTTGAGGGATAATGATTTGAACCATCACTCTGTATAAGTAAACAATATAAACCTGGGATTGTATCCACCTCGGCTTTCCAAAACAGTCCCATCACTGGGTCTTCTTTAGATAATGGGTCTAAATGATACTTATTTCCTTTTGAAGGTACACATCCAATGCCTGCCTACACTGTGCAATTCTGCCCGTTTTAACTAGAGAATCAGAAATCAAGTCAATAAAAATTATGCATTAGATATGCAAAATCTCAGTTGGACCACATCAGGAGTGTCTTGAGAAGTTCTAAATACGATAACTTCGGAAGGATGGATGGGCTTAGTAAAAGTCCTATCAGACTGATTCGAGATTTCCAAGGAGTGACTGACGGTGCTGAAGTATGAGAACGCAATGATCAGAATCTTTGTGAAATGAAAGGACAACTGAAAAGCTAGATAGAGAGAAGCTCTCTTTATCTACCCTATCGGTAGATAGAGTGTAGGATCACAGCGTTTGGCCAGTGATTACTGGCAACTCATTTGTGAAGGACACATTTACATCTGCAGGATGTGGTAGAAATCGGATGGCTCTTTGGCAAATGCCAGTTGGTGCTGGGCCACTTGGTTATTATTTAGTGATACCGCTCAGACAGGCCATTCTGGCCCAATGAGCTGCGCTGATTTAATCCTAGCCCTATCACAGGACAGTTTACGATGATCAATTAACCAACTAACCTGTACACTTTTGGACTGTGGGAGGAACCTGGAGTACCCAGAGGAAACCCACGCAGTGACGTGAAGAACACACAAGCTTTCTTACAGCATATGCCAGAATCGAACTCTTATTACCCTGGCTGTAATAGCATCACACTAGCTGCTACTCTACCATGGTTCCCCATATTTAGCCTTGGATTTAAACTGTAATTTTAATTAATCAAAAGTATTAAGGGACATGGGGTGTATGGAGTAGATCATACAGCAGATGTAACCTTGTTGAAGAGCAGGTTAAATTTGATGGACTATAATAGTTGAGGAATGATGTACTGGATCCTCCTGAACCAGAACGCTACACAGGCTCACCACCTGAGTTTTTTTTCACACTCACCTTTCTTACGGCAAGGTGATCCTCACACCCCACAGGGTGCAACAGAAGAGCAGCCTGCAAGCAGCAACCAGGCCTCAGCCTGTGTATTCTGTGCCATGTTCCTTGAGCACGCTGATGGTTTTTGAAAGCTCATAGTTTATGATAGGGTTTTTAATGGTTTTCAAACTGTCTCTGATTGTCAAAAGCTATGTAAAACCTCTTAAAAACTCACCTTAAAAATAACATGTAAAATTAGATGTAATTAAAACTCAATAACATTTTAAAATAATAATTGAACCACTTACCAGCACCTACCCTTTTCGTAGGATCAATGACAACACCCAAATGAATGGGGCTGCCATTTCCACTCCAGCCCTCCCTGAAATATATCTGAACGCTGGATGTGCTGCATTCTGTGTCCGTCTTCGCAGAGCTATGGCTTTGTTCTGTGGCTCGATGGTGATGCCACTTGTGCTGACATTTGATCTTCAGACTCCATGTATGGCCACACAGGAAGTGTTAATGACTTGATTGCCTGAGTCTCTAAATTGAGCTGCTGGCTATCAGCCACCAAGGTGCACCTCATAGTATTTATCTGAAATTTTAATGCCTTTCTCTCAGTTGTTGAGTTTATAACCTAGTGTTGCTTGTAGGATATGGTTACTACTAATAAAATTAATAAATAGAGAATATATACAAAGGTAAGAGAATGCTTTGTGCCTGTGTTTCACTTGGGCTTGATTGCTTTGCTTACAGTTCTGCCTTTTCTCTGTTGCAAGCTTCTCATTATTTCAAGTACAAGCAGCAATTCATATTTCCAGGTAAGTGATCTTTAATTTAGCACCATTCCTTTTCATATCCATTAGCACTTTCTAATGGATATTGTGCAATAACTGTCATAGTTTTTTTGCATTTATAAGATACTTTTCCCTTTTAATAATTGACATTAAAATCTTTTTAATGAACTAAACCATGTTCATATCATTGATATAAGTTTATAAGAGGGAAGGATTGTCTTTGATAAATATTTGACTCGGGCACATGAATAAACTTGAACTTCCTGTTTGATTTCTCCAAGA
Organism: Mobula birostris; assembly: GCF_030028105.1. Lineage (NCBI taxonomy): Eukaryota > Metazoa > Chordata > Chondrichthyes > Myliobatiformes > Myliobatidae > Mobula > Mobula birostris. The sequence goes on along the minus strand of NC_092400.1, from coordinate 8,657,028 downwards.
TTAAGGTATCTCCTTTAATATGTGCCATGTGATTCCTTGCAGGCCCTTCAGAGAGTTGGAACTCTTTACTTGATGTAGAATTTATGATTATCTTTCTCATTGTCTCCTGGTAATTTCTGTTTTATAATCTAACATCTTGTTCCTAGATGTCACACCAGAGGCACAAACTCGAACTCCTCAAGTTATTCTTCATCCTGTCAACTCTGACCCAATGTAAGAGATTTTTTCATTAGCTAATTAGTCTAAATTTGTAGTGAATCCCGTGAATATTAAGCATTGCACCCAGCCTGCTGGAATGCCGAGTGATCTTTAAAATATAGAGCAGCATGTTGAAACTTGCCATGCTGATGAATGTGCACTCTGCCACATGTTGTACTACACTTGAAAGAAGCAAATTTCCCTGCAATGAGATGTTCACAAAGTGCAGCAGAAAAGTGCTCTAACTTAATCAAACAATTAGTTCTCAAACAACAGCAGATCTTCAACAATGATGTCAAGTGCCACTTATCAACCATCAACCTGCTCACTGATATCCTTATTTGGGTTTGCCAGTACCACTCAACTCCCTATAGCTTTGGTCCCAACAAGAACCAAAAGAGTTGAATTCCATTGGTGAAATGAGAGTCACTCTCTCTCTCAAGTGGTTGAAGTCATACGTCACAGGAATGACAAGAGCAGCATTCAGGGATGGAATTTATTTTAAACCTCTTAGAGATTTTCCTGTAACTTGTCTCTGTTGTTTGTACCTAACTTCAGATTCTCAGCATAAATTGGAGCATTGTTCTGAGTGCAGCAGCTGACCAAGAAATTTATTAACAACCTTAGTGAACTGTTTGTGTGACCTCCACAGCCTATCAACATTTCACTCAATTGGCATTTCATATAGCTGGATGTTGTCAGCTTCTCTATGATATAAAGGCACAATTTAATAGGAGTCGGTTCAGTTTGCATATCCGTTTATTAGAAGGAAGAATTGCCAGATGAGCTATCCTTCTCAAGTACCCGTTATCCGCATTCCAACATTTGTCACCCCATAAGGCTTGTGGTTAAATGCACAGGGGAACAAAAGGACTACAGATCCCAAGATACCCAAGAATAGCAGAGCTGATTGATAAGAGCATAAAGTCTGCAAGCAATATGCTATAGTTAATTTAGAAAATAATGAAATATGATAGTGGAAAACAAATGCCAGATCTAAATAGATGTTTACTTAGACCACACTTGGAATAGTGTGTTTCCTTCTGCCCTGTACACGCTTCAGTAGGATATCTAGGAACTGGTGAAAGCTTAGAAGAGATTTACAAAAAAAATCAGCAGGAAAGAGAAATATACTGGAAATGTTGGGTTCAAAGAGGAATGTGATAGATCTCTTCCGAACTCTAAAGGGGTTTTATAGTGGCTGCATGGAAAGATAGCCCAGAGCATAGGGACATGAAATTGAGTAGCAGGTTAGTTAAAGAACTTACAAGGAATCTCCTTACTCGGGAAGTGGTTTGGAATTTGAAGTGATTGAAGCAGATGTCACTGACACTATTAAGGATTTTCCTGGCAAATGCAAGAGAATTGATGGAATCCAAAAAATATGAAGGTAACAGAATGGAAAGGATTAGAGTGGGAGTAGAATATCAGTCTGTATAGAAAGTTATAGGCTCAGTGATGTAAAGTGAGATTAGTATAGGAAGATACTTGTTGGCTTACACTTCTGCACAGCATTATGGACTGAAGGACCTATTGTGCTGTAGGTTTTCTATGTTTCTATGATCTTGTCAACCTTCTGATGTGGACAGGGTCTTTAACTTGCACAGAAGTGGGGCAATACTCCCTGAAGAAAGCCTTGTCTCTTTGTTTGCGCTGACTTTACTTGTGCTATAATGTTCCGAAAGTGTCTGCTGGATGTGTATGGATACCAGTGGATAGTTGCTGCTGTGAACCAAGATTCCTTTTTGCAACATGCTCACAGAGGATGATTCTATAAAAAAAAAATTGAGCTACACATTAGAACTTCTAGCCCATTTACTTTAACCCCTCTTATAGTTTCCAGAGATCAAACAGAGAGGCCAACTGAGTCAGTATATTGATTTTCACCACCATTACATTTCTGCATCTCTGTGAAAGCAGTGATCTGCACAGCAGATGCCTGTTGCCATTAGCTATAAGAAAGCTAATTATGCTGCCAGTATTTATATTGGTAATCTAATAGCAGCCAGCAAACTGCAATGCTAAGTATAATAGACAAAACAGCACACAATGAAGAATATCTGGAGTTGTATTCTCAACAACTACGAGCTATTTTTACCATGTGATAAAATATTTATTGGACGCTCAATTTTTCCTCAGTAAGTAAAGCTTTCACAATGTCACTTCCCCTTAATGCCTTTATCAGTATGATTGGAAGGATATATCTGAATGATACCCATATTATTACAGAATTTTATTTTTTATATATAATAGCAATGCAGTTATTTCCTACTTTACAAATAATTCTCATTTTATATAACGAACTGCCCAGTCATTTTTATTTACTGTCCTTGATATCATGTTAATTGAATATATATTAAACAGGATGGTCAGTAGTGTAGTGGTTAGCAAAACTCTTTACAGTACCAGAAACCCGGGTTCAATTCCTGTTGCTGTCTGTTCTACCTGCTCTACCGGTGGGTGACTACGTGTGTTTCCTCTGGGTGCTCTGGTTTCCTCCCACAGTCCAAAGACATACCGGTTGGTAGGTTAATCAGTCATTGTAAATTACTAGGCTAGGGTTAAACTGGGGGATTGCTGGGCAGTGCAGCTGAACAGGCCCAAGGGGCCCATTCCACATTGTATCTCAATTTAAAAAAATATAAATTTCTGTAGCACGCTTGCAGAATTGCAGCTATTGTGCAGGTTAACTTTGTAGGAGAATGGGTCAGACATCACCTCCAACCTTCTCAGCTTCTGGGAGTCACCAATAATCAGCAGTTTCTGCTTTAAAACAACTGAGTTGGGAACAACATAATCTAACAGAGGAGTTTCATTTATTTGGAGACATCACATTAAAGTCAATATGTTGTATAAAAATGGAATTAACTATGACAGGAACCTGAGACGTCAGTTAGCACTCCTTACCCAAATTTACTGAGTGTACATTGGAAACTTTGCCTCCCTTATTACATTCCTGATATTTTTCATTCATTAAAGTTAATTACTGGAAATTATACTCTATTCTTGTCTCTTAAAGATATTCCAAAACTGCTGATTTATAAATCTTGTCACAGCAAAATCTCGCTACGTCATTCATGTTTGCATGCCCTCTGTTCTAGCAGTTAGACAGTGTTAAAGCATAATTGTCTATATTTTTTCACCAGTGGAGGAAACCCAACACTTCGAGTGGAAGTAAATGAGCCCACATCAGAGGTAAGTTCAAAGTGATTAAGTAAGTTTAACTAAATATTGCAGCTGGTCTTGATCTATGAAAGATAAGCAGCAATAGAATTGAGAAAAAGTTATCAATTTATTAAGATATATAATTTTCAAATACTGTATATGTTAATAAATTATTAAATTTAGGAAGCTAAATCTTGATTTTCTCATCAGCATTGTTATAACTCCAGCTTTAACTTGCTTATTCTAACAGTGGTGCTAAGGATTTGGAAAATCAAGGCTCATCAACTTGAACAAAAATAGTGAGAAAATTAAACGTTGCTTTTCTATAATTATACCCTTCCTCTGTGAATGAATATAAGCTATGCTGATCTGGTTCCTTAGTAGTTTCATTAATAAATAATCAAGAGGGGAGCTGACTCACAAATATCGTGGAAGGTCTTACTTAACCTTTGATCTGCACTAAATAAACGTATTAGTTGATCTTGGTGCTGATACATAATGTTTTCGACTGTCTTGATGTGCCAAAGTATGCATCCAAATTAAAGCTATGAATGTATTAGTTTCACTGAGGAAAATATTCATCATGGGCTGTCACAAAACAGGCAGCATATTTTGCCCACTGATGCTAACCCTCCTAAGCACCCTACAGTATATTGCAAAACCCTCCAAAGCGCCCTATATTCTCTTAGGTTAAATTTGGCCAAACTGATGATAGACCAACCACTTGATTTGCATTATCACCTCAGAAGAACACAATGGCAGGTTAAAGACTTCAGCAGAGAGTAGGCCACTCCCAGTTGTAGGCCATTCCCAATTGTAGGTCAGTAAAGTCAAATTGAAAGTTTTCTGAATGATACTGGAGAGCTGCCATCACTTTAGAAGCATACTTCAGCATTAGTCAACTCATTCAGAAAGAAGAGCGAAATGAACTGGTATCATGAAAGGAGTGCATCATTTCCTGTCTCACTTCACAATTAATTGCAGGAAGAATTTATTCCAGGCAAATTTCTTGCTGCATATTGACTCAAACCCAATTTTCCATTCACTCTTCCTTTACCCATCTGTCCAAGTAACATTGAATATTGACAGTTTTTACCTCAACATTTAATTAACACTTATTTGTATAAAAATGCCTCACTGCAGTTGTTTATATAAAAAATGCCTCCTTTGAATGCCTTACAAATAGACTTCTAGTTATTGTTCCTCTTTTATAGCTTCTCAGTTTCTAACTGCAAACTTTTTCAATGCAGGCAACCCCCACATTACAGTCATTCGGGTAAAGGAAATTCAGCCCTTACAGAATTTACAATTTTCCATAAAACTTGATATATAGAATAAATTATTTTCTCTTATAGCATTTATGTGAAAAAAAAGTACCTCAGCTTCACGTTACAGAAAATCATGAAAAGGACATCACCGAGGAATGCAAGCCTCCCACAATGCGGGAGTCATTAGTATACTCTGTCACTGCCAGAGGCAGTTTAAAGAGATTCTGCTGCTTCTTTTTCCAGTCTGCTTTGTTGTAACTAAACAAGACCTAGTTTGCAAAATATTCCTTCCAACTTGGATTTCCTCTTATCACTCGGCATCCCACTGAGGGGCCGCTTGTTTCTTCCCCACTGATGCTGACTGACTATTTGAGCACTTAGAGCACTTTCCTTCAGTTTCTTCAGACCACCAGCATCTGCAGTTTTTTTTTGCTCCAACCAGAGGATGCCCATCAATTTATCTGCAGGTTTTTTTTTAACAAATCATGCCTTCCTTTGTATTTCCAAATTGGCTATGAGTTATATTGTGAACTGTGTACTCATGCATGAAAATTATTTAGTCTGCAGTAAATTAGATGATCACAAGCATTAATTCCCTGCCTTTATGCAGCCTACAATCAATGTTCCAGAAAAATCGACCAGCTCTTTATTTTACTGGTATATCATTTGCCCTTGTTAAAATGAGAACTAATTTTACTGGCAATAGCTATTTGAACAAGATATCAAAAAAAAGAGTCCACAACATTAATTAAGCAAGTCTATTTCCATGTGCTTCAAAAGTACAGCACCATATCACCATGATCACAGGATGATCTTTGCAAAGAAAGAGGCCATTTGTTCATTGAATCTGTTCTAGCTCTTTGTAGAAGCAATCTTGTTACCATGCCATTTTCAAATTCTTTCCTCACCAATGTTTTGCAGCTGCCCTTTGAATGCTACAGTTGAATCTGCATCCACTCCTACTCCTGGCAGTGAAATCCAGACTCTAACCATACTGTTTGTAAAAAAAAAAGTATTCCATGTTACTTTTGCTTATCACCTTCATTCCATGGCCCATAGTCCTTGACCAGTCCACCAAAGGGAACAATTTCTATCTATTCTTTCTATACTTTGTCCATTCCTTTTATGATGTTAATTACTTCTGTCGGATCTCCTCTGGTCCTAGGAGAATGCACCCCAACTACTCCTTACCCCAAGTCTCACCCCTCACCCTTCAGCCCTCATTGGTAAGTCTTTTCTAGCTACTCCCCAAAACCTCCTAATTTTCCCTGTGTAATGTCCAGACATGCACAGAGTACTGCAGTTTATTTAAATCTTACGTCCGTCCCACAACGTGAGGGAGTAAAAATCTTTTCGTTATGTCTCCGTCACAGTGTACAGACATGTGAATTTAAAAGTCTAATGGGTTGTAGAAGGAAGCTGCCCTCTAGCCCGTTAGTCCTGGCTTTAATGCTGCGGTACTGTTTGCCAGGCGGAAGCAGCTGAAACGGTTTATGGTTGGGGTGACTGGTGTCCCCAATGACCTTCCAGGCCTTCTTTCTGCACCTGCTGCTATAAATGTCCTCAATGGAGGGAAGTTCACTTCCACAGATGTGCTGGCCTGTCGGTAGCACTCGCTGCAGTGGCCAACAATCTCGGTTGGTGCAGTTTCTGTACCAGGTGGTGATACAGCCAGTCAATATGCTCCATCCCCAACTTTTCCCTCCTATGCTCAGACTTCTCTTGACCTGCTCTCACAATCTACCTGTTTTAGCCTGCTTGGTCTACAGTCATAAGTATATGGAGGAAAGACAAAATCAGAATCAGGTTTAATACCACCGGCATATGTTGTGAAATTTGTTGTTTCGTGGTAGCAGTACATTGCAATACATAATAATAAAAAAAATGCACTAAGAAACATATATATATAAATAAATAAGTAGTCAAGTAAAGAGCAAAAATGAAAAAAAAACTGAGATAGTGTACATGGGTTCATTGTCCATTCAGAGATCTGATGGTGGAAGGGAAGAAGCTGTTCCTAAAACATTGAGTGTGTGTCTTCAGGCAGTCCTGCTGAAGGGTCTCGGCCCCAAACTTGACTGTTTACTCTTTTCCATGCTGAGTTCCTCCAGCATTTTGTGTCTGTTGCTTTAGGTTTCCAACATTTGCAGATTTCCTCGTGCTTGTCTTGTACCTCCTCAATGGGAAGAGGGCATGTGCTGGGTGATGGGGGTCCTTAATGATGAATGCCACCTTTTTTAAGGCATTGTCTTTTGAAGATATCCTTGATGCTGGAGAGGATAGAGCCCATGATGGAACTGGAACTTTCCGCAGCTTTTTCCAGTCCTGTGCCGTGGCCCCTTCATACCAGACAGTGACATCCATAGAAATTTGCGAGAGTCATTGGTGACACAAAAAGTTTCCTCAAACTCCTGTTGAAATATAGGCACTGTTGTGCCTTCCTTGTAAATGTATCAATATGTTGGGCCCAGGATAAATATTCAGAGATGTTGACACCCAGGGTCTTGAAACTGCTCACCCTTCCCACAGCTGATCCCTCGAGGAGGAGAAGATGGCGGCGTGCCGCAGCACACGCGGCCTCTCCGGTGATGAGTATCTGTTATCTGTCAAGTAGGATGCCGTACTCAATTCTGATTTGATGGAGGAAGATGTGAGAGCACAGAGGAACATCTGGTGAAACTTCTGAAATGCCTGTTTCACTGCCGCTGCTACTGTGTGATCCAGAATCTCCAGAGGAAAGGCCCCGAATCCTCGGCTTTGCCTGTTGCTTGGCGGCTGGGGCCGGGGTCGAAGTGCTTGGCAGAGATGGTGCTCGGTGTCGGAGGGCTGGTCGGAGGCTCGAAGTTTTCAGACAGACTCAGAGTTGGACTGTGGTCGGGTGCTTCCAAGGTGCTGCATCAGCAAGTTTGTGGTGCTGGAAGCTCATGGCAGGGAGAGTTTCTCCCTTCTACTGTCTGCGTGAGATGTTGGGGCTATCGGGACTTTGAAACTTTTTTTTACCGTGCTCGTGGTCTGCTCTTATCAAATTGCAGTATTGCTTTGCTCTGTTGTAAATATATGTTATAATTATGTGGTTTTTTGTCAGTTTTAGTCTTGGTCTGTCTTGTGTTTCTGTGATATCATTCTGGAGGAACGTATCATTTTTTAATGCATGCATTTCTAAATGACAATAAACAAGGAGTGAGTGTCCTCATAATCTAATCTAAAAACTGGTGTATGTTCTCTCGAATTCCGCTTCCTGAAGTCCACAATCAGTTCTTTGGTCTTACTGACATTGAGTGCAAGGTTGTTGTTACAACACCATTTAACCAGCTGATCTATCTCACTCCATAGATAGATCCCAACATATATGATAGGTCCCAGCATACTGGTGCGGCTATAAAGAAGCCAAGGCAGCAGCTAGTTTGAGTAGATTTGGTTTGTCACCAAAAATGCTCAAACTTCTACAGATGTACCGTGGGGAGCATTCTGACTGGCTGCATCACCGTCTGGTATGGGGGGGGGGGGGCGGTGTGGCTGCTGCTGCACAGGATTGACATAAGCTGCACAGAGTTATAAAGTTAGTCAGCTCCATCATGGGGACTTGCCTCCGTCGTATCGAAGACAATTTCAAGGAGCAGTGCCTCAGAAAGGTGATGTCCATTATTAAGGCATGCCCTTTGCTCATTGTTACCATCAGGAAGGAGGTACAGAAGCCTGAAGGCACACACTCTCAGTGATTCAAGAACAGCTACTTCTCCTCTGCCGTCCGAGTCCCAAACGGACTTCGAACTCCTGAGCACTAGCTCACCTACTTTTCTTACATTTCTGTTTTTGCACTACTTAACCTTAATTTAACTATTTAATATATATATTTACTGTAATTCAGTTTTCTTCTACATTGATCATGTATTGCTGCAACAAAGTTAACAAGTTTCACAACATACCTCGATGATATTAATTCTGATTCTGTACACTTCCTTGTCTCCATCTGAAATTCTACCAATGACATTTGTGTCGTCTGCAGATTTTTAGATGGCATTGAGTTATGCCTATTGTACATTGTACGCATATTGCTGTACGATAAATGTACACGGCCCCAACTGTATGCAGGAGGTCTTGACTCATGCATCTGATGCACTAAAGGATAGAGACACCATCACTTGCAAAGCTTATTGGGACAAGTATGCCAATAGCAATAGCACTTCTGGAGTTAATTTGACACAACTTTCTAGGCATTGAAGAATTTCTAGCTTTTCGAGTTCCAGCACACTCACAGCTACAGGGACCCAGGTTCAATCCCAATATCAGGTGCTGCCTATGTAGAGTTTGCTTGTTTGCCAAGTAATCACATGCGTTTCCTTCCAATATTATAAGCACTTGCTGTAAGAAAGCTGGGAAATCAAATTAAAGAGCATTGATAGATGTAAGAGAATAAGTTACAAGAGTACAGAGAAGTAAGGAGAAAGGAGAATGACACTAAGTGAATTTTCTCTGACAGCCAGTGTAATCAGATGGGCCAAGTGGTCTCCTTCTGTGCCACTATAAGATTTAAGAAAGTTTTACAAAAACAGCACCCAGTAGGAATAGTAACATAATAACTCCGAAGAATTCTAAATTCTACTGAAATCAAGAAAAAATATGATCAAAACTTTAAGCCTTCTGACTGCAATTGAAAGTTATTACAGAAACAGATAATTCCAGACGATTTTATATATGATACTTACCATTCAGTAAGGCTTGTCATCTGTGTTTACAGCTGTTACTTACTGAGAATTAAAAGATCTGCATCAGAGAAATCTAAATGAGTGAAGTATGCGGTACATATTTAGAGTTGTTAATGAATACCCAAGCTTTACCTTTGTATTTTAAGATATCACTTGATCATCAGTTTTGTTTATCTGCAGACTCTGCCAGCATTGAGGGAGGTTTCGATTAGCTCAATGTTTCCATAGTGCTTCTCGGTAAAGTTCCAAGCCAGCAGCATTTGACCTTACTACAGCAAGTTCCCAAGCACCAGTGGTGATACCTGCGCTATTTTTCAACCTGGTTTTATCTTTGTTTCTTATGTAAGAGTTGGGCCACTGTATCCCCTGAAGTTAGCAATTCATTTGATTAATAGAGCCATAGAACACTACAGCACAGAAAACAGGCCATTCAGCCCTTCTAGTCTGTGCTGAAACATTATTCTGCTAGTCCCATTGACCTGCATCCAGTCCATAACTCTCCAGACCTCTCCCATCCATGGATCTATCCAATTTATTCTTAAACTTAAGAGTGAGCCCACATTTACCATGTCAGATGGCAACTCGTTCCACACTCCCACCACTCTCTGAGTGAAGAAGTTCCCCCTAATGTACCCCCTAAAACTTTCCCCTTTCACCCTAAAGCTATGTCCTCCCATATTTATCTCTCGTAATCTAAGTGGAAAGAGCCTATTCACATTTACTCTGTCTATACCTCTCATAATTTTGTAAACCACTATCAAATCTCCCCTCATTCTTCTACGCTCCAAGGAATAAAGTTCTCACCTTTTCAATCTTTCCCTGTAACTCAACTCTTGAAGACTCAGCAACATCCTAGTAAATCTTCTCTACACTTTCAATCTTACTGATATCCTTCCTATAGTTAGGTGACCAGAACTGTACACAATACTCCAAATTTGGCCTCACCAATGTCTTAAACAAACCTCCCCATAACATCCCCACTCCTATACTCAATACTTAAAGAACAATATTTAAAGAACAATGCAGATCATAGGAAATATGCTATCATTTGAGTGTTGCCATATTTGCAGACCTTGCAATGGGCCTCAAGCTACCCATCCTTCAAGCAGATTCTGGCATTTCCTTGTTATATAGTTCTATGTTTTATTGGGTTTAATGGAAAAAAGCAAACATTGCATAATTTTAGACTTAGAATCCTTGTGCGCTAACATAATATCTGTTAAGCAAGATTTTAACACAACAATTTACATCTGCTAAATGATTTGTTATTGCTTTGTTTGTTTGGATATTTGAAGTATAGTCTAAATGGGATTAGTTCAGGAAGATACTTGGTTCAGCATGAATGTGTTGTACCAAAGGTCTGTTTGCATGCTGTATAACTCTATGACTCTAATTAGAGCTAAATATTTCATGAGGAAAGTTAGATCACATGAAAGGATGCATGAAGTTTGAAGTTCTCCAATAAATGATAACTGCTGCTCAGCCAAATGATAATTTTAAATCTGAGTTAGATGGATATTTGGTAACTGAAGCTATGTGGGATGAAAAATGTGGAGTTGACCAGGATTTAATTGATTAGCAAAGCAAGCTCAAGGGGTTAAATGGCCTATTCCTATTCTTGTCTTCCTGTGGATCAGAGAATGGCAGACCAAGAACGTGACTCATTTCTCTTGACTAGACCTTGCAACAATTAGAGAGCAAACAACAGGAATTCTGCAGATGCTGGAAATTCAAGCAACACACATCAAAGTTGCTGGTGAACGCAGCAGGCCAGGCAGCATCTCTAGGAAGAGGTACAGTTGACGTTTCAGGCCGAGACCCTTCGTCAGGACTGAATGAAGGAAGCGTTAGCAAGAGATTTGAAAGTGGGAGGGGGAGGAGGAGATCCAAAATGATAGGAGAAGACAGGAGGGGGAGGGATGGAGCCAAGAGCTGGACAGGTGATTGGCAAAGGGGATATGAGAGGATCATGGGAGGTCCTGTCCTAGAGATGCTGCCTGGCCTGCTGCGTTCACCAGCAACTTTGATGTGTGTTGCAACAATTAGAGAGATCATGGAAGAATTGTTTTTTCTGTGGCATGCTTTTTTTTTGCAGTCAGAAAAAATGACCTTTTCTGGGGAGTCAAGTCCAGATCTGTCCAAGAATCAGGAAAATCTAGGGTGTTAGAAGATAGGAACAGGAGTAGTTATTTATCTCATTGAATTCTTGCACCATTCAAGAGGAATGAGTATGCAGAGTATTAAGAGGCAAAAACTTATTTTAATTTGAGTTGGAAAAACCTGCTGTCAATATGTAGATCATTTTGAATATTGTTAAAAATACATTTGGGAGGTCCTTGGTTTCAATGTTAATTCTGAACAAAGAAATATAGTGTAATGCTATATATTCAAACTTTTTTGCTGTTATTTTACATATTTTCCTTAGAACTTAAGTATGCCCTGCAAGTTGATTGGTTAATCGAAAATTATTTTGTTTACTTAGAATGAAGATGTAAATGATGCTTATAAGTCAGATGGCTCAGAAGATGATTTTGAGGAAATGAATCTATCATTATTGTCTGCACGGAATTTTCCACGGAAAGCAAGTCAGACCAGTATATTCCTCCAGGAATGGGATATTCCATTTGAGCAACTAGAAATTGGAGAACTCATTGGCAAAGGACGGTTTGGGAAAGTCTATCATGGTCGTTGGCATGGAGAGGTAGCAATCCGCTTGATTGATATTGAAAGGGACAACGAGGACCATCTAAAGCTCTTCAAAAGGGAAGTGATGGCATATAGACAAACCAGGCATGAGAATGTGGTACTTTTTATGGGAGCCTGTATGAGTCCTCCTCACTTGGCTATCATCACCAGGTAAGTGACAGTTTAATATCGTTTACTTTGAGAGTTAATAAAAGATAGAAGCCCTGTTTCTACAGATATTGAATAGCTATAACAAGTAAGATTAAAAAATTGCTGCAATTCATCTTTAGGAGTATAACACACTCAACTTTTCCATTTTAGAGAGAATAACACTTTCAACCTTTTCACATGCAACATAAAGTCTAATAAAAATTGAATGGGTTGCTATGTGATATGGTGAATCACCATTTATGAGTTGACACAGAGATGTTTATCTCGTATTTTTCCAGGCCGTATTTGATTCTTAATGTTCAGCTTGACACTGTAGAATAACCCGTAAAAAAAAATGTGCCCCTTTTTCATTCTTCCCATTCAATTATAATGCCAATTAAAAGTGGATCCATATGTTACATAACTATGTTGAATAAATATACTGGACACTTTTTTTCAAAAGTTTTGTTTCATCAGAAATTTTTCTTTGTTTATGGCACCCAAGTATTATTTCAGACTACATGTATCATTTAGAAAATTGGAGAAACAAGATAGTAACTTTCATGGAACATAATGTGTTTAATTGCATAATAGTGCTGACACTTTGCAATCGTTCAACAATAATTAACCAGCATTGATGGATCCCAGTTACCCTGATACCATTTCTCCATGATCACAATGTCCCGGTGAAATGTTTCACCATGTTCATCATTGACAGCGCCCAGATTTGCAGGGAAGATGTCTAAATGGGAATGCAGAAAATGAATCTTTAGTGACATGTTGCACTTCATGGTTTTGTATGTTTGAAGCATGTTGTCAACCAGCAGTTGAGTGCTCCGTAGTTGGCAAGAAAATTTTCAACAACATCCTTGAATACGTTCCATGCGATTTTCTCCGGTCCCACTAGAAGTTCTTGAAATTACCTGTTTGATTTGTGGACCAACAAAAATGCCTTCCTTAATTTTGGCATCAGTTATACTGACTTAAATTATGTATTGAAATAACAAATATAGGTAACTTTAAAAAATGATGTGTGACAGGGAAATTTCATGGTGATTTTCATGATCAGTAGCCCAAAATCCATAAGGAAAACCCAAAAGTATTCAGAAAGCAAAGTCTTTGTTGTCCAGTGATATTATTATATGCTATATTAACCAAAAAATTTGTTGCTTTCAGTGATCAGAAATGTGTGAATATTATTCTGAAACAAATGTTATCATTGGTATTATTGGTTGTATATATGATATCTGCTGAGTATTCGAAGCTTCATGTAGTTAATAATTACATCTCTAAGAACTGATAGGAGTTGATGCAGAAGTAGGCAATGTGTTACAAGCAACTTTGCAGCAATCACACTGTCAAATGAAGTGAAATCTGAAGGTTAGTGATCCACTTGGATTTCTCAGTAGCATTTAATTGCAACATAAAACAGTAGAGCACAGTACAGGCCCTTCAGCTAACATTTAAACCTACTCCAAGAATAACTCTTCTGTTCCACATAACCTTCCATTTTGTTTCCATCCATGTGTCTAACTCAGAGTCCATTAAATGTTCCAAATGTATCTGCTGCTGTCACCACTCCTGGCAATGTGTTCCACGTACCCACCACTCTTAACATAAAAAAAACTACCTCTGACATCCTCCCTGTGCTTTCCTCCAATCACATTAAAATTATGCTCACTTATGTTGCCATTGCTAATTGATAAAAGACACTGGCTATCCACTCTATCATCATGTACACACCTCCCAAGTCACCTCTCACCCTTCTTTGGTCCAAGGAGATAAGCCCTAGCTTGTTCAAACTTTCCTCATACTCGCTGTCTAATCCATGCAGCATCCTGGTAAATTTCCTCTGCACACCACACTCTCTAAAGCTTCCACGTCCTTCCTATAATGAGGTGACCAGAACTGACCACAATACTCCAAGTGTGGTCTAACCAGAGTTTTACAGAGCTGCAATGTTACCTCATAGATCTTGAACTCAGTCCATTCACTATTGAATGCCAACATGCATTCTAAACCTTCTAAACCACTCTCTCAACATGTGTGGCAACTTTAAGGGACCTGTGGACATGTTTCCTGAGCTGTTCCTCCATAACGTTAAGAATCCTGCCATGAACTTGTACTCTGCCTTCACGTTCGACCTTCTTATATATATCAACTCACTCTTCCGGGTTAAACTCCATCTGCCACTTCATAGCCCAGATCTGCATCCTATCTATGTCCAAATGCAACCTCCAACAACTCTGACACTGTCCATAACACCAATAACCTCAAGCCAAATAGTGTTAAAACAAGTGTAGTGTTTTCTACTGTTTATGGAAGTAGTTGTCTTCAGATTCCCTTCTTCATCTGAGGAGCAGATATTTGTGTGAAAGCAAATATTTACAAAGTTTCTTTAATGTTCGGCTCAGTTTGGTGCCCGTAATTGTGGATTTCAGATCTGTCCATTCATCACATGAGGTGTTAGCGTTTGGCAGCAACAGGCTGAGGATTTTCTGACACCTTATATCATGCCACATATTACTTTTGTTTGTTGCTAGCTGCTGATTTGCTTATGTGGCTATGAATTATGCCAAAATGAAAATTTGATAGACATGGGCAGCAGACAAGAATGATTAGTGTGTCATTGACCAAGAAGCTGAATATGGTGGATGCTCGTAAATATTTTATGCAGTACTGTGCAAAAGTCTTAGGCACACACATATATATATATATATATATAGCTTTTCACAATACTGGACTTCTCAATGTGGAGTGGAGAGCGAGTTTGTAAATCTGGTGGGAGTGTATGGTGTTGGGAGCGGTGACGGTGGACTGCTGTGGGAGTGGTGTAGGACAGGTGGCAGAGGAGCGCCAGGGGTGGGGGAAGGGTGTGTGGGTGCAGACACACTCAGCCCTGAGACAGCAGGCAAGATCATTTGATTCCAAACAATTACTTTATTGATCATTACAGAATGTTTCTCTGGTGCTTCCCACTCCCTCCCCTTTCCCTTCCCCTTTTCCCAACCATGATTCCCCTCTCCCTGCCCCCTTCCCACTCTCAATGCACAAAAGAGGCCATATCAGGAGCAGGTGTATCTTCATTCAAGTATGTCATATTTGTTTGTTTTTTTTTGTGTGGCAGCAGTACAGTGCAATAAATTGAATTACTATAATACTGTGCACAGGTCTTAGGCAGCCTAGTTATATATATATCTTGCCTAAGACTTCGCACAGTATTGCAAGCAACAAAGTTTGGCCAAGCTTAATGAGGATACTCATTCCAGAATAATATCTCATTTTTCTGAAGTCATGGTTTTGATAACTTTAAATGTTTCATGGCAGCAGAGCAACCATTGCTTTAATCGTGGACGAACTACTGTGCCAGTGCTGGATAGAGGGAGCAGTGCCGCAAGACATGAGAGACTGCAACATTGTCGCCCCCGTATAAGAACAAAGGGGACAGAAGCGACTATAACAGCTACAGGGGAATCTCCTTGCTCAGCATCGTTGGGAAGGTCTTCGCCCGCATAGTCCTGAACAGACTGGAGAAAATAGCCGAAAGGGTATATCCCGAGTCTCAGTGCGGTTTCAGGTCAGAACGCTCCACAATCGACATGATCTTCTCCCTTCGACAGCTACAAAAGAAATGCAGAGAGCAAAAACAACCACCCTACATCACTTTCATTGACCTCACAAAGGCCTTCGACCTTGTGAGCAGAGACGGCCTCTTCAAGATCCTCACCAGGAGGCCCTGAGGCTCCTCAGGATAGTTCAGTCATTCCACACAGACATGAAGGGCGTCGTTCAGTTTGACAGCTCTTCTTCGGAGGCCTTCAGCATCTGGTGTAAAGCAGGGCTGTGTGCTTGCCTGCAGCTTGTTTGGCATCTTCTTTGCAATCATGCTGAAGCACGCCTTTGGAACATCAACTGATGGTGTCTTCCTCCACACCAGATCGGATGGGAGGCTGTTCAGTCT
This sequence comes from Mobula birostris, assembly GCF_030028105.1. NCBI lineage: Eukaryota > Metazoa > Chordata > Chondrichthyes > Myliobatiformes > Myliobatidae > Mobula > Mobula birostris. Next base: position 8,640,895 of record NC_092400.1, on the reverse strand, counting down.
GTCCTGGCTGAGGGCGAAAACCCGTGAAGTACTCATCAGGGACATATTGTTTGCAGATGACGCGGCACTGGCAACACACTCTGAAGAGCAACAGCAACACCTCATGGACAGCTTCTCAAGAGCCTGCCAGGACTTCAGCTTGACCATCAGCCTGAAGAAGACCAACGTGTTGGGCCAAGGCGTTGAGCACCCCCCTGCCATTACTGTCAACAACTATGAGCTGGAGGTAGTTCACGAGTTTACATACCTTGGCGCCACCCTAGTCTCTCCCTAGACCCCGGGATCAACAGATGGATTGGACGAGCAGTCTCAACATTCACCAGGCTGACAAAGAGTGTCTGGGAGAACAGAAAGCTGATGACGCACACCAAAGTTGCAGTCTACAGGGCCTGCGTCCTCAGCACACTGCTTTACGGCAGCGAGACCTGGAGCCTCTACTCCAGACAAGAGCGGCATCTCAACGCCTTCCACCTTCGCAGCCTGAGACGCATCCTGGACATCACGTGGACTGACCGAGTCACCAACAATGAGGTCCTGGCCCGCGCCCAGACACCCAGCCTCTTCGCCCTGCTCCAACAACGCCGTCTCTGCTGGCTGGGCCACGTGCACTGCATGTCAGACAGGAGGATCCCAAAAGACCTGCTGTTCGGGGAACTGGCCTCCGGCAAGAGAGCACAAGGGCGACCCCATCTTCGTTTCAAAGATGTCTGCAAGAGAGACATGAAGGCACTGAACATGAATGTCGAGAGGTGGGAGGACATTGCAAGCGATCTCTCTCGCTGGAGGCTGGAACTACGCAGAGGTCTAAAAAGAGGAGAAGAGAAGCTGAGGCTTGCTGCTGAAGAAAAGCGCACTCGTCGGAAAAACAGCACCAAGACAACACTGGAGGACAGCGCCTTCAAGTGCAGTCGCTGCAACCGAGACTATCACTCCTGTGTGGGCCTCTACAGCCACAACAGACGCTGCTCTACCAACACAGACTGAAGCAAGACTTCCCAGGCACAGATCCATGGTCTCGCGAGACTAGTGGATGTCACCATTATCTACTGCAAACCTCAATTCCTGTTACACCCTCAACCTTTCCCTGAAATGTTGCACTCTTCTTTTGTTGCAAATATATGGTCAAGGCAGATCTTTGGGATTAGATATGTGCGGCTAGTGAGAAAGCCAGTGGCTGAAATGAATTTGTCTCAGGTTGAAAAGACAACCAAGATAAATGGCTGGTTAAGGAACTCTGCAAGCAAGATTGGGAAGGTGAGGGGTGGGATCCACAAGTAATATTGTTAGAGTTGAGATCTAACATTGAAGATGAGGCTTGAGAGTGGTTTCTAATCAAAGTAGGACGATGGAGGAGGCGGTGATTATTAGATGCGGTTCGGGCTGTAGGCGATGGAGAGATCAGCAGGCTGTAACTCAGTTACAAATGTGATTCGGGGCTTGAGAGCAGTATCAATGAGTTGGGACTGAGGCAGTTGCTTCACGCTGTGAAATGACTGGTTAGCTATCCAGAGTGTTGTAAAGTGGCCCCGAAGTGGTCATTAGCACTTTTCCAGATAGTCAATTTTCAAGCATAAACAGATCCAACGCCTGTAAATCTTAAAGTGCAAATTACACATCAAAGCTGCTTTACACGTGTTGATTTGTGGCAGTGGTCATTTCCAGGTCAATTAGAAACTATTCATTCTTCAGTGGTTAACACTTCACTGGACCCCCCTTCACTGACCATAACTACCTTTCTAAAAAATGTGTATTAAAAACTGCTTGCAGCAATTATTGGCTTAATTATCATACGGCGCCAGGCAAAAGCTAAGGTTCTCTCACAGCATCGGAGTTGATTGAGCTATTTGTTTCTTTAAAGTCCTCAGACATGTGGTCACCCAGTGCACAGTCACCTCCCAAATCCCCAGCACTTCCCACGTCTTTTCCCTCATTTCCATGGCATGAATCTGAATGTTTTTTCTGTAAATTTCAGTATTTTTCTGGGAAATTAAACTGGACATTAGCAGACATGTTTGCAACACCAAAAAGAGGACGATCTACAAATTCCAGGCATCACTAGTTTGCAATTAAATTTGTGTGCAAAGGTTTTACATTACTTGATTGACTATTGGGTACAGCCTTTGGATTTCAGAAAGGAAGGCTACCACTTTAAGAATGTAAGTTTTTAATTTAAAAAATAGTTGATGATACATTTCTCTCAGCAAGAAAGCTTATTCTTTTCATAAATTGTACACATTCAGGCAGACTTAATTTCCGGAGGGGAATCTCCTGACTAAATAATTCCTGAATTAGAAACATAAAGTTAAATATATATATTCCCATGTTTTTATTTCTCAAGCAGTTGCTTTTGACAAATTGGATTAACAATGAAAGCAGTATATTGCACATCACTAAGTTTATATTACAGATCTATTCAGTATATGAAGGAATAACATTTCTGGATTTGTAACTGACATGAAAAAATCACAACAGTTTATTCCCATCTTGAAGGTGGACTGTAATGACGAATCTACTGGAAATCAACAGTGATTATTATGGCTTTCTAAACTTGTAGTGATTGCATAAAAATTAATAATCTTTCATATGGGATTTTGTCATATAGCAACTAGTCATAATCCATGACAATACCATATAAAAACCTGGCAGGCTGAACAAAATATAGCAACGTATTCACACCACTCATCTTGAAGCTGAAATCTTATTAAGAGCTTCCGTTGAAAGCTACATGTTTGGAGAGCTTTACTAATGAGCTAACTGTCTTGCAGTCAGCCCTGGATCTCCATAAAGTTTCTAAGGAGGATAAACTAACTGGCAGTATAGGTTCTGAGGTGGCTAACAGGCCAGTGTGGAAACCACAGTCTTTTCCACTGATGGGGTGGGCAGTTTGTGAGGTGATCTGCTCCTTCCACCTTTTATGCTGGGCTTATGCGTGTTCTAGATGCCTGGTTGCAAGGCCTTCAATCAGCAACACCTGGCTGATGCATTACTTGGAATCATCAAAACTTATAAGATAGAAGGAGGCTATTGGGCATATTGTACCTGGATCGCCGAAAACAGGTCTATTTAGATCAATCCAACTTTCCATTCCTTGATCAGCAGCCTTGACAATTATGACAGTTCATATCACTTACTTATGACACGTAATGAAAGTTCCTACCTCCACTACACTTTCAGGCTGTAAGTTCCAAACTTCCCCCCATTGCCTTCTGGTGAGTTTTGTCTGCTCTCCACTCCCCTCTTCTCCTTTTATCAATTAACTTAATTCTGTATTGCTGGTAGTCCATGTGATTTGCTCTTCGGCCTCCACAGTTATATATTTTGTCCTTTAATTTTCCTATACTGCAAAGAAAACAACCCTTGCCTGTCCAGAATTAAAAATTTTCAGTGCTGCGAAGACCCTTGGAAATTTCTTACACCCTCTCTAGATATATTAGAGTCTTCTGTGAGCCAAATGTATGATAAATGAGTGTTGGAAATAGTATACAGTATCCCAGCATGGCTTCGTCAATGATTAATACAGTTCCAGCATGGCCTTACTGCTCTGAAATTCAGTGCCATGATCAATAAAGGCAAGACTCGCATATAGCATACTAGCCACCTTATTAACCAAATCCACAATCCTTGAGTCAAGTGTTTTTCCATGTGCATAAGAACAGCTACAATGACAAACTTGATTGCAGCAACATCACAGGCACATACTGTAGCTTCAGACAACACACAGAACTTCAATTGTACAAAACAGTGAAGAGCAAAAAAAAATGGGCAAAACACGACATTACTGCAAAAACAAACAAATTCACTCAGGGACAAGTCCATAGTTGGGAAAGAGATGGTTTATAGTGCTCCATTGTTGAGATAGGATTAGGGTTGTGCAGGTCAGTTCAAGTAAAAGACTTATTGATTATTACCCTTTGCTTTCTGACACCAAATCAATTTTGGGTCCATTTTCCAATTTACTATTTTCTCTTTGACCCCTTTAACCCAAACCTGAATCTCAGAAGTGTGAAATAATATAATTTACTTGTATCATTTATCATCCTTTTAAAAAAACGTAGGATAGAGAATTTACAACTTGAATGCTGCACACGTTTCTTAATCTTCTCTCTGCCACGGCAGTGGAAGTCAAGGCCCATTAGGTTCAGGCTTTTGAAGGGAGGACTAACCACTTTCAGGCGTGCATTTAAATATTCTTTGTCTCGTTCTCATTGAGTTTCACATTTGATGTCATCGGGATGATATAGCGAGCTGAGGCAATTATATGGCTCCATCCAGCTTTATGTAGCAATTCAGTGCAGTAACGATACCCATTAGTTATTTTCTCTGATGAAAAAATAATTCATCCTGTAACCACTGTAGATCTGAAGTGTGGTATTTTGTTCACTTACACCTCCTTAACTCTTTCTTAACTCAGGTTACCTGCTGCTGAAATCTTTTATGAACCTCCAGACTTCAATATTCCAGTGCACCTCAGACTGGTTACACCTGTTCTCTCCTGTGTAAGATAAAAGACATGCAGGATTCTGCCACCTGTACCCTATGCTTGTTTACTTACTATGAATGCCCCCAATGTAATATTGTCACCCATTTTTCAGAATCAGAACCAGAATCAGGTTTATAATCACTGACATATGTCATGAAATTTGTTTTGCGGCAGCAATACCGTGCAGGACACAACAAGTACTATCATTGACAAAATAAAATTAAGCAGATAGTGTGAAGGAGAAATAGTGAGGTGATGTTCATGGGGTCATCGTCTGTTCAGAAATCTGATGGCAGAGGGGAAGAAGGTGTTCGCAACATGTTGAGTGTGGGTCTTCAGGCTTTTGTACCTCCTCCCCAAGGGTAGCAATGAGAAGAGGACTGGTCCTGAATGGCGATGACCCTTCATGAAGGACACTTCCTTCCTGAGGCACTGTCTTCTGAAGACGTCCTCAGTGGTGGAAGGCTTGTGCTTGGGATGGACCCGGCTGAGGGAAACCCACTGCAGCATCTATCAATCCTGCAGACTGGAGGCTCCATACTAGGCTGTGATGCAACCAGTCAGAATTCTCTTTACTGTACATCTTTAGAAGTTTTCTAGAGTTTTTGGCCATATATCATAATCTTTTCAAACTCCTGATAAAGTATAGCTGCTGGTGAGCTTCCTTCATGCTTGACCTAAAATACTGATGGCCAGGTGCTTGAAGCTACTCAGTCTATCCACTGTTGACACTTCAGTGACGACTGGTGCATGTTCTCCCCTTCTTGAAGTACACAATCAGTTCCATGGTTCTGCTGATGCTGAGTGCAAAGTGCTTATTGCTACACTAGTCAAACAGCCAATCTATCTCTCTCCTGTATCTCTCCTCATCACCATCCGAGGTTCTGCCAACAATAGTGATGTCACTGGCAAATTTATAGACGACCTTGTGCCTGCAATTTCTTTAGACTCATCTAGCTCAGCAGCTACCTTCTATCTTCTTATTGTATGTTATCATATGAGGAACGTTTGATGGCTCTGGGTCTGTACTCGCTGGAATTCAGAAGGATGAGGGAGGATCCCATTGAAACCTGTCGAATGTTGAAAGGCCTAGAGAGAGTAGGTGTGGAAAGGATGTTTCTCATGGTGGGAGAGTCTAGGACAAGAGGGCACAGCCTCAGGATAGAGAGGCACCCTTTCAAAACAGAGATGCGGAGTAATTTCTTTAGCCAAAGGGTGGTGAATTTGTGGAATTTGTTGCCACATGCAGCTGTGGAGGCCAGGTTGTTGGGTGTATTAAAGGCAGAGATTGATAGGTTCTTGATTGGACATGGCATCAAAGGTTATGGGGAGAAGGCCAGGAACTGGGGTTGAGGAGGAGATAGAAAAAAGGATCAGTCATGATTGAATAGCGGAGCAGACAAGATGGGCCAGACGGCTTAATTCTGCTCCTGTGTCTTGTGGTCTTATGGTCTTCTCCATTTCTGGATTCTTGATAATCCACAAATTTAATTTGATGTTATGCTGTGTTCTAGGCCTCATTGCCCCCCTCTGCTGCATTACTTCCCTTTCCTCATTTGTGAGCCTCCTACAACCTCCGTTTTGACCAATCTATTGTTATCTCCTGAAATGCTTCACCTGATAATGGTCCTGCCAATCACTCTCGCAGTATTAAAGGCACTGTGAAAGTGCAAGCTGTTTTCGCTCTTTATCCATTTAGAAAAGGAAGCAATAATTTGTTTTAACGTAATGCTCTTCATGTTTACAACACATCACAGTTCACACTCAGTGGGACGCTTTAGATGTCTGATCATTATTTCGGAGGCAAAAAGGCCAAACAATTTCTGCACAGCATATATTGTAAGCAAAAGCTAAGGTGGTTGTATGCCTGTCATTTTTAATGTAGTTCGCTGTAACCTGCTATCCAAAGGATTATAATTCATCTCATCAGTTGGAGCATGACTGTGCATCTTGAAAAGAAATGAAAAACATACCTTCAGTTTGATACTCTGATAATTATTTTATCATAAGTTTTGTTAATTGTTGGTGATGATTCACATTCCTTGATGAGAACAAGCAACCTGTAATCACTAAAAGTGCAAGGCAAGTCTGTGGGGGTGGGGGAGGAGAGGGACGTGAAACTATATGTTGCAATGACATAGATAGTGTTTGGAGAGCCTTGGCATAAGACCAGTTGAGATAAGCATTTTGTTTCTGTGCTGTAAGTGCAATCTGACTATGATGTTATCCTACACATTTTGGAAAATAAATAACATACCAAAAACCAACTAAGAGATTTATTAATGCATTCCACTGCCTTTGGGTGCCTTATATTTCATGTAGCTTTTAAAGAAATACCTGTTATAGACAGTGTCCCAAAATGTATGTGAAATATAACATTAAAGTAAAACTGGGATTTGAGGTCTAATCATCTTCAAAGAGAATGCAGTGAAGATGAGAGAATGACTTCGTGGAAATTCAGCCTTCAACCTGCACTATGATGTCGACAGTGCATTGAATTCTGCCTGTGAAATGCAAATTCCATTTTTCTCAATAGAACTGAGTTTTAGATGGAGATTCCAAAATACTGTAATTAATTTAGAGTAAGTTTAGCACAACAAATTCGGAGTGAATTTCTTGGCAGACGTAGTTCCATATTATTTTCAAAGCACATAACCCAATGAGAGGATCTGGTCAGATTGTAAGAACTTCTACTATATTCTTATATATAAATGTATTTATATTTATTTACAGATACTATTTTATGTTTATTTTTATATATATTTATGGAGGTCCATGAGCCAGTCCTCATTAGGGGAACAGAGGTGGACAGGGTCAGTAGTTTTAAATTACTTGGCATTAACGTATCAGGGCATCGCTCCTGGGATCAGCACGTAAGTGTCATCACAAAGATAGCACAACAGCACCTCTACTTTCTTAAAAGTTTGTATAGCTTTGGCTTGTCACTAAAAAAGTTGACAAACTTCTATAGATGCACAGTAGAGAATATCCTAACTGGTTGCATCATGGCTTGGTGTGGAGACATGGATGCCCAGGAACAGAAAAGGCTACAGAAAAGGCTACAGAAAGTGTTGATACAGCCCAGTCCATCAGAGGAAAAGCCGTCCCACCATTGAGCACATTTACATGGAGCACTGCCACAAGAAACCAAAGACCCCCACCGTACAGATCGTACCCTCTTCTTGCTACTGCCATCCGTGACCGACAGACTCACTTTCAAGGACTCTTTATAACTTATGTTTTCAGTATAATTTTATTTGCACAGTTTGCCTTCTTTTGCACTATAGTTGTTTGTAAGTCTTTGTTTATGTATAATTTTTCATTAAATTCTGTTCTATTTTTTCTGTAAATGTCTGCAAGAAAATTCATCTCGAAGTTATGGAGTTTGAGTAATGTTGAATGCATTGAAAATTGGTTGTTGGACAGAAAAATTGGTTGTTAGAGGCTATTTGAGATACATGCTATTGGGAACATTTAATAGGTAGTGGGTGCTTTGTCCCCATTACCATCTCCCAGCTATAGCAACTTTAAGGACTCAATATGTATTGTGTTAACTAGTGATTTCATTAGGTGCATTCCTGACACAGGAATAAGATCAACTGCACTATTTTGTTAGTGACCTAAAGTGCCCAGTCCAACTTCATGATGGGCACAGCTTTACTCAGTAAAGATTGGTAAAGTGATCAGCACCTATTAAAAAGGATTTAAACATATTATTACAATGTGAAAACAATGATAACATACGCAAACCAATTTTTTAGGTTTTTTTTAAGAAACCAGTCAAAGTCACAAATGCAGAATGCTTTTCAGTTTCAGTGTGAACTTTCAAAGCTGCAAGCTAAGGTATCAGAATTATGGTGCTCGCAGTTAAGTGTTGGATTTTTTACACAGAACAGTCAGGCTACAGAATGCCATTGAACTTGTGATTTATTTTACTCTTCTCAGTAAACCTGATATGTTCTCTGTAGTTTGCTGAATATTATTAATCTATCAGAAAGTTTCTAGCCTTGTGAAACATGATCTACATATTTGTATGATTCCCCCATCTCATTCTGAATAGCTGAAGAGTGAACATGTTTTTATATATTCCATCATATTAGAAGACAAGTATATTTCCTTCCATGTGCCCCTCGACTTAGGCTGCTCTTGTGTTTATATCTGTTTCTGGTCACATCTTCAGGATAACTTAATAAACTGCTTAATTGGCTCTGTGTATTTTGTCACACCACCTTGCCTGATACACTTTGAGTCAAGTGGACGCGAATAGGATATGAGGCATTTTGCGGCAAGAACCAGGTAAATCTCAGCTCAGTCTCTAGTGCCCAAAGGACTAGCCTGTTGTTGATTAAGATGCTGAGTGCTCTCAAAATCCCCAAGTTGTCCTTAAATTTACATATATTACATAACAAATATTCTGGAACATTGCATACATATTGCATTGGCTGAGGACTCTTATCTAAGAAATGTATTTGATTTTGAAGTTACTAAAGTATGGAGAAAGGAGGAGATTCAGGTTTTGTATCCTTCAAAGTTGAGAGTTATTTAATGCTTCAGCCTAGAATTGTGTATTCTCTTTCCCATGAAAACTAAGACTTTCTTCTTACTTTACATTTATTATGACACTGATGTACCCAAAACTGTCCTTCAGTGCTCGTAGCAGCCAGGTTATTTGTTCAAAGCATTTCTTGACATCGCTGGCCTCCCTGTCAAAAAGCTGATCTGAATTTCAAATTGAATAGTTTTAGGGTAGGTCGTAAATATGGAACTGGAGAAGGTGGAGGCTGGTGCTTGGTGGTGTTGAATATGAAGATAGTTTTACGGGGCCCTGAATCACAGGGGGAAACTTACATGCAACTAGTGGACATGAGAAAAGGGTAAGCAGTGAGTCCCTGATGGTCACTTACACTAACTGTATGAGAAGACTTCCTTGTCCCATGAGGGTTTGTCAACCGTGTCTCATTGTTTCAAAGTGGACATTAAATATTTATTAATCTATTTCAAGTCAATCCTCTGAGCAGTAATCACATGGCAAGAAACCAAGTTTCCTGACAGAAAACGCAGTCTGTTGAAAGTTGACCTTATAACTCATCAATAAAGCAGAACATGGGTAATTGAATACTAATCTGCATATAAACACATTAAAATACATATTTTCCAGTGTCCACAGCAATAAATGCAGCAGCTAATGAACTGAGGATAGATGGATAGATATCAAAACAGTTGTCAATGTAATTTCCAGCCATTTGCACAAGTATAGATCCTGGGTGTGATTAAAGGCAGACTTACCCAGTTGTTTTCATTCCGGACCAGGAAGTACCCAGGTTCTTTTTTATTAAACTGTAGTCAAATATTGAGCAGTTTGTATCATTTAAAAGTGAAATGAAATATATTGTGTTTGATGGCAGAATTTGACTTAATTGGAAGAATTTTCTGAGTTTAATGAAAGGACCTTTTTGGTATGATGATATCAGTGAATAAGGAAATTGTAATTGGTATGGTGTTTGATAAAGGACTGGATGAGAGAGACTTGTCATCAGAACTGTTTGCATAGTGGCCAGTATCAGCATGGACAGAAAATCAGCCAAGTATGAGGAAGCAGAGTAATAGTGAATGGTCATTTATCAGACAAGGAGAAAGTATAGAATGGTAACATTCTAAGTATAGAATGGCACCATTGTTTTTTTCCTAATAACATATTAATAACTTAGACATGGATCTATGTATGCAATAATTTCCAGATCTGCAGATGACACAAAATTTGGAAGGAGTTCACTATGAGAAAGAGGAGAGTAACGGATTGCAAAAGGCTACTGATAGGCTACTTGAATAGATGAATATGTACTAGATTATATTTAACGTAGCAAGGTGTGGTATTGTACCCTCAGTGGCCATTTCATTAGATACACCTGTTCCCCTCATTAACGCAAATAATGAATCAGCTAATCATGTCAGCAGCTCAATGCATAAAAGCATGCAGACATAGTCAAGAGGTTCAGATGTTGTTTAGCTCAAACATCAGAATGGGGAAGAAATGTGATCTAAGTGACTTTGACCTTGGAATGATTATCAAACAGGGTGGTTTGAGTTTATCAGAAACTGCTGATCTCCGAGGACTTTCACTCACAACAGCCTCTAGGGTTCACAGAGACTGGTGGAAAAAAACAGAAAGTATTGGGTGAACAGCAGTTCTGTGGGCAAAGATGCCTTGTTACTGAGAGAAGTCAGTTCAGAGTGGCCCGAATGGCGCAAGCTGACGGGAAGATGACGATAGCTCACATAACCACACATTACAACAGGGGTGTGCTGAAGAGCATCTCTGACCACACAACACATCGAACCTTGACGTGGATGGGCGACAGCAGCAGAAGACCATGAACATACACTCAGTGGGCAATTTATTAGGTACAGGAGGTATCTAATAAGGTGACCACTCAGTGTATACCAGTAGAAAGATCAATGGGAATCAATATAAACTAGAAGAAACAATTTTCAAGAGCAAACACACAGAGAGAACAGGGGCCATAAGGATGTAGATCATTAAAATTAGACATTGATGGGGAGGGAGGCAGGCCGTTGATAAAGCAGTTATAAAAGCATATTATGTTGTACTTTGTAGGATGAGTAGTGGCATAACATTCAAAAACAAGGGATTCATGACCAACTTTTGTGGGCCTCTTGTCAGCCACAACTAAAGTACTATGCCCATTGCTGATTATCACACTTTGGAAGACCTCGGGATAGATGCAAAAGAAATTTGCCGAAACATTCTAGGGTAAGTAAGTATTTAGTTAAATCGGTGGGGAGGGGAAGCTGTTGTCCTTGCGAAACAGCGGAGGCTGAGGAGGGATTTGTTAGAGACAATTCAAAAAGACAGTGATCCCAGTGGCAAAAGGGACAACAAGCAGAGGACGGTGAATGAAGGTGATTGGCAAAGTGACATGAACCAAAAAACAAGTGGTAAAACTACTAAGTTACTGGAGTAATGGTGGCAAATTTGATTGTGGAACTTGAGGGATCTAGATAAGTACTATAATGTGAGTAAGATTTGAGAAGTGGGATTATCTGGATTGGATTTAGTTAAAGTCAACATGGACTCAAAGGCAGTAATCTTTTTGCACTTCTGTACATTTTCACTGTTACTTCACCATTAGTGGCTGGGTAAAATGATGCCATAAAAAAATCTTCAGCGCTATTCAAGTTCTCAGTGGTGATCACAGTCCGGAGAAGTGAAGTACTTGACGAATGAACTCTTCTTGACTTCTAACTGGGTACAGGTATAAATTTTGACCGATGTTTCAATGACAAACTCTGCCATCTTTATCAGGGATGATGCCTGGGCACACCTAGTCTGGTCGTATTTATACCCCTTAGTCCATCCTCCTGATTGGTCAGTTCTCATCCAATTAGGTTTTTGCTGTCCTATCTTGTTTACAATTGAATTTTTAGATTTTTTTTTAGGTTATGAGGACAGTCAGTCCTCGTTTATTGTCATTTAGAAATGCATGCATTAAAAATGATACAATGTTCCTCCAGAAAGATATCACAGAAACACAGGACAAACCAGGACTAAAACTGACAAAACCTCACAATTTTTACATATAGTTACAACAGTGCAAAGCAATACTGTAATTTGATAAAGAGCAGACCATGGGCACGGTAAAAAAAAAGTCGCAAGTCCCGATAGCCCCATCGTCTCACGCAGACGGAGGCGCCGCAAACTTGCCGATGCTTTGGAAGCACTTGACCGCGGCCGACTCTGAGTCCGTCTGAAAACTTCGAGCCTCCGACAGCGAGCACCAAGCACCAAGCACCATCTCTGCCGAGCGCTTCGACCCCGCCCCGGCCGCTGAGCAACAAGCAAAGCCGAGAACTCAGGGCCTTCCCCTCCGGAGATTCTTGATCACACTGTAGCAGTGGTAGTGAAACAGGCATTTCAGAAGTTTCACCAGATGTTCCTCCGTGCTTTCATATCTGTCTCCATCAAATCAGGATTGTGCACAGCACCCTTCTTGACAGATAACAGATATCATTCACCGGAGTGGCCACTGCAAGCTGCGTCGCGCCGCCATCTTCCCCTCTCTCGATTTTAGTTCTCGCTGGTGTGAGATCTTCGTTTTTGTTTAAATTATTTTCCTCTAGGTTTATTTTAATGACTTCCTTCACCAGGCAGACCCAAAAGTGATTGGCACGGCACAGTAGTTTTGTGCCATCAAAGTTAATCCTACGGCCATTGCAAATGCAGTGTTCTGCTACCGCTGATTTCTTTGGGTAACCCAAACGGATACACCTACTGTGCTTCTTGATGTGGGTTTCCATGGTGTGTCCTGTCTGGCTGATATACGCTGCTCCACATTCACAGGGAATCCTGTAAACATCAGCCATGAGGAAATAAGACGATTACGCACAACATTCCTGCAGAATGGCTACAAGGTGAAGGAAATCAATCAGGCTCTTAAAAGGGCCAGTGGAAAAAGCAGGAAACCTAATAACGAGGAGGAACCCATTGCCGTCATCGGTATTCCCTATATTTCCCTTGTTTCTGGAAAGATTGCCAGGATCCTGAAGAAATACAACCACAAACCTGTAAGGAAGCTCAAATCGCAGTTTATACGAGTCAAAGATGACCTGGGACTCAGGATTATCTGGCATTTACAGGATTCCCTTTTCTCATATACTCTTTTAACTACTGTAAATCTGATACATCTGACTTTAGCTTCTCAAATTTCAGGGTGAATTCAATCATGTTATGATCACTTCCCCCTAGGGGTTTTTTAACCTTAAACTCTCTAATCAATTCTGGTTCATTGCAGAACACGGCCACAATCGCGGCCACTTCTGTGATGAATATCTGTTATCTGTCAAGTAGGGGACAGTGCACAAACCTGATTTGATGGAGGCAGACGTGAGAACACAGTGGAACATCTGGAAAACTTCTGAAATGCCACTTTGCTGCCGCTGCTACTGTGTGGAAACCGGAATCTCCGGAGCTGAAGGCCCTGAAATCATCGGTTTTGCGTGTTTCTGCGGCCGGGGAGAGGTCGAAGGCCCTCAGGAGGCTGTATCGGAGAGGCTGCTCGGAAGCTCAGAGTTTTCGGACGGATGGACTCTGTGTCAGCTGTGGTTGGTTGTTACCAAGGCATCGGCAAGTTGACGGTACCTGGAGGTTTATGGCAGGGAGTTTCTCCTTTTTGCCGCCTGCTATCGGGGACTCGGGAGTCGATCGACTTGGGACTTTAAGATTTTTTTTACTGTGCCCATGGTCTGTTCTTTATCAAATTATGGTATTGCTTTGCACTGCTGTAACTATATGTTATAATTATGTGGTTCTGTCAGTGTTAGTCTTGGTCTGTCCTGTTTTCTGTGATATCACTCTGCAGAAACATTGTATCATTTCTTAATGTATGTATGCATTTCTAAATGACAATAAAAGAGGACTGAGTGTTCTCATAATCTAATCTGAAAAAAACACCCAATCCAGAATAGCTTATCTCCTGGGCGGACTCAACCACAGGCTGCTCTAAAAAGCCATCTCATAGGCACACTAGAAATTTTCCCTCCTAGAACCCAGCACCAACCTTATTTTCCCAATCTACCTGCATATTAAAATCCCCCATTACTATTGCAACTTTGCCTTTTTGGCATGCATTTTCTATCTCCCATTGTAATTTGTAGGCCACATCCTTACTACTGTTTGGGAGTCTGTATACATCTCCCATCTGGGTCTTTTTACTCTTGCGGTGTCTTAGCTCTATTCACAATCATTCAATACTTTCAGACTCTATGTCGCCTCTTTCTAATGATTTGATTTAATTTTTAACCAAAAGAGCAATGCTGCCCCTTCTGCCTTCTTGCCTGTCCTTTCCGTACAATGTGTGGATCCTTGGACATTAAGCTCCCAGCTATAATCCTCTTTCAGCCATTAAAGGATGGAATGTAAATGGTGACTTGATTTTTGCCACAGAATTGTTGGACTAAATAGCCCATTTCCATGACTCTATGACAATTCCAGCCAGTTATCTTTTCAACAATAATAGGAACTAAAATAGTGTTGCTGGGATAATCTGTGTCAGTTTATACTGGTACCTGAATTTTGCGTTTGCATGTCCTGCAAGTTTATGCACACTAATCACATTGCTGCTCTCAGTAGCACTTGTGAAGTGAGTGTGAGCACTTTCATATTTGCCGAAACTGAGCAGTGCTCAAAGAAGTCATGCCTGCACCTCTTAAATAGGAAGAGATTGTTGAGTGCGGCCAACAGTGGAAGTTTTGTTCAATATCGAAAAGAATATCACAGAAGAAATAGGGTTATACATTCAAGACAGTCTTGGAAATCCTCAATGGCCAAGACTAAGCACTGGTAGGAAAAGATGATGCTCTGAGGACCTAGTGCTAAGTAAAAATAAAGTGAAGTTACGTATAAGGTCAATTTAAGTGGAGATAGCAGCATGTCTCATCTGCCATATGCACAACTGCGTTCACGCACACACAACTCACCCAACACCTGGACACACAGATCTGACACTTAGGAGTTCTCAAACCTAGCAGCCATTTCACATATAGAGATTTCTTATGTTTTTATGCGGAAGAACATAACAAATAGGAGCAAGGATAAGCTATTCAGCTCTTGTATATTCTGTCAATGAATAAAGTTACCTTTTACATCAAAGCTACTTCCCTGCACTAACCTCATATCCCTTGATTACTTTAATATCCAACAGCCTATCAATTCCTTTCTCAATATACTCCGTGACTGAATCTCCACAATCCTTTTGGTAGAGAAATATAAATATTCACCAACATCTGGGTGAAGAAGTTACTTCTCATCTCCATCCTGAGTAGCTGATGCTTTGGAAAGAGAATGTGATCCCTGGTTGTAGAAACGCAAGTTATGGGAAACATCAATCCTGCATCAAAGATTTAAAGTAGTTCAAAGATGTCAGCTCCAGGAATAGATTGGAGGGAGCTTCTTTAATGTTCAATCAACTGGAGGACAAGGTTCTGGCAACTGAAATCCAAGTGTCAGTGGTAGATCAGAGGTTGTTGTGGATGATAGAATACTCATTTCCTTTCCTCTTTCTCAGATCACACCTTCCACTTATCTCAAAATCTCTTCTGCCTGATAATATACAGATGGTTCAAATGAGTCCCCTCATCTGCCCTAACTGCTCACTGCACATGTTCTTTGTTCATTTTACATACACAAGATATAACAGGTACTAGCTGATGAGAACCAAGATTCAAAGGAGAATATCAAGTCAAGTCAAGTTTATTGTCATTCAACTATATACATGTATACCATCAAACAAGACCAGGGTTGTAAAGCACAGTAGTACACGGAACACACAGTAACTTAGGAAGGTAAGATTTAAGTCTACAGATGACTTTCTCATAGATAACTAAGTAAAGTGGAGGAGGGAGGAGAAGATGGTGGCGTGACGCAGCATGCGCGGCCGTTCCGAATGAAAATCGATATGTGTAACTAGGGGTGCCATGCACAATCCGGATTTGATGGAGACAGCCGTGAAGTGCAGAGGAACATCTGGAGAAACTTCTGAAATGCCTGCTTCGCTGCCACTGCTACTGTGCGGTCGAGAAACTCCAGAGACGAAGGCCCCAAATCCTTGGCTTTGCGTATCGCCTGTTGCCGGGGCCGGGGTCGAAACGCTCGGCAGAGATGGTGCTCGGTGCTCAGAGGCTCGGAGTTTTTCGGACAGACTCGGGGCTGGACTGTGGTCAGATGCTTCCGGGATGCTGCATCGGCAAGTTGGCGGCGCTGGAGGTTTACCGTCTGCGTGAGATGATGGGACTTTCGAGAGACTCTGAGACTTTTACTGTGCCATGGTCTGTTCTTACCAAATTATGGTATTGCTTTGCACTGTTGTAACTATATGTTATAATTACGTGGTTTTTGTTAGTTTTTAAGTCGGTTTGTCATGTGTTTTCGTGATATCATTCTGGAAAAACATTTTTATCATTTCTTAATGCATGCATTACTAAATGACAATAAAAGGGTATTGTGTGTCCTCATAATCATAAATCATAAGTGCGTAAACTAAATATTGTAGGGTACAGTACAAATTATCTAGTGACACTTCGAATGCGATGTGGCAAGCAGTTCAGAAGCCTAATGGCCTGAGGGAAGAAGCTGCTTCCCATCTTGACCGTTTTTGTCTTTATGCATCGGAGTCTCCAGCCTGATGGTAGAATGTCAGTGCTGGATATGTCATCACTACTCCTGCACATCAACTCAGATCCCAGAACTTTGAATATAAGAGAAAGTTCCTTCAAAAGATCACATATTAATCATCTTATGGTAAAGATTAGTCTCTGTCTGCCTACTAGGATACCCACTTCCTGGAAGGTGTGGTTATGCATTAGTTCTGTGCTAGAAGATATGCAAGGAGCTTTAATGAAGACACAAGAGACTGCAGATACTTAAATCTGGAGCAAAAATAAAACGAGCTGTTGGAGGAACTCAGAAGGTCAGGCTTCGTCTGTGAAGGAAAGTTGACAGTTGAAGTTTCAAGTTTGGATCCTTCATCTGGACTTAAAGAGTAGAAGAGAGACAGGCAGTCTTAAGAGGAGAGGTGTAAAAACTACCCAGCAATAGGTGGAAACAGCTGAGGACAGGTTGATTGGCAAAAAGAGTTAGGTGGGACTTCTGATGGGACAGCTTATAGACAAAAGCTGATGAGAGTAGATGTCATACAGTTTGAAGTATTGTCTGGCCTTCCCAAAATCTGAACCAAATGACAAGGACATGGGGATATCATACTCCAACTTTGCATAGGTAGTTCTGGTGAGCCTGGTACCTGTCTTTTCCTGCACAGTCAAAATGTGTCTGGTATAAGAGTCTTTGCATCATTACAAATGTCTGAATTCTACAGTAGAAGCTCAGGTTGCTGCACCCAAACACAGCCATCCAGAGTCTACTTACTGGCCCTGGAATCCACTGTTGCCACAGGCTTCGAGACTGTTGATGATGCTTCAGCAATCTGTTCTCCAGTTGCCTTGGGGAATGTCATTGAACAAATCCGCAATCCTGTCTCCGTCTGGCATCATAAATGATCACACCGCTGCCAGGCCAACAGTGACCTTGCAGTGGCATTGAAACACCCAGTTCATGCTGCTGATGCACGTGAAGGGATGGTGCCAAAGTTCAATCATCTTGGAGCATCACTGCTTCATCACCTTCCATGGCCATCTGTAATATTTTCTGCTCCAGGTGAACAACCAGCTGGGGCGATCTACTGTATCCGGTGCTCTTGGTGTGGCCTACCCTACATCAGTGAGATCCAATGAAGATTGGGGGATCGCTTCGTTGAGCACCATAACAGAAATGATTTTCTGATAGCTACTTATTTTAATCCTCCTTCCCATTTCCATTCTAGTATGTTGGTCGGTGGCCTCCTCTACTGCCATAATGAGACCACTCTCAGTTTAGAGGAGCAGCGTCTTATATTCAATCTGGTTAGCCTCTAACCTGATGGCATGAACATTAATTTCTCTGATAAATTTACCCCCTCCTCCTTTTCTCTTTTTCAACTCCCCATTCTGGTTCCCCTCTTCTCTTCTCCTCACCTGCCCCTCACCTCCCTCTGGTGATCCTCATCCTTCCCTTTCTCCCGTGGTGAACTGTCTTCTCCAGTCAGACTCCTTCTTCTTCAGCCCTTTTACCTTTTCCACCTCCCAGCATCTCACTTCATTCCCCTTCCCCTCCCACCCACCTTCCCCCCCACCTCACCTGGCTTCACCTGCCACCTGCCAGCTTGCTCTCTTTCTCCTCCCCCACCTTCATATTCTGCCATCTTCCTCCTTCCTTTCCGCTCCCAATGAAGGGCCTAGGCCCGAAACATCAAGTGTTTAATCTGCACCATGATGCTGCCTGACATGCTGAGTTCCTCAGGCATTTTGCAATGTTGCAACACACATCAAAGTTGCTGGTGAACGCAGCAGGCCAGGCAGCATCTCTAGGAAGAGGTACAGTCAACATTTTGGGCCGAGACCCTTCGTCAGCACTAACTGAAGAAAGAGCTAGTAAGAGATTTGAAAGGGGGAGGGGGAGATCCAAAATGATAGGAGAAGACAGGAGGGGGAGGGATGGAGCCAAGAGCTGGACAGGTGTTTGGCAAAAGGGATATGAGAGGATCATGGGACAGGAGGTCACTCAGGTTGGAGGAACAACACCTTATATTCCGTCTGAGTAGCCTCCAACCTGATGGCATGAACATTGACTTCTCTAACTTCCGCTAATGCCCCACCTCCCCCTTGTACCCCATCCGTTATTTATTTATATACACACATTCTTTCTCTCTCTCTCCTTTTTCTCCCTCTGTCCCTCTGACTATACCTCTTGCCCATCCTCTGGGTTCCCCCCCCCCCTTTCCTTCTCCCTGGGCCTCCCGTCCCATGATCCTCTCATATCCCTTTTGCTGATCACCTGTCCAGCTCTTGGCTCCATCCCTCCCCCTCCTGTCTTCTCTTATCATTTTGGATCTCTCCCTTCCCCTCCCACTTTCAAATCTCTTACTAGCTCTTCTTTCAGTTAGTCCTGACGAAGGGTCTCAGCCCGAAACGTCGACTGTACCTCTTCCTAGAGATGCTGCCTGGCCTGCTGCATTCACCAGCAACTTTGATGTGTGTTGCTTGAATTTCCAGCATCTGCAGAATTCCTCGTGTTTACATTTTGCAATGTTGGTCTGGATTTCCAGAATCACTCGTGTTTATAACCAGCTTGTCTGTAGCATTGAGAAATTATTGCAGCAGGACAGGCAAATTCATGTTGAGGAAAGGCACAAAGAATCTACTGTTAACTGATTAGTTCACAGTCATACTAACTGGCTAAGTGAAAATATCTGGCCTGTCACTTTGCTTGATTTTGGGTTTTACAGAAGCAGAAGGTTAACAAAACCCCAAACAACAACTCTTGTCGTTCTAGCCAGTTCAAGTAGATGTTTCTGCTTGTGTAAGTTGCAGCTGCACAGTATTGGCATTGCACTAATGATCATTGTTAATCCTCATGATGTGGTTAAAGAGCAAAGTCATTGCAGTTGAGTATCATAGTTGAATGATTATACTTTTGCTTGATGGATTGTCAATTAGTTCTGCAGCTCAGTGGTACCCTGCCACTTAAACTTACAATGGTAAAGTGTGGACCCCTTCAGTAGTTGAAATGGGGAGGCATTCAAAAGGGAATGACAGAGCCATGAGATGCACTTTGATAGCTGGAAGAGCTTCTCTGCATCACCATTTGTAGCTGTTCTTCTCATTATTCCTTATTCATCTCTTCCTTTGGTCCCTCACACTGTGCAGCTTTCCAGGACTGTGTCTTCATAATCCCCAGCGCAAAACACACAGAAGCAGGGTGATGAAGAAAACACGGGGTACTCTCAGAATGCTGCAAAATGCTCCCAGAATCACTCATACAGTGGAATCGCATCTCGAACACCCTGATGATGGTACTTCACATGTAAATTCTCGTGAACCCACGCCAATGATTGTAATCGCATGCTCCAGAGTTCAGAATGGAGTAGGACACCGAGGATGGAGCAGGGACCTTTGTTTTGACTGAAAACCATCAATTAGACCGACGTGTGCAGAAATAAGGTTGGTAAGGCAGACTGCCAGGGAGCGAATTCATGAGTGCTGCTCGTCACCATCTGAATCCAGGAGATCCAAAAGGAGATTGACTCCTCTCTCCTTGAGTGGAGAATGTTCACGATATTTTAAGTATTGCAGTGAGCTGTGAACTGTGAAGATTGGTACATCATTTCCCCAGTGGGTGTGAGAGCTAATACTTCTGCTGTAAAAAAACAACAAACCAGCTCTGTAGTCACTGAGGCTCTGGTGAATGCGTGACCTCCAATTGGTACTAAACAGATTTCCATGATTTAGAAGAATTGGCAATTAGGCTTTGTGGACCTGTGGCCCTAGTGCATGAAAGCTGTTGGTCGAAGTTTCTGTTTTGCAGTTTGAGTGCTATCAGTTCCCAATTATGGTTTATGAGTAATCCTAAATGATCGATCTTCTAAGCTGTTATCTCCTAGGGACAGTTTCAAAGAACACAGGTGGTAAAGAATAGAGGGAGCTTTAGTTTCCTAGCTGGTTAGTGACAATTGTTCAATTACTTATCATTAACATTTTACTATAAGATTGAATTGCCGGCTGGTGGTATGGTGGCATCCACACTGAACTTCGAGGCGAGTGGTCCTGGGTTCGAGTTCGGCAGGCTTCTTGCAGACTTTCCATCCATGCTGGGTTGAGCATCAAGCTAGCAACTCAGCCTCCTAGAAAACTGACAAATGCTATAGAAATGACAAGGTTGTCATCTGATGCGCCACAAGATGCGGAGAGGAACAATTGATTGAATACATGTTTCACAATCATTTTTTAACCAATGTAATAATTTTGCAGACTGATCTCACTGTCACCTGAGACAAATACTATTGTGAGTCCAGAATATTTACCAGCATTAATAAAATGAGAAAATGTTGGAAACAGGCAGCAGGTTCAGAGACCATCTGTGGAAAGAGAATCGTTAACATGTAATGTCTTTCTTGGACCCTTCTACATTGATTTGTTTCTTCTTCATGGCATTCTTCATTAAACTGGCTGAATAATGCTTGACTCACTTGTTATTTTAAGTGAAAGGAACTTGGGTAATATGATTAAAGTAAAAAAAAAGATTTGGCAATGTAATTGGAACAATTATTGCCAATAAGTGGAATAAAACAAAACTAAGATATAATGTGCATTTAAGCTGCTATATTTTCCAAGTATTTTTCAGAATCCAAACTGAAAGAAATAAAACAAAGGTGGGAGGCTCTAATCAGCCCACCCCCCACTGCAAATCACATTAATAAGAACGCATTCAATTGCTTTAAACAGGCTTTAAATGTTTGGGATAAACTGTTGTAGACAATAGTTTAAAGCAAGTGAGTTAGAAAATAGAAATTGTTGAACCATTTAATCTGATCAAAAGCCCAGATATTACATTGTGAAGCAGGCTGCTGTATTCTGAAAATGAACTGACCTCTGTTACATTTCCCAGCAAACCTAATGCAAGAATAAAGTGAAATCGATGAGAAGAAAAAATAGTGTAGAATGAGAGGAAAATTTGAGTTTGGCACTGTGCTATCAAACAAGAGTGCTGCTATTTGATGCATCAAAACTATTTTATTTATTTAATTTTTATATACCTTTCTGCTTTTCAGTTAAATGCATATCAGTTTTGTTCTGATGAACAACCAAGTTGATTTCTTTTTTAGTTTGTATCTCTATGGACAACAAAAATAAAAGATGGACAACCAGTTTTGCAGTACCTCCAGCCCAGGTTGGTTGACAGTGATTGATGCATTCCATGCTCTTTTCTGCTGTCATGGATTTAGTGGAGGGAAAGTAGTGGGATGTTGGTTGTGCAGGCTTCGTTTAAATTGTGTTATGAATTAAACTAGTGTCCATTTCAAGTTTTTGGTGAGGTGGTGCTCTCAATGTTGAATGTATAGTGAAATGTATTATTTGCTTTAAATCAAATCAGTGAGAATTGTGCTGGGCGGCGTTTTAAGTGTTGCCACACTTCCAGTGCCAACATAACATGCGTACTAAGCCTAACTGGAATGTGGGAGGAAACCAAAGCGTGCAGAAGAGTACCACGTGGTCACAGGGAGAACGTACAAACTCCTTACGTACAGCAGCAGGGATTGAGCTCTGATCTTACAGCTAGCACCGTAAAACGTTATACCAACCGCTACGTTACAGGAACCTGTACAATGATGGCTACCTTGCGACAGGCCTGCTTTCTGATTCTAAGCATGTTAACATAGTGTTTGCATCAGAAAAAAAAGCAGTTCATTGGGGTCTGGAAAATCCAGAAGTTTGGCTTGTGTGAGGAGCTATCCTGATAGATGGCACTAAGTATGAATGACAAGTGCCAACATCTATCAGATCTAAGCTTTTCCTGAAGATGTTCATGAAGATACCACTCGATGGAATTAATTACCCCGCATAATCAGGGAACTCCAACAGGACCTTCATTATAGAGTCAATGGCCTAACAGGGAGAGGTCCCGAGCGTAGGTAACTAGAGGAGTCAGGATGAAAAGTTGTGTGCGACTGTTCAGTGATAGGACTGTCATAAGGATGGTTGATCTGTTGGCAAGATTCATTGAGCGAAGGTTTTGTGATCATTGTGTTACCTGATGGGCTGTAATCTCTCTGGATAGGCAGGGTAGTCCTCCTTGCTCAAGGTTAAGGCTATTTGCCAGAGGTGAGTCAGTTGAGCTTCATTTGTTTGGGGGGGGGGGGTTGCAGATAACAGGTGTAGGAGAGATATTAGATTAGCAGATGGGTAGCGAGATGAGTCAGATCCAGTGGCCTGGGATGGGAATATCTGGCAATGGTTGCATGCATGGGTGAGGTGTGGGGCTCTTTACTATTTAGAAGTAGGGGAGTGAAATGCTGAGGGAGGATTGTAGTAGAGAGCCAAAGAAGAGACCTAAATTACTTAAAGAATATTCAACTTACTCAAATTTCTGGTGCCAGCTTATGATCTGCTCGGGGAAGCCCCCTTTATTACGTAGAAGCAAGCGTCAAGTGGACCATAGTGGCCGCTTCTCCCAGTAACTGATAAGGCCTTTATCAATAACAAACCGATCAATCTCTGCCTTAAATAAGCCCAATGACTTGATCTCCACAGCCGTCTGTGGCCACAAGTTCACCATTGTCTATCTGAAGAAATTCCTCTTCACTTCAGTTCTAAAGGAACATCTATTGTATATTTCAGTAACATTGTAAATATTGTTTGATTAACCATTGTTTGTTGCTTACAATTCATTACGGGTTATATGTAAAGTTACATGAATGACACACATCACCATGCCGCCATGTCATAAGTAAAACTAAAAGTAAAACGAAGAGCATACACGTTATCCCTGGCTCTGTGTTTTTCTTTTGATTTGTTCTGGAGTTACAAAATAGTGGTGACAAACAAGTTTCAAAAAGAACCTGAGATGTCCACCTACCTGATGAAGCGCAGCGAGACGTTTCAGTTTTTAAAAAAGCCCAGTACACTTTCTTTGCAAGAAGAGAGAAACAGTGGAGTAAGAGAAGCGCAACGTATTTTTTCTTTGCAAGGAGACAGAGGCAGTCGAGTAAACAAAAGGCAGAAAGCAGATGAAACTCACGGGTTCATAAACAGTGAGTAGCAGGAGATAATTTTTTTTAAATGAAAATGGAAATGAAAAGTCAGGACTGGCGAAGGGTCTCGGCCCGAAACATTGACTGTACCTCTTCCTATAGATGTTGCCTGGCCTGCTACGTTCACCAGCATTTTTTATGTGTGTAGTTTGGTACTTGCCAGTTAGCATTGAACGCTCTGTATTACTGCCTTATGGACTTCAGCTCCAGACTTTCCTCAGAGTTTACTCTTGAAGCCTCCCCCTTGAGTGGGTGTAGCCTCAAGGTAACAGAGGCTTGAAATCAGAGTTTTCCTTCTCCTTGGTGAACAGCCAAACCCATCTGCCTGAAGCAACTGGATTAAGTTGCCAGTAACACACCTTTGCCCCTACTGCTGTCAGTAGAAACGGTTCTGCTGGGCTTGACAGCTAAGCCACACGTGAAGGCCAGGAACTGGACTTGGCCGTCACAGACTATTTGAGACGCATGCCTTTGGGAGCATTTATTAGGTAGTGGGAGCTTATCCCCACTATCACCCCCGGCCTTAACAGCCATAAAGAACTGAAAAGGAAGAGCAAAACAAAACTGGTGAAAAAGGAACTGTAAAGTGAAGCTTGCTGCTGGGTGATAGAGCAGCCCATGACCTGTTTCTCTGTTCCATGTCTATGAAGGAGATTACAACGTATTGCATTAAAGGGAATACTGTAATAATTCTCATCACAGGTAATCAGTGAGGAAATCAAGGGCTATAAGGAAAGAGAACTTGAGAAAAACATTATCAGCCAGGATCTTTTAAATTGATCAAGAAGATTCATGGCCTACTCTTGTTCCCAATTCCACTTTGAAGTGTCAAAAGTGTTCCAACACTGACACTAGCCTTCCATTTTAATTTTTGTACCGGCTATTTGTATTGTTTTTTTGCAGAACAAAAATCAGAAATAGCATCAATTTTTCAATAGTTCTTTACCAGAATCACAAGCGGAATCCTGGCAGAATGGTCTTTGAAGACTTAAGTTGGAGTTGGTTGTGAAAACATTAGCAGAGATGAGTAAATTTTTAAAACAGATCAATGCTCTTAAGAAAGAGAGGATCCATGCATTTTTCTTAGATATAAAATATATATGAAAAATATCAAAAATGATTGTCATGTTGAAGAAAGTGACGCAGGGAACATTAGTTTGCAGAGGCTACTGTACTGTAGTGTATATTTCATACAGAACTTCACTTGGGCCATGATCCATTCTCATAATAAATAAATCTGCTGCACAAGGAGTTGAACTAGATTGTCATCCAAATAATATTCCTGATTTCTCCTCATGCTGCTCTGCAAGGGCAGCAAAGCTGAAGCAACATCTTCACTACAGCATAAAAGAATATCAATAAATTGTTGGTTTCTTCCGAGAAACTGCAAATCTTATCTTCGGATATTCTTTCATTATGTAAAGCAAATTAATGAATCATTCCAGATGCGGATAACATAAATGACTCATTTTGTTCTGCTGAAATCAAATACTTAAACACCTACTGAACACCTACACTGGGGAAAGATCACAATGAGTGCAAAAAGGACACCATTTTACACAGTTTTGTCATTTTTAGTATCTCTCTCCCTGTCTCTCTCTCAAAATCTCAATCTCAATCTCTCCCTGAGTCTTACATTTCCCTCATTTCTACCAATTGTGTTTGCATCCAATAAACTCATATTATACTTGTAAACCATGAAGCAAACTGAGCACAAATGGAACACACCAATAAACATGTAACATTGAAAAAATTGTTTAACAAAATAGAAGAAACTAAGACTTTTTTTTTTACTGATGAAAGGTCTCGGCCCAAAATGTCAACTTGTTATTCCTCTCCCTAAATGCTGCTTGACCTGCTGAGTTCTGCCAGCATTTTGTATGTGTTACTTGAGATATCTTCTTACCATTTTTTTGATTCTGAAACAGGGAAATTTCTCTTTGAGAGGAGCAGGGCCCCTGGTAGCAGCTGTCCTTCTAATTATCTTCAACGCCTGCCTACTTACTCTTCTTCTTCTTCTTCTTCTGTCTGGCTGTTTAGACGCATCGAGGCCTATTACAGCCCTCCGCAAGGTGTATAATTAATTATAGGACTTCAAGGAACTCAAATTCTTGAATACAACCTAATCTCACATTTAAGCTGAATAACAGACTCTTCAATCAGATGTTGATTCTCTTGATGGCCAAACAAAGGTTTAATAGAAAACCAAAATAAATTTAAGCCAGATAGCCTCTTGAACAACATGCTTCTTTCAATTTTGTTGTCGATTACAGCTCAGCAAAACATGCTGGACTGTCTCTGGACTACCACAGTCACATAATCCAGAAGGATGTTTTCCTATTATCTTTAAATAATAGTTTAACCCACAATGCCCCAACCTAAGTCTTGCCTACTTACTCCAAACAGGTTTTTTTAAAACTTAGTTGACATCTCTCCAGTGGCAACAAAATTGGTTCTGCCTAAAACAGAAACTTACTCTACTTTCTCTTGGGAAGTTTATAGGGGATACTCTAGCACACTCAAAATGATCTGGAAGCACTATGATTTTCCCAGGGAAATGGTTTGGGCAAATGCATGGGGTTATTAACATGAGGGAACATCTGGGAATGGAGATAATTAGTGGAAGATCAAAATATATGTGAAATTGGCGCTATGGTTTCCAGGTTTTATAGAGACAGGCAAAAGTGGGAAGACTCCCTCCTCTAAGGAGCACGGTTTGGAATTGTAGATCTGTTCATGAGGCTGGTAGCCTTTAATTTAACCTAATATGCATGTCTTAGCATCTTCTCCAGCTTCCCCGTTTTTCCAGGTCAATGGAAACCCAACAATTAAAAAAATAAAACACAAGATATTGTAAAGAAGATGAATGTCTTTATGATACCCTTGTACATCACAGGACACGTAAAAAGTGCTTTGGTCCCTTCAATCCAATCACAATAACCACCTAAACACTCTTACCATCAGATTGTTGACCTTATTCAAAGGAATATGGGATCAGGGATGAGATTTTCCACCTCTTCTGCCTAGGAGAAGATATTAGTCAGGCATTCCTTCCACCTTCTGAAATGATTTGGACCTACTTGGTTAAAGAGCTTCCCAATTGACTGGAAAAGGAGTCTGTCAAGCATGCTTTCTTCAATGTAGGCAATCTATGAAGGCAGAACTACTATCCAGTCTCGATTAAAATGCAACAGCGTCACTATAACTGTCTGCCTGACCTGTCAGTGGAAGGCCAGAGCTTCTCCAGGCATACGTATTATTCAACCAGATAAAATAATCTGTTGTTCGCATGATAGCAGTTATTGTATAATATTATTTAACACATGAGCACATCTTGAAGGTATTTTTGTGGAGATCCGAGATTTTACACTTGGCCTTCTGTACAAAGGACAAGGTTGTATTATCAAATATTTAATGACACGGCATCACATTTCTTTTAACTAAACAAAGGCACCCCATTCTCCCTTATACAAATTCTATAAAGGCAATCTTTCATTTTAATTATAAAATGAATGACTCTTCTAATTTCTTATTGATAATTACTGAGTTATAGATTTTAGAGATCAAATTTGTTTTAAAGATTGAATATATGTCAATTTTTAAAAATAGTTTATATTACCAGTTTAATGGTAAGGTGCTAATAATGCTTGATAACTTTGTTTTCAGTGGTACTGATATTTATTTCATTTCATTATTGCTTTGAGATTACTTGCAGTATCTATTCACTGACTTAATATTTATGTAATTTTTCTTTTGCAGCCTCTGCAAAGGAAGAACTCTGTATTCTGTTGTAAGGGATGCTAAAATGGTGTTGGATGTGAACAAGACCAGACAAATAGCTCAGGAGATTGTAAAGGTGCGCATTGTGTTACAAATGTACACTGATACTGTCTATCAACATTTTTTAAAAAAAGTTGTCACTTCATTACAATTCTCTTGCTGTTAAAGGATAGAAGCAAACATTATATTGTTGGATGTTTGAGAGAAAAATTATGCATGCACTTGTTTTGTGCTAGTCTGAGCAATTATCTGTATTCACTTATTTAAAGTATTATTGTAATACTATTTTCAAGGGTATGGGTTACCTACATGCTAAAGGAATTCTTCACAAAGATTTGAAGTCAAAGAATATATTCTATGACAATGGAAAGATAATCATCACTGATTTTGGCCTCTTCAGCATCTCTGGAGCTTTGCAAGAGGGCAGGTACAGTGTTGCAATGAATATAACTTATTTATAGAGTTAAGTGAGTACAGGGTGGACTTTAATAGCTGCTTGCTACAAAATAGGGTATTTTATTTGCAATTTTTCATGAGAATGAGGCTGCCTTCTGTTACAATTATCAGAATTGTGAACATCATAGACTCTTAATTCAGCTAAACGTATTCAATTAAATGGTTTTCACTTTATTCTAAAATTTTTGGCGCTGCAATAATTAAGGTACTGTATCTAACGGTCTTACAGAAGGCAACTTTACAGGCATTCGAAAATCTTATCAATTGAACGCAAGTGGTAAAAAGGGGGCTGAATGTGGCTAATTACCTATATCTTCATTTATATTGTAATTGACCGCAAGTACTATGCAGGTGTGTTTGAATTTAAAATCAATTATTCAAAAGTGATCGGGAATTAGTAACATGACACATAATGTAACAGAGAGTCGATATCTTCCATATGCAAGACAAGCCTGTAATGTATGGCACACGTGTTATTTACAGCCATATGTAATGCTTCTAAAGCTTCCTCTATGAAGATGAATCTCTGAAATATAATTAAGATACACTGACAGACAGTTCATAATGTAGTTCAGTGTCATTCCTTGCAGCTGCAATCTTTAAGGGGTCATTAATTTCATGCCTGTTTGTTGTAGTGCCTTTTGGACCTGAATATTTTGCAAGATGGCTTTTATTTAGAACATCTGGGCAAGCAACTGAGCTCATATTTTTCAATCAATGCTCTAGTGGTGTTAGTACCAGGCATCTAACAATGCCTCAGCCAGGTGGGTGGGGAAGGGGTGAAGACGTAAGATACTGGGAGGTGATATGTGGAAAAGGTAAAGGGTTGGAGAAGAAAGGATCTGAAAGTAGAGGAAAGTAGACCATGGAAGATTGGGAAGGAGGAGGGGCACCAGGGGAGGTGATATGCAGGTGAAGGGCAAAGTTCAGAGGCCAGAGCGGGGCATTGGAAGAATGGGGAGAGGGATAAATGGCCAGAAGTTGGAGATATCGATGTTCATGCCATCAGGTCGGAGGCTAGCTAGACGGAATATAAGGTGTTGCTCCTCCAGCCTGAAAAAGGCTTCATTGTGACCAAAGAGGAAGCCATGGACCGACATGTCGGAATGAGAATGGGAAGTAGAATTAAAATGGCTGGCCATTGGGAAATCCTGCTTTTTGCAGATGGAGCAGAGGTGTTCGACAAAGCCGTCCGCCAGTCTACGTTGAGTCTCACCATTGTAAAGGAGGCCGCATAGGAGCAGCGAATGCAGTAGATGATCCTAACAGATATGCAGGTGAAGTGTTGCCTCACCTGGTAGGACTAAATAGAGGTGAACGGGCAGGTGTACACTTCTGCCGCTTGCAGGGTTAAGTGCTGGGAGGGAAATTAATGGTATTACCCTACCCACCATACGCACCTTTACCTTTCCCAATGCTTCACTCTCCACCTTTGGGTGGAGCACTCCCTTCGCAATTACCTTGTCCATTCGTTCCTCCCCACTAATCTCCCTCCTTCATCCTCCAGTCCTAGTAACATCCTCATTGCACCCTTTCCTCGCAATCAGATTGACCTGTGTGAGTAATCATTGTAGACACTACCCACTGCCTTTTCTAAAACTCCTTTCTGCAAGGCACTATAGAGTTAGTAAAACAAGAAGTTAATGCTATCTTAAAAGTTTCTTTCCCCCGTGCAGTGAATATGATCAACTATTCCAGTTAGACCCCCCCCCCACAACCCCTCTATCTAGTTACTGCACTAATTTAAGCCACTTTCTATAGTGCCTTATACATTGTAAAAACATGCTGGTATTTATGTAGTTATGTACATTTTATTCCTATCTGTACTTTAACCTCTAACTTACTTTTTCTATAGTTCTTTATTCTTAATAATTGTTGAATGTTGCTGTTTATTGTTGCATGTCATATCAACACACCACAGCGAATCCCTAATACGTGTAAATGTACAATATGTGGGGAATAGGGTTGATCATGGGTCAGTTTTCTTTAAAACGAAATGCTAATTTTGCTATTAAAACTGCATCCATTTGCAAGAGACAGAAGAAATCCTTATGCAACTGCTTTCTAATACAACCACCCTTCTAAACCTCTTGGTCTCTCACACTACTACCTCACGTTCATCTTTTTATTTCCATGGATGCTGCTTCTGCCATCCTGGCTTGCTGCCTGAACATCCACCCATCATCTCATGCTATATAACCCCTTTCTAACAGCTTGCTTTCCATCTGTAGCACTTTCTGCCTACTGTCAGACAGCCGTTTGCGCAAACCATTCGATACACCTCTATTCTATACACTCTATTGTCCATCCCAGACATAGAGGCCAATGATTACTACCTTTTTTTTTAGATTATGAGAACACTCAGTCCTCTTTTATTGTCATTTAGAAATGCATACATGCATTAAGAAATGATACAATGTTTCTCCGGCGCGATATCACAGAAAACAAGACAGACCAAAGACTAACACTGACAAAACCACATAATTATAACATATAGTTACAGCAGTGCAAGCA
The DNA here is from genome assembly GCF_030028105.1 of Mobula birostris. Classification (NCBI taxonomy): domain Eukaryota; kingdom Metazoa; phylum Chordata; class Chondrichthyes; order Myliobatiformes; family Myliobatidae; genus Mobula; species Mobula birostris. Next base: position 8,610,472 of record NC_092400.1, on the reverse strand, counting down.
ATACCATAATTTGATGAAGAACAGTCCATAGGCACAGTAAAAAAAAAATAGTCTCAAAGTCCCCGAGTCGATCGACTCCCGAGTCCCCGATAGCAGGCGGCAAAAAGAAACTCCCTGCCATAAACCTCCAGGCACCGTCAACTTGCCGATACCTTGGAAGCAGCCGACCACAGCCGACCCTGAGTCCATCCGTCCGAAAACTCCGAGCTTCTGAGCAGCCTCTCCGATACAGCCTCCCGAGCGCCATCCTCTGCCGAGCGCCTTCAACCTCGCCCCGGCCGCTGAAACACGCAAAGCCGAGGATTTCGAGGCCTTCAGCTCCAGAGATTCCGGTTACCACACAGTAGCAGCGGTAGCAAAGCGGGCATTTCAGAAGTTTTCCAGATGTTCCGCTAAGCACTCACGTCTGTCCCCATCAAATCAGAATTGTGCATGGTCCCTTACTGGACAGATAACAGATATCCATCACCGGAGAGGCCGCGCGCGCTACCTTATTCCTTTTCCTATAGCTTTATATGGTTGTCAACCAAACCACAAACCCCGGACTAAATAGTTTTATTCACTTCACTTTCTTGCAACATTAATCACACTTGAATTTTACATGTTTTAATTTGTGCGCAAGGTGAATTTAACGCTTCACCCAATCAAAAACTCTACATGAGCAGTGGCAGAAAAGGTTGTTGAGATGCGCTCAGTTGTTATTTATATAATCTAAATTTCAACATATCAGGGTATAGTCAAGACTATTGAGACAGGACATGAAGGAGATGAAGCCAGAAAAATAAATAACGGGAGTGGGGGAACTTGCGTGGCATAAAGGATGAACTGAAGTAAACGGGAGCAGGATGAGAAATGGGGCTGAACTATTTAAGGTTAACATTTGGCCCTTCATGCTCAATTTACCAAATTTAATATATGACGGACTAGTAGCTTAAAAATGAAAGACTAAAAGTCATAATGAAATTCCCTGACACAAATATGGGACATGTCTGTTATGCTCCAAAGAATATCAAAGCTGATTTAAAATGTGTGAGAGAGCAAGAGGTGGTAAATGTACACTAATTACCCAATTAAAGCCAGTAATCAAGTTCCCTTGAAGGTGCTCATGAATCTGAGACTGATGAACTTTAGAAATGTTAACGCATCATTACTTAACATCTGCTATTAAACCATTACCTAACTCTAAATTGATACCTTGTGAATCTGGCAGCATGCTTCCTCTGGTTATTGAAAGTGGGTTGTGAAGCCCTTCCTTCATGTGCAACCTGATTTCCTGTGTTTAAAGAAACATTTAGAATATGCTCAACATAGCACTTTTTTTTGTTTCTCAAGTCGGTATTAGCATTTATATTTTTGCATATTGTCTTGAAATATGTTTAATAAATGATCTCATCGTGGATCATTGATCTATTACCATTCATAACTACTTATGCTATTGACTGTCATGTTAGTCAGGCTTGCCCGGTTCAGTGGAATTCAGAATAACTTCAGTGGGAAGCAATATGGCCTGTCATAAGCTGCTTACACTCAAGATTCGGTTTAGTCAGAAAGTGAAGGATAAAAATAGGGAAACTGAATTTGATCTCTTCTGTGTTAACAAAACTGATCATTTAGATTGTGTTTTCTACATGGGGTGTTGCTGTAAGGGGAGGAAGCTATTCTGAGTTGCAATCGGGAAGTTCCTAGAAAGGTGGAAATGTAGAAAAATGGAAGCAGAAGTTGGCTTTTTGACCCATCAAACCTGCTATGCTGTTGTACATGATCATGGCCAATTCTTTATCCCTTTACTATATTCCCACCCTGTCCTCCTACCTCTCAGTACCTTGGTGTTCAGAAATCTATCTGCTTCTTAAATGTATTCACCAAAGTGACCTTACTAGCACTTTGATAGAGAATTCCACTATTTCACTGACTTTAACTGGAATAATTTCCTCATTTCAGTCTAATTGTTACTCCATATACTGAGGTTGTGATCTTGGTTCTTAACTCACTAGCAATTGTGCAGAGTATGCTTCAGTGGCATTCTTCTAAACTCCAATGAATACATGTCCAGTCTTCGAATGAGAATCCTGCCATTGCAGAAATCAGTCTGGTGAACCACTATTGTATGTCCTTAATACCAAGTGTATCCTTTGCACATCAATGTTTACCAATCTGTCACCAATTAAATAATATCCTGCCTTTCTATTTTTCCTTCCAAACTGGACAGTTTCACATTAATTCATATTTACCGCATCTGCCATGTGTTTGTCAAAACGTCAACTGTAATTTTTTCCATAGGTGCTGCCTGGCCTGCTGAGTTCCTCCAGCATTTTGTGTGTGTTGAATAAATTCATCTCCCATTCTTTAAAACTGTTCTCCCTCTGTCACTAATATATTCTTCCACATCGAGATCAAATCTGTATACAAGAATTGAGATGTAGGGTCCTGTATAATTCAACCATGAGACCTCTACACTTTCATTGAAATCATCTTGCAATTTCTTTTCTAGTTATTTGTTGAGCTATTTATGAGCAAGGAGGTCCCTCTGAACATTTGTATCACTAAATCAACCACAAATTAAATTTGATTTAGAATTAGAATCAGAATTATTATCACTGACTTAAGTGATATGAAATTTGTTGTTTTGCAACAGCAATACAGTGCAAAGTCATAAAAATCTATAACTTACAAAAATAAATAAATAATGCGAAAAAAAGATAATGAGGTAGACTTCATGGACCATCCTGAAATCTTATGGCAGAGAGGAAGAAACTGTTATTAAATCTTTGAGTATGAGTCCTGATGCTCATGTATTTCCTTCTCGACAGTATTAATGAGAAGCCGGTGTGTCCCAGATAGTGAGAGTCCTTAATGATGGATGCTGCCTTCTTAAGGTATCGCCTCCTGAAATGTCATCTGATGAAGCTGGCTGAGTCAACAACCCTTTGCAGCCTCTTGCGATCTGTGCAGAAGAGGCTCCATACCAGGCCGCCAGTCTGAACGCTCTCCGCCATACATCTGTAGAAATTTGCCAGTATTTGGTGACATACCAACAAAAGACAAAATAGAGCCACTTGCGTGCCTTCTTCGTGATTGCAGGATAGATCCTCTGAGATATTGATGCTGGGAACCTGAAATTGCTCACCCTTTGTGCTACTGATGAGGACAGGGGTATGTTCTCTAGACTTCCCCTTCCCGAAGTCCACCATCATTTCCTTGGTCTTGATGACAATGAGTGTGAAGTTTATTTTGTGACACCACTTAACCAGCCAACCTATCTTACTCTTGTAAACCTCATCATTACCATCTGAGATTCTACCAACGACAATGGTGTCATCAGTTAATTTAATAGATGGTACTGTAACTGTGCTTAACCACATATTCATGAGTGTAGAGATAGTTGAACAGAGGGCTGAGCATGCATCCTTGAGGTTTGCCTGTGTTGAGGAATTTGTATGTTCTCCCTGTGACAAGTATCATTCATCATTCATGCTTTAAGATACAAACTCATTAAGGAAATCACACTGTACTATAAATACAAGCCTGATCCAGTTTTAGAGTCAGAATACCACCAATTATATTATGATTGATCAGTTATTACAGATAGGACAATCCATAATACCCATCCAGGTATAATAATACAGGATAAAGAAGCAAGAACAACTTACTTATAGCCATTGCAAACACAGATAATTTACAGAAATCAATAAGTGAAAAACACCAGAAATATACTGAATTAGAGGAATTTGAAAGACTTTGGAACATGAACAGGGTATACATTGTCCTGATAGTTATATCTACAACTGGTGTCATCCCAAAGGCACTACACAATAACATTGAACGACTAGGGTTACACAGTAATATCTGTGTACATCTTTAGAAAGCCACAATACTAAACACCACTAGAATAGTCCGGAAGTTCCAAGCAATTGACAAATGAGTGTGCTTGGCGATACCTGTACCTCAGGTTTTACCAGCTTGAGCCGAGAAAAAATAAATAAAAGTAGTGTCAGCGAGGAGACGTCATTACCTTCTGCACTGACTCTGGTCTCCCAACAAGGAAGTCAAGGGTCCACTTGCAGAGGCTCAGGTTTTGAAGCTTGGCTAGTCATGTTGATGGAATCGTGGTATTGAATGCTGCAATTGATAAACAGTATTGCAGTTGTCTAGTTGCTCCAAAGCAGTGGAGAACCAGTAAGATTATGTCTGCGTTGGACCTGCTGCGGCATTAGGTGCATTGCAGTGGCACGGTTCTTTGCTCAGGCAGGAGTTAATTCCAGCCATAACGAACTTTTCTCTGCACTTTATAATGGCACATGTGATTGCCACTGGGCGATAAATATTCAGGCAGCTCACCCCGCTCTTCCTGGGCACCGAAATGATTACAGCTGATTTAAAGCAAGTGGGAACCTAGCCTCTTTATTCTGTCTGGTAAATGTGTCAATGCTCTGTAGAAATCTGCACTGGTGTGAAGGAATTTTGTGGCCTGTATCGTGGTTTGCTGCAACCTCCAGTTATTAATTATTTCATGTTTGTTAATCACAATACCTCCTTGTCCAATAACCACTTAAATTTAAAATTCATCCTCAGTATAGTATTCAAATTTCACAGCATCTTCATTGCTCCAGTATCTCTTTTATCCTGCTTTCTTATGAAGTTGGCCACTGATGCATTTCAGCACCCGTCATTTTTAACCCTATCTTCAGATGCCCAAAGTTCTGAAATTGCTATCTCAAACACCTCACTTTAACTTGTCTCTTCCCTTTTGTTATATTCGCCGTATAAAATCTCCTGCTTCAAACAATTTGTCACCACACCTGATTTCCTCTTTAATTTTCTTGAAGCCACCTTTTCCTTGGTTACGTTTTAGTGAAATGCCGTGTGACATTCTGCGATGCTAAAGGCGCATTCTTAGCAGTCTGGTAGTATATTGCTTTCGATGATACAAAAGTCATTTCACAGCCATGTTTCTATGATTACCCTAAGGTTGGAAGCATTTAATAATGATTATTAATGTTAAATTGTGTTTTTCCCACAATTTATTTGTATATGAAGCTGCTGAATAACAAAATAGTAAATCTTTTATTCAACACCTGTGAGTTCACTTTCTGGTCAGTATAAGTGCTTCTCATAATTTTGTATCTAGTAACCATTATAGATAACAACTCACAGTTTTGTAAATGTTGTCATTGCGGAAAACAATTCTAAATAGTATTATAAAACATTTGTCTGTGTCCAACAAAATGGAGCAACGCACTCGATAGAAAGATAATTTAAATGGAGAGATATATTGTAAACTTTAGATCTGTAAATATAATGGAAGCTGCAAATGTAGGTCAAGGAGCCTTTTTCCTTTCCTCAAAGAGCAGAGTGGGTTGCCAAACAGAGATCCCTGGAATCACGTAAGCATCATTGGGTAATTTTAGATAAATACAAGAGCTGAAATGTTCTTTCTGATTCATAATCAGTTCGTACAGAGTAAGAGGACAGATCTACCTCAGCTAGCTATTGTTAATACTGCTGTGAAAATCCGAGCTTCCAATGCGGAGTATGAACCAGATTGTTGGTAGCATCTTTCACCCTGCAAACCTTTCTCGCCTGTGCTACTCCGGGAGGCTTGTCACGGGCAGCATAATTTCCTGCCGATATTCCCATTCTTGAGCTGGAAGCTTTGACCTGCTAATACTTCAGCACTTTCTGACAAGTTTTGTTCGTTCATTTTCTGAACATTAGCATATAATATTGAATGAAAGAACATTTACAAAACGTGTCGTTGCGCGCAAAATAAGCCAGTTGGTTAACGATGCCTGCCCAGCAGAGCATTATAAATGTGATTAGTTTCAAACTCTGGATTCCAAGCATCTGTTTAATTGCCAGTGCAGGAAGTCAGTGAATGGAATGTCATTTTTTTCAATGCATCAGAAGCTCTCTGTGCTTCTGTAAAGTTGTACTTTATACTAAAGAAAAGAAAAAAAATTCTCTTCCATAATGAATTCCTTTGTGTTCCACACACTCATAAGCATGACTATTAACAGCTGTCCACAGCCAGTCATAACACACTTGATCTACTCTGCATAAAATGTATTCAATCATTCCTCTACTGGTTTCTATGAAAGCTGCTTTTTTAATTGCATAATGAAATTTACTTGCTAATCTCAATATTCTTTCAGAAAATGATTTACCATGATCTGACAGTCAATTTACATGAATTCTGATGAGATGCTTGATTGTTATATGCTAATTGACTGAACAGAGTTATATCCAGCTTTCTGTAGTAGTCAGAATTGATTGAGGTTTGGTAGCATGAGAAATTAATATTACTACATTGGCATTGGGCACTATTAATTTTTGACTTATTTACAGTACATAATCTTGTTAAGAGTATTGTTTTATCTATTGTGAAATCACTTTTGAATATCTTTTTATTTTCATAATTCTATAGATTCATTGATCTTGCAAACAGCATTTAGATTGTTTCATTCTATATGTTTATAAATTTCATTTTCCCATAATACACTCATTTCAATTGCTTCTTAGTAAGTTACAAGGTAACTATTTTGTGTTAAATACTTAAGCCGTCTTTAAAATATTGCTGGCCACCAGTTCTTTTTCCACTATTAAAATGACAAATAAACTCTTCTCGGGCTTCCAGCCGGGTACAGTTTTTTAAATTTTTTTTTCACTGCTGGAATGCTTTTTTGAATTACAATTCATGATCAAAGCAAAACAATTAATATGACTCGGAAGATAGGATGTATTGTAATAATAGCAAATCTAAATTGTTCTAATTGACTGAAACTATTTTGGTAAAAATTGACTTTGTCTTATGATTAATTCGAATCTTGATCTCTTAAGTGGATATTCGTATTTACTGTGATCTATAGATACTAACCGTGAGGGTTAATGATCCGTAGTCAGCAGAAACATCAGAGCTGGAGGAATCCTTTGAATCTGTACTATTATGCCATTAGATAATAGCTGTTCAACACCTTAACCCCTAATAGACATTTTGGTTCCATTAGTCTTAATATTGACAAAAAAGCTGTCAGATCCACTTTTGAAATTTAGTGACCGAAGGGAAACAGCCTCTTGAGATTGAGCTTTAATGATATTATGCGAAAATCATCTTTTAACAACAAAGTTCCTACTTTAGTCATCCCCTTCGTTCTTGAATACCAAGTTTGCGGATGACACAAAGCTGGGTGGCAGTGTTAGCTGTGAGGAGGATGCTAAGAGGATGCAGGGTGACTTGGATAGGTTGGGTGAGTGGGCAAATTCATGGCAGGTGCAATTTAATGTGGATAAATGTGAAGTTATCCACTTTGGTGGCAAAAATAGGAAAACAGATTATTATCTGAATGGTGGCCAATTAGGAAAAGGGGAGGTGCAATGAGACCTGGGTGTCATTATACACCAGTCATTGAAAGTGGGCATGCAGGTACAGCAGGCGGTGAAAAAGGCGAATGGTATGCTGGCATTTATAGCGAGAAGATTCGAGTACAGGAGCAGGGAGGTACTACTGCAGTTGTACAAGGCCTTGGTGAGACCACACCTGGAGTATTGTGTGCAGTTTTGGTCCCCTAATCTGAGAAAAGACATCCTTGCCATAGAGGGAGTACAAAGAAGGTTCACCAGATTGATTCCTGGGATGGCAGGACTTTCATATGAAGAAAGACTGGATGAACTGGGCTTGTACTCGTTGGAATTTAGAAGATTGAGGGGGGATCTGATTGAAACGTATAAAATCCTAAAGGGATTGGACAGGCTAGATGCAGGAAGATTGTTCCCGATGTTGGGGAAGTCCAGAACAAGGGGTCATAGTTTGAGGATAAAGGGGAAGCCTTTTAGGACCGAGATTAGGAAAAACTTCTTCACACAGAGAGTGGTGAATCTGTGGAATTCTCTGCCACAGGAAACAGTTGAGGCCAGTTCATTGGCTATATTTAAGAGGGAGTTAGATATGGCCCTTGTGACTACGGGGATCAGGGGGTATGGAGGGAAGGCTGGGGCGGGGTTCTGAGTTGGATGATCAGCCATGATCATAATAAATGGTGGTGCAGGCTCGAAGGGCCGAATGGCCTACTCCTGCACCTATTTTCTATGTTTCTATGTTTCTAATATTGTCTCATGCTAATTATATCAGCCTTAGTTTGTGCGGCAGTAGTTTGGTGATCAAAATCAGAATCACATTTATTGTCACGTTAGTCATGATTTTTTTTTGTTTAGCATCAGCAGTATGGGCTGGCATAACAGATTACTACAAGTTAAAATTAATAAGTAATATGTGCAAAAGTGAAATAATGAGGTAGTGTTTGTGGGTTCAGAAATCTGATGGCAGAGAGGAAGAAACTGTTCCTAAAACACTGAATGTGGGTCTTTAGGCTCTCCCTAATGGCAGTAATGAGAAGAGGGCTTGCCCTGGAGGGCAAGGGTCCTTGATGTTGGATGCCACGTTCCTGAGGCACCGCCTTTGAAGATGTCCTCGAGGTGGGAGTGCTTGTGCCCGTGATGAAGCAGACGGAGTCTCCATCCCTCTGAATTGATCCTCAACATCGGATCCTTAAGCCAAACATGATGCGACCAGTCAGGATGATCTCCACAATACATCTTGGAGAAATTCACTTGAGTCTTTGGTGACATGCCCAATTTTCTCAAACTCCAAATGAAGTCTAGTCACTGGCATGCCTTCGTTTTGATTGTATCAGTGTGGTGAGCCCCAGATGGACCCTCTGGGGTGTTAATGCCCAGGAACTTGAAACTGCTCATCCTTTAAGAACTGTTCACTGCTGACCCTTCAGTTAGGATTGGTCTGGATTCCCCTGACTTCCCCTTCCTGAAGTCCACGTTCAATTCCTTGGGCTTGCTGACATTGAGTGCGAGGTTGTTACTGTGACACCACTCGGCCAGCCTGTCTACTTTGCTCCTGTACACCAACACGTTGCCATCTGAGATTTTGCCAACAACTGTAGTTTCATTGGCACATTGATAGATGGCGTTTGAGCTATGTCTAGCCACACAGTCGTGAGTGTAGAGAGAGTAGAGTGGTGGGTAAAACTCACATCCTTGAGTTACACCTCTATTGTTTGTCGGTAAGGAGGAGGTGTCCCCAATCCATGTTGACTAAGGTCTCCCAATAAGGAAGTCAAGAATCCACTTGCGGGGGGGGGGGGGGGTACAGTGGTCCAGGTTTTGAAGCTTGTTAATCTGTAATGAGGGGATGATGTTGTTGAATGTGAACTGTAATCGATAAAACTGATACAGGTATTGATCTGTCCAGGTGCTCCAAAGCCGAGTGGAGAGTCAATGAGATTGCATCCACTGTAGACATTTGTAGTGGGAGTCAAATTGCAGTAGGTCCAGGTCTTTGCTCAGGCAGAAGTTAAACCTTGCCATGATAAACCTCTCAGAGTACCTCCTCACAGTAGATGGGAGTGCCACCGGTGATACTCATTGAGGAAATTCACACTGCTCTTCTTGGGCACCGGTATGACTGATGCCCTTTGTAGTAGGTGGGAACCTCCGACTGCAGCAATGAGAGGTTGAAGATGTCTTTGAACACTCCTGCCATTTAGTTGGCACAAGTTTTCTGTTCCCTGCCAGGTACACTGTTGAGGTATGGCTCCTTGAGAGGGTCCACCCCTTTGAGGGCTGTTCTAACATTGGCCTCTAAGACAGAGATCACAGGGTCGCCAGATACTGTGAGGATTCACACAGATGTAGCTTTATTCGCCCTTTGAAAGTGCGTGTAAAACGTGTTGAGCTCATTGAAGAGTGAAGCATCACTGCTAATTCCAAATGAGAATCAGGTTTATTATCACTGGCATGTGTCGTGAAATTTGTTAACTTAGCAGCAGCAGGACAATGCAGTAATAAAGAAAGAACAAATAAATAAGTAAATCAATTACGGTAAATATATGTATATTAATAGATTTTAAATAGCGCAAAACAGAAATAATATATATTAAAAAAGTGAGGTAGTGTTCATGGGTTCAATGTCCATTTAGATATCTGTGGCAGAGGGGAAGAAACTGTTCCTGAATTGCTGAGTGTGTGCCTTCAGGCTCCTGTACCTCCTTCCTGATGGTAACAATGAGAAGAGCGCATGTCCTGGGTGATGGGGGTCCTTAATAATGGATGACACCTTTCTGAGGCACCACTCGTTGAAGATATCTTGGATACTACGGAGGCTAGTACCCAAAACAGAGCTGACTAATTTTACAACTTTCTGTAGCTTCTTTTGGTCCTGTACTGTAGTACTCCCCCCCCCCACCACACCCCACCCCACCCCAGACAGTGATGGAGCCTGTCAGAATTCTCTCCATGGTACATCTATAGAAGTTTTCGAGTGTTTTAGGTGACAAACCAAATCTTGTCAAACTCCAAGTGAAATATAGCCACTGTGTTGCTTTCTTTATAGCTGCATTGATATGTTGGGACCGGGTTAAATCCTCAGAGACCTTGACACCCAGGAATTTGAAATTACTCACTCTCTCCACTTCTGTTCCCTCTATGAGGATTGGTTCGTGTTCCCTTGTCTTCCCCTTCCTGAAATCCACAATCAGCTCTATCGTCTTACTGTCATTGAGTTCAAGGTTGTTGCTGTGATACCACTCAACTAGCTGGTGTATCTCACTCCCGTATGCCCTCTCATCTTCATCTGATATTCTACCAATGATGGTTGTATCATCAGCAAATTTATAGATGGTATTTGAGCTATACTTAGCCACGCGGTCATGGGTGTGGAGGGAGTAGAGCAGTGGGCTGAGCACACACCCCAGAGCTGCGCCAGTGTTGATTGTCAGTGAGGAGGAGATATAATCACCAATCTGCACAGATTATGGTCTCCTGGTTAGGAAGTCAAGAACCCAATTGCAGAGGGAGGTACAGACGCCCAGGTTCTGGTGCTTATCGATCAGGACTGTGGAAATGATGGTGCTAAACACTGAGTTATAGTCAACGAACAGCATCCTGACATGGGTGTTTTTTATTGTCCAGGTGACCTAAGACCACGTAAAGAGCCATTGAGATAATGTCTGCCATTGAGATTACGTCTGCCATTGACCTATTGTGGCGATAAGCAAATTGCAATGGGTCTAGGTCCTTGCAAAGGCAGGAGTTCATTCTAGCCATGACCAACCTCTCGAACATTTTATCACCGTTGATATGAGTGCTACTGGGTGATAGTCATTAAGGCAGCTCACACTACTCTTCTTAGGCTCTGGTGTAATTGTTGCCTTTTTGAAGCATGTGGGATCCTCTGACTGTAGCGATGAGAGGTTGAAAATGTCCTTGAATACTCCCGCCAGTTGGTTGCACGAGTTTTCAGAGCCTTACCAGGTACTCCATTGGGGCCTTCTGCCTTGTGAGGCTTCACCCTCCTGAAAGACAGCCTGACATTGCCCTCCAAGACAGAGATCACAGGATCACCAGTTGCTGCAGGTATCTTCACAGCTGTAGTTATATTCTGTCTTTCAAAGCAGACATTGAAGGCATTGAGCTCATCTGGTAGTGAAGCACCCCTGCCATTCATGCTATTGGGTTTTGCTTTGTAGAAAGTGATGTCCTGCAAACTCTGCTGGAGTTGGAGAAGGTCATGGATAGACATGTCAGAATGGGAATGGGAAGTGGAATGAAAACGGGTGGCCACTAGGAGATCCTGCTTTTTCTGGCGGATGGAGCATAGCTGCTTGGCGAAGCGGCCTCCCAATCAATGTTCGGTCTCACTGATATACAGGAGGCCACACCAAGAGCACCGGACACAGTATATGAACCCAACAGGCTCATAGGTGAAGTATCACTTCACCTGGAAGGACTGCTTGGGGCCCACTTTCTGCTTTCTGCAGGGATCGCTCCCTTTGCGACTCCCTTGTCCATTTGTCCCTCCCCAATGATCTCCCTCCTGGCACTTATCCTTGCAAGTGGAACAAGTGCTACACCTGCCCCTACACCTCCTCCCTCACATTCAGGGTGTGGCCACACTTAGGTTGGAGGAACAACACCTTATGTTCTGTCTGGGTAGCCTCCAACCTAATGAATGGCATGAACATGGATTTCTCAAACTTCAGATAACGCCTCCCCCCACTCTCCTTCACCATTCCCCATCCCCTTTGCCCTCTCTCACCTTATCTCCTTGCCCATTCATCCCCTCCCTGTGGAGTTCTTCCCCTCTTTTCTTTCTTCCATGGCCATATGTCCTCTTCTATCAGACTCCCCCTTCTCCAGCCCTGTATCTCTTTCACCAATCAACTTCCCAGCTCTTTACTTCATCCCTCCCCCTTCACGCTTCACCTATCACCTTGTGTGTGTCTCTCTCCCCTCCCCTTATTTTTTAAATCTACTCCTCAGGTTTTTTTTTCTCCAGTCCTGCCACAGGGTCTCAGCCCGAAATGTCGACTGTACTCTTTTCCATAGTTGCTGCCTGGCCTGCTGAGTACCTCCAACATTTTGTGTGAGTAACATGCAACTGTTTTTTTTTTGTAGGGTACCCTCTTTAAACGAAAGCTAACATCGATTTCTTGAACTTCCGGTAATGCCCCCCACCACCTTCACCATTCCCCATTCCCTTTTCCTTCTATCACCTTATCTCCTTATCTGCCTGTCCATAACCTCTCTCTGGTGCTCCCCATTTTCCTTCTTCCATGGCATCTGTCCTCTCCTACCAGATTCCTCCTTCTCCAGCCCTGGATCTCTTTCACCAATCGACTTCCCAGCTCTTTACTTAACCCCTCCCCCTCCCCCTCCCAGTTTCACCAATCACCTAGTGTTTCCTCCTCCCCTCCCCCCGCTTTGGTTTCTCATTTCTCTTTTTCCTGTCCTGATGAAGGGTTTCGGCCCGAAACGTCAACTGTACTCTTTCCATAAATGATGCCTGGCCTGCTGAGTTCCTCCAGCATTTTGTGTGTGTTGCTGACAAATATATAAGGGTTATTTTAGTATTGAGTGTCAGCTAAGTGGAGGCAACACTATTACTTCTGAGTCAAAAGGAGTTGAACTCATACACAGCTCGTATTTTTATATCACCTTTGGTGTAGTATGTATTTTCAGGGACATTTACAGGAGAAGGTCACATAAGACCACATTAGTATTGAATAGATGGTCAACAGAGTAGGATTTAAATCATAAAAGAGAACAAAACCAGATGGATGAACTGGTAATAGCAAGGTAATGTTGTCATTGACATAAATTTTTGGTGAGATGTTGGTATCCCATGATATTGTAACAGGTTTCCTGGTACTAATTACCTTGCTGAATTTGGTGCATAAATCAGAGAATATATTCATCAAGGAGATGAAAGCTTTAGAGTGGGTGCAGGGGAGATGTACCAGGATGCTGCCTGGATTAGAGAGCATGTTTTATGAGGAAAAGTTGAACGAGCTGGAGCTTTCCTCTTTGAAGCAAAGGAGGATAAGAGGTGACTTGATAAAGGTGTGAAGGTTGGTAAGAAGCGTAAGCGGAATGGACAGCTGGTGCATTCTTTTCCAGGGCAGGAATAGCTAATACAAGAGGGCATCATTTTTTGAGGTAATTGGAGGAAAGTATAGGGGCGGGGTGATCTCAGGTAGGTTTTTTAAAAGAGAGTGGTAGGTGCATTAACTGCACTGTCAGGGGTGGTGGTAAAGGCAGATAAGTTAAGGATATGTAAGAGACTCTTAGACACATGAATGAAAGTAAAATGGAGAGCTACGTGGGAGGTATTGATTACATTGATCTTGGAGTAGGTTAAAAGGTTGTCACAACATTGAGCACCGAAGGGCCTGTACTGCACTCTTCAATGTTCTCTGATTTGCATTTCATTAGCTGCCATCTCCAAAGAACAAATCTATTTAGTGATCTTGAGACATGCCATTTCCTCTAACACTGTCTAATGTTGGACAGGCTGCTGTCTTGGTATCCCAGCCCGAGCATTTTCAGAAACTAATTGAGAAGAAATAATTTGATGCCAGGATGAAATATTGCTTCAAAGTATTATCAAAGCTTAACTCTGATAATGTTCCTTTGTTATATTGCCATTGTTTTCTTTTGTATTTGCTTGACTAGGACACTGTCTGCAGTGTTCAGCAGGATGTTGCAAGTGCCATTGTTACTAACTGTGTCAAAGGTCTTTTATAGCTTAATAAATATTAAATAAAGAGGTCCCTGTTGTTCCCAGTCTTTATTCTTACAGCAAACATTGTGTGAACAACATGTTCAAATGCAAAGCTGCACACTCTAAATCTAAACTGACTCTCAGAGTAGATTGTTTTAGAAGGACATGGTCTTTTCAACAGGAGAGCAGTTTTGTGCTTTGGTTTAGATTTTTTTTCAAATCTTTAGCAGTTTTTAAAAATATTTTAATAATTTCAATGTCTCCAGAAATTACTGATTAATTAGAATTTTTCTGAATGCAGGAAGAAGACATAAGCATTCATAACATTTGACAGGAGCTAAAACAAAGCATGCTGGTTAGTCATCGGTCATATTTAGCACTATGTGGGTCAACAGTTCTGTGTTCCATTTCCATCCCCCGCCCCACCCAAACACCTATATGATTATTTATAAATGTGTGGCCTTGCCAAACATGTTGCTCAGGACAGAGCCACCTTCAGGATACTGCAGTTAAATAAATACTGTACCTAGGATAGGGCAATGAAGAGGGGAGGGGGGTGTGTAGTTCTGCTTTCTGCAGGTTCTGGGATATGAGGCAACATGAATTTTGAAATATTAGAATAGTGCCATGCAGGGGAACTGAGTAATTAAAAAAAACATGTGTTGCATTGGTTGATAAATTTTGTAACTGAGATTTATGGGTACTCTTTGGAAAATTTTGAAAATGCTGTATTTAAATTTATCTGCATTTTCTACTATCTGCAGAAACATTTTGATGATCAAAGAAACAACGATGTTACATCCATTATCATGGGATGGCTGAGTTAACTTAATAAGTATTTCTAACATATTCTGATGGAATAACAGTAAAACTTGGCATGAATGCAACAAAAGCCCTCCATTTCAGTAACAATGCTGTAATTTCACTCTCACCATATTCAATGTTCAGTAGATTATTTTGAAGAATAAAAAATACTAATTATTGCTTAGACTTGTAGAACTATATTTTGGATAAAACATAAATTTGGAATTATATAGAGCTTCACAAAAGACTACTTATTTAACCTTGGATCAAAGAGTTCCGTTGTCCCATTGTTATTTGAAAATGGCATTTTAAGGGATAAATTGAGGTCCCTTTATTATCTCCAGCAGTGAAGTAGAATAAGGGTAAGCATGGTATGAAAATCATTTTTATCCATTTGTCTGAATGTGATTCCTTCACTGATCATTGCTTTGACGAGCATCAGATTTTAATTAGACATAATGTCACTACCATCATCCGATTAGTATGTTGACTTAACTGTGGTATATGCCAAAAAGATGGAGACAAGTTCCTATGAAGAATCCTATCCAATATATTAATTTATTTTGTTTGTTCATTGGACTACAATATGTCTTAATTAAAAAGAGAAAAATGTGATTTCAACACAAAATACTTTGCAGATGCTGGGGTCAAAGCAACACTCACAACACCCTGGAGGAACTCAGCAGGTCGGGCAGCATCCGTGGGAACATCAGTCGATGTTTCAGGCCGGAACCCTTCGTCAGGACTGTAGGGGGAAGGGGCAGAGGCCCTATAAAGAAGGTGGGGGGGGGTGGGAAGGAGAAGGCTGGTAGGTATCAGGTGAAAAGCCAGTAAGGGGAAAAGATAAAGGAGTGGGGGAGGGGAAGCAGGGAGGTGATAGGCAGGAAAGGTGAAGAAGGGATAGGGGAAAACACAATGGGTAGTGGAAGGAGGTGGAACCATGAGGGAGGGTGATAGGCAGCTGGGGGAGGGGGCAGAGTGAAACAGGGTCAGGGGAAGGGAGGGGGAGGGAATTCTGGAAGTTGGAGAATTCAATGTTCATACCAAGGGACTGAAGACTACCTAGGTGTATGAGATGTTGAATGTGAAAATGTGATTTCAAATTGCTGTACCATTTCAGCTTTCACTATTTATACTTTTTTATAACCTCATATTGGAGAATGCAACTCTGGCAGATCAAATCAGCCACTAATCTGGAGATACTAGTCTTATTACCTACAACTTCTGTGAGCATATGTGACTGAAAACATATAACTGATTGAAATCAGTGAGTTATATAATCACATGACTGTTAACAAGTGTGTAAACATAATTCTCATTGGAAGTTTAAATTCATAAATAGAGCAGTATATTCTGCAATGATGTTATAAATACATACTATTGCCCCTAGCATTTTTGAAAAAAGAGGTTTTACTGTCAAAGTAATGCTAAGACTAACAATATTCCTGATTCTTTAAGTAAAAAAGCAGTTTCAACTGGTTGAGGAATAAATCAAAAAGATAAACTCAATTTTTCAAAAATTGGGGATGTTTGGCCATTAACTTTGCAAAAATGTTACTTATTTTCTGCATCACCTTTAAAAACTGTACTGAATGGCATGAAATTATTGTCCCTGCATAGTAGGTGTGAATTAAACTTGCCACAGACTGTCTATCTCTCTGTATAACAACATGCTAATTATTATTTACTGACAGTCAACCTTTCTGGCATTGCAGTTATTACAATATTATTCTTTCATTCATTCAAGTTTAATTGTTAGGGATTTTAAAAGCTTCTTAAAATCTCCATTTATTATGCTTTACCTTTATGATGCTTTTTCCTTTGATTTTAAACAACTTTTCCTACTTTCTCTTAATTCAGAATCAGAATCAGGTTTATTATCACCAGCATCTGATGTGAAATTTGCTAACTTAGCAGCAGCAGTTCAATGCAATACATAATCTAGCAGAGAGAGAAAAAAAATAATAAATAAAATAAAACATAATAAATAAACAAGTAAATCAATTATGTATATTGAATAGATTTTTTAAAATGTGCATAAACAGAAATACTGTATATTAAAAAAATGTGAGATAGTGTCCAAAGCTTCAATGTCCATTTAGGAATCGGATGGCAGAGGGGAAGAAGCTGTTCCTAAATCGCTGAGTGTGTGCCTTCAGGCTTCTGTATCTCCTACCTGATGGTAACAGTGAGAAAAGGGCATTCACTGTGTGCTGAAGGTCTTTAATAATAGATGCTGCCTTTCTGAGACACCGCTCCCTAAAGATGTCCTGGGTACTTTGTAGGCTAGTGCCCAAGATGGAGCTGAATAGATTTACAACCCTCTGCAGCTTCTTTTGGTCCTGTGCAGTAGCCCCTCCATACCAGACAGTGATGCAGCCTGTCAGAATGCTCTCCATGCTACAACTATAGAAGTTTTTGAGTGTATTTGTCGACATGCCAAATCTCTGCAAACTCTTTCTGTACCAAGATTGAGATTAAATTTACCGCCTCCTCTGCTACTCCTCTAATGTACATTTCCTTGATGATATAAATGCTACTAATTTCATAGTCATTCATCCTGGTAGGTTAAGGAGATGATAGATGATTGTCTTATTTACTCAGGTCTAAGATGCACACTTACTCTTGTTGCCACTGTCTCAGCTCATACTTTCAATAGTTTGCTATACAAAATTGTAAATACCTAAATGACAAGTTAACTAAAATCAGACACTATTGAATGTACTTCCTTACATATGGTTCTAAATATGTCAAACTCCTAATAGGCACCTTTGCTGTTTGCTCTTTACTCTATGCATCAGGCATTTTAAATACACACTAGAACAAAAGAAAAATGATCAGAGCACTAATGCTAACCCAACTTCTATTAAATTATTCTACTTGATGATTATTTCTTGATATGTTTAGTACAATACATCTTCTACTATCTGAAGTATGCGATCAAATAACCAAGCCTTTTAATTCCAATTCCCATTCTCATTCTGACATGTCAGTCCATGGCCTCCTTTTGTGCCAAGATGAGGTCACCCTTAGGATGGAGGAGCAACAGCTTATATTCCATCTTGGTAGCCTCCAACCTGATGGCACAAATATCGTTTTCTCCTTACAGTCAAATAATTCCTCCCCCCTTCCTCTATTCCCCAGTCTGACCTTTTTACCTCTTCTCACCTACCTATCACTTCCTCCAGGGTCCCATCCTCCTTCCTTTTCTCCTATGGTCCGCCCTCTTCTCCTATCGGGTTCTTCTCTCTCCAGCCCTTGGCCTTTCCCACCTACCTGGCTTCACCTATCACCTTCCAGCTGCCCTCCTTCCCCTCCCCCACCCTTGTATTCTGCCGTCTTCCCCTTTCCTTCTTAATCCTGAAGAAGGGTCTCGGCCCAAAATGTCGACTGTTTATTCATTTCCATAGATGCTGCCTGACCTGCTGCGTTCCTCCAGCATCTTGTGTGTGTTACTTTGGATTTCCAGCATTTGGAGACTTTCTCATGTTAATGATTTTATCTTGTTCGGCAGGGTGTTAACATTTGAAAAACCATTATTAGTTGATATTATCAACTCTTTCTGAGCAACATGGCTAGCAGTGCAACTTATTATTTAGAATGTAGATATAGCCAGCATCATGGCAGCGATACAAATTGTGCATCTTTGGATAATGTTGATACCTTTGACATAAAGGACATCTTTGTTGATGAGGCTCGTGTATGTTGGAAGAGTTGCATTTGTGTTCCATAATCAAACAGTAACTGTAATTTACCCTTCTACTTCACTTAACATTTTGCATTACAAGGATTCTTCACAATAGCATTCACAATATTCAATATGGAGTCCCATGAGGGGATATCAGAATATATGAATAAAAATTCAGTTAGCAGTTCCTTTCCAACAGACTAATATCAATGAAGGAAGAAAAAATGTTTTTGTTCTTTTGTTGCCTTAACTTCAAGACTTAATATGTAGGTTTTCATATTGAGCAAGTATATTTAGACTTTCATATTGACTGAAGACTTTTTGTCCAATGAATTCACACTGAATTTATTGAATTAGATTATTTTCTGATTTTCAGCAAAGACTCCTTTGGGGTACTTGCTCAATATTGTATGTTTTTCTTTTGATATTAAAAATCTATGTAAATGATAATGGGCACTTGATTCCACAGAAGACAAATGTAAATAAACCCACTTGCATAATGAAAGCTGTAGTGCTGGTTAACCATAAGACTATTGATGAAGAACGTCAGTGCATTCGATTTAGAACCACCAATGTCGATTGATGATCCAAAAATAACAGGACATAGTTCAACATTCAGGAGTAACTAGATTTTCTTGCACCTGCAGATATGTCTATCTGTGGTTTCTGTTAATTTCATTTCTACATACAGTTTCAAAATTGAGCATTAACAAGATATATATTTAGCTATACGTAGTACAATAATGTTTCAATAGAAATTTAGTTGATGTCAGAACCATCACAACCATTTCATGCTTCTTATAACTTGAACAGTTATTTAATTTGAATAAAGTAGTAAATATAAAATGTGGGAGTAAAATTCAACATGATGATTCTTTCTCTTTACTTCTAATTGAATGATTTTTTTTCATGTATTTTGTTCTTCAGGAGAGAAAGTGAAATGAGGATTCCTAATGGTTGGCTATGTCATCTGGCTCCTGAAATTATTCAACAACTCTCCCCATCTACAGATGAAGACAAACTCCCATTCTCCAAGCAATCGGATGTATTTGCATTTGGGTTAGTTCAGTGCAAGTTCATTAGATGTTCATTGTGGTGTTTGGTTTGAAAATCAATAAGTGTGACGAAGCATTACGTTAGGACATGAGAGTGGATATTGAGCATTATCCAAGTTTAAATCTAGCCCAGAAGCCAGGTGCTCAGTGGAAAAACTACAGGATCATAATTTCCATTTAACATAATTTTCCTCAGCGGACAGGAAGAATAAAAGCAGAAAATACTTAAAACGCTCAGAAGATCAAGCAGCATCCCAAGGAAACATTTCAAGTTGAAGACCCTTTGTCTAATGAATCTACACTGAGTTTCTTCTATTCACTGTCTGTTTCTTCTAATCATGTTTTCAAGTCACTTTTTTTTAATCTTCTTTCACTTTTTACAGCTGCTGCCTGCCCAGCTGAGCATTAAAAGCACTTTTTGATTTTATTTTAGATTTTCAACATCTGTAGATTATTTTCTGATTTTCATGGAAGACTCGTATTTTATCCTTTAGGGGTACTTGCTCAATGTTGTATGTTTTTCTTTTACGTTTTTATTTGTAAATGATAATAAGCATTTTATTCCACGTAAGATAAAAATAAATAAAAAAGCGTTTTCATCTGTTTATTTCCCATCACTGACTGCTCAATATTACAGCAACAAATACAAGCTTTTTCAGCAGCCCATTGAATTTTCTTTACATTATATATTTAAAAATATATAAAATCAAATGGGGAGCAAACCAAACCCAGGACTGCAATATGGAACATAATTATTTTTATGACGTTACTTTTAACAACTTGGATGGTAGGAGTAATAATTGATATTTTGGTGAGTTTGCAGTAAATATATTAACATTTTATCTTCAGCAATTGTGGATTTTGTGAAACTATCTGCACCCTACCACCTTAAAACAAATATTGCAATTTGGAAAGAATATATTGAATGACAATGGAGTCAGATGTGATGTAGCATCTGCCAGGACTGGTAGCATACCACATGTGACTCTGGAAATGACTGCCATGGATGTGTGTAGTAATTCAGGTGTTATCTGCCTGATCTAGGAATAATGGTACATAGTTCCCTGAAGGTGGAATCTCATGTGGATAGGGTGGTGAAGAAAGCTTTTGGTATGCTGGCCTTTATTAATCAGAGCATTGAGTATAAGAGTTGCGATGTAATGTTGAAATTGTGTAAGGCAAATCTGGAGTATTGTGTACAGTTCTGGTCACCGAATTATAGGAAAGATGTCAATAAAATTGAGAGAGTACAGAGGAGATTTACTAGAATGTTGCCTGGGTTTCATCTCCTAAGTTACAGAAAAAGGTTGAACAAGTTGGGTCTTTATTCTTTGGAGCGTAGAAGGTTGAGGGGGGACTTGATGGAGGTATTTAAAATTCTGAGGGGGATAGATAGAGTTGACGTGGATAGGCTTTTTCCATTGAGAGTAGGGGAGATTCAAACAAGAGGGCATGAGTTGAGAGTTAACGGGCAAAAGTTTAGGGGTAACATGAGGGGGAACTTCTTTACTCAGAGAGTGGTGGCTGTGTGGAACGAGCTTCCAGCAGAAGTGGTTGAGGCAGGTTCGATGTTGTCATTTAAAGTTGAATTGGATAGATATATGGAAAGGAAAGGAATGGAGGGTTATGGGCTGAGTGCAGGTCAGTGGGACTAGATGAGAATAAGAGTTTGGCATGGACTAGAAGGGCCGAGATGGCCTGTTTCCGTGCTGTAATTGTAATATGGTTATATGTTATATGGAATAGAAATGCACAAATCAATGTTTTGATAGCATTCAGTTTCTTTCAAAGGCACACGCTTCATAAAAGCTGGCTGAAAGGTGAAAATAGAGTTAGTACTCTTTAAAACAAATTGTTTTGCCTTTAGCAGTCTAATCGAGGATATATTGATAAACCTACCAATGTAATTCATTGTACCAAATAAGCATGGCGTGCTGGTTCCATAAATTGACTCTTAAAATTTCTACTGCTATGCTGTGGGTATTTCACTTTAGCGGTTTGTGCAAAAGCAGTGTGTCCTGCTGGTAGAACGTTTTGGTTTCGGCAAAGGAGCCCTGCTGTTCATCTTAGGAATGTTGTGTCAGCAACATTGTGGTGGGACCTGGAGAAAGATCTAGAGAGAACAGGGCGGAGAGAGTTTTGTGATGGACAGTATTCCGATTTGGGGTCTTTTGGCGGGTGCTGTGGAGTGGGACAGAAGGGAAGATGCTGCAGAATTGCAATGGAAAGAAAGTCCCTGTTGCATGAAGTGCTTTGTTCAGATGAATGGCTCCAAGGAAGAAGGGCCAATACTGCTGAGAGAGAGCCAGTTTGTTCAAGCTGGACTTTGAGGGAAGTTCAGACTGTGGCGGGTGCTTTGGGTTTGACGCCGCGAGTAATGGTTATACCCAGCTTTGAAAGAGACAAGCTCCAATGATCATATGCTCAATCAGAATGGTCTAATTGTATTAGGCCCTTTTTTCCTTCTCTTTTCTTTCTTCTAATAACTTTGATAAAGCTGAAATTAGTAAATATACTTCCTTTATAATTCTATGTGGTGTACGATCTGTTATTTCATGCCAGCGGATAATTGTGTATGGGCAGAATTTGCATAGCGTTCGCTCAAATTGAGGTTTCTTTAGATGGAGCATCACGGCATTCCTGTTTAGTTGAAACACAGATCATACCGACCCTGGATGTATATTGTTTATGAAAGGTGGCCTTCTCACCACTGAGTTGCGTGGCTGTTCGCAGAGTTAACTAACGAGCCGAGTTTGTATACGAGCCTGGTAGGGGGATTACAAATGCATTAATTCATGTTCCACAGGGGTCTGTGTTGGGCCACTTCTTTTTACATTATATGTCAATGATTTGGATGACAGAATTGATGGCTTTGTTCAAAATTTGCAAACAATATGAAGATAGCTGGAAGGGCAGGTTGTTTTGCAGAAGTAGAGAGGCTACAGAAGGATTTAGGAAGATAGGTAAAGAATTGGCAGGTGGAATACAGTGTTGGGAAGTGTATTGTCATGCACTTTGGTAGAAGAAATGAAAGGGTAGATTATTTTCTAAATGGACAGAAAATGCGAAAAAACTGATGCAAAGAGACTTGGGAGTCCTTGTGCAGGATTCCCTAAAGATTAATTTGCAGGTTGAATCGGTGGTGAGGAAGGCAAATGAAAAGTTAGCATTCATTTCAAGAGGGCTAGAATATAAAAAGCAAGGATATAATGCTGAGACTTTATAAAGCACTAACGAGGCCTCACCTGGAGTATTGTGAGCACTTTTGGGCCCCTTATCTTAGAAAGGATGTGCTGAAACTGGAGAGGGTTCAAAGGAGGTTCACGAGAATGATTCCAGGATTGAACAGCTTGTCATATGAAGAGTGTTTGATAGGTCTGAGCCTGTATTCACTAGAATTCAGAAGAATGAGGGGTGACCTAATTGAAGCTTATCAAATGATGAAAGGCCTTGATAGACTGGATGAGGAGAGAATGCTTCCTATGGTGGGAGAGTCTAAGACCAGAGGGACAGCCTCAGAATAGAGGGGTGTCATTTTAGATGGTGAGGAATTTCTTTAGCCAGAGAGCAGTGAATCTTTAGGATTTTTTGCCACGGGCAGCTGTGGTCTTCATCTATATCTAAGGCAGAGGTTGATAGACTCTTGATTGGACAGGGCATGAAGAGATACAGGGAGAAGGCAAGAGACTGGGGCTAAAAGGAAAAATGGATCAGCCATGATGAAATGGTGGAGCAAACTCGATAGACCAAATGGTCTAATTCTGCTCCTGCCTTATAATCTTATGATTTTCTTTTATTAATGTTGTTATATGTTGATTTTCAGTTTAAATCTGGTTTTATTCACCAGAAATATATTGGCAAAGTTAGAACCTCCTTGGCTAGATTTTAAGAACCAATGAAATAGCCACCAATTCTAGCACACTAAAATTTAACAGCATAATGTGTGTAGTATTCAGATGCCACTGGAATAGAAATAATTGAATTGCAATTTAATCCTATTCATTTAGATTCTGACAAAGGAAAATAACAAAATATATTTCATTTAAATATTTTGTAGGTCATGTATTACACAGTTAAGGAAGTTTTATCTGCTACTACTGACTTAGTACACGAGAGCTTTGATTTAGTCTTATTTGTACTGTGGCAACCTACTGTATAGTTTCAAACAGAAATATGACTACCATTTTCTGCAGTGTGAATACATGCAGTACAATAAAGCCATTGTTATGAAATGTCTTTGTGCGGAGTTTACTGTTTAAGCCTGCGCAATTACATTTATTTTCTAAGGCAACAATATGTTGAACTAATTATTTCAAATTTTATGACAGAACCATATGGTATGAGTTGCACACACGTGAGTGGCCTTTCAAGAATCAGCCCACAGATGCGATAATATGGCAAGCTGGGCGAGGAATGAAGCCTAATCTAAGTCAAATTGGCGTAGGAAAGGAGATAGCGGTAAGTAGAGGCCAAACAACTGTTACTTATTAAACTTATTCAATAATGTTAATTTACCGTACATCATGCTGATTGCTTTCTCTTATTTAGGTAGTGTCCCTTTATAATCTGACAGCAATAAGATATAATACTAAGATGTGGAGCTTTACAAGTGTGGAATATCCAGTTGCATTCAGGTTCTATTGGAAGAGTGTGAACTGGATCTAGAACATATTGGGTAATAAACACAAGAGATTCTGCAGATGCTGGAAATCCAGAGCAACACACACACACACACACACACACGCAAACACACACACACACACACACATACACACACACACACACACACACACACACACACACACACGCAAACACACACACACACACACACACACACACACACACACACACACACACAATGCTGGAGGAACTCAGTAGGTCAAGCAGCATCTATGGAGAGGAATAAAGAGCCAACTTTTTGTGCCGAAACCATTCATCAAGGTCTTCCCAACCTGAAATGTCTGCTATTTATTCCTCTCCATAGATGCTGCCTGACCTGCTGAGTTCCTCCAACATCTTGTGTATGTTTCTCTAAAATCTATTGGTCTTTTTCTGTGGCTTCTTATTCCAGCAAGGTCAGCATTTAATGCAAATTACACTAATGGTAGATGAAGCGAATGTTTGGAATGATAGATAGAATAGTGGCCAAGCTGCTTTGCCCCAGGTGGAGGTGAATGGCATTGTGAGACGCAGAAAGAGTAATGCCTCATGCTTTGTTCTAGTTACCACAGAATCTGTATGTCGGGTTCATATATGGTGACTGTGGATATAGATTGTGGATTCTACTTCCTCTACAGGTGCAGGCTGAGCTGTTGAGTGTTTCCAGCATTTCTGTTCTCAGTTAAGATCCAATCCTAATCGTGTATTGAACAACCCCAGAATGGCATTACATTTTAGGACCTCTTTCAGTGCAAAATTTGAGGTCACTAGGCAGCTACTTCTGGTAACAGAGCTCCTGAGAAAGTTCAAATTTACTATTGGTACAGAGACAGTTCAGGATTGCCATTTAGCCATGTTTCCATGAAGTAATTCTGGCATTAATGGGGTCAGAATGAGCCCCATTCGCACACTGAGAAAAACTTAAAAGAGTTCTCCATTCCCAGATGTAGCTTGAACTATCACTACTGTGAACCTGTGTGTGTATGTATGTGTGTGTGTGTGTTTCTGATATTCAAAACCATTCAAAGACCTTTCAAGTTAATAAAATTAAATTCACAATGGCTGTGCAACATTTCATCTTTGAACAACATCAACATTAGAGATTGAAGGGAAAAAAACACTTTTAATTTGCAAAATATAATCAGTATTGGTGGAATTAGAACCCAAGAGTCCAAACCGGTTTGATCCCTCACTTTAAGCCCCTTCCATAACAAGTCGCACACAAATGTTGCTTACGATGAGCCCACAGTAATATTTCAATCAATATACAGTAGCTCTTCTTCTGCTTTATCATTTTGAAAGAAATGGTGGCTGTGTCAAACTTTTTTTTTTCTCGTTACCAGAATATGAGTTAAAAAGTTACTTGAAATGAGCAGCTTCTCATAATTTCTCAGCTGTGTCTTGCTAAGTCTAATCTTGGGACCAGTACCTATGATCTTACTCAATCAATTCTTATGGGACAGTGTACTTTCACCGTGTAACATCTGCAAGCAATAAAGAGACACATCAGAGTAGGGATACACAGCACTAAGCTTACAAACGTTTTGTTGCATTTAAATG
This sequence comes from Mobula birostris, assembly GCF_030028105.1. Classification (NCBI taxonomy): domain Eukaryota; kingdom Metazoa; phylum Chordata; class Chondrichthyes; order Myliobatiformes; family Myliobatidae; genus Mobula; species Mobula birostris. The sequence continues at coordinate 8,584,638 of NC_092400.1, read as the reverse complement.
GTTCCAATTAATGATATTAATTTTCTAATATTTTAACTAGTTTTGTTTTCAATGTTACTTAAAAACCAGTTGATTAGTGACATTAATTCCACTGCTTCTGCTCTTATATTGATGGTAAATCATTTATACCTCATACATATCCGGAATATAAATCCTTTGGGTTTCTCATCACTGGCCAATTTAACTGTAATACTCCTTTATAAATTATCCTGTGTTCATTGATTTGGTGAGCATTTAAAACCCCACTTATTGTGATATCCTTTCAGCCAAAGTGTATCTGTTTCCAATTGATTTTAGGACATCTTGCTTTTCTGCTGGGCCTACGAGCAGGAGGAGCGGCCTAGTTTCTCAAAGATCGTGGAGCTGCTTGAGAAGCTGCCCAAGCGAAACCGTCGGCTCTCTCACCCTGGACATTTCTGGAAGTCAGCTGAGTACGTCTCCCTTAGCTCCAATGTGTGAACCTCCAGATGCATATCATCGCATTTTGATTCCAGCCTCGCATTTCATGCATTATGTTCGGTTGACCGTTTGCTTTAGCATTCCATGCAGCTGATGGACAAATCTGATCAATCGTTCAAGGATGCACAAAATTGAGAATCACAAACTGAAACTCAAAGTGAGTATTGTAAACCTCAGTCTTAACCGAATAAAATGCACAGCTGTAGCAGGCAAAATTTTACACATCTTTTTTATAACCCCTCTGGAGAAAGAATGTACAGCATGGAAAAGTTGCTTGATTTAGTTATTCAGATTTGTTTTAACTTTGAGTCTTCTGCATAGCAGGCATATAATGCACACTTGGAGAAAAGGCCAGTGGCTTCAAAGATACTTGTGAATGAAAGGAATGACCTGTTCGCCAAATATTTAGACTTCCATTATCCCATGATTCCATGACTGTTCAAAGGGATGGAGCCTAATTAGAACGAGTTCATTTTCTGTGGGAACCTGATAAGGCTACATTACCAGCACATCATTCAGTTTTGACATTGGTGGGGGGGGAGGGGGGAGATAAAGTGAGATCCTTTATGATTATCGTCCGTACCTGTACCACAGTAGCCGCAGATCATACAGTGTCTTTGAGATGTGCAATATGACGTGTATTCTTATCAGGTTTTTGATGGTACATACGTTGCTTGTCCTTGAAATAAGACTACAAACAGCACATAGTGCTCCTTAATTGGTCAGTAATAGTATATTTATTTAATCCCATTCTACAAGGGTTCAGTCCTGAAGGGGGAGATGCAAATTGCTGCCGAGAGTCTTGATCGTGAACCCAGAAATGAAAAGCTGGTGGGCTGTATGGACTTGGTCATTCTTGCCCTCTGAATGAGTTTATATCCTTATCAGCAGTTGTTGTATCCATTCTGACCTATTGCTTGTAATAGGATTCTGTCACAATGCCAATCAATGGAAGAGAAACTATAAATCAATCCTTTCTTCCTCCACATTCTTTGATTGCCTCTTTGACTCTAGGTCCAGTGCACTATCTCCTGCTATCTCCCTCCTATCAGTTGCACTCCGCCTTCTCCCGTTCTGAATGCTCTCACTGATTGTGCCAATTGCTGTCATGAAATAAGCAATTCTTGATGCCGGATTTTGTAAGCACAATCCTTTCACAAAACTTAGTTGACGTGTCTGTATATCTTAGCTATTGATGCTTTGGTTCTATAGTTTTGTATGATAATTTATTCAGATCCTTGTGCTGTGAAGCACCAGTGTTTCTTGTTTTCGAGGTAGGATTACTTGTTTAACTTTTATCAGTGCACCTTGGCCTTTGGATGTATTTTTTAAGGGATCGTCTTTTTTTCTTCTTTTTACAATTGAAGTTAAACTCTGAAAGTAATTGATGCCAGAAGTGTGAATCTTGGTGGATCGATCTATAGTTCCATCAGTAGCTGGTATTCTGCTAGTGTTATTGTCTCGCAGAGCAGATCTATTATTTCCCATTATAAAGTTGAACATTAATGCATATAACTTTAGAAAATTCTGTTAGCGTAATTGTATTTATTTAGCACCTTGCCATGACCTTAGGTCACCCTAATGTGCTATATAATCAGTATGCTACTTTTAAAATAGAATTAATAGAACTACAATTACGTTGTAGGCAAATATGGCACTTAGCAAGTTCCAAAGAAAACAGTGCTAGCTGAGGGAAAGGTGTTGCCTGGGATACAGAACTCATATTTTAACATTGTTACGTGAACTTTCAAGTTCAGATGAATTGTTATTGCAGATAGCTAGCAATGATGCAAAGGGGCAGTTGGATTTTGAGGAACAAAGTTTTTGAACAATTCTAGGGTTTGAGGAGTTTGCAGAGAAGGAGAGGCACCACCCTGTGCGGGGAGGGCCTTGTAGACGGTGCGAAACCTTAAATATCAACAGTTTAGTTCAGCAACCATAGGGTTGCTGGTGAGGATACAGGCAACAAGGCTTTGGCTGAGCTCAATTTTATTGAGAATGAGAAAGATAAGTCTGGCAAGAAAGACATTGAAGTAGTTAATAAAGCATAGAAGAGGCTTTTTGCAATATGTGAGCCGAGGAAGGGGTGGGAGGACAAGGGGGTAGATGTTCGATCAGAAAGTAAATGCAAGATCAGATGGATGAATTGGCGGTGTAAATATTAGAGAGGATGGAATCTGTGATAAAGAAACGGCCATTGAGCAGGGTTCTAAAGACTGCTGTTTGCTGTTCTGAAGACAGCCGTCGTGATCACCCCATCCACATTTCCTGATCTCGTTCACTACCCTGTGCAGCTGGTGGTGTAAGGATACTCCACACCACTTGTATATTACTAATCCATCTTGAAAAACTAACTAACGTGCTGTATCCATAGAAACATGCAGATTTAATTACCCAGTTGATATTGTCTCTCACGCCTAATTTAGTGCTTCTTGGTTAACTGTCATTGATTCATCCCTGCTCGGTTTACGTGTACCCTGAGGGGCGCAAATGCCACTTGCTTTCAAAGTGAATATTATAATATAATTACAAAAATCAACAGAATCTCAATACTTGACTTTATTACTGGTATCCTATGCATGCACTTTATTATTTAGGGAGATTGTGTTCCCAATGCACTGAAAGGTGGATGTAGTATATTTCTGAATGTTTTTTTTAAATCTCGTCCTTTTTGCTTAAGTTTTGTGGTGGAAGGCTGCAAACAGATATCAGAATGTTCTAAATCTCTGTGTACATACGCGAGAGGCAGCTTCAGTGTAATTATAACCACTGATCATTAGAGCTCGGTAAGCAAATTAATCTGTATTAAATACCACTCAATGAATCCTATTCATTCCTTGGGTATTATTTAACATTACTGACAAACTTTTATTTCGCATTGAAATAAAACTCTGCCTCTAACGTTAAATAACAGATTGTTACAAACAGCAAGCACAGAATGTTCCTTTGAAAGCCAAACAATGCCCTTCAAATACTTAATGGTGATTCTGATTTTCCTCTGTCAGTAGGGTTAAGAAGGTGGTGTGGATTACCCTTTTTTTCAGTGAAAAATATGTAAAGCATTAAAATTGTTCTGTGAGCTGTAATATCCTTACAAGTTAAGTAGGTTGGTGTTTAGTTTTTTACCCGTTGATTGGATGATGCACTGCGCTAAATGGAAATACGCTCAGGGAAGAATTTATAATGTGCGGAAATCTGAAGGCACGTTATAAAGCAAGCTATCTGTTGATTCTTTAATATAAAAAATCTAATGATGAAATAAAGTCGGAAGCATCTGCTGAGTTGCAGACTGCCACTGCTGACCAAACTTCAGAGAGTGCAGTGCAGGTATTTGATTGCTTTCTCCTATGTATATTGTTGCTGTATATAATGAAGTGTTTATCCTGCTTTGCAGCCTCTAGGCAGCATGGCTCCATACACAACATCATTGATCCAACCTCTTCAGTTTAAATCTATCAGTAAGGGCTTTGCATTTGGAGTGATCAGTAAACTTCACGTTATTTGATTTAATTAGGTCGATTCTGTTTGACCTCCTGATTGGTGCATTCCTTTTAATTCCTTTTATCTGATAGAGAAATCCCCCCCCCCCCCCCCCCCCCCCCGGTGCGGGTTTCAAACATGGTCACACTTCAAGCACTGCTTTCTGGGAAAATACTTTTAGTAGCCGGATACAGTAGCCTCGATAGTCCAGCATTAGTGATTAGTGATCCTTTACGGCTCAAGCAGCTCATGTACAATCAACCCGATGTGGATGTTTGTTAATGCGTCTGCAAAATGAACAGTGCTTGGAAGACATAGAGACACAATTGTAAAATGAGCCTTTGCTCATGGTTGAAATCATTGCATTGAAGCACAGGGCAGACTGTACTTCCTTTTAATTAAAAAGAACAGTCCACAGTTTGCAAAGAAGGGAAGGCAGCAATTGTGTGGTACATCTTGATCCTTTCCAGCACTAATAAGAGGGTTACATCCAGTGAAATCAAATGACTGTTAAAGTACTGTACAATGCAGGCAAGCAACTTGCACTGTGAGCTCCCATAACAGCAATGTGATCATGACTAAATAATCTTTACTTTTGGTAAATGTTGAGTACGAGATATATAAATTGTCCACTACCCTTATTCCTAATAACGCTGTGGAATTTTGTACTAAGGAAACTCATTGTAGTGCTTCATCCAAAGGAGGCCACCTTTGATAATGATGCTGTCCCTCAGGACTAGGCAGCCTAGATTGTTCCATAGGTCCCTTGGTTAGGATTTGAATAAGGAACTTTCACCCTCAAGTGTCAATGTTGCCAACTTAGCGACAGCTGATATAGAGTGTATGTGTTTATTTATCATTGATAGGAACATTAAAACAAGAAGTGGTGACAATGGCCTTATGGTTTACCAACACCTATAAAGATAGGATATAGGCTAGCTATTGGTCAGTACTGGGCAGTGACTGAATAACCAGTAAAAGAAAACTATGAAAGCTGTGATTGTTCTCACTATAGTTGACGATGGTTACAAGCTAATAACCAACCCCTTGGATTATCCTGTCAACATTGTTTCTCAAAGGACTAGACTTCCCTCCTGTCTGATAGTTAAAATGAAACCATGACACTTGAATTTTTAACCTATCCCTTTCCTTACAATATACAGACCTGTGTTGACTTCCAGCGCTTTCTGTTTACATTTCAGATTTACAGAAACTGGAGTTTTCTGTATTATTTTCACTCATTTAGTAAACACTGCTTTAATAAAGATACGGCAGGGAGTCAAAAAGCTTAAAGAAGGGCTTGGTGATAAATTGTATGAAGTACCTGTTAAGTAGCAGCACAGGGAATACATGCACATGAAGAAATATTGTAATTAAATGTGTTTATGAAAAGCAATACTCTTATAGAAAATTGTAATGAAGAATGTAGTAACAAATGGTTTAACTGTGAAAGTAGCTAGGGTTATCCAATTTATATTCTAAACTACACAGTGCAAGTCAAGCTATGGGAATGCCTCTGTTCACGTGGACAGTATGTTTGCCCATGAAAGTTAATGGTAAGCTGCTAGCTGGCTCAACAATTACTTCAGTCAGACGGTGGTAAATCCGTGGAACATGTTGCCACGAGCAACCATGGAGGCCAAGTCATTGGGTGCATTTAAGGCAGAGAGAGATAGGTTCTTGATTAGCCAGGGCATCAAAGGGTATGGGGAGAAGGCAGGGGAGTGGGGATGACTGGAAGAACTGGATCAGCCCATGATTGAATGGCAGAGCAGACTCAATGGCCGAATGCCCTAATTCCGCTCATATAACTTATGGTCTTAACAAAAGGAAGTGATTTAAACCACTTCTGAGCAATTAAGAAAATAGTTTAGGAGGGGAATGTAGGGCAAACAGATGTAAGGATGTGCTCTACCAACCACCTGCTGAATGATTTTCATAAAATGGCCCATTATTGGGCCTATGGTGGACCCAGGCCAGGATCACATAAGATTGGGTGTAATACCAATTCATTTCACAGGAGGTGAAATTGAGAAGAGATTAAAACTAAACATGCACCCAACCCCATCAGTTTCTTGACGGCAGGATTAAGCTAAAATTGTTTCCATGAAGTGCCAAGGTTCCCACTTCAGGTGAACCTCATTACATTACAACCCAGAGCATCACAGTCACGTGAGCAAATGAGTAGCACTAGGGCCCAAGCTATATTGCTACTCTTAAGCACAAATTAATGATTTGCTATACAGGACTAAAATTCTGAGGATCTGTTCCAATTATCTAGTAAGCTGAAGTATTTAACTTGGTTCATAACTGTCTTTAATCCTAGTATGGAGTGGCTTAGTTTCTGCTTCAGAGCTGTTGATAAACACATCAAAAAGCATAAAGATATTCCAGGACCCCCATGCATCACATAACCTGACAATTGGTCCCCATGTACATCTTAAAGATCTTCACTCTGTAATAGACTGTGAAAATATGCCCTGTTCTCTTGTACCAACTGATCCTGTTATTGAAGTCACGGGATTGCCATTGAAAATTGTTTTAAGCATTACTTTTTGATGCGTTTTTATTCAAGATCCTGAAGAGCTGCACTGCATTATACCAGATGCCGAATCCGGTGAGCAGCTGTATGGAGAGCAGAAATCAAGCTGTTCTATAACCTCTGAATCACTCCCGTGGCTATGTACATGTTCCTGGCTACTACATCTTGAATTTATCAAGAGCGTGGGCAGGGCGTCTGCTTTAATGAAGTAATGAGCAAAAGGCCTGCCCAGATGCATAAAACACCTGGCAGGCCACCTCACTCCACTGGCATCGTGCTGGTTTTAATACACAGAATAGTCAGCAGTCCCTTCCACAGGACTTACAAAGGTAAAGAGTCATGGAGACTTACATCATGGAAACAGGCACTTCAGTCACATTTAGTCCTCAACAACCAGCAACCATCAGTTTACATCGATCCTATCTAAATCCCACTTTTATTCTCTCCACTTTTCTCCCCAGATTCTGCCTTTCGCCTACATACTAGGGCAACTTACAGTAACCTATTAGCCTACCAACCTACAAAATGCGGACCAAAACCGAGATCAACCGGAGGAAACCCAGAATGTCACACATGTAAACTCCACGGAGAGAAAGTCAGAATTGAACAAGTTCACTAGCTTTACCAAGTGATGCCCTTTATCCCATTGAGCCTCTTACAGGAATGAAAGGAGGAGCATCATTTCCAAATGATGGGAGTTTATAGACTTGCCAGCAGCAGCTAAAACTTGTGAATGTATAAAAGGAAATACTAAATAAATAGGACCAGCATCCACTGAAAAATCATTAATGTGATAATAAATGGGCCTTAGAACATTGGTGGACAAATATTATCAGGCCAACAGTGAACAGCCCTAATTTTTAAAATGCAAATTCAAAAATACCTGAACTCTAAACTCTCCAGTGGATCAGTGAAAAGAGGAACAGTTACATTCAGCAGCTCAATTTCTGCTCCCATGGTTTAAAAAAATAAGAAAACCACCAAATTCAGTATGAAGCCTGAATACAAACAGATAATGTTAACGTTTAACATTTGCCCCTTTGACATATTAAGATCCCTTGAGTCCTTTATCACCTGAGCCTTAAAAATGTACACGTTCATTTGGCACCCTGAAATTTTCAAAAATCATTTTATTTATTTAATTAAACCCTTCTTTTTATTTACTCTTGCTGTATACATAAATGGCCAAATAGGTATTGAATGTTGTTCCAATAACCAAAATAAATAGGAGAGTGTAGTTTTGTGAAAAATCATTGTAATGAAATGCTAAAACGTGCTTCTCTCTTTACTGATACTGCCCACTGGTGAATATTACATGTTTATCACTTCTACTAAAAAGTTACATAGAGCGTAGCTTGTAGTATAGAAAGTTGTTCCTCTAAATACATAGGGTGCTGGTGTCTTCATCTGAAACAAAAGTCTTTCCCCATCACGCGAACAGCATACAGTTTAACCTCCTGTACTTTTATAGCTCCTTGTATATTAAATTAGGCGAATTGTGTCCTTTTCCCTTGTAACGCATTCCACGTTCTCAACACATTTTATTTAAATGAGATTCTCCAGGAACCTTTATAATTTAAGAAACAATGACAAGAATAAAATTGGTCATTTTCTAAAGAAAATGCTTGTTCATGCTTCTCATTTTGAAGCTGAAAGAATGCAAGAAAGTTTCGGTTGTAACCTTTTCATTCCTGTGGTATTATTTCTGTTAAGGTTTTCTCTTTTTTTTTTCCCTGGACTCATTTCATCAAATATCCCTGTGTTCTGTACTTAAATATTTAGTGACATTCACTCTTCTAAATGTTATTTGTGGGTCATTAATGGAGAAAAAGATCAGTAACTTTTTAGTTGCGTTTTCTTTTGCTCCCCCAACTTCCTGTTTGTACTCAGACATGATTAAAAGTATGCTGAGCAAAAATAGAATTGTTAGCTCCTGCTATTTCAGGCGCTTAACTGCCTAATGTTGCCAAGCATAATCTCAGCTAGTGATACATAATACATCTCTTTCCTTGATGTCATAGCATCACATACAGTAATACAGTAAATGCTGCAGAAGAGAGTGGAACTAGAAAAATATCAACTTTAATTATTGGTTGACTATTAACTAATAAGCAACAGCAGCATATTTCATGTTTTATGGGTTTAACGGATTAATTAATATTAAATGCCAGTGGGAATATAGGGAGTTATTTTAAGTTATGTCAATGTAACTTGTGTGTAAATACAGTGTGGACAGATGGGATGAAAGACTTTTCCTCTGATAGTGTCCCAGGTATAGTAAGTTTTGGTAGCTGTGGCTGTGATGTTCATCTCTTGACGTTTGACACAATCTGGGAAGATGACTGACAGTGATATGGATGTTACCAGCCAGGCTAAGAGGACACAGAGAATACAAAGCTATCTATGTTTTCCTAAGGCCTGGGAAATTTAACTAGGGGGTGCCTGGAACTTTAGAGTGGGCAAATTCTGATTAATTCAAATTTTGATTCTGGTAGAGGTGGTGCTGCAGAAGTGGACCGGTGGTTTTGAGATTCATTCCAGGAACCAAGCTATTCTTATCCTTTTCCTCCATGATTCCCATCTTCACCTGAGTGACACAGTTTTGAAGCTTTGAGAAACGTTCTCTCTGCCACTTGATTCTACATGCAGATGTAATCAGGCCAAATTATGCCTGGCTGTTGGCAGTCTGAAATTAGATATAGTGGCATACCGAGAATACTTAAGAAATGATTACCCAATTTATTTTATCTATACTATTTTTTGTAAATTACTTAGGTATTTAAATTACTGATCTTATGCTGGGTACCTGTAGTTTTTTTTTAGAGAAATTGGAAAATGACATTCTTCAATTCTGAAATTGACTGTTTCACAAGATAGATAGATAGATAGATAGGTAGACATACTTTTTTGATCCCGAGGGAAATTGGTTTATGTTACAGTTGCACCAACCAAGAATAGAGTATAAATATAGCAATATAAAACCATAAATAATAATAAGTAAATTATGCCAGATGGAAATAAGTCCAGGACCAGCCTATTGGCTCAGGGTGTCTGACCCTCCAAGATAACAAGATCAACATATTTTGAGCAGCACCCAATGAAAAGTTGTTGAATTATTTTCTTTTCCCCAATACAACATACTGGACAGCTTACAACTGTGATTTTGTTCTGCAGCTTCTCACTTTAAAAACAGCCAATTCTGAGTCATTCCCACAATCCTGACAGCAGGTTTTGACCTGAAAAATCAACCATTCCTTTGCCTTTCCACAGATGTTGCTTGACTCGTTGAGTTTCCCCAACAGTCTGATTTTGGCTCCTGGCTCCAGTTTCTGCTGTCTCTTGTATCTCAATGCAAATAAATGTGACGTAACATAAGCTATCACTTTTTTGCACCACCACGCAAGTCAAGTACTGTACCAATATGTTTAAATAAGAACTAATTATTTAGACCATCTTAACAATAATTAGAAATTAATCAAAATGCATTCCTCTCCTTCATATTCAAGTTTAATGTTGAACAGGAAGGGTAATATTGAACTTACCACATCATGACATATCTTGATTTCAATTCTATTTAATTTAAAATATTTTAATGTGGTGTGCTTGCATTAAAAATGAGATTACAAAATCCGTATTGTTAATTGGTGGTGAGATAGGAATATGAAGCTAGTTATTAGCATAATCTACGGGAAGGTTCACTTTGGAATGTGAAGTAACAAAATAATGCTTAATTTGTGTGGATCGATTTTGAATGTAGCAACTTACTGTTAGAAAATGGATATAAATAAACCTTATTTAAATGTACAAAAAACTGTCACATAAAAGGTCATTAGGAAAAATCTTTTATATCTAGAAAATGTAAATCAACCATAAATCAACTATATATTGTGGCATTTGAAAGATAACGCTCCAGTATAGGAAGCACCAAATGCAACACCAGAAACAAAATTCCGAATTTGCAATTGTGCAAACCAGTCTTTAGTAACCAGTCTCTCTATAGAGAGTTGAGCTTGTCCCAATACCAGGCACATGCCACTCCTCTGACATACCACGCCCAAGCACAGACCTTGCTGCTACCAACACTGCTTGTCAAACTCCCAAACACAGAAACCCTCTGCTAGCACTTCCTGTCACACTCCCAACCATACCAACGTGATTGGCTTTGCTCTGAAATGCAGCCTCCTCTCCCAGATCTGATGTAGAGTTGACAATGTACATCAGTTGAGGTTTAGACATTTGTAAGTATTGATGCGTTAGGTCAATAGCCTTTGGATTATCTATCTCTTTTGGGAGTACATTGTAGGTTTACCATTTTCCTCTGAAATTATTTCTTGAGTTGATACTTTTGCTGAATTTTGTTTATTTTAAGTTGAGAAGTATCAGCATTTTGGACTGGGAAACGTGTTTCCAAATACTGGTTGGTTGACATTTACAGTATCTTCTACATCATCCAGATGCAGAATAAAACCTATTTAAACAATGTGCCTTAAATCTGCAAGCATTCTCTAACCCTCAGAGCAAAGTAATATGTTATTTACCAGTCATCCTTTGCATTCTCTGAACACAAAAATGGTAAATGAGTGATAACAGAGCTGAGTTATGAGCGATTTTATACTGCGCTAGATTGAATGGTCATGGCTATTTTGTAGGGGATCTGTTACAATAAGGAGAATGTTTTTATTCTTCTGGATTGGATGTAACCAATGCTTTAGATGTAAAAGGACTGTGCAATAATTTACTGTACCAGTGCCAATTTGCTTAAAAATAAGCTAGTGTGAGTATGAATTCTTTCTTTAATAAGTCCAAGGGAAAAAGTCCGGTGGAAATCATTGCATAAATTACTGCTGAATGATGATTTACTAAAGCAATTTATATAAATATATCTTGTTATTTTTGTTTCTTTATTACATTGCCCAGAGGCAGTGACAACATTTTTGCCAGTAGGAATTCTATACAATGAAAAAGAAGATTGTTTTAAATAATACGTTCTCCACTGTATTATGAGAAAGAGTCGGGGAAATGGTGGCTGTGGCATCTGGATAGTTTGATGATGTGCTTTTATCAAAAGTGAAAAGCCAGGGGCAACATACCTGCAAACCTTGAAAAAATGATAAATATTTTGAATGCATTTCCTGCTCTCTCCCTGTGACATGCAGTATATATATATCTTTTCATCTCGGTTGAAAATCACTGCCAATTAACACTTGATAAATATGAAGCAGTCATTTTTGTTTTAAAGACAACCAATTAGAAAGCAAGAATGAAACGTGCGGAGCAGTCAGCTGCAGGAGTGCATGGGGCTTTATTACCTATGGTCAGTGGGAGATTGTTCTCTCTGCAGACTCTCACAAATAAGACACATTGTACAATAACCATGAGTCTGCATGGCCAAATGTCCTGTGTCTGTTAGGAATACTAAATTGTTCTATTAGCTCCAATTTGCTTGCAAGTCACTGTTTAAAGTCCCAAGTGTTAGTACTTAGCATGTTTTCTTTGTGAATAGTGACTTCAACAGCTTTGTTAAAAAAAAATTGCAAAAGCCTACCATGGTAAACAAAGCTTATTTTTTTCTCTCTCTTTCCTTTACAAACTCTTGAGCCTGTATATTATCAAGCAGATTTAATGGATACCATGTAATTTCAGTGTTAGTGACAATGCCTATGGAAAAACAGGCTGGCATGATTTTTTTGCAACTTCATCTGAAAGAACAATTGTTTCTGGTGCAAAGATACAGTTGGTCTCTTGTGTACATTTGTACAGTAACATTTATAAAGTTTTCTACACTTTAAAAGAAGTATTTATAATTTCACCTGTTCTATTGGATATCAGCTCTTTGAACTGCAAATATCAATTTGTGTTTTGTGCAAAGTTTGGTGAGGTTATGATGTTCAGATTATTTATGCCAATAAAGAATTTTAAAAGTCATTGCATCATAAGATTCTATGATAGATTGTGTCGTGTTTTTTTTACATTGATGACCATTGATATACATTTAAGATAAATTTATCTAAAATCACCTTTCGATGGAATATTTCTGGGCTTTAGCAACAATTTAGCATCTACTGTACTGCCAATGCTAATGCAGTCTTCTCTGATGGTCCTTTCAGAGTTTGTGCTCAATTCTGGGCCTTGATTTCTCACCAAGAAGAAAGGCGGCAATTTGGATGAAGCACTTGCGTAGCTAATTGAGGTTTCTCGTGCCATATTATGGCCATGCAATTTTCTTTCCATCATCATCCGTGTTCTGTTCCTTTGTCAGTGGGTGCTGCAACAGAGTATTGTTCCCTTTAAATCTGCTATAAATAAATATCCAACAGCCAATAGCTTGGTTGATTGATGTTTGAAGTGTAATCACTCGTACTGGTCCTTTGTCATCTGCTGCCTGCGAGTTAGTAACACACAATTGAGAATGTGATCTTATTTTTTTCTGTGAGTACCATTTTTGTTATGATTGGTGCAGAACTCTGTTTAAATGATCCTATCTCATTCCACATAATCAGAATCAGGTTTAATATCACCGGCATATGTCGTGAAGTCTTGTTGTTGTGCAGTAGTAGTACATCGCAGTACATAATAAAAACTTCGAGTTACAGTAAGAAGTGGGTATATATATATATATATATATATATATACACACACACACACACAATATATAGTAAAGATAAATTAAATAAGTAGTGCAAAGCAAGTTGCGAGGTAGTGTTCATGAGTTCAATCTCCAGTGAGAAATCTGATAGCAGAGGTGAAGAAGTTGTTCCTGAATCATCGAGTGTGTGCCTTCAGGCTTCTGTACCTCCATCCTGATTGTAGTAATGAGGAGGAGGCATGTTTTTGGTGATAGTGGTCCTTAATGATGGATGCCACCTTTTTGAGGCATTGCCCCTTAAATACTGCAAATAAATCATTTCTATTAGAATAAAGTCTTAATGAAAGGTAGATAACCTGGAGCATTAAGTCAAATATGCAAGTCTTGAGTCTGATGACCATTTCAGAATCAGAATCAGGTTTATTATCACCGGCATATGACATGAAATTTGTTAACTTAGCAGCAGCAGTTTAATGCAATACATAATCTAGCGGAGAGAGAGAAACAAATAATAATAAATAAAACATAATATTAAATAAACAAGTAAATCAATTACGTATATTGAATAGATTTTTTAAAATGTGCAAAAACAGAAATGCTGTATATTAAAAAAGTGAGGTAGTGTCCAAGGGTTCAATGTCCATTTAGGAATCAGATAGCAGAGGGGAAGAAGCTGTTCCTGAATCGCTGAGTGTGTGCCTTCAGGCTTCTGTACCTCCTTCCTGATGGTAACAGTGAGAAAAGGACTTGCCCTGGGTGCTGGAAGTCTTTAATAATGGACACTGCCTTTCTGAGACACTGCTCCCTAAAGATGTCCTGGGTACTTTGTAGGCTAGTGCCCAAGATGGAGCTGAATAGATTTACAACCCTCTGCAGCTTCTTTTGGTCCTGTGCAGTAGCCCCTCCATACCAGACAGTGATGCAGCCTGTCAGAATGCTCTCTGCGGTACAACTATAGAAGTTTTTGAGTGTATTTGTTGACATGCCAAACTCCTAATAAAGTATAGCTGCTGTCTAGCCTTCTTTATGACTACATCAATATGTTGGGACCAGGTTAGATCCTCAGAGATCTTGACACCCAGGAACTTGAAGCTGTTCACTCTCTCCACTTCTGAACCCTCTATGAGGATTGGTATGTGTTTCTTTGTCTTACCCTTCCTGAAGTCCACAATCAGCTCTTTCGTCTTACTGACATTGAGTGCCAGGTTGTTGCTGCAGCACTATTCCACTAGTTGGTATATCTCACGCCTGTTCGCCCTCTCATCACCAACTGAGATTCTACCAATGATGGTTGTATCGTCAGCAAATTTGTAGATTGTATTTGAGCTGTGTCTGGTCACACAGTCATGTGTATACAGAGAGGAGAGCACTAAGCACCAAGTCAAGCGTGGAGCAGGAGCTTTTAGGAAAATGTTGAATCTACATACTACAACATCTCAACCCCATTCAATTGATTGCAAATCTTGCAGCTCCAAGAAGGGAATAAGGCAAGTTCTATTTTTTTTAATTACTTGTGATTTTAATTTAAATCAAAATCAAAATGTAGGGATGTCGGAAGTCAGAAATAAAAGCAAAAAATATCAAAAACATACAGAAGGTCAACAGCATCTGTGAAAAGTGAAACAGAGTTAATGTAAAAGGGCAAAGACCCTTTGCCAGAACGGTGAAGAAGAGAAACAAGCTAGGATCAGGCTCCCAAATCCCTTTGCTCCTCTGACTTCTGAATTTTCTCCCCACTTTCAAAATAATCTGTGCCTTTATTCCTTCCACCAAAATGCATGACTATACATTTCCCAACACTACATGCCATCTGGAACTTACTTGCCCATTCTCCTAATCTGTCTCTCCTTCTGCAGACTCCCTGCTTCCTCAACACTACTTGCCCCTACACCTATCTTCATATTGTCTGCAAACTTGGTCACAAAGCCATCAAATCTGTGTGCGTAATTACCTGAATATTTTAAATGTTTTTTAGAATCCGGTTTAATATCACCGGCATATGTCGTGAAATTTGGTGGCAGCAGTACAATGCAATACATAAAACAGAGAAAGGAAATGTGAATTACAGTAGTATATATACTAAATACAGTAGTTAAGTTAAATAATTAGTGCAAAATAAAAAAATAAATATAAGAAGTGAGGTTGTATTCATGGGTTCAATGTCCATCCAGAACTCAGATGGCAGAGAGGAAAAAGCTGTTCCTGAATTGTTGAGTAAGGTCCTGTACCGCCTCCTTAATGGTAGCAATGAGAACAGGGCATGTCCTGAATGATGGGGGGTCCTTGATGATGGATGCCACCTTTTTGAGGCATCGCTCCTTGAAGATGTCCTGGATACTACAGAGCTAGTGCCCATGATGGAGCTGACTAAGTTTACAACTCTCTGCAGCTTACTTTGATCCTGTGCAGTAGCAGCCCCCACCCCCAATACCAGACGGTAATGCAACCAGTTAGAATGCTTTTCACAGTAAATCTGTAGAAATTGGTGAGTGTCTTTGGTGACATACTAAATCTCCTCAAACTCCCAATGAAATATAGCCTCTGTCGTGACTTCATTGTAGCCGCATGTTGGGACCAGGATAGATCCGCAGAAATACTGACACCAAGAAACTTGAAACTGCTCACCCTTTCCACTTCTGCTGATGTTTTAAACATTTTGTTTAATGTTAATGACCCTTCAAAATTTCACAGTATCAGGAAGCTAAACTGGGACAGGACCTGCCAGTTAGTTCAAGAATTGTGTATTTCTATGGTGGGTGCAAGTGCAGGACTCCAGTCAGTGAAGTTAGAATCAATAAAGATGTTTAAATACTGCTTCTCTGAAGTCAAATGATCTTAATGAGTAACAGCAGCAAACAGTATTTAACATGCACTCCACTGGGTTGTAATATTCATAAGTCATTGCCTACAAATATTGCGGATGTTGGCAAAATAGTTTTCTTTCAGGATAGCTGTGACATGATATACAATGAATATTGTGGAAAATCACACTACTATCATGGGCCTTGGGAGCACTGATGTGTGGAATGGTGCAGATGGAAGGACAGTATTTCTGCTGAAGATTTTTCATTCAATCATTCAAAATACGTCTATTTTTAATACTTTGAATTTGTACTTTGTTTTAAATGTGAGAAAGCCTTGGATTTGTATAATGCTTTGCCAACCTCTGGGACTTGAAAGACATGTTCAAATGAAGTACTGTTGTCATTTAGTTACTCGTCTATGGACAAAGAGATCTCACTACAAGCAATGAGATAATGATCGATGTTTTTACTGATGCGAGTTGAAGAAACAAAGACTGGCCAGGACATGCAACCCTGCCCTTCCTTTAAATAATCCCACTTGACAAGGTCTCAGTTTAATATCCTGAGCGTGTGAATTTGGAAGCATCAGCCAAGATCTCTTGGGTTCAAACCACAGCCTTTTTAACACAAAGGTAAGGGTCTACAATGAACCACAGCTGATACTTTTCATGGTTGGTTATCATTAAAACAGACTAAGTGCAATCTACTGTTTTAATCATCTCTTTAGACAATGTGCAAAATGCTAAAGTAACTAATTGAAAGGAAGCACTGAGAATATGATTAAGGCTAATTGCCATAAACATGGCATTATTCTCAGCGATCACGTTGGACAATCAGTGGTTCATTACTTTAGGAGAAGAGCCCATCCATTCGATTTCAATGTAATATAGAATGCTGTCATCACTCTCTAACCCTTAGCAGACTGTGGAGATCACACACAAAATGCTGGAGGAACTCAACAGGTCAGGCAGCATCTATGGAAATGAATAAACAGTTGACGTTTCAGGCTGAAATCCTTCTTCAAGACTGGAAAGGAAAGAGGGAGACAGCAGAATAAAAAGGTGAGGGGAGGGGAAGGAGGATAGCGAAAGGTGATAGGTGAAGCCAGATGGGTGGGAAAGGTAAAGGGCTGGAGAGGAAGGAATCTGGTAGGACAATAGGAGAAAGCAAAGGAGGAGGGGCACCTGGGAGAGGTGAGAAGAGGTAAAAGGTCAGAGTGGGGAATAGAAGAAGAAGGGATTGGGAGGAGCGGGATTGTTTTATAATCAGAAGAAGAAATCAATATTCATGCCATCAGGTTAGAGAATACCCAGACCGGCTATGAGGTGTCGCTCCTCTGCCCCGAAGGTGGCCTTATCGTGGCACAAGAGGAGGCCATGGACCAACATGTCGCAGCGGGAATGGGAATGGAAATCAAATGGTTTGGCCACCGGGATGTTCTGCTTTTGACGGATGGGGCAGAGGTGTTCAACAAAGCAGTCCCCAAATTTACGACAGGCTTCAGCAGTGTAGAGGAAGCCACATCGGGAATACTGGAAACAATGGATGACCCCAGCAGATTCACAGGTGAAGTGTTGCTTCACCTGAAAGGACCATCTGTGGCCCTGAAATGGAGGTGAATGGGCAGGTGTAGCACTTAGGCTGCTTGCAATGACAAGTCCCAGGAAGGAGTTTAGTGGAAAGGGATGAATGGACAAGGAAATTACGCAGGGAGTAATCCCTGCAGAAAGCCGAGCGTGGGGGAGCTAAGGATGTGTTTGATGGTAGGATCCCTTTGGAGATGGCGAAGGTTGCGGAGAATTGATTTGTTGGATACTCATGGGATGGTAGCTAAGGACAAGAGGAACTCTGTTGCTGTAAGGCAGTGGGAAGATGCTGTGAGTGCAGATGGCCAGGAAATGTAGAAGGTGCAGGTGAGAGCAGCATCAATGATGGAGGGATGGAGACCCTGTTCTTTGAAGAAGGAGCTGATGTCCTGGAAAGGAAAGTCTTATCCTGGGAACAGATGCGGCAGAGGCGAAGGAACTGAGAAAAAATAACATTTTTACCGGAGACAGGGTTGGAAGAGGTATAGTCAAGATACGACTATAAAACCATAAGATTTAGGAGCAAAATCAGGCCATTTGGCCCATCTAGTCTTCTTTGCCATTTCATCATGGCCAATCCATTTTTCCTCTCAGCCCCAGTCTCCTGCCTTCTCCCCATATTCCTTCATACCATGACCAATCAAGAATCTATCAACTTTTGTCTAAATATACCTAAAGACTTAGCCTCTGTGGAAGAATTCCACAGATTCACAATTCTCTTGCTGTAGAAATTCCTCCTCATCTCTGATCTAATAGGGCACCCCTCTAATCTGAGGCTGTGTCCTCTGGTCTTAGACTCTCTCAACATAGGAAACATCCTCTCCACATTCATTCTCTTGTGGTCTTTCACCATTCGATAGGGTTCAATTAGGTCACCCCTCATTTTTCTGAATTCTAGTGAATACAGGCCCAGAGCCAACAAATGCTCTTCTCATATGACAAGCCATTCAATCCTGGAATCGTTTTCGTCAACCTCCTTTGAACCCTCTCCAGTTTCAGCATATCCTTTCTAAGGTAAGGGGCCTAAGACTGCTCACAATACTCCAAGTGAGGTCTCACCAGTGCTTTGTAAAGTCTCAACATTATATCCTTGATTTTATATTCTAGCCCTTTTGAAATGAATGCTAACATTGGACTTGCCTTCCTCACCACCGACTCAACCTGCAAATTAACCTTTTGGGATATCTGTACAAAGACTCCCAAATCCCTTTGCACCTCAGTTTTTTTTTGTATTTTCTCCTCATTTAGAAAATAGTCAACCCTTTCATTCCTTCTACCAAGGTGCATGACCATACATTTCCTGACTCTGTACATCTGCCATTTCTTTGCCCATTTTTCTAATCTGTTTAAGTCCTTCTGTGGCCTCTCGACTTCCTGAAAACTATCTGCCCCTACAGCTATCTTCATATTGTCTGCCAACTTTGCAACAAAGCCATCAATTCCATCATCCAAATCATTGACATATAACATAAGTAGAACCAGTTCCAACATAGACTCCTCTGGAACACTGGTATTCAACTAGTCACCGGTATTCAACCGGAAAAGGCTCCCTTTATTCCGCTGTTTACCTCCTGCCAATCAGCCACTGCTTTATCCTTGCTAGAATCTTTCCTGTAATACCATGGGCTCATAGCTTGTTAAGCAGCCTCATGTGGCACTTGTCAAAGTACACAACATCACCTGATTCTCCTTTGTCCATGCTCCTTGAGGAAACCATGCTGACTACGGCCTATTATATCATGTGCCTCCAAGTAGACTAAGACCCCATCCTTAATAATCGACTCCAACATCTTCCTAACCACTGAGGTCAGACTAACTGGCCTATAGTTTCCTTTCTTCTGCCTCTCTCCCTTTTTGAAGAGTGGAGTGACATTTGCAATTTTCCAGTCTTCCAGAACCATTCCAGAATCTAGTGATTCTTGAAAGATCATTACCAATACCTCCATGATCTCTTCAGCCTCCTGTTTCCGAACCCTGGAGTGTACACCATCTGGTTCAGATGACTTATCCACTCTATGACCTTTCAGTTTTACTTTCAGGATGTATATTGTATTCACTGACATTAAATTTGACCTTTGAACCTTCAAACCTTTGAACCAAGAACCTTCTCTCTAGCTATGGTAACTTCACACACTTCATGACCCCGACACCTGGAACTTCCACCATACTGCTAGTGTCAAGAAGCCAATAGCTTTAAGGCCCTCTTGATAGTTTTTTTTCTGGAAAATGTGGGAGATGCGGGTGAGGCTCCCAAACAGATGAGACAAAACTTCACCTGCGAATCTGTTGAAGTTGCCTACTGTATCAAGTGCTTCTGGTGCAACCTCCTCATTAGTGAGACCCAATGTAAACTGGGGGACGATTTTGTCAAGCACCTCTGCTCCATCCACCAGAAGCGGAATTTCCCAATGGGAAACCATGTTAATTCTGTTTCTCATTCCCGTTCCGACACGTCACTCCATGGCCTCCTCTTTTGCCACCATGTGCCCACTCTCTGGGTGGAGGAGCAACACCTCATATTCAGTCTAGGTAGCCTCCAACTGAATGGCATGAACATTGATTTCTCCTTCTAGTTAAAATAAAAACCCTCTTCCTTCTTTCTTCTTTTATTCCCCACCTCTGGCCTCTCACCTCATCCCCTCACCTGTCTATCACCTCCTCCTGGTACCCCTCTTTCTTCCCTTTCTCCTGTGGTCCACTCTTCTTTCCTATCAGATTCATTCCTCTCCAGCCCTTTATCTTTCCCATGCACCGGACTTCAGCTATCACTTTTTAGCCAGTCCTCCTTCCCAACCCCACCTTTTTATTCTGTCATCTTCCCTCTTCCTTTCCAGTCCTGAAGAAGGGTCTCGGCTATGATGTCAACTCTTTATTCATTTCCGTTCATGCTGCCTGACCCGCTGAATCCCTCCAGCATTTTGTGTGTGTCGCTCTGGATTTCCAACATCTGCAGAATACCTGAAGTGTAAATGGCTGATTATTAGGTATTCATGGGAGAAATATTACAAAATGTTATAATATGTTATACATATTATATTAGTGCATAACTGAAGTGTGATTACATGGTTAGAATCAGGTCAGAAACATAAAGAGTATTGGGCATTAATATGCTATCTGTAAAATATCAAAGTAAATTGCTTGACATAATCAATTCTTCTTGCTAAATGTCTTTCACAATATGATTGATGTCATTTTCACATCTAGGTATAATTTAGTTCTCTTTTTATCTGGAATGAATTTTTCTCAAACGAACCACGTTTTTATGTGACTATCAGTGAACTCCTGCTGTTCCACCATGCTGGTGCATGAAGTTATCTCAATAGATTCAATACATTCATAAGAAAACACAAACTCATTTCTTACTCCATTAGTAAAAAATGATTACTGCTCTTTCTTCTTGGTGAAGCAGCTAAACACTTTGACCCAGAAAATATAAATGCTTTTAAAATATACTCCCGAACAACCATGCTATTTACATAAGTACTGTATTTTGGGATGAGAAAGACAATTTACCAGAATATGTAACAAATCATCCAAGTTTGTACAACCTACATCTCGATTTCTTGAGTTTTTTGAGGAGCTTGGGAGGTTTTCCTCTAACAAAAATATAAACTTTTGTTATCACTGTGAGTTGAATTATTAAAAATTCAAACAGATTCCTCTTACGGGCCTGGGGCCATTCACCAACTCATTCTGTGACATGCCCCATCCCGGTGTTCAAGTAGAAGAAAGAAAACACCAATGTTCTTCAGTGTGTCTCATCATCCACTGAAAGACCTTTGAGTTCAATACATATTATTTTTAATGCAGTAGCAGCTTTCTGAATTAATAAGTATTGAACCTGTGGTAAATTTGTAAAAATAATAGTTAAATTAATTTAATTCTGAAATTATGTGTTTATGAATTATCTGAATTTATCAATAGTAATAAAATGCCATACTAATAAAATAAATATAATTAAGATCAGTGCAGAAAATGTTGCAGGCAACAGAATAGCAATTAATATTCAACACTCTTGTAGAAAATGTGGAGTGTCAAGTTTTAAACAGTAAGGTCAGTTGAAGGCACAGTAAAGAGCGCCATGGTAGGTATTACACCTCAGGATGTCGAAGTTCAGAGTTCAGTTCCAATGTCATCTGTAAGGAGTCTGTACTATTACTTCGGCTGAACTATTAGAAATTCAAACAGAGGCCTCGTATGGGTCTGGTTCCATTTACAAACTCATTCTGTGACATGTCTCATCCCTGCGTTCAAGTGGAAGAAATTACACATTCTTTAAATATTAGAGAATGGGCGTTTCTAAATTTGCCGTGGAATGCGTGTGTCTTCTCTGGGTGCTCCATTTTCATTTCCTCCCACAGTCCAAAGACATATCGGTTAGCAGGTTAATTGGTCATTGTAAATCATCCTGTGATTAGGCTAGAGGTAAATCAGGAGTTGCCGGATGGTGCACCTCAAAGAACTGGAAGGGCCTCTTCTTCGCTGTATCGCAATCAATCAATCAATCAATAAATATATAAATATACACACTCAATTTTAAAATCAAAGTAGGAAATCTTTAAAACTCTTGAAAAGACCAAATATAGTCTCATGCGATAGAAAGAATTATCTTGTCAGTAGACTATTAGCATTGTGCCAAGGCGTGGGTGTTAAGTAGGTTCCTAAATCTCTCAGGTATCTCTCCACATTGTCTATTTACAGAGCATATTCTACAGCTCAGTTGGCAGACATATAGGCCCCAATATTTCCAGGGAGCTGATAGGAAGTTGGCTGTGAGACGGAGTGTAGAAATGCAGGTAGAGATGATATCCAATCCAATTTTATGGCAGAACATCTGTCTCTGACTGGAAACCAGCTGGGCTGAGTGGTCAGCCGGTCACTGACGTGAAAACCTGTGTCAGAAAGTGCAGCTCGAGAATAGAGTGGATGGAGAATCTGCTTCTAGGGAGATATCCATGTGGTGTGGGATTGATCAATGTTGGAGGACAGAAAAGAAATTAAAGACATTGTAGAGTGATGGAAAGAGGTAGGTAGGACAAATTACGTCATACCTTAGAACAACTCCCTTTGACCTCAACCACTTGTAGCTACAACAACCACCATTTATTTAGCACCTTCAGCAACTCATCAATTTGCTGGCATGAGATCTTCCCTCTACATCTCAATCTTTTTGAAACTGAACATAAACACAGCAGGAGACTCTAGTATTATAAATACCACAAGGATACAGAGTGTAATGTGTCATCAAATCCTAGCCTGATGAAAGCTAAAATAGGACCCAATTTGTGAGTTAGAAAATGTTTGAAGAATATCAGTCCTTTATAGTCTTTGAATTGTTCTTGGTCGGCCTACAGAGGCTAACTGCTTCTAAGGTTTAACAGCATGGTTTGCTTTCCAGACCTAAATGACTCCCTTTACGACTTGGACATTCAATCAAAAACATAGTTTTCATTCTATCTCATGCAACTGAAATCTATTTGTTCCTGATTAAAACAGAATAAGCACCATTTCTGGATTGACTCAAACCTCACCAAACAATTCATCTAGGCACTTCATCTGTGCATCATCCAGCACAACTTTCACATCTCTGGCTATTATTCCCCATTTGCTCTGGAGCGACCATCACTGTGTATTCCGTTTACGAGATCTTGCAAACGCAATAATGGATTAGGACCCCTATCAATTTAAATACATTGCTTACCTCTCATCCTTATGCCCCTCCATCGCATACTACTTCCTCTCGGAACTTCCCAAATCTAAACACCTGGTCCCAAATGTCCCTACTCCCAATAGCTCCCTAACTACCAGTAGCCCAAACTCCAAAACTCGAGTCACCTCGAAGGTGTATGTTGGAGACCTCAGTCTCCTGTCCCTACCTTTGCCTCTTGCACCATTCCAGACACTGTGGCTGGAGAATTTCTGGGCACACAAACACAAGAGTTTCTGCAGATGCTGGAAATTCACACAAAATGTTGGAGGATCTCAGCAATTCAGGCAGCATCTGTGGAGAGAAATATATGGTCAACATTTTGGGTGGAGACCCTTCATCAGGACTTCATCAAAATTTGTAGACTTCTTTCTTTAAAGAATTACCAATAACTGGGTTAAAAATTTGAAGTATAATGAGCTGGTTTAACTTTTACTTAGAAGAGCTTTTGCCAAAACTTCTTATTTAAGACCTTTAAGGTGAAGATTACAATATGTTTCCAGAGATTCCGAGCAAATCCATAAATTTGCAACCTGAACGAGATCTACTTAGGAAGGACTGGAGGTAGTACATTCAGACAGTAACAAAAGCGTGGAGAGGTCTCCTGGAAAAGTAACACATGGCTTAACAAAGCTGAGGGGGTAAGCCAGATTCCTTGTATTCATAAAAAGGAACATTGCAGCACAGGCAAAATGGATTTGTTCTAATAAAAAAGACAATTTAGCTTTGGAAGAGAGGTAGTGTAAAAATTCATGAGGAATCTAGATAAATGATCAAAATGGTTCCAGTGTTGTACCAATTGGATAATTAAGTCTATAAGACATAGGAGCAGAATTAGACCATTAGGACCCATTGAATCTACTCCTCTCTGGCTGATTTATTATCCCACTCAATCCCATTCTCCTTCCCATAACCTTACAGATCAAGAACATATCAACCTCCGCTTTAAATATACCCAATGATTTAGCCTCCACAGCCATCTGTAGCAATGAATTCCACAGACTCACCACCCACTGCCTAAACAAATTCCTCCTCATCCCTGTTCTAAAGGGACAGCCTTCTATTCAGAAGCTGTGCCCTCTGGTCCTAGACTTCCTCACTATATGGAAGTATGGGAGACCCTGATCTGCAGCTGGTTCTCTTATCATTTGGCAAAATATCTTCTCACATTTCCCACGCATTCATGGTTCTAAGAGCGTTGGGTGATGAACTGCTGCCTGCTTCAGTGCACGATGAACTCACAAATATGTGGTGTGCCTTCTTTTTCTGCCTGCAATAAAGAAAATGGCAAAGAGCAGCCCATGGAGATAAGATGGACTTGCACCCAGACTTCACATGAAAGTCTCCAGAACCCAATAATAATCATAAATTACTTATTGGGTATGTTTTTCAGCAAGTTGGCTGGAAAGATCAAAGGCTGGATGAAAATTAGTCAGGGGAATGTGTAGTGTGGGCAACTGGTCTGACAAAGAATGAGTTGGGGGAAGTTGCGGGTTGGAAGTACATGGTGAGACATTTCTCGATCATGGTTAGAGAAGGTCTTAGTTTTCAGAGTGCTAGGGAAAGCATCTAGGAGGAAACGATTTGGAGAAAATTGGGTCAGCATCTGCTGCAAGCAAGGGCTCACAGTTTCCTTCCATCACTGGTCTTCTGAGGGCCAGGAAATTCAATCCCCTGGCATCCATTGACATATATAAGCAACTTACCCCAAGTTAGTCCTTGCCCACCCCACAGGTCATACATGAACACAGATTTGAGACCTTTTTCAAAAGTTCATGAGGTAGGTTATTCTTTGAAACCACACATTCACTCTGCAGCCTTGTACTATAACTCACTTCCTTTAGATGTTACATTGTAACATTCCAAAGGGCCCAATAAAGGTTTCTGAGCAATGTGGGATTTAAAGGGGGGGGGGAACAGGAACTGGGGCCCCATTGTGCTTGTAGAAAGCGTGAGAACTGGAGCACCCATAATTGGAGAGGGAGCATGGGAACCAGGACTCCAGTATGTGAATGGGAAGTGTGTGGACTGAAACCTCAGAAAGTGGATAGGAAGCACGGGAACTGGGATGGGGAATATGGCAAACATCAGCTGGTGAGTGAGCTGCATGCTGTACCGTTAGGAGTTCTGTGGGGTAGCCAGTTATTGTAATTTTACTCTACCAAAATACACTTTGAGGTAGCACATTAATTGGTCTAGGTACTCAACTGCATATCGACGTTTTCAACAAGAAGCAGTCACACAGTGATTTTTGTTCTGGGGTGGAAATCTGTGATGATTGTCTCCAACCCTTCTGGATTCCTAAGCTCACGATCTCTCAATGCACCAAAGGCGCTTTGGTGTACAGCCCCCCCCCCCAGCACTCCTTCCCTGTGCCACTTCTCGCGGCTGTGACCCTGATCTCCTCTCTGCCCCACCCTCCCCCCATGATCCGCAACATTCAGTTGCTGAACCCAAAAACATATGCCTGCTGGCCTGGGAGATGCAAGGAAGTATTGGATCTCCAGGTGAGCTTGGGGTTGCGGATGGGAATTTGGGGATAGTGAAAAGAGATTCATATCCATTGTCTGCAATTTATTATGACTTTGATGTTATAGTAATTAGATAACCATGAAGACTACTGTTCTCAGATCATAACAGAGCAAATTAATATGTTATGGTGCACATAGCAATGGAAGGACTGAACACATTGATCAGAATCAAAGTCAACCCACCAAGGTTATTTCTGCTGCCTGATTTGATCTTGATAAATCCATTTTTATAAATGTTTTTATTGCTAAATTCATCTTCCCATCAAGTAGACTTATCTAATAACTGAACTAAGTATAACAACTTTAAAGGTAGACCATGAGATCAGGCTAGAACTGACTTCACCAAAATGAACCAGCCGTTGGCCCTGCAGGGGCCCAAGCTGCTGCTGTCTATTGGCATTATCAGGAATAACATGAGTACACTGCACAACAGGGCTTCTAATTGTTGTTCTGCATTGGGCCCTAAAACCTAACACTGGACAAAAATTTACTGATTTGTGCAATGTTTTATTTCCTTGTATAGATCTTTTAGGTTGCCAAATTGTTCTTAGACCTCTGTGAGGATAGAAGGATTCTGCACACAAGTGCCCCAACCTCTCCTTCTCAGCATCCAACTCCCACACCAGTTCCTCACTGAAGCCCCTCTCTTGAACAGTTCCCAGTGAAATTTGAGTCTCTCATAGAAAATTGTTTTCAGATTATTACCCTACAACCGATAGCCCAAGGAAACATACTTGAGCCTTGCTATGTACAGCAAGATGGAGAAGGGCAGTTTAGCTATTAAAGTCCATTCTACTCTACATGATGGCATGGCACCATCACCTCTTCACCCCGGCCCCTTACCAGAATGTCACTGGTTTAACTTGCCTTCCCTGGGACAAACTAATTCAAGGCCAGAGTGCGACCTCCCTTGGGGTAATCTCACTTCTCATGCCAGGGACTTCATTATCTTCTCAGCAATCCTACCAGCTTCATAGCAGCCAGTGCCAAACCACAAGAGGCTTTGTGCTGCAATGTTGCATTCATTAGAAGCTGGATGAACCTGTGCCTGAAATTTTATGTAAACTGTCTGCAGCTGGCGGAGAGGATGTATTCATCCCACCATTCAATGCACCATCTGTCTCTTATTCTTTCATGGAGTAGACACCACTCAGTATGATGAGCCAGATGTGCCATAAACGTTATGCCAAAGAAAGCAACGTTTAAAAATTCAAGCTCAGCCTTTGAAATGTCAATACCATTAGCAGCTAGTGGCACAGTTGATAGTCTCCTCATTTAACATAGTTTACCTGAGGTAAACAGGTAGAGAGCTCCATACATAATTTAATTTGAAAGATTGCAATATCCCTGCTATAATTTAAAATAAAACAGAAGATGCTGGGAATACTCAGCAGGTCAGGCAGCGTCTGTGAAGAGAGAGAAACCAGCTCAATGCTTCATGCTGATGACTTTCCATCAAATCATGAGAGCTGTTATTATATTGACAGCTGCAAACTCCCAATACAACCAGACCATTAGGAGATCACCTATTCATTCCACATGATTGCCGGGTTGAAGAAATTACTTTCCACGGTTCCATCAGCAGGTCAAACAGTCCAAAAAGATCTGATTCTTTTACTGGAACCTCTTCAAAGCCCTAACCTGTTGAATGCACAAGAAGGTGGAATTTGGAGCAACACACAATGGGCTGGAGGGACTCAGCGGTTCAGGCAGCTTCTGTGGGAGGAAGGGAATTGTGGACATCTCAAGTTGAAGCCCTGCAACTGGACTCCAGGGTTTTGACCCAAGATGTTGACAAATCCTGTC
Organism: Mobula birostris; assembly: GCF_030028105.1. Taxonomy (NCBI): domain Eukaryota; kingdom Metazoa; phylum Chordata; class Chondrichthyes; order Myliobatiformes; family Myliobatidae; genus Mobula; species Mobula birostris. The sequence goes on along the minus strand of NC_092400.1, from coordinate 8,557,137 downwards.
CTCCCACAGAATTTTTATGTACAGTGAATGGTCAAACATTCTCTAATTATAGAAAGTTGAATCGTTTCTAAACCAATCACTTCAGCAGAGTCTGGCAAAGTCAAGATTTCGGTGGGTAAAATTATTTGTTCCTGTGTTGAGTAAAGTAGAACTAATGACAGAATACTTGTTCAGACTGCGTCTCAATATTCTTTAGAAGTTTATTACAGTGTACAAGCTCGAATTGCTTAAGTTTATGTTATTTGGAGAGTTCGTATCACTGAATTATAGAGTTCCTACGGCATGGAAGCATGCCCTTGGACCTACTATCTCTGCATCGACCGTGAAGCACGCTTCTTTACTGATCCCGTTTTCTCTCTTACAGTTCCAATACTGTACCCCAGCTTAACCCCAGCCCCACTATTTTCTACAGCCCACCTGCATAGTAGCAAATTAAGTACCAGCTTTGATGGACTACCTTTGGACTACAAAGGACCTGGGAGGAAATCTACAGAATGAAACATCCTCAGAGAGTTCCAAGTTCAGGATGAAACACAGGCCTCTCTGCTCTTCAGCATCAACAGATGCACTACCATACCACCTGTTGAGCTCTTTATTAACTCGATATCCATAAAGATTTTTCCCTGCAGTGTTTAAGTCATTTAATGCATGACCACCATAATTTGCTAACAACCTTCAGAGTGAACCTTCCACTTGCTGCCCAGGTGTAAAATAGACGGGCTTCCAGTTGCAAAAACTACCATATTTTGGTTGCCACTAATTTCCCTCCCATGGATAAATGATCCATAAATCCAGCTTTCCCATCCATCCCAGCATTTGTAGGAGGGATATCAGCTGATTCACCAAAGCAAAGACAGTCTTCATGTAATTGAATATTATGCAATAATACTTCTGTGGTCATTGTCAAATTTAATGAGTTACGACCACAAGCTATTGGGAATTAGTAACTGGTTAAGTATAAAACATTTTTACCTGTGCTTACTAAAGCCTTTGTCACCAACATTCAGCTTTCAGCCTGCTGTATCTAGTGATGATGTGTCCTGGCCATCTCATGGAGAAAACCCAATCAGATCCACTCTTTCCTCTCCCTTCAGGAATATAAGCACAATCTGGGCTGACCGTTGCCTGACAGCATTTTTTAAATGTATCCGGTCGATCTCCTGGGATCCGGTAAGGCCATGACTATTGTCCAACCCAGTCATCATTGAGAAGATGGTAACGATGCGGAGTAACACTCACAAAATGCTAGAGGGACTCAGCAGCATCTGTGGAAAGGAATAAACCATCAACGTCTCAGACGAAGGCCCTTCATCAGGAAGGAAAATGAGAAGAAGCCAGATTAGGAAGGTAGGGGTGGGGGAAGGACTACAAGCTAGAAGGTGATAGGTGATGCAGGTGAGGGGAAAGGCGATAAAGTGAGAAGCTCAGAGGTGATAGGTGGAAAGGGTAAAGGGCTGAAGAAGAAGAAATCCAATAGGAGAGGAGAGAAGGTCCTGGGAGAACGGGAAGGAGGAGGAGAACCAGAGGGGTGTAAAAGGCAGGTGAAGAGAAACAAAGGAGTAAAAGGAGATACAGAATGGGGAGGGGTGGGAAATTACTGGAAGTTAGAGCTATCAATGTTCATGCCATCAGGTTGGAGACTACCCTGATGGAACATGAGGTGTTGCTCCTCCAACTTGAGAGTGGGCTCATCGTAGCAGTAGAGGAAGCCACGGACCAACAGTGAAATTAAGGTGGTTGGTCACCTCCATCTACTTGTTGCAGGTGCTCAACAAAAGTGGTCCTCCAGCCTATGTTGAGTTTTACCAATGTAGAGGAGACTGCACCAAGAGCACCGGATACAATACTGTACACAGCCCCAACAGATTTGCAGGTGAAGTGTTGCCTCACCTGGAAAAAGTTGTTTGCAGTCCTGAATGGTCGTGAACGAGGGGGTGAATGGGCGTGTTCAAGATATCCTGAAGTGGGAAGGTGAGGAGCCAGAGGTCGTGGTACATATAGGTATCAATGACATAGGGAGGAAAAAGGAAGAGTTCCTGAAAGGAGAATATAGGGAGCTAGGAAGGGAGTTGAGAAAAAGGACTGCAAATGTAGTAATCTCGGGATTACTGCCTGTGCCACGCGACAGTGAGAGTAGGAATACGATGAGGTGGAGGATAAATGCGTGGCTGAGGGATTGGAGCAGGAGGCAGGGATTCAAGTTTTTGGATCATTGGGACCTCTTTTGGCGCAGGCGTGACCTGTACAAAAAGGACGGGTTACACTTGAATCCTAGGGGGACCAATATCCTGGCAGGGAGATTAGCGAGGGTTACTGAGGTGACTTTAAACTAGAATGGTTGGGGGGTGGGAATCAAATTAAAGAGGCTAGGCGAGAGGAGGTTAGTTCACAACAGGGGGGTGGGAACCAGTGCAGAGAGACAGAGGGGTGTAAAGTGAGGGTAGAAGCAAAAAGTAGTAAGGAGAAAAGTAAAAGTGGCAGGCCAACAAATCCAGGGCAAGCATCAAAAAGGGCTACTTTTCAACATAATTGTATAAGGGCTAAGAGAGTTGTAAAAGAGCGCCTGAAGGCTTTGTGTGTCAATTCAAGGAGCATTTGTAACAAGGTGGATGAATTGAAAGTGCAGATTGTTATTAATGATTATGATATAGTTGGAATCACAGAGACATGGCTCCAGGGTGACCAAGGATGGGAGCTCAACATTCAGGGATATTCAATATTCAGGAGGCATAGACATGAAAGAAAAGGAGGTGGGGTGGCGTTGCTGGTTAAAGATGAGATTAACGCAATAGAAAGGAAGGACATAAGCTGGGAAGATGTGGAATCGATATGGGTAGAGCTGCGTAACACTAAGGGGCAGAAAACGCTGGTGGGAGTTGTGTACAGGCCACCTAACAGTAGTAGTGAGGTCAGAGATGGTATTAAACAGGAAATTAGAAATGTGTGCAATAAAGGAACAGCAGTTATAATGGGTGACTTCAATCTACATGTAGATTGGGTGAACCAAATTGGTAAAGGTGCTGAGGAAGAGGATTTCTTGAAATGTATGCGGGATGGTTTTTTGAACCAACATGTCGAGGAACCAACTAGAGAGCAGGCTATTCTAGACTGGGTTTTGAGCAATGAGGAAGGGTTAATTAGCAATCTTGTCGTGAGAGGCCCCTTGGGTAAGAGTGACCATAATATGGTGGAATTCTTCATTAAGATGGAGAGTGACATAGTTAATTCAGAAACAAAGGTTCTGAACTTAAAGAGGGGTAACTTTGAAGGTATGAGATGTGAATTAGCTAAGATAGACTGGCAAATGACACTTAAAGGATTGACGGTGGATATGCAATGGCAAGCATTTAAGGATTGCATGGATGAACTACAACAATTGTTCATCCCTGTTTGGCAAAAGAATAAATCAGGGAAGGTAGTGCACCCATGGCTGACAAGAGAAATTAGGGATAGTATCAATTCCAAAGAAGAAGCATACAAATTAGCCAGAAAAAGTGGCTCACCTGAGGACTGGGAGAAATTCAGAGTTCAGCAGAGGAGGGCAAAGGGCTTAATTAGGAAGGGGAAAAAAGATTATGAGAGAAAACTGGCAGGGAACATAAAAACTGACTGTAAAAGCTTTTATAGATATGTAAAAAGGAAAAGACTGGTAAAGACAAATGTAGGTCCCCTACAGACAGAAACAGGTGAATTGATTATGGGGAGCAAGGACATGGCAGACCAATTGAATAATTACTTTGGTTCTGTCTTCACTAAGGAGGACATAAATAATCTTCCAGAAATAGTAGGGGACAGAGGGTCCAGTGAGATGGAGGAACTGAGCGAAATACATGTTAGTAGGGAAGTGGTGTTGGGTAAATTGAAGGGATTAAAGGCAGATAAAACCCCAGGGCCAGATGGTCTGCATCCCAGAGTGCTTAAGGAAGTAGCCCAAGAAATAGCGGATGCATTAGTGATAATTTTTCAAAACTCGTTAGATTCTGGACTAGTTTCTGAGGATTGGAGGGTGGCTAATGTAACCCCACTTTTTAAAAAAGGAGGGAGAGAGAAACTGGGGAATTATAGACCGGTTAGCCTAACGTCGGTGGTGGGGAAACTGCTGGAGTCAGTTATCAAAGATGTGATAACTGACATTTGGAAAGTGGTGAAATCATCGGACAAAGTCAGCATGGATTTGTGAAAGGAAAATCATGTCTGACGAATCTCATAGAATTTTTTGAGGATGTAACTAGTAGAGTGGATAGGGGAGAACCAGTGGATGTGGTATATTTGGATTTTCAAAAGGCTTTCGACAAGGTCCCACACAGGAGATTAGTGTGCAAACTTAAAGCACACGGCATTGGGGGTAAGGTATTGATGTGGATAGAGAATTGGTTAGCAGACAGGAAGCAAAGAGTGGGAATAAATGGGACCTTTTCAGAATGGCAGGCAGTGACTAGTGGGGTACCGCAAGGCTCAGTGCTGGGACCTCAGTTGTTTACAATATATATTAATGACTTGGATGAGGGAATTAAATGCAGCATCTCCAAGTTTGCGGATGACACAAAGCTGGGCGGCAGTGTTAGCTGTGAGGAGGGTGCTAAGAGGATGCAGGGTGACTTGGATAGGTTGGATGAGTGGGCAAATTCATGGCAGATGCAATTTAATGTGGATAAATGTGAAGTTATCCACTTTGGTGGCAAAAATAGGAAAACAGATTATTATCTGAATGGTGGCCGATTAGGAAAAGGGGAGGTGCAACGAGACCTGGGTGTCATTATACACCAGTCATTGAAAGTGGGCATGCAGGTACAGCAGGCGGTGAAAAAGGCAAATGGTATGCTGGCATTTATAGTGAGAGGATTCGAGTACAGGAGCAGGGAGGTACTACTGCAGTTGTACAAGGCCTTGGTGAGACCACACCTGGAGTATTGTGTGCAGTTTTGGTCCCCTAATCTGAGGAAAGACATCCTTGCCATAGAGGGAGTACAAAGAAGGTTCACCAGATTGATTCCTGGGATGGCAGGACTTTCATATGAAGAAAGACTGGATGAACTGGGCTTGTACTCATTGGAATTTAGAAGATTGAGGGGGGAACTGATTGAAATGTATAAAATCCTAAAGGGATTGGACAGGCTAGATGCAGGAAGATTGTTCCCGATGTTGGGGAAGTCCAGAACGAGGGGTCACAGTTTGAGGATAAAGGGGAAGCCTTTTAGGACCGAGATTAGAAGAAACTTCTTCACACAGAGAGTGGTGAATCTGTGGAATTCTCTGCCACAGGAAACAGTTGAGGCCAGTTCATTGGCTATATTTAAGAGGGAGTTAGATATGGCCCTTGTGGCTACAGGGATCAGGGGGTATGGAGGGAGGGCTGGTGCAGGGTTCTGAGTTGGATGATCAGCCATGATCATAATAAATGGTGATGCAGGCTCAAAGGGCTGAATGGCCTACTCCTGCACCTATTTTCTATGTTTCTATGTTTCTGGCTTTGTTCCCTTCCTTTCCAGTCCTGGTGAAGGGCCTTGGCCTGAAATTCCTTTCCGTAGATGCTGCCTTACTTCCTCCAGCATTTTGTGTGTGTTACTCTGGATTTCCAGCATCTTCAGAATCTCTTGTGTTTATGGTGAGCCACATTTGTGAAGATCTGCAGTTCTTCTGAAGAAAGTACGCCCACAAGCTATTATGCAGGAAGTGCCAGGATACGGATAATGGAACACTGAAAGGTAGGTGTTATATTTCCAAGTCAGACTGGAGGACAATGCGGCGGGAACCTGCAGGAGGTGCTGTGCCTACCTGCCTGCTGCCCCCCTTCTTGGTGGGGGTCATGGGCCTAGAGGTGCAGATGGAGGAGACTACGTTAATATCTGCAACACACGTTGTGTGGGACTGACACTGGTCACTCTGACCCAGGGTGGTGGAAGGATTAAATGTTTAGAGCAGTGGATGGGCTACCAGTCAGTTGGGATGATGTCAAATGGCTTGAAATTTGCTTGAGGTGAATTCATCAAGGAATTCATCATGGAACAGCACAGTAACATAACAGTTAACAAAACGCCATTACAGCGCTATCAACCCGGGTACAATTCCCGACTGTCTATAAAGAGTCAGCATATTCTCGCTGCAACTGCATAGGAATCCTCTGGGTGCTCCGATTCCCAAAGACAGACGGGTTTGAAGGCTAATTGATCACATAGGCGTCATTGGACAGCATAGACTCATTGTGCTGGTAGAGCCTGTTCCTGTGCAAAATCAGAAAATGAAATAAGAAGTGAAGAGAATACCATTATACTCCTGACTAGGGCCTTGTGAATAAGACCATAAAGTACAGGAGCAGAAATAGACCATTTGGCCCATTGAGTCTGCTCTGCCATTTCGTCCTGGCTTAGCCCAATCTCTTGCTTTCTATCTATATCCTTTCATGCCCTGACAAATCAAGAATCTATCAACCTCTGCCATAAATATACCCAATAATTTGGCCTCCACAGCAGCGAATTCCAGATCCATCACTCTCTGGCTGAAGAAATTCCTCCTCATTTTCATGTTAAAAGGATGATCCACTATTTCAAGGTTATGTCCTCTGATCCTAGGCTCCCCCATCATAGGAAACATCCTCTCCACACCCACTCTATTGTGGCCTTTCAACATGCAATAGGTCTCAATGAGGTCATCGCTCATTCTTCTGAATTCCCCTGAGTAGAGGCTCTGAACCATGAAACGCTGCTCATCTGACAAGCCTGGAATCATCTTTATGAACTTCATTTGAACCCTCTCCAATGGCAGCACATCCTTCCTTAAATAAGGAATCCAAAACTACTCATGATATTCTAAGTGATACCTCACCAGTTCCCTAAAAACCCTAAACATTACATCCATGCTTTTATATTCTAGTCCTGTCAAAATGAATCCTAATATTGCATTTGCCTTCTTCACCACTGACTCAATCTGAAAATTAACCAGTTTAGGGAACCCTGTACGAGGACTCCCAAGTATCTATGCGCCTCAGAATATTTGAATTTTTGCTCCATTTAGAAAATAGTCTACCCTTTTGTTTCTTCTCCCAAAGTGCATGATCATACACTTCCCAACACTGTATTCAATCTGCCACTTCTTTGCCATTCTCTAAGTCCTTCTATAGCCTCTCTAGTTCCTCAAAACTACCTGCCCCTCCACCTATCTTTGTATCATCTGCAAACTTGGCCAAACCGCCATCAATCCCATCGTTCAAGTCATTGACTTAGAATAAACTCTTCTTGGGCTTCTGGCCAGGTACAAGTATCAATTTCAACCAATGTTTCAATGGCAGACTCTGCCTAGTTCATCAGGGAGCTGTCTGGGCATGTCTAGTCTGGTTGGTATTTATTTTCCCTGTTGTCTGTCCCTCCTGGTTTGTTAGTCCTTATCCAATCAGGTTTCTGCTGCCCCACCTTGTTTACAATTGAATTCAAGTTCATACTTAGAGTAAGACCTTCATCTTTGTTAAAATTCTTTTCCTCTAATTTTATTTCAATGGCTTCCTTCAGCAGGCAGTCCCAAAAGCAGTTGGTGCAGCACAGTAGTTTTGTGCCATTGAAGTCAATACTACGGCCATTACGGATGAAATGGTCTGCTACCGTCGATTTCTCTGGGTATCCCTTATAGATACACCTCCTGTGCTCCTTGATGCAGGTTTCCTCTGTGCGTCCCACCTAGCCGATATATGCTGCCTCTCATTCACGGGAAATCATATAAATGCCAGGCAACCTGAGTCCCAGCTCATCCTTGACCCACATAAGCTGTGATTTGAGCTTCCTTACGGGTTTGTGGATGGTATAAATCCGATATTTCTTCAGGATCCTGGTGATCCTTCCAGAAGCTGTGGAAATGTAGGGAAGACCTCATTGTTAGGTTTCCTGCTTTTTCTGTCTGTCCTTTTAAGGGCATGATTGATTTCCTTCATCTTGTAGCCATTCTGTAAGAACGACGTGCATAATCGTCTTATTTCCCTGCGGCTGGTGTTTACAGGATTCAGATACATCAAGGTTCATGCTTTGTGTTGGATTACACTGTGGAATGCAGGACCCTTGCGGCAGAGTGCGGCTGGAATATGAAAATGCTCTGGTCCATTACCATCACAGCAACTCAGAGCACTTGAAAAATGAGCTGTCTATCTGGGAGATGCCAGCGGCCCTCGAAAGCCTCATCACTCTGGCCCTCCGAATTGACAGGCGTCTTATGGAATGTCTGTCCAGATCATCAGCCAGACCCTCATTTCCGTTCCCAGAACCATTTCAGGTTGCCGGACCCTCATCACCAATGCCTCCAGAACCCAGGCAGCTGGGGAAAGCTTCCCTAACCATGCCCCTCCCCGAAGAGTGTGAACGTCAGTGAAGAAACTTGTGCCCCTAATGCAGAGCAGCCGACCCCCAGCACATCAAACGCCTGCTGCATCCGGGGCAGTGCCTCCAGGTGGAGACGAGCGGTTTCCTACCTGGTAAACTCTCCCTAGCCCCTTGTCCCAGCAGCATAGCCCCTCTCACTCTCTCTGTCCTCCTCCACACTCTGGTGGTTTCCTACATACACACACAGAGGAGAATGTGGTAGGTTCTGGCACACCAGAGAACCTCCTAGCTCCTCCCACCTCCCTCACCAAGTCACCTACCTCATCGGGTAACCTGGACATTTTCAAAGAACTCAAAAGAAGTTTCATCTCCGCTGCCATTCTCCGCCATCCAAGCTCATCCGGACCTTTTGTGGTGGAGGTGGACACATCTGACGTGGGTGCTGGGACCATCCTCTCCCAGCGAGGACTGGATGGGAAGAAACGCTTCTGTGCCATCTTCTCGCACAGGTTCAACCCTACACCATGCCATTATGGAGTCAGAGACAGGGAGCTACTCACTATTGAATGGGAATGAAGACTTTGGCTGATGGCAAATACTGAGCCCTTCCTGACCTGGACCAACAACCAGAACCTCATATCCATAAAGCAGACCCACTAACTCAGCCCACGTCAGGCTCACTGGGCTGCCTTCTTCAAACAATTCACCTTCACCAACTGCAACCGAAACTGCACCATGGGTGGTCCCAAATCTGGTTGTGAGAGTGGAGAGTTGGGCATAGGCTGAGCAACCCATCCCATAAAAACCCAGCGCTATAGAAACACCAGCAGAAGCTCCGAAGACTTTATCCCTGGGAGAGCAAGGATCTTTGATGGACTACCCCTTGATAGATTAAAAAACTGCCCCAGGTCAGAAGACTCCTGCCAGCTGTAGTCGGTGGCCTAAGCCCCAGTTGGGGTGATGGGTTTAAGAGGAAGGAGGATCTCCTACTGACCCAGTTCCAAGAACACCAAAGAGGACACCCTGTCATGACAGTGGAACCCAGCTGAAACGGAGACCGACCCTCAGCTTCCATTCTCTCCTCTCAGATCCTCAGCCGAATCGTTTGTGACGTTGCCGGCTGGTCCCAAAATCTACACACCTCCTTTGCCACAGGTATGTCACCCTTTGAAGTGCTTCATGACTACCAACTCCCATTGCTGTCCGGGGGGAGTCAATGGTGGAGGTCCTGTCTGCCGCGGCCCTGGTTTACAGTGGCATGAATGCTTGGAAGAGGGCACGGACGGCCATCCTAGCTGCCAACCATGCCTACTGCTGCCAACCCCACCACCATCTGCACCCAGCCAGAATACTCCAGCCTGGTGACCCTGTCTGGCTGACCACCCAAGATCTGCCCCTGTATACCAAATCCCACAAACTCTCACCCCAGTTCATTCAAGATCACCCATAGCATCAATTCATTCACTTGCCTTCTCAAGCTGCCCCCGTCCCTCAGGATCACGCCTATCTTCCACAAATCCTGTCTCAAGCCCGTTCCCTGTGGACCTCTCAACCCGCCTGAGCCTGCACCGAGAAGGGTGGAAGTTGTTCCAATGCGCACGGTCCATTGGTTGATAGATTCATGGTGCCATGGAAGGGGTGTACAGTACCAAGCTGAATGGGAAGTGCACGGCCCGGAGGAGAGGTCTTGGGTGCTACCCAGTTACATCTTATCGCTCATCAAAGAGTTCTACTGGACCCATCCGGATCATCCTGGGCTGTTGGGGGCCGACCTTAGGTTTTGGGGCGGGAATCCTGCCAAGCCTGCATATGCAGGCACCCCCCCCCCCCAATCCACCCAGCTGATAGGAGTCATCTTTCGCTCAGTTTGAACTCATCACCTGCGGCCGATTTAACCCCAGTTCTCATCAGAGTCCCCGTTCATCCATTGAACCAGCCGGCCTCAACCAGCTGCTCCCAGCTTTCACTCTCCCTGCCTGAAGTTTACCTGATTAGTTTCTGCTCTCTCTTGTTTCATAACCCCTGCGTGACTTGTTATTTTGTGGTCTATTATTAAAGTTATCATTCAACACTGAATCATCTCCGCTGCTCTGCTTTTGGGTCAAGTCTCCTCTATGTTTCCTGACAATGAGTCACTCGCCACAAGACGTCCAGCTTCTGACCTGCATTGAAGTCATAATATTTACATGCCTGGCCCATTTGATTAACTGGCTCATTGTTCATGATAAGGTATTCTGCAGTGCTTCTGAGTGTCAGGGGCAGGTTTGCTTAGACCCTTGTGTGTTTTTTTTCAAAGTAGTCACTGCCTGAATGTTACTTGCCATGATCAGTCCATGCCTGGATGTTGTCTGGATCTTTCTGCATGCAGGCATGGGCTACCTCATATAACCATATAACTATATAACAATTACAGCACGGAAACAGGCCATCTCGGCCCTCTAGTCCGTGCCGAATGCTTACTCTCACCTAGTCCCACCGACCTGCACTCAGCCCATAACCCTCCATTCCTTTCCTGTCCATATAGCTGTCCAGTTTAACTTTAAATGACAACATCGAACCTGCCTCAACCACTTCTGCTGGAAGCTCATTCCACACAGCCACCACTCTCTGAGTAAAGAAGTTCCCCCTCATGTTACCTCTAAACTTTTGCCCTTTAACTCTCAACTCATGTCCTCTTGTTTGAATCTCCCCCACTCTCAATGGAAAAAGCCTATCCATGTCAACTCTATCTATCCCTCTCATAATCTGAAATACCTCTATCAAGTCCTCCCTCAACCTTCTACGTTCCAAAGAATAAAGACCCAACTTGTTCAACCTTTCTATGTAACTTAGGTAACATTCTAGTAAACCTTCTCTGTACTCTCTCTATTTTGTTGACATCTTTCCTATAATTCGGTGACCAAAACTGTACACAATACTCCAAATTTGGCCTCACCAATGCCTTGTAAAATTTCAACGTTACATCCCAACTCCTATACTCAATGCTCTGACTTATAAAGGCCAGCATACCAAAAGCTTTCTTCACCACCCTATCCACATGAGATTCCACCTTCAGGGAACTATGCACCACTATTCCTAGATCCCTCTGGTCTACTGCATTCTTCAGTGTCCTATCATTTACCATCTACGTCCTATTTTGATTAGTCCTACCAAAGTGTAGCACCTCACATTTATCAGCATTAAACTCCATCTGCCATCTTTCAGCCCACTCTTCTAACTGGCCTAAATCTCTCTGCAAGTTTTGAAAACCTACTTCATTATCCACAACTCCACCTATCTTAGTATCATCTGCATACTTACTCATCCAATTTACCACCCCATCATGCAGATCATTAATGTATATGACAAATAACATTGGACCCAGTACAGATCCCTGAGGCACACCGCTAATCACCGGCCTCCAATCTGACAAACAGTTTTCCACCACCACTCTCTGGCATCTCCCATCCAGCCACTGTTGAATCCATTTTACTACTTCAATATTAATATCTAACGATTGAACCTTCCTAACCAACCTTCCGTGTGGGACCTTGTCAAAGGCCTTACTGAAGTCCATACAGACAACATCCACTGCTGTACCCTTGTCAACATTCCTAGTAACCTCTTCAAAAAATTCAATAAGATTTGTCAAACACGACCATCCACGCACAAATCCATGTTGACTGTTCCTAATCAGATCGTGTCTATCCAGATAATTATATATACCATCTCTAAGAATACTTTCATCAATTTACCCACCACTAACGTCAAACTCATGAGCTGATAATTGCTAAGTTTACTCTTAGAACCATTTTTAAACAATGGAACAGCATGAGCAATATGCTAATCCTCCAGCACCATCCCTGTTTCTAATGACATTTGAAATATTTCTGTCAGAGCCCCTGCTATTTCCACACTAACTTCCCTCAAGGTCCTAGGGAATATCCTGTCAGGACCCGGAGACTTATCCACTTTTTTATTCCTTAAAAGCTCCAGTACTTCTTCTTCTTCAATCATCATAGTTTCTATAACTTCCCTACCCGGTTCCCTTATCTTACACAATTCAATAGCCTTCTCTTTAGTGAATACCGAAGAAAAGAAATTGTTAAGAATCTCCCCCCATTTCTTTTGGCTCCACACATAGCCATCCACTCTGATTCTCTATGGGACCAATTTTATCCCTCACTATCCTTTTGCTATTTATATAATAGTAGAAACCCTTGGGATTTATTTTCACCTTACTTGCCAAAGCAACCTCATATCTTCTTTTAGCTTTTCTAATTTCTTTCTTACAGTTCGTTTTATATTCTTTATATTCCTCAAGCACCTCATTTACTCCATGCTGTCTATATTTATTGTAGATCTCTTTTTTTCCAAACCAAGTTTCCAATATCCCTTGAAAACCATGGCTGTCTCAAACTTTTAACCTTTCCTTTCTACCTAACAGGAACATAAAGATTCTGTACTCTCAAAATTTCACCTTTAAATGACCTCCCTTTCTCTATTACACGCTTCCTATAAAACAAATTGTCCCAATCTACTCCTTCTAAATCCTTTCACATCTACTCAAAGTTAACCTTTCTCCAATCAAAATTCTCAACCCTGAGTCCAGATCTATCCTTCTCCATAGTTGTATTGAAACTAATAGCATTGTGATCACTGGACCCGAAGTGCTCCCCAACATAAACCTCCGTCACCTGACCTATCTCATTCCCTAACAGCAGATCCAGCACTGCCCCTTCTCTAGTTAGTACCTCTATGTATTGCTGCAAAAAACTATCTTGCACACATTTGAAAAACTCCAAACCATCCAGCCCTTTTACAGTATGGGCTTCCCAGTCTACGTGTGGAAAATTAAAATCTCCCACAATCACAACCTTGTGCCTACTACTAATATCTGCTATCTCCTTACAAATTTGCTCCTCCAATTCTCGCTCCCCATTTGGTGGTCTATAACACATCCCCTTAAGAGTTACTGCACCTTTCCCATTCCTCAATTCCACCCAAATAGCCTCCCTAGAAGAGTCCTCTAATCTATCCTGCCAGAGCACCGCTGTAATATTTTCTCTAACAAGCAATGCAACCTCCCCCCCCCCCATCCCTCCGATTCTATCACACCTGAAGCAATTAAATCCAGGAATATTTAGTTGCCAATCACACCCCTCCTGTAACCATGTTTCACTAATAGCTACCACATCATACTTCCAGGTATCAATCCATGCTTTAAGCTCATCCACCCTTCTTACAATGCTCCTAGCATTAAAATAAATGCATTTAAGAAATGTTCCACCTCTTACTCTCTGTTTATCACTAAATGTGCAAACGATTTTACTATTTTCTTTTTCTTCCTTCTTCCCTATATCTGTTCCGACACTCTGGTTCCCCTCCCCCCTCGTATCTAGTTTAAATCCACTGGAGCCTCTCTAGCAAACCTACCCACAAGAATATTTGTCCCCCTCCAGTTCAGATGTAGACCGTCCTGCCGGAACAGGTCCCACCTTCCCTGGAAAACTGCCCAATTATCTATAAATCTGACGCCCTCCCTCCTGCACCATGCCTTCAGCCACGTGTTGATCTGTGCTACCTTACTATTTCTAAACCCACCTGCAGGTGGCAGTGGTAGCAATCCTGAGATTGCTATCCTGGGGGTCCTGTCCTTTAACTTGGTGCCTAACTCCCTAATCTCACCTTTCAGGACCTCCACACTCTTCCTACCCACGTCATTGGTCCCTACATGGACCACGACATCTGGCTGCTCACCCTCCCTCTTGAGAATACCAAGAAGTCGATCCGAGATATCTCACTTGATCAGAAGTTGTAAACTGATTTCAACGTTGTGCAATCATCGGTGAACATCCCAACTTCTGACCTAATAACAGAAGGAAGGTCATTGACAAAACAGTTGAAGATGCTAGGGTCCAGAATGCTGTGCTGAGGATCTTGACAAGTGTTGACCTGAGGTTTGGATGATTGACCTGAAACACCCACATATGTGTGATATGACTCCAACCATATTCTTTGTGTATTACCATGTGAATTCAGCATTCCTAACTAGGTGACACTCACCTCACCTCTGGAATTCAGTTCTTTGATCTTTGTTTGGACCAAGGCATCAATGAGGGCAGGAGATAAATTATCCTGGTAAATGAGCAACACTGTCAATAGTGCCTTTTGGATTTTATTTGACCTGCTGTTGTGGAGCAGAACATAACCAGTTATCTTTACACATTGCTGGGTAGATCCAGCATTGTAACTGTACTTGGATAGAGGTTTTTCAATTTCTGGAGGGTGTGTCTTCAGTTATTCAGCAAGGATGTTTATCTGGTCCCATTGCCTCTATTGTATACAGTAGGCATTCCTCGATATTTTGTGGATTAAGTTGAACTTGCTGAAGACTCTCTCCATGATGGTGGTGAACCTAGAAAGAAGCAATGAAGAAGTTTGGCATATCCTCTTTGACCCTCACAAATTTTTATTGATGACCATAGAAAGCTTCCTATCCAAATGCATCACAGCTTGGAGAGGCAACTGTTCTGCCCATGACTGCAAGGAACTGCAGAGAGTTGTGGGTATAGCTCAGCACATCACAGTATGTTAAAATGGACTCTTGACCTCACAATCTACCTCATTATGACCTTGCACTTTACTGTCTACCTGTACTGCACTTTCTCCATACTGTAACACTTTATTCCGCAGTCTATTATTGTTTTACTTTGTATTACCTCAATGCACTGCTGTAATGAATTAATCTGAAGGGATGGTATGTCACTTTTTCACTGGACCTCAGTACATATGACAATATGTACCAGTATATCAATACGAATCCACTTGTAATTTCTGTCCATGTCTGGTTGCAATATGTCACCACTGTCTTTAAAGTCTTGTGCCATCATTGAGGAGCAGGTTATTGATGGAGTCCTCCCCAGTTATTAGAATCTTGACTTATCCATTGCTATTCTTGGCTGGATGTGACAAAACCATGGGGTCTCCACTAGGAACTATTGTCTCTGGAATTGCTTAACTCTGTCTAATGCATGTTACACTGCAACTTCATCAACATGGTACTCAGTTTAAGGTATGTGGCCTTCTGCACTCACCATTGGAACACATTGAGTTCCTGGCTTGTTCATAATGGCAGAGCAAGGGGAAGAACAGGACATGAGGTTACCAGCTATGATGGTATACATTTCAGCCACTGGTGATACTCGACAGCATTCTTGAATGTTTACTAGATGTTAATCAGCCATGATTCAATGCTGAAGCAAAATCAATGGGCCAAATGGGCCATTCTGCTCCTATGTCTTATGATCTTATGGTTTAGTTTCCAGCTGCCAGTTTTCTTCTATCTCATTTGGCACAACTGTAGGCCCACACTTTGTCTCTGCAAGGACTGTATGGTGATCATTTTTATCAATTATGTCATAAACATGCAAAGTTAATTAGGTTTATCCCTTTTGTTAGATCATTCAATCCAGTTTGATTCAAGAGGACTCAGCCAGCTGGTTCTACCATTCTTGCTGATGGGGACTGAAGTCCCCACCCAGAGTACATTGATGCTTTCATTGTCTCCAGCAGGTGTTGTTCAACATGGAATCATGTGCAGGGCAGACCATGTAAGGAGAGCAGGTTTTCTCCTGAAGAAGACCACTTAACTCTCAGACTGGAGGATCAACACCTCATTCTCTGTCTGGGTACCCCCCAACCTCACGATATGAAAATTGACCTCTAAATTTTGGTAATCTCTTTTTCCATTCCCCATTCTAGCTCCCCTTCTCTTCTCCTCACCTACCCATCACATCCCTACATGCTCCTCTTGCTTGCCTTTCTCCAATGGTCTACTCCCTTCTCCTATTAGATCCCTTCTTCTTCAGCCATTTACCTTTTCCACGTATCACCTCCTAGCTTCTCAATTTACCCCCTTTCCCACTCACTGACTTTCCCCCTCACCTCGTTCCACTTATCACCTGCCAGCTTGTATGCCTTCTACTCCTCAGCCTTCTTCCCCTTCCCTTCCAGTCACGATGAAGGGTCTCAGGCCTGAATATTGACTGTTTATTCCTCTCCATAGACAATGCATGACCTGCTGTTTCCTCCAGCATTTTGTATGTGTTGCTCTGGATCTCTAGCGTCTGTAGAATCATCCCCATTTATGACAGCAAACCAAGTAGTTTTCTGTTCACCACTACTTACGATAAGTTTAAAAATTCCAGGTTATTTATCTGAATAGGCCTCAGGTTGGTAATTTAAACACTGCACCATTGCTCCTACAGTTTTGTAAACTAAGACATTCCTCTATAGGAATTTCTCTACCCAAGTGAGGTCAGATTGGTTAGGGGTGGGGAAGGAGCTAAAATGTTGTGGTTCAATTTGCGGAGACATCCTATATCTGCTTGGTTGGTGGGTGAACAAATCCAGTCTTCTTAACATGGGAATAGTACACTCAATGGCCACTTTATTAAGTACACCTGTACACCTGCTTGTCATGCAAATATCTGATAAGCCAATCATGTGGCAGCAACTCAGTGCATGCAGACATGGTCAAGAGGTTCAGTTGTTGTTGTTCAGAAATGTGATCTTAAGTGGCCTTAACCTTGGAATGATTGCTGGTGCCAGATGGGGTGGTTTGAGTATCTCATAAACTGCTGATCTCCTGGGATTTTCACACACAACGCTCTCTAGAGTTTACAGAGAATGGTGCAAAAAAAATGAAAATAAGGACATCCAGTGAGCAGCAGTTCTGTGGGTGAAAACGCCTTGTTTATGAGAGTGGTCAGAGGAGTATGTCCAGGCTGGTTCAAGCCAACAGTAACTCAAATAACCACACATCACAACAGTGGTGTGTAGAAGATCATCTCTCAATGCAAAACACGTCAAACCTTAAGGTGGAAGGGCTACAGCAGCAGAAGACCACGAACATATCCTCAGTGGTCACTTTATTAGTTAGAGGATGTACCTAATAAAGTGGTCACTGGGTGTATGTGATGACACTTTGTGTTTTGTGTACTGACTCTTTACATGTCTCACCTGGAAAAGTGGTCATTGTAATGAACTAGTTTTGTTTTTGAAAGACTGTTCCTTTGGACTTGAGGACTCCATGAATTAATAACCAGTCTGGTCAAAATACATTATTTCCTTCAATCACAAAACATTACTGCTAATAAATTAGCCAAAGTTCTAATGATTCTGAAAAGCAATTAAAGACGTCTGTGTAACATTTTTAAGTAGAACACGTCTTATAAATGTGAAAGAATTTAAAATTAATTTTTCAGAATGTCAAGTCACTGCAATACACTTTGTCACCAAGCAGTACAATATTTTTCAACTATTCACAATTGTACTGTAGATTTGAGCTGTAAAGCTATGCAAATGACATAACAATATAATATTAGGAAATTTTATTCACCAGGCGTCTTTTATGCCCTTTTTGGGCATAATATTTTAACAAAAATTCATTTAAATTGTATTTCTTGGAATAGTGCAAGTTATTACATACAGCTGAGAGCACCAGATTGGATTGGGATTATTACTTCAAGTGAAAGATAACAATTTCTGTTCTCAATACTGCTCATAGCTGAAGTCGTTCCATTGGGGGTAACTCTGAACCTTCTATAGAGATGCACCACACTGCAAAATGCTGCAGCTTTTGAAAATACAAAATAAAAACGGAAAATGCTAGGAATACTCAGCAGGTCAGTCAGCATCGATGAAGGGAGAAACAGGGTTAATACTTTAGGTCTAAGACTGTTCCGGTAGAGAGTCTGAAAGAGACCTTGCTTCAGAGTGTCCTATGATCTGAAACATAAATTGTTCTCTCTCTCTCTCTCTCTCTCTCCATCGATGCAACCTGACCAGCTGAGTATTCCCCGCATTTCCCCCGAATTTCATATACTACCCAGCTAAAGCTAAACGTATGCGTCAAAAGTAAATGAAGTGCGTGAGTGATCTTATACCGAGCGGTACTCTGGTAAACTTTGTAAACGACGGGGGTGGGTGTGGGGGGGGGGGACGGATCTGTGCTCACGATCACTTAGAACATTAGTCTATTGCCGAGGGATTATAGAGTGAAGTCACTCTGGATCGATCGGCTGTGGTCACTCCATATTTTGGACGGAGATTGTTGCCCATGACTTTCCTGAGTTGAGTGTTCAGCTCTGCGGGGTATTGCCTCCCCTGTGAGTGCGACCAAGTTGTATCAGTTTCCTAGCCGCTCATCAACTCGGTCCAACTATTGCTCCAATGTAGAGCCAGAACATCGTTATTAAGAAAAGTATTTAACGTTACCAAGCAACAGCCTCGCCACTCTACGCGGCACATTGGAACAGGTCTTCGAAGATTCAACTCATTAAAAAATCCGTTCCTTCGCTGTGTGAAATCTCATTCAGAACTCGCCTCAACATTTAGTATTTCGTAAATACAGTCGACATAGTCCCAAATGAGGTAGCGGTATTAATGTCAAATCACAATATAGTCCCGGGACCAATTCATTAACATTCTGGCTCAGAGTTATGGGACACTGTCTGTATACGGCACCCCGGGAGATACATGTTTATCTGAAGAATGTTTGATGTATCAGTAGGAACATCCATATCTATCTATCAATCAATCTATTTCCCCCTCTTTCTCTATCCCTCTCTCACTTTCTCTATCCTCTCTCACTCTCTTTTTCTCTCCCGATATCTATCTATCTCTCTCCCCCTCCCTCCGCTCTCCCGTTTCTCTCTTTCCTTCCCTTTGTGAAGACCTAGAACACATTTAGTAGTGGGTCAGACCCTTCTGCCCGTCATATCGCGTCGACCACAATCCAAGTAATCCTATCTCCCTGCACATGGTGTGTATCCCCCTTCACCAAGTCTGTTCATGTGTCTGCCTACATTCCTCCTACACGTTGCTGTCACATCTTCTTCATTCGAGTCATTGGAGAAAATGTTCGGTTCTGGGATCAAAACTGGGACAGTTTTCGGGGAGTACAGACCCTGAATTTTCAAGCACACCACGAGGTCACCCTTAAGCACAACCACTGAACAACTAAAGCAACCAGGCGGATCTGATAGAGACCAGCGACTCTGGAACAGAAGTTGTCAGTGAAAAGGAAAGGCCATGCTTTGATCACTCATTCTCCAATTTCCGCTAATGGCACCGCTTGCCTGGGCTGTGCTGTCGTTACGCTCCGCTCGGTTACCGTGCCTGTTTGAGCCCACTGCCTTCAAGAGGGTGCCGAGCTTAAACACTGAAGATTTAATCATTTCACGCAGCGCACCTTCCCAACACAGCTGCAACTGCGAGCCGCTCGTTCACCTTGCCTGCGTTCATTTGAACTCATCGACCAGCGAATATCTTTCTGATTCAGTACTGTGCCCGTGTACGTCTGTGACCACCATCTAAAAACCTCTAAATTGTGCCGTGTCGGATCTCTGCAAACATTCTGCTTTGCCTCATACCAGCAACATGTAGTTTTCAGTCTCTCTTGTGTGGTGTCAGAGAAAACAGAGCCTTAAGATCGCGAGGTCGATACTTTATTGAATCCCAACGAATTTATGTCTGAACGTATAAACACTTTTATCTATGCTCGTATTCATTAAATCATGATGACTGAAGGATCCCATACTTTTCAACGTTTGGGTTCCAACTACTCGGTGTCTGAGAAATGGTTTATTTTGTGCTTATTCACCCTGGCCCCCACACCTAACCTCATCATTCTTACCATCAGCTCCGCCCCACAATGTCCCCAAAAACAAATACGCATAAAGATTTTAATATTGGTCATCATTACTGATCACGATGGGGATTTAAGGCCTGCGATGCTGTTTCAGATTTGGTTGAACGATGGTAGGTGCCAGAAGCATAATTGAACCACGTTCGCGAGGGATTCTGCAGATGCTGGAAATCTTGAGCAACACACGCAAAGTGCCGGATGAATTCATCAGGTCAAGCAGCATCTATGGCGGGGAATAGATAGTCGACGTTCCGAGTCAAAACCAGGAGAGGTCGATTGTTTATTCCCCTCTACCTGACTTGCTGAGTTCCTCCAGCATTTGGTGTGTATTGATCCTCCTTGCATCCGATTATTGTGGAATGCGGATCAGTCTGCTTGTCCCTACCGTCCTAAATGTTGGCGCATCACCTTTTCTTCTTCCTCTCCCCCGATGCCTTCCCCTTCAGCGTCTTTGTATTCACCTCATCCGCTACTGACACTCTAGTCCGAGTTCTGCCCTGGGCGGAAGCTGACAGGCGGGCGGAGAAAAATACTAAAGGATGCGCTCAAAGCTGCCCTGAAGGAGTGCAACACGCCGTGCTGACCCCTGGGCGTTTCTGACCTGTGACTACGCGAAGCAGAGGGGCAATGTCCCAGATGGCATTGAAAAGCTCGAGGCCGTGCACTGGGAGCACATTTAACACGCGTGTAATGACGGAAAGAACAAACCGCCTCACAATCTAACCACTTCTCCAACTACCCCTTTCGCCATATGGGAGAGATTGTGTGTTTCTCACATCGGACTCGTTAACCACCTCAGAAACCAATAAACTGAAATGGAAGCAGATCATCTTCTATTTGGGGCGGGGAGGAGAAATGCCCAAGGGGTTTTCGGTAAAGAATCATATTCTCACCACTCTGGGAATTAATGCTTTCTATTGGATCAACCCACGGCTTTCTATTAAGAGCACCACTCCGTGGTTCTAAAGGCGCCAATTGAGCTACTGAGACAGTAAAAGTGCACAATAATTTAACAAAACAATAAAACCAGAAACCGAACATTAAAGAAAAGCATCCTCCACTTTTTTTTTATTGGGAACTAAATTCTAACAATTGCTCACTGCGAGAAAATGCGTAGAAGCAAAACTTTTGTGGAAAAAGTAAGCTTTCATTGCAGATGTGAGTGCAGATGTCAGATCAGCAGGGAGCCACTTCATAGAACTTTTACCAGTCGATACTTAACTATGAACCTGGAATATTTCTGCGATAATGCGGCACATCCGCCTATTTATCCCTCTAAAATAGCCGGCCATGGTTTTCTACAGCAACTCCAGTGCAGCTCGGGATGTCTTTGTTTTGTCGTTTTCTCTGAAGGACTTAAACAGATACGGATTGTGTACAATGGTTAAATAGAATTGGATTGTAAATTTATGTAAAGCTAATACAATGATTAACTTCAACTGTATAAGTGAATGGGGAAGCTTTCTGGGTTAGTTTGTGTCCGTGCCGACTTCCAAGTCACCATTTCATATTTTAGTTTCCACGCCGCCCCTCCCTCCGTGTCTCTCGGAAAAGTCAAGGTGGGCTTTGAAACTGAAGTTCCTGTCCATTTCACGGACTAGAATGTATCGATAGAGCTCTGTGTAGTTGCTTTAGTGTCCTGTCAAAGCAGACGGGACCGCGACTGAGAAGGGTCGCTGTTTGATTCAGGCAGCTCATTACGTTTTACCGTCGGTGGGTTCGATGGGCGCTAAATTTGGTTTTGTTTGGTCGAAAACCCACTTGTCATTGGAAGGAGATCCACAACAGCAAATTTATAATCGACAGCAGGAAGTTAAAAACAAAGGAAGTAAAAATCAAATCTTTAATGTTACGTTTTTATAATGAATACTGCTTCTGAGAATTGCAATACTTGCAATGCTTTAAAAAAAATAACAGCGAACATTAAACTAAAGAACACTTAAGATGCCCGATGTTTTCAACGTCACTTTGAAAAATGCTATAAAGTCACGCTATAATGAGAATCTAATCCCGAGTACTTTGCTTTCGACATTATGAAATTTAAAGTCACTGTCGTTCGTGATCTGTGCTCTCACAAAGACTTCAACTGCACATGAAGATGTTCTCTTGTCTTCCGTCAACCGCTTCTTCAGGGACGAAGAGGCAACGTATTGATGTAATGTATTAATATTTATAACGTCGTTCGTTGTCAAAGATCCGTGACTTTTTAGACACGCGGATTCTATAATGAGGGATATATTGTTTCACTCTCCCCATATAAGAAACTGGTTGGCCATCCAAATTAATTCGTTTAGTGATGACAGGGGACAGGAGTCACATTAAATAATGCCTCCCCTCGACCCACGGCACTGGATGGACTTGCAACATATTAACGCTGCTTCCAGGTTCTCGGGATAGACAGAGAGGGGGAGAGCTTGGAGCGTGTCACCAGCGGGGATCAGGGGTGAGTTGTCTGTTGGAGCGGGCAAGGCAAAGTAACTGCACAAGGAAGCCAGAACAGACATCGCTGAACCCAACGGTGGAACTAGGTAGGTGGCTGATACTTACCTGGTTTGTTACTGAACCTAAGGCAGTGGCGGCACCGCATCCTATTTCCAGTTTTCGGTGCCTTGGCTAGACAGTGAGGAGAGCGAGGAAACCTCTTGGCGCTTCTGTGAGCGCGTCTTTTCCCCTGGCAACAGAAGGTTTGGGACACGGGGGCAGAACCGCTGATCCTCGGACTGGGGTCGCCTGCTCCTTTCACCAAGCGGGATGGAGTTCTGGCGGCAGTTAATCTGAGCACCTCTGGCACGTTTGGGTGAGAGTGGAGGGAGATGTTAATTCCCTTTTCTCTCTGGGGGAAATCGACTCAGATACGTTAAGCTACTACTCGGGAAGATAAAGGCAGACGGCCATCTCGAATCGTAAAAGTGCCAATCATGGTTACATAAAGGGGAGTTTGAAACGGTGAGTTTAGAGAAACCTTACTTTGAAAGAGCAAAGTGGAAGAGGTTTCCAACTATGCAAAATAATTGTTGAATCACTGCATCCGCAGATGGTCAGCCTTATGTTATATTAGACATTTATAATTCTCGAAACTTGGTAAACTTCTTTCCATTTCACCTCCTTACTTTATCGGGGTGTTTATCGTGGTGCCGGTAATCCGAATTTGCGAACTCCCCTTTGGCGTGCTGGCTAATTTGTACCCATAGGCAGTACTAGGTGAGCGGAGATGAACTTCACTGCTAGCGAGGATTCGTCTTTACAAGCGTACGAATCTTCCCAGACAGATGAATGAGTCGTGGGTGCGGGACCGCCGCTCCTTCGTGACCGAGCACAGGGCGCAACTTTCACGGGTTTTAGGTTGGGGGGACTTGTTACATAAAACTCAGTCTTTATGAAAATGTTGACACTTCAAACCTGCTGGTCTAAACAGGGAACCAGAACAATGTTCCATATCAGCAATCACTTTTGGCAACCATCTGCATTTATGAAGTGGTTCTCATATTAAACTCACAGCACCAGTGTCAGACGCAAGTTGGCACTAAATCAGACCAGGACAGTTTTGCTCAAATAAAACGGATACGGGAAGTACCTTAAAAAGAGGGAAGCGGTAAAGACTAAGAAATTTAGAGATCACATTACAGACGACTTGGAAGCATCGCCAGTGATGATCAATACGGGGAAATATAGCGGGACAGCGAAGCCGAGCTGCGGGTGGGTGTTGCGGGGCGAGTGGCTTTGACAAAGCCACCGGCAGATGTGGACGCCAGCATGAGGACAGTAAATGTAAACGCTTACCTAGTCGGTGAAAGGTAATGGATGACACGTGTTAGTGTACGTATCGTTGCTGTTTATTCCCAGTAGGGGTTCCCACGCTTTTTTTATGCCATGGAGACTTGCCATTAACCGCAGGATTTGAGGACCCCAGGTTGGGAACCCGTGAATCCCAGTGCCACCGGGTATCCAGCAAAAAGAAGTGTTTTCCCCCTCAGTGGATTTACTCAGAATGGGAAAAAGAACTGCAGATGCTGAAAATCCGATATATTCCCAGGGAATACTGGAATCACTCGTCGGGTTGGCAGCTTCCGTGGAGAAAGATACGGAGTCAATGTTTCAAGTCGGAGAACATTCAGACCAAGAGCCTCCGACCTGAAAGGTTGACTCCGTATCTCTCTCCACAGACGCGAACCGACCCCTTGAGATTTACCGGCACGTTTCGATCTTTGTGCCCGCAACGCAAAGACTGCATGAATTGTGTTAGATTGCACAGGGTTGTGTGTCGTCAGATTGAAAATGATTTGACTTAAAATATGAAGTCCACATTTCACAATTGTCCAACTTAAACAAAATAAAACATGCAGACTCTGGAAATCCGAGCAACACACACACACACAAAATGCTGGAGGAACTCAGCAGGCCAGGCAGCATCTATGGAAAAGAGTACAGCCGACGTTTCGGGCCGAAACCCTTCGGCAGGTCTGGAGAAAAAAAAGCTGAGGAGTAGATTTTAAAGATGGGGGGAACGGAGAGAGAAGCAGAAGGTGATAGGTGAAACCTGGGGGGGTGGGGGGATGAAGTAAAGAGCTGGGAAGTTGATTGGTGAAAGAGACAGAAGACTGTGGAAGAAAGAAAAACGGGGAGGAGCACCAGAGGGAGGCGATGGGGTGGGGCATTACCAGAAGTTTGAGAAGTCGATGTTCATGCCATCAGGTTGGAGGCTACCCAAACGGAATAAAAGCTGTTGTTCCTCCACCCTAAGTGTGGCCTCATCACGACAGTGGATAGACATATTGGAATGGGAATGGGAAGTGGAATTAAAATGGGTGGCCACTGGGAGACACCGCTTTTTCTAGCGGACGGAGCGTAGATGCCTGGCGAAATGGTTTCCCAATCTATGTCGGGTCTCACAGATATACAGGAGGCCGCACCGAACACAGTATATGACATCTACTGACTCACAGGTCTCTGACCTCTGTCGCCTCACCTGGAAGGACTGGTTAGGGCTCTGAATGGCAGTGAGGGAGGAAGCATTTGTTCCGCTTGCAAGGCTAAGTGCCGGGAGGGAGATCAGTGGGGAGGGACGAATGGAAAAGGGAGTCGCGTAGGGAGCGATCCCTGCGGAAAGCAGAAAGTTGGGGGGGGGGGGGGAGGGAAAGATGTGCTTGGTGGTGGGACCCCGTTGGAGATGCCGGAAGTTTTAAGTTTTAGAGAATTATGTGCTGGACGCGGAGGCTGGTAGGGTAGTGTGTGAGGACAAGAGGGTGGCGGGAAGATGGGCTAAGGGTAGACGTGCGTGAAATGGAAGAGATGCGGTTGAGGGCAGCGTTGATGGTGGAGGAAGGGAAGTCCCTTTCTTTGAAAAAGGAGGATATCTCCTTCGTTCTAGAATGAAAAGCATCTTGAGAGCAGATGCGGCGAAGACGGAGGAATTGAGAGAAGTGGATGGCGTTTTTACAGGAAACAGGGTGGGACGAAGTATAGTCCAAGTGACTGTGAGAGTCCGTGGGTTTATACTAGATATCGGTGGATAAGCTGTCTCCGGAGATAGGGACAGTGAGATCCAGAAAGCGGAAGGAGGTGTCGGAAATGGACCAGGTAAATTTGAGGGCAGGATGAGAGTTGGAGGCGAACTGGATGAAGTCGACGAGTTTAGCATGGGTGCAGGAATGTAGTCGTCGATGTAGCGTAGGAAAAGTGCGGGACGGTCAAAGTGTAGGCTTGGGACGTAGACTGCTGCACGCAGCCGACAAACAGGCAGGCATAGCTGGGGCCTACGCGAGTGTCCGTGGCTAGCTCTTTTGTTTGAGGGAAGTGGGGGAGCCAAAGGAGAAATTACTTAGAGTGAGGACACGTTCCGCTAGGCGGAGGAGAGTGGTAGTGGAGGGGAACTGGTTGGGTCTGGTGTCCAGAAAGAAACGGAGAGCTTTGAGGCCTTCCTGGTGGGGGATGGAGGTGTATAGGGACTGGACATCCATAGTAAAACTAAGACGGTGGGGGGGACGGGCATGGGAACTTGAAATCATTGAAAAGACCCAGAGCGTGTGAAGTGTCACGGATTTAGGTAGGAAGGGACTGGACCGGGGGATAAAACAGAGTCAGGGTATGCCGATATGAGTTCAGTGGGGGTAGGAAGAAGCTGAAACAATGGGTCTACCTGGGCAAGAGGATTTGAGAATCTTGTGTAGGAGGTAGAAACGAGAGGTGCGGGGTGCGGGAACTATGAGGCTTAAAGGGTGAACTGTGCTGCAACAGCAAAATTTTAAGGTCGGCATATCGGAAAGTAGATCACATTTATTGTAGAGAAGCGAGGTTAATGCTGGAGACTGATACTTGGCTTTCTGAAGGGCCAACCAGTCTCCTTCAGAAAGTGGCCGGGTTTACGCCTTTTTCCAACATTAAATTTCCTTAAGTTCATATTGTCTAGTGTTTGTATTTCACTTGTTACAGTTGAACGGTTTACATGCCCAAGCCTTGAACAATGCTCGGATGAAACTTCCTGAATTATCCTGAACTCCGCTTACACTGGCGTGCCACTGTAGAGATCTTATAGTCACGATTTTTCAAAAGATTGGTGGATGAAATGAGTGGTGGATTTCTGAATGCTACGTTACTGCCTGAAACAATACGATTGTGCAATAAGAAACAATGTCTCTGTCAGTATGCGGAATTATTTCCTTCCCTTGGAACTCGTTGCAACTGAGTTGTAACTGTTGGACTCGCATACGTGTAATCTGATATTACTAATCAAATAAAAGCAGAAACGCTGTAACTAGCCGGACGGGCCCTTTAGACACTATTAGTGTGAGAGGCACAGAGGTAAGTTTTCCGATCGATGGCAGCATTTCATCTGCACTAAATTGAACTCGTTCCTCGCTGCAGGCATGATGCCTAGCATGCAGAGTATTTCCAACATTGCTTAATTTATATTTCAGTTTCCAGCGAAAGTTGATTCTTGCCTTCTCGCTCACCGCTGGTATTATTTCACCATGTGAACTTTTATTCGGATTGGTCTATGTAAAATTACTGGGAAGAGGCGTTCTCCCGCTTGGGCGAACTCCCAGTCGTAGATCAACAAAGGATTGCAAACGCTCTCAAAAACTTTTTAAAAACGCAAACACGAGGAATTCTGCAGATTCTGGAAATTCAAGCAACACACATCGAAGTTGCTGGTGAACGCAGCAGGCCAGGCAGCATCTCTAGGAAGAGGTACAGTCGACGTTTCGGGCCGAGACCCTTCGTCAGGACTAACTGAAAGAAGAGCTAGTAAGAGATTTGAAAGTGGGAGGGGGAGGGGGAGATCCGAAATGATAGGAGAAGACAGGAGGGGGAGGGATGGAGCCAAGAGCTCGACAGTCCAGCTGCCTGGCCTGCTGCGTTCACCAGCAACTTTGATGTGTGTTGCTTGAATTTCCAGCATCTGCAGAATTCCTCGTGTTTGCGTTTCTACATGAGTCACGTTTTCACGTTGGAATTCGACGGCAAAAGAGAAACCACAGAGCAGAAATATATTTCTAAGCTAAGAAAAGTTTCATTCAATTATTAAAGTTAAAACCCTTGGTTTGCTTGAGCACTGTCACTTTCTCTGTTATTGCGCGCCCTAGTGGTGGGAGAAAGGATGGACACGCCGCGCGTGTGTCTGAATAGGCTGCAGGATGGAGAGGACTGTTACGGAAAACGACAGCAAAACACAGACCACCAATCATACAAAATAGTGAAAAAAGAAACGTGCAAAACAAGGCATCAGCACAAAAAAGACACTGTACAAGGCAGTCCATGTAGCGATATGTACCGTAAAGTCCCTTGTTTACTAGGGCTAGCCTTATCCAAGAACCTAACGGTTATAAGGAATCTGACTGTTCCTGAACCTAGTGGAGTAGGATTGGAGCTTTTTTTAGGTTTTAACTATTTTATTTGAGGTGGAAAAAAATTACAATTTGTACTGTTAGATTATTCATTCTCAAAATATTCCCTTTGAACATCGTAAAAACTTTCTGTGCACCTCTTTCTTTCAGTGTTGATTTAAAATTAGAGCTGATATTAGTGATTAATATAGACGTGTATGTTTATGGTCTGCTACCTCTGCTTAAAATTGCAGTCAGTGTGTACTGATAACATTAGGGCAATGGAGTACAACATTTATTTTTGTGGAGAGGTTAATTCTCAGTTGCTTGGGATGTTCCAGCGTTCAACTCCGGTGCTGCTCTGTAAGGAGTCGCTGTATGTCCTGGAATTCATGGGCTTTCCTTGGGTGCTCCAGTTTCCTCCCACAGTCCAAAGAACTACTGGGTAGGGTAATGGGTAACTTTAAATTGTCGGGTGATTAGATTAGGATTAATTGGGTTTGTGGGTTTGCTGGGAGTATGTGTCTCAAAGGGCCAGAAAGGCGTATCGTTAAATAAATAAAATCCCAACTAATAAACTCTCCTCAGGCTTCCAACCAAGTACAGGTTTTGATTTTAACAACATTTCGATGACGAACTCCGCCATCTTCATCAGGGATGATGTCTGTGTATGTCAAATCCGGTGGTATTTAGTCCCCAATCATCCATCCTTCCTGATTGGTTAGTCCTCATCCAATCAGTTTTTCACTGTTCCACCTTGTTTAAAATCGAATTCTCGTTCTAACTTAGAACAAGACCTTCGTCTTTGTTAAGATTCTTTTCCCTAGTTTTATTTCGATGGCTTCCTTCACCAGATGGTCCCAAAAGTCATTGACATAGCACAGTAGTTTTCTGCCGTCAAAGTCAATCTTATGGCCATTGCGAATGCACCGTTCTGCTGCTGCCAATTTCTTCAGGTAACCCAAACAGATACACCTCCTGTGCTCCTTGAAGCAGGTTTCCACTTTGCACCCCATCTGGCTGATTTACACTGCCCTGTATTCCCAGGGAATCCTGTAAACGCCAGCTGTCCCGAGTCCCAGGTCATCTTTGGCCCACACAAGTTGTGATTTCAGCTTCCTTACGGGTTTGTGGATGGTATTGATCTGGTATTTCTTCTGTGTCCTGGCAATCTTTCTAGAAACCATGGAAATATAGGGAAGTTAGGTGGTAGCAATGGTTTCCTCCTCATTATCTTCAACTGGTCTTGACCAAGTATGAATATGCTTAGCCATGTTTAAAGAAACAAATGGTTAGTTCCTTCTGCTCTACTGTCAACCCCTCACTACCCCTCACAACTCCTCACTACCCTCTCACCACCATTTGCTATCCTATCATAATCCCTCTCTGCCATCTCACTACACTCTTACACGTCCCACTTACTGCCCATTGACTGTATCATTGCAGCCTCGTCAAAACCCCTCAAAATATCTTTACAATCATTACCCAACTTACTGCCCATTTGCCAAGCCATCGCTACTCCCTTCACAGACTCTTTACTGTTTCCTTACCACTCCACTTTCTGCTCACTCACTGCTCCATCTGCCCAGTTACCAGAAGAATCCTCCACCTGCCATGCGTTTTGAAAAGAAAAAAGATTACCTGTAGCTTTATTTGTGGATGTTTTTTTCTCCAGCATTGGCCACGGAATGTACGAAGTCCTATTCCGAGGAACTGAGGTGTGGTTCCATTATTTATTTATTGAGATATAGCGTGGAATGGGCCCTTCCAGTTACACCCACTTAACTCTAACCTCAGCATGGAACAATTTACAGTGACCGATTAACCTAACGACCAGCACTTCTTTGGACTGTGGGAAGAAACCGGGACACCTGGAGAAAACCCTAACAGTACCGGGAGAATGTATAAACGCTTTACAGACAGCAGCAGGAAACACAAGTGCAAAATATTTACAATGTGCCAAGTGTAACTTCAGCTGTACCAGGAGGTCAGAGATTTGGCAAGTTTGCAGACTGGCAAAGGAATGAAGTCATTCTAGAATCTCATAGAGCTGATGCCTCACATCTCTAGTCACCCAGGTTCAATTCTGACCTCTGCTCCTGTCTGTATGGAATTGGCATGTTCTCCCTGTGACTGCGTTAGTTTCCTTCAGGTACTCTAGTTTCCTCCCACATTCTGAAGAGATGGGAGCTAATGGATTAATCAGCTACTGTAAATTGTTCCTAGTCTGCAGTCGAACATAGAGCACAGAACAGTACAACACTGGATAGGCCATTTTGGCCACACATTGTCCTGCTCGTGATTCTGATTTATAGTAAATATCCTCCTCCTGTGCATCATCCATATCCGTCCACTCCCTTCAGATTCACATACCTATCTAAAAGCCTCTTAAACTCCACCACTTCACCACTACCCCTGATAACCCATTACAGGCATCTACCATTCTCTGCAAATAAAACTTGCCCCTCACAACACTTTTAAACATTCTCTCTCTAACCTTAAAAAATATCCATTGGTGCTCACATTTCTACTCTGGGGAGAAGATTCTGACTGCCTATCTCTGCCTCTCATAATTTAAAAAAAACTATCAGGTCTCTCCTCAACCCTTGACACTCATGGGAGAACAAACCAAGTTCTTCCAACATTTCCTTATGGCACACACCCTCTAATCCAAGCAGCATCCTGGTAATCTTCTTCTGTGCCCCCTCCATGGTCTCCATATCCTTCCTATAATGGGATGACAAAAACTGCTAGCAATACTCCAAATGTGGTCGGACTAAAGTTTTTGTACAACTGCAGCATGGCTTCCTCACTCTCATCCTCAACACCCCTACCAATGAAGGCAAGCATGTGTAACACCTTCTTTATCATCTTATCCACGCGGTTGCATAGCCTCTTTCAGTTAGCTATGGAACAATGGCCTTCGACCACATGATCGGTCTGTACCTCAGTGCTCTTAATAGGTCTACTATTAACTATATGCTTTCTCCATTCACTTGAGTCCCCAAAGTGCAATACCTCACACTTGCCTGGATTAAACTCCATCTTCCACTTTTCTATGCATATTGGTGACTGATCTATATCCCACTGTATTCTGTGACAGTCCTTTACACTGCCCACACCTCCTCCAAGTTTGGTATTATCCACAGACTGCTAATCCACACATTTATGTTTTAATCTAAATCAGTGACATATATCACAAACAACAGAGGTCCCTGTACTGATCCACAGTGGTCGCAGACCTCCAGCCAGGATAACAGCCTTCCATCTCTACTCTTTGTCTTCTATTGGCAAATCAGTTCCAAATCCAAACTTACAACTCACCTTTGATCCCATATATCTTTATCTTCTGAATCTGTCCCACCCAGGGATCGTTTTTTTAAAGAAAAGTTTTTTTTTGTCGGTTAGAAGGTGGACATTATTTTTCTCAATGTCATGTGGTGGGTCTGCGTTGTTTACCTTTTAGCCTAATTGTTTTGTCGTTGGACTGTCTCTGGGTTTTCACTTTGTTTTCAGCTGCCTCGTTTGGGATCATGGGGATTGTTAATCTCTTTGTATTTATCAATTGTCTCTAATCTGGGATAATTTAATTAGCACTTTATTTTCAATGTCGGGAATTCCTACGTGCTCCAGGGTGTATTTCGGGAGGTCGGGAGGAGGCATGCCAACCTCTATCTGTTGGGTCATTGTGGTTCCTTGTTAAATGAAACTCAGACCGAGTTCTGTGTGTCGGGGGTGATTTCAGTTTGACCGAGCTCTTGTTAATTTCTGTAATAAATATTAAGTTTTATTTTAATTGCTATAGTCTCCGTGATTCCTGCACTTGAGTTCACTAGTGACCTTTACAGTACAACTCAGCAGGATTCGACATAAGATCTGATCTGGCAAAGCAGAGCTCCAAGGCCGGTAGGCACACGCAGCAGCTACAGGGAATGGCCACGGCTCTCTCTGCCAGCGAGGAAAACATAAAAGCCCGCGAATCAGGTACGCCACGACCTCGGAGGGAGAGTGCCGATCGCTCACTCAATCTGCCAACTCTTCGACGGGAGTCCCGGGTCGAGCCGCGGGTTTATAACCCAGAGTTCGGACTGATTCTGCCCAAATTTCCCAGCGAACGGAGCAAAGTGGCTTACATAATTGCCCACCTCATCGGTAAAGCTCTGGAATGGGCAACAGCGAACCCTGAACGCTCCTAAAGAGAGTGTTTATCATCCCATCGGTGGGCAGCTAGGCTTCTTGGTATAAAACGAGCTATCGAATTCATTACTTTGGCTCTGGAAGGTGCATGGAACGGCGAAGCTCTGGCAGCCATGTTGTACAGAGGGCTGAAGGACAATCTTGAAGCTCGTGTTCCTTTACCAGACGTTCATGAGCTAATTGATTTAGCCATTCGTCTAGACGCCCGTCGGTCAGAATGACGTCAGCAGTCCCCCCGGCTTCTGTCCTACCTACCCTCGCCCTCCACCAACCCTATAATTTCCCCCTACAGACCATTCGCCGACTTACTCTTTGGATGCCATGGAACCAATGCATTTGGGCAGGACACACCTCTCGGTTGCTGGTCACGACGGAAGGTCTAAAGGGAGACGTTGTTTTCAGAGTGGGAGACAGGCATTATCTGGCCATTTTCTCCAAGTGTCGGGAAACTCCAGTGAGGGGAGATCTGTGACAATCCCTAGGGCTTCTCCCATAAGCACTTCCTTGTGGTTACATATCCCCTCTTGTCTGATATGCAATCAAAAGGAGTTTCCCATTTGTTGACTCGAGTTCAGTGGGTAACTTCATAGATGTAGGGGCGGCACGATAAATGGCGGCCCTACCTCTAAGCTTGATCATTCTCTTACCGTCACCGCCCTGGACGGTAAGCCTCCTGAGCCGGGTACGGTTTCTTACATTTCTGGACCATTAGTTTTTCCGATAGGGAATCACAACGAAACATCAACGTTCCGCTTGATTCATTCTACAGAGATCGCTCTTATTCTTGGGCGTCCAGGGCTTCCTGTGAGTGTCCCTGTGACTGAGCGGTCTGGGGATTTATTACTGATTGGAGCCCTAATTGCCAGAGTGCCTACTTTTCGCCGGTTTCCCAGAATCGCGAGGATTCCCAAGCACCCGAGGCCAAAACGGAGAATAAACTATTGGCTCTTGTCACTTGGGATACTGAATCCCAGGTCAGATGAGCACTCGAGGGGAATCATATAAAGAACCTGTTTTTTATTGGATTCTTTCTGGTTTCTCTTGGCATTTTCCGCCTTTATTATCTCGAATTTGTTGGTATTTTGATTTTTTTTGTGTGTTTTACACTTGGTCCTGTATTGTCACAAGGAATCCCTTTGTTCCTGCGAAGAGGTTTCCAACTCTGAGTTCGGCGTTTCTCTGTAGACATCTAGTCTGCTTAGATCGTGAGGATTTCTTCCGTGGAGGGTCATGCTCTTCCATTGGTTAACTTTTTCTTCTGTAGTGGTAACTTGTTCATTTTTCTGGATTGTGCTTTCACTTAAGTTTAGTGGTGAGCACTTCTTATCAGCATTTCATATGCTCGCATGGAGTGCTGAATCCTGTTTTCGTGGTTAGAAATATATCCTTGAAAGTTTTATCTACTGTTGTGTAATTTTTTTTATGTCTGTTACTCCTCCTCTTCCTTCTGTCCTATGCAGTGTTAATCTAAGTGTGTTTGAGTGTACACTGTGTTTTCTAAAATTTGTCATTTCAGTTCTTATTTTCCTTTGTAAATTTTCCAGATTGGTTTTGGATCAAGATATTATGCCAAAAGAATATATAAGTGTGGGTATAGTGAAAGGGTTTATTGCCTTTGTTATATTTTTACCATTGAGTTCTGTTTGGCAGATTTTCTTAAGCCTCGAAGAAAGTTCTGTCAGAAGTTTTCCCTTTATTGCAATATGATCTATTTTCTTTGCTTGTTGATATCCTAAATTTAATATGTTTCATATTCATCTGTCAGTGGTATTGTATCCTGTTAAAAGATTGGAGTGACTGGGCTTGTATGCACTGGAATTTAGAAGGATGAGAGGGGATCTGATTGAAACATATAAGATTATTAAGGGATTGGACACAATGAAGGCAGGAAGCATGTTCCTGCTGATGGGTAAGTTCAGAACCAGAGGCCACAGTTTAAGAATAAGGGGTAGGCCATTTAGAACAGAGTTGAGGAAAAGCTTTTTCACCCAGAGAGTGGTAGATATATGGAATGCTCTGCCCCAGAAGGCAGTGGAGGCCAAGTCTCTGGATGTTTTCAGGAAAGAGATGGATAGAGCTCTTAAAGATGGCAGAATCAAAGGTTATGGGGATAAGGCAGGAACCGGATACTGATTGTGGATGATCAGCCATGATCACAGTGAATGGTGGTGCTGGCTCAAAGGGCTGAATGGCCTACTCCTGCACCTATTGGCTATTGTCTATTGCCCTGCTTTATATTCTAATAGCTCCATTGCAGCTTTCTTTATGTTTATCAGCTTTTGATAGTTTTTTTGTTCTGCACTTATCTAGTCCAAAGTTCATGTTTATATCTTTCAAAAATAGTTCTACTATTTTGAATTAATTGCTTTAGCTTTACTGAGAAGGAGCGTATAATTTTAAATTGTCCATGTATAGAAGATGTGTCAAGGTGTAAGTCATTTGGTTGTTTCTGATTTCATACCTTAATTTCAGGAAATTAGAGAGCAGGTTTAAAGCTAGAAGGAACCATAGTGGTCTTAAGTGTTGTCCTGAAAATTGGCTCAATTTATTTTGATAACAATTGTTGTTCTCTTTTGGTTTTATAGTACCCAATCCTTCATCAGATGTTGTAAGAATTTCACAGGTATTGGATGTCATTTACATATATTAAGAACTTATGTTAACCATGAGTGTGGGACAGAATCAAAAGCTTTTTGGTCATCAATATAACAACATGAGAAATTTCTCCGTTTCCTCTGAACTTGATTTAGAATAACAGAATCTATTATTTGTTGTTCTTTACAACCTTTGTGGCATCCTTTCTGCTCTTCTGTAAGTATATTGTGGCTATCTAAATGAGTGGTGATCAGTTGTGAGGTGCATAATGTTATACATTTATATATAGTTTGTAAGCAAGTAATAGAACAATATTTTGATGGGTCATTTGTGATTTGGTATTATTATTTTTTTTCCTTCTTTTTGCATTTGAACAGTTTGTTGTCTTCTGCCCACTGATGGTCTGCCCCATTTTCATTGACTCTATTATGGTTATTGGATTTATAGATTATGCCTGCAAGAAAATGAATCTCAGAGTTGTATGTGGTGACACGCATGTACTTGATAATAAGACCATCGACCATAAGAGATAGGAGCAGAATAGGGCCATTCAGCCCATTGAGTCTGCTCTGCTATTTCACCATGACTGATCCATTTCCCCTCTCAACCCCATCCTCCTGGTTTTCCCTGTAACTTTTCACAGTCTGGCTAATCAAGAACTTATCAACATCCACTTTAAATACGCCCAATGACTTGGCCTCCACAGCTACCTATAGCAATGAATTCCACAGATTCACCACCCACTGGTGAAAGAAATTCCTCCTCATCTCTGTTCTAAATGGGCATCCCTCTGTGCTGAGGCTGTGCCCTGTTATGTTTGTTCTGAATAAAGACAAACTTGGTGTGTGTTTATGTTAAATATTTTATTATTGAACTGCTGCTCAACACTGTGCCCACACAACCACGTCACTTTTGGGGCTTCCAGTTCCAGGGAAATCCCTCACATTGCCCACTGGGAACTGAAGTTCTTTATTATCCATGTACAATAACACAGCTTCCCCCTTGAAAGAAAAACAAACACAATACTACGTCTTCATAAACCTGCAAGGAACAATAATCCTTTCCAACAAAGATATCTACATTCCGTAGCTGGTCTCTTTTCTGTTCTCAAAGTGTCAACTGTTCAACATTTCAACTTCAATTGCAATGAGCAACTACAGTCCCTATCCACTCAACAACTTTCAATCAGTCTCCGAGGTGGTTTAATGGTCCTTTTTGGTCTGCTATTTGTTTCCACAGGTGTATTGCTTGCATTTCCTGTGTTAATATTAGTGTCTGTCTGAGGACTCTGTTCAACATGTTCATTTTTTACATCTGCTGGCCCCTTTGGTGTACTGACAGATGATGCGTCACAGCTATGGGTTAGAGCCTGTGGTCATAATTTCATGTGGTTCCTTCTCAGTGGTGTCCCTCACTCTGTCTGGATCTGGTAGCAATGTGGAGTTACATCCTCTTGCACGTATCCTTGCATGGACAATGTGCCAGAATCGTGATCTCGGATTTGCACTTGATCTCCCAGCTTCAGGACTGGTAGACTTTTCACAGTCTTGTCATTATTCCATTTCTGTTTTTCTTTTCCTTGCCCTTTAGCCATTTTGACCTTGTGTGCTCACTTAGGTGTCAACAGGTGTTCATGCACTGGAGGGTTAGTGCATATGTGTTGACCCATCAGCATCTGAGCTGGTAAAATACCATTCTGCAGTGGCAAACTTCTGTAAATCATCAGACTTTTGTGGAAATCTTCTGATCCATCTCACACTTTCTTCATGAAGCCCTTCACTACCTTGACTGAACTCTCTGCTAGACAATTAGATTTTGGGCGATGTGGGCTGGAAGTTATATGTTGAAACCCTCCAAACTTTGGCAAAGGACTCAAATTCCTTTGAAGGAGGAGAAGATGACGGCGCGATGGCAGCGCACACGGCCTCTTAGGTGAATGAATGATATCTGTTATCTGTCGAGTAGGGGACCATGCACAATTCTGATTTGATGGAGATGGACGTGAGAGTACGGAGGAACATCTTGAAAACTTCTGAAATTCCCGCTTCGCTGCCGCTGCTACAGTGTAGTAACTGGAATCTCCAGAGCAGAAGACCCCTAAACCCTCAGCTTTGCGTGTTTCAGCGGCTGGGGCGAGATCAAAGGCGCTCGGCAGAGGATGGCGCTCGGGAGGCTGTATTGGAGTGGCTGGTCGGAGGCTCGAAGCTTTCGGATGGATGGACTCAGCGTCGGCTGTGGTCGGCTGCTTCCAAGGCATCGGCAAGTTGATGGTGCCTGGAGGTTTATGGCAGGGAGTTTCTCCCTTTTGCCGCCTACTATCAGGGGCTCGGGAGTCGATTGACTTGGGGACTTGGAGACTATTTTCAACATGCCCATGATTTGTTCTTCATCAAATTATGGTATTGTTTTGCACTGCTGTAACTATATGTTATAATTATGTGGTTCTGTCAGTGTTAGTCTTTGGTTTGTCCTGTTTTCTGTGATATCACTCTGGAGAAACATTGTATCATTTCTTAATGCATGTATGCATTTCTAAATGACAATAAAAGAGGACTGAGTGTTCTCATAATCTAAAAAAAAATTCATAGCTTGAAAACTGTGAATGTTTGTCTAATACTACTTCACATGGAACTCTATGCCTTCCAAATGCAATTTTCAGGAAGGTGATGACTGCTTTGCTGTATGTTAATTGCAGTGTTGCAAACTCTGGGTAGTTGGAAAAGTTGTCCGTTACAACAATATGACTCTTCGCATGACAATCAAATCCACTACTCCATTGAAGTACGGCCTGTTTGGTGTGGGGTGTGTGGTGTAAATAGTTCTTCTTGCTGCTTTGGTCTGTAGGTAAAGCATATTTCACATGAAGCAATGGTGGCTGATGTTTTGGTTCATTCTTGACTAGTACGTCACTTTACGAGCTCTATGTTTACATTTTCATCAGGATGACCTTCATGCATTTTCTGGAGCATTTCCTTGTGTAGCAACATTGGAATCACAAACCTGTTCCCCTTACACTGCTGACAGTTCAGCTCTGCATGCAAGAAATCCTGAATACACATTGGACAGTCATTCTTAGCTGCTGGCCATCCTTTCCATATGGTATCTTTGAGTTCCTTCATTGTTCCATTTGACCCTGTTTTCGGAATCCACTCTGTTCTATCAGGAGATACTGGAAGGGAGGTGACAATAATCATGTCAACATAGGCCTGTATATCAGCATTAATCTCTTGGTCGCTATTTTTTTTCTAGCCGACTGCTCAGGGCAGCGCATCAGCAGCAAACATATATTTCCACGGTGTGTAGATAATGTTCACATCACATTTCTGCAGCCTTATCATTGTGCGCCGTGTTCTCATGGGATAGTCATTAAGTGGTTTGGACATACGTAATTGAGGCTAGTGGTTTATGGTCTGTCTCCACTTCAAAAGCTTGTCCATAGATGTACTGATGGAACCTGTCGTGTGCTGGCGAGAAGCTCTCTATCGGTCCGCGGTTGGCTTCCACACTGTTAAAGCCCTTGATGTACAGGCCAGAGGTCGCCACGTGTCATCATGCTGCTGCAGTAGTACTGCTCCAAGGCCATGCTGGGATGCATCAGCTGAGGTCCTAGTACACCTTCCCAGATCATAAAAATTCAACACAGCCTCTACAGTTATGACACTTTTCAATGTATGGAAACACTCTCCTTGCTCGTGAGACCAAATCCACTCATCTTGCTGCTCAAGGAGTGACCTAAGTGGTGCTGACACAGTGGACAGTCGAGGGATGAACAAGTTGACATTCTGTATCCCGTCAAGCACCTGTCTCAGTCATGTATTGTGTTCATCCTCGATGGACCCCCAGACGATGATGTCATCCATCATGGTTTGATGTGTGGTGGAAAGTGTGCTGATTGGCTGCATCATGGCCTGGTATGGGAACACTAGTGCCCTTGAATGGAATATCGTACAAAATGTAGTGGATTCGGGCCAGAACATCACAGGTAAAGCCCTCCCAACCACTGAGCACATCTACATGAAACACGGTTGTAAGAAAGTAGCATCCATCATCAAAGATTCACATCACCCGGGCCGTGCTAGTTTCTCACTGCTGCCATTAGGAAGAAAGTACAAGAGCCTCAGGACTTGCACCACCAGGTTCAAGAACAATCGCTATTCTTCAACCATTCAGGCTCTTGAATAAAAGGGGATAACTACACTCATCTATTGAGTTGTCCCCGTAACCAATGATCTAATTTTCAGGACTCTTTATCTTGTTATTTCATAATCTCGTTATTTATTGCTATTTACTTATATTTGCATTTGCACGGTTTGTTGTCTTCTATGCTCTACTTGATCTTCCACTGATCCTGTTTACAGTTACTATTCTATAGATTTGCTGAGTATGCCCGCAGGAAAATGAATCTCAGGGTTGTATGTGGTGACATATATGTACTCTGATAATAAAATTTACTTTGAACTTTGAAATTCCTTCTTTTATCCTTGAGTGGACCTAACCTCCCCTTAGTTGTCGTCTTTTTCTTAATATAACAACAAATGCTTTATGCCTGTCCTTGACCCTGCTCACCAGGACACATCATGGCCCCTTTTTAGCTTTCCATATCGCCTACTTGAGCACTTCTCTGCTGTCTTTGTATTCCACTGGGGCCCAGTCTGAGTTTAGCTTCCTTATGTTTGCTTCCTGTAGTGACTAAATTTAGGAGCTAAATTTAAGGTCATCCAAAGTTTCCCTTCCTTACCATCCTTGCCCTTACTGCTTACTGGAACATATTGATCCTGTACTCTGACCAGCTGCTCTATAATCAACTCCCACACTTTAGATGTAGGCTGGTCCAACAGCAGCCTCTCCCAATCAATGCCCCTCAGATCCTGTCTTATCCTGTCCTAATTTGCCATCTCCATTTTAGTACCTTCCCACAAGAGCGGATTTTATCCTTACTCATAACAATCTTAAAACATAACGAGTTGTGGTCACTATTCCCAGAATATTCACTCACTATCAGGTCTAGTGTGTTTTCTCCTCTAGTTGGACACTCAGGAACCCCTCTTGGAGTCACTGAAGAAATCATACCCCATTTAAGCCTTTTGTAGAAAGGAAGTTCCAATCAATATTGTGGAATTTGAAGTCTCTCACTATGACAATGCTGTTTCTACTGCACCCTTCCATAATCCCTCTACATATCAATTCCTCACTTCTTGGTGGCTATTGGGTAGGGACAGGGGCTGGAGCCATAGCACAATTTCATCAATGTGATTGCACCCATCTTATTTCTGAGCTCCACAGAAATTGCCTCTGTGGAAGAGCCCTCCGGCGTGTCCCTTCTGAGTACTGTGTGACATTTTCCCTTATCAGTAGTAACGTCTCCAGTTTTAACCCCTGCTGTTCCTCAGCTAAAACAATAAAACCAAGGAGTGCTGAGGCGCCAGTCCTGTCCCTTACTCAATCAGGCGTCTGTAATGGCAATAACATTATAATTCCAAGTACTGGTCTAGGCTCTAAGCTTATCCTCCTTACCCATAATACTACTAACATTGAAATAGCCACATTTTCAATCATCAGTCCCACAACGTTTATTACCCTGATATTGGTTGTCTTTTCTTTCTGTCTTACTTGTGACACCATCTTTCATTTTCTCAACCTGTTTCCCTATTGCCGTAGTTGCCATACTAGTTTAAAACCTCCCGAATGACACTAGCAAACCTCCCAGTGTGGTTATTGGTTTGTACAGGTCCCAAATGCCTTGGAAGAGAGCCTACCGATCCATAAATCTGAATCTGAAACTCCTGCACCCACTCCTTAAATTGCACTATATGTCTCATCTCACTAGAATCTGACCTGGAGCACAACCCTGGAAGTCCTGCTCTTTAATTTTCTGTTTAGCTCCTGACAATCCCTTTACAAGACCTCATCCATGCTCCTGCCTATGTCGTTGGTACCAGTATGGATCACTACCTCCTGCTGCTCACAATCACCTTTAAGAATGTCCTTATCGAAGTATGTATATGGCAGCATATACTTCCTTGGGATTCATTTTCTTGCAGGCATTTACAAGGAAATAAAGAAATACAAAATAATTTCTGAAAACTTATACATGAAAAATGACAATCAGTATGCAAAAGAAGACAATTGCGCAGAAAACAAATACTGCAACCATGATTGTAGAGCCCTTGAAAGTATACCTGTAAGTTGTGAAATCAGTCCAGTGTTCTGGTGAGTGAAGTTATCCATGCATGTTCAGGAGCCAGATGGTTATAGGGTAGTATTTGTTCCTGAACCCGGTGGTGTGCAGCCTGTAGCTCCTGTACCTCCTGCCAATGGTAGTAGCAAGAAGAGAGCATGGCCTGGATGGTGGAAGTCCTTGATAGATGTTGCTCTCTTGTTTTTTTTTCTATGTTTCCTGACTTCCCATATCTTTGAGAAGGAGCATTCCACTCCCCTTACTGCTATTTTGTCTACACTAAGTCAAAAGTCAGAGATTTACTCTATCTCTCCATGACTCTGAACAGAAGTGAGTGGGAGGAGGTGAAACAGAGGTTGGTAGGTGATAGATGGAATCAGACAAGGAAGGGATGTGATGGACAGATGTTGTCAAGTAGAGGAGGGATAAGAAGAGTGAAGTCCAGGTGGATAGGTCTGAGGGTGATGGGCAGTTGGAAGCCGGTGAGATGCTGGGCAAAGAGAGTGATTGGCTGTGGTCACCCAATGGCATTTTAGATTCTCTATTATTAAGGAGCATCACAGTCATTGAATGCTGTGACCTCAGTTGGAAGAAGTGCAAGTGAACTGCTGCTTCACCTTGAAGGAGGGTCCCTAATGGAAAAGGAAGAACTATCGAGTCGTAGAGGACTACAGCACAGATAGGGGATAGGGGCCTTTCAGCACATCTAGTCTGTGCCAAACTATTCTTCCTCCCAGTCCCACCTAGAAAGAGGTAAAAGGACAGGTATTTGATTGGCTGATTAGATATCTGCATTAACGAGCAGGTGTACAGGTGTTTTCCTAGTAAAGTGGCCACTGAGTGTCTGTAAAAATCGACTGCTGGAGGAACTCAGTAGCTCAAGCAGCAGCTGCAGAGGCAAAGGGGTGGATCGGTGTTTTGGGTTGAGATCCTGCATCAGGACTGAGAGTGTGGAGGGAAGATGGAGGGGTTTTTTTTGGGGCTGAGACAGAGGTTGATGGCTGATGGTTAGAACCGGATGGGGCAATACCTTATCTTCCATCTGGTGTGTAAAAGCCTTCTGAACTTTCCACATTCTTCAACTTCATATAGCTCCCTTTATCCGTCTGTGCCACACTGACTAGTTCTTCTGTGGTATTGGCTCCGTTTCTCTCTATTCATTACCACAGCTGGAATTTTGGGAATGTCTTGGGACCTGCATTTCACGACTTCTTTATACTTTATTGTCGCCAAACAGTTAATACTAGAGCGTACAATCATCACAGCGATATTTGATTCTGCGCTTTGTGCTCCCTGGAGTACTAATCGATAGTAAATATAATAAAAAAAATTAAATTATAAATCATAAATAGAAAACCGAAAAGGGAAAGGAAGGTAGTGCAAAAAAACCGAGAGGCAGGTCCGGATATTTGGAGGGTACAGCCCAGATCCGAGTCAGGATCCGTTCAGCAATCTTATCACAGTTGGAAAGAAGCTGTTCCCAAATCTGGCCGTACGAGTCTTCAAGCTCCTGAGCCTTCTCCCGGAGGGAAGAGGGACGAAAAATGTGTTGGCTGGGTGGGTCGCGCCCTTGATTATCCTGGCAGCACTGCTCTGACAGCGTGCGGTGTAAAGTGAGTCCAAGGACGGAAGATTGGTTTGTGTGATGTGCTGGGCTGTGTTCACGATCTTCTGTAGCTTCTTCCGGTCTTGGACAGGACAACTTCCGTACCAGGTTGTGATGCACTCTAGAAGAATGCTTTCTACGGTGCATCTATAAAAATTAGTGAGGGTTTTAGGGGACAGGCCAAGTTTCTTTAGCTTTCTCAGGAAGTAAAGACGCTGGTGGGCCTACATTGTTCTCGCTCTGATGATCCTCAGAAATAATAAATAGAAGCACAGGTAGCCATGGGCAAGTGTATTATTAGTGAAACATTACTGGAATGGAAACTCATCAGACGAGTTAAATGAGCAATAACATTGAGATGCCAAAAATTAAAAAGGATTATTTCTTGAATAATAATGAAGATAAGCAAAGATTACTATAAAATAAAGAATCATAAAGATTATTTCTCTTTATTGATGGAATGCAATTGCTGCTTGCAAGATCTGCATTTATTGCATTCACAAAAGATGGTGATAAGCCTTTCTGCAGTCCTGAGGATTTCTACAGTCCTGTCGGGTAAGATTTAGGCTCAGTAAAGACCAAAGTACAAGCAACCCCTGTGTGATTGCAGTTCGGGTAATGAAATTTGTTCTTACAGAATTTGCAAGTCACTACCAAAGCATACTGGGATATGGAGCATAAGTTCACCCTTGTGAAATTTACATAATACATAAATAAATAAATGTGAAATATCTGTTTCAACTCCCATTTCATATGCATGTGCAATTACATGTTCGTATGCAGTTTTGCATTGCAGTAAATCATAATATAGAACATTATATGAAAATGCCAGCCCCAGTAGCACGGGTGTGCCTATATACAGCACTGTGCAAAAGTCTTGGGCATATGTATAGTAATTTTATGTGTTGCACTGTGCTGCTGCTGCAAAAATACCAAATTTCTGAACATATGTGAGTAATGATAAACCTGATTCCGATATGGGTCTCTATTGTGGATTGAGGGTAGGAAGGGAATGGGGAGAGGGGAATCATGGTTGGGAAGAGCAGACAGGAGAGGGGAGGGAGTGGGAAGAACCAGAGAGACATTCCGTAATGACCAACAAACCAATTGTTTTTAATCAAGTTACCTTCCCTGCTGTCTCAAGGCTGGGTGTGCCTGCACCTACATCACCCCCTGCCCCTGGCATTCCTTCCCTGCCACCTGTCCCACTATCCTTGTGCAGCACTCTACCCTCACCATTCCCAACATTCTTTGCTCCTACCAGATACACAAACTCCACGTTGACAAGTACAGCACTGCGTAAAAGTCTTGGGTACCCTAGCAATATATATGTGCCTCACACATGTGCACAGTACTGCAGTAATGTAGTTCTGAAGTAGGACAGGATGTAATTTCAGCTTAGTGTTTTTCACAGCATCTAGTGCCTTTGTTCTTGAGGAAGATTCGGGAGAGGTCATGTGTTTGGGACCTCATATCTCAGGCTGTCAGTGTAACTTCTTCAATATCTGCAGTGCATTTTGTGGATGGTATACATTGCAGATGGTGTTGCAAGAAATGAATGTACAGGCTGGTGAATAGGCACCAATCCAGCATCTGTTTTGCCTGCATGGCTATGTTTGCAACTGCATTCATCCAGGGAAGAGGAGAGCATGCTATTCCACACCCCCCCCCCCCCCCCGTAGGAAAGATTCAGGGTATGAAAGGGCGAATCCATGCTGCTCTTGTAGCCTCAGATTTTATGTATTGGTCCAGTGGGGATTCAGGAGACGTATTAATCCACACTCCCTCCTTTACCTAAAGGCTGATGGGAGCTGGAGT
Source organism: Mobula birostris (assembly GCF_030028105.1). Lineage (NCBI taxonomy): Eukaryota > Metazoa > Chordata > Chondrichthyes > Myliobatiformes > Myliobatidae > Mobula > Mobula birostris. The sequence goes on along the minus strand of NC_092400.1, from coordinate 8,512,928 downwards.
GGGGACAGCTGAGCAAATTCTGTCCTAACATTATCAAGGTCACATATCAGCTGAAATGCATTTGGTGAAAACACTTCATCGGTGTTTCGTAAGCCCAAGAGAGGGCATGCTACTGGACCTAGTTTTAGAGAATGATCCTGGGAGATACGGTGGCAATCGTATGTGTTGTGAAGGCTTTGGTTTGTTTCTGAGATTCTTTAGGGAAAGAACAAAGACTGGGGTAAGAATACTTAAACAACAGGAATTCTGCAGATGCTGGAAATTCAAGCAACACACATCAAAGTTGCTGGTGAACGCAGCAGGCCAGGCAGCATCTCTAGGAAGAGGTACAGTCGACGTTTCGGGCCGAGACCCTTCATCAGGACTAACTGAAGGAAGAGCTAGTAAGAGATTTGAAAGTGGGAGGGGGAGGGGGAGGGGGAAATCCGAAATGATAGGAGAAGACAGGAGGGAGGGGGAACCCAGAGGATGGGCAAGGGGTATAGTGAGAGGGACGGGGGGAGAAAAAGGAGAGTGAGAGAAAGAATGTGTGTATAAAAATAAATGATGGGGTACGAGGGGGAGGTGGGGCATTAGCGGAAGTTAGAGAAGTAAGAATACTTAAACACAGGAAATGCTGGAGAAATGCACAAGAAGTGGAGAAGCTCAGCAGGTCAGGCAGCATCCATAGAGATAGAACAACAGTTAACACTTCATAGAATATTACAGCACAGTACAGGCCCTTCAGCCCATGATGTGCCGACCTTTTAACCTACTCATAGATCAATCTAACCCTTCCCTCTGACATAGCCCTCCATTTTTCTGTCATCCATTTGCCTATCTAAGAAGTTCTTAAATGCTCCTAATGTGTCCGCTAATGACTTCCCAGCAAAGAACCAGTGAATGCTTTAAATTGTGGTATGGCTAGTTTCACCACACTGAGATACGAAATGGAAAAGCTACCTGAAGCTATCCAAGAAACAGGCACAGAGGTTGCTGAACATTTGATATAACAACAAAATTACAGTCTAAAGAGAGAAGCAGTGTTAATGTTTCAGGTAGTTTTTAACTTGTGGAAAACAAGAAGAAGGGACAGAACAAAAAGCATTTACACTCAGAGGCCTCCTGTACTTAATAAAGTGACCATAAAGTATGTTCATGGTCTTCTGCTGCTGTAGCCCATCCACTTCAAGGTTTGATGTGTTGTGGGTTCAGAGATGATCTTCTGCACACCACTGTTGGAATGAGTCTTTATTTGAGTTACTGTTGGCTTCCTGTCAACTTGAAGCAGTCCGGCCATTCTCTTCTGACTTCTCTCATTTACAAGGTGTTTTCTCCCACAGAACTGTCGCTCACTGGATGTTTTTTTTTTGTTTCTCGCACCATTCTCTGTAAACTCTAGAGACTCTTGTGCATTAAGATCCCAGGAGATCAGCAGTTTCTGAAATACTCAAACCACCCCTTCTGGCGCCAAGAATCATTCCAGGTTCGAAGATACTTAGATCTCATTTTTTCCCTATTTTGATGTTTAGTCTGAAAAATGACTGAACTTCTTGGCCATGTCTGCATGCTTTTATGCATTGAATTGCTGTCACGTGATTGACTGATTAGATATTTGCATTAGCAAGCAGTTGGACAAGTGTGCCTCATAAAGTGGCCTCTGATTGTATGTGATTGAATTGAAATCACGTCGTCAGAGAGGCACCCACGGGTTCGGTAGCGGCCACTTGGAGGAAGTGTGTGGAGAGGAAAGAGAGAAGGCAAAAAAGACAAAAACAGAAGTTGCTGAAATTATGAGATACAGGACACAGTGGAAATATGAAAGAACTGCACACTGCTAAAGTTCAACAGCTGGGCAGCTAGCCAAAAATTGCAAAAGAGTTATCTGCAGATGCTGTAGATCTGTATCTACAAATGTTGAAAAAAAGCAGATTGTGCAAATCATGCAGAGAAGGAAGTAGAGACAGCATGCCACCACAACACAACCATGAGATTTCGCCCCGCAAAACCAGATCTTCGGACCTCTTTCCCTTGGGACTTATCGTTCCGCCTTTAGCATTCTCTTGTCCTTCAGGCAGTTGACCAAACTGATGAGAAATTATTTAACTCAGCTCTTGGGGCTGAGTGCCTTGTAATGGGAACAGTATGAACACTTGATCTGATGGTGGATTCTGGTACATGAAGGTTAAACAATAAGACTGCAGTAGTTGATAATTAATAATAATATAAGGGCTTGGACTAATATGTTCCCATTTGTCAAAAAAGTGAAATTCTCAAATATCAGGAAATATAACACAAAAAGAGGAAGTTCCTAATATTTACCAACAGCTCATCACTTTGGAATGGATAGGGAAGCACAGAAGCTACTGGGGTGAAATTAGGAAAATTACATAAATATATGTACAAATATTGGCAGATCAAATCAAGGAAGACAATAATATTTTTATAAATATGTGGAAGGAGAGGGACCAAAGCAGCAACCAAATTTACTTCGGACTACAGACTCCATAATCTCATCTGGAGGATATACCTGTACTAGGGGAGGTCTGACGTACTTGCAAACGTGATCTTCACATAAGAAGACAAGTCCAACCAGTGGCAAAATTGATATCAATTTTAATGAAGTAAGTTAACACTACTGAATGCATTATCTGTGAATGCTTTGAACATTTTATTTGTATATGTTTTTTTTATTTTGAGTCAACTTTATTTTGTTTAAAAAATTGTAGAAGAAAATTCGGCACTGGTCTCCCCCTCAATTGCTTGCTCCCATTGGCGAAGATTTTCTCCTAGATTTGCAGCATAGATTCTGTGGCTAGAGATACGTTAGACATAATCTTCACCATGCAATGCTCCAAGAGAATTGAAGATAGTAGCACCAGACACTGTGCATGTCCTTTCTTACCCCCACTAAAGCCTTGGATTCCATTAACCGGTAAAGACTGTGGCACTCTCTACGAGCATTTAGTTTTCCACATGTTTGTTCCATGACAACATGTGAGTCATGATCCTAAATTGACAGGTCTACAACAGACCGAATTTCGTCAATGTTGCACGTCACCTCCAACAAACTACCTTAAGTAGTGGTGATAAGGGGAAAAGAGTCCAACCTGCTGAAGCAACACTCCAGAACCAAGGTCACCCAAGCCTCAGACATCAGGTAGCATGTAGATGATGCTTGCACTTGTAGTACATGGAACCAGAGTGGAAGCAAGTATTCCTTGAACTCAAGAGTAGCCAATAAAGATGATGGGGGGGGTGGGAGGGTAGGCGGAGGAAGACATGCTGGAACAGTCTTGAGTTCATTGATAACCCATTACCACCCAGACATCACACCATCATCTCCAAAGTAAAACCTAGATGGCTTCAGGAAATTAATGATGAAAAATCTGATCTATTGTTGCCTCGAATCAAAATCAATCTCCATATTACACAGCACATTCCTTAATAACAATACAAGTAAGGTGGTCCCTTTAAACCACAGTTTGTGTAAATAGCAAGGCAAATTAATTCTAGAAGCCATGAAGGAAAGAGATCAGTCGCCCTGTAAAGTATGGCCTTTCACTATCCAACCTCCATACTTTCTATTACCCCAAAGATTAACCAAAAAGAAGACTGCTTTTCATTTCTGGCAACACACATCAAAGTTGCTGGTGAACGCAGCAGGCCAAGCAGCATCTCTAGGAAGAGGTGCAGTCGACGTTTCAGGCTGAGACTCTTCGCCCAGGTCTCGGCCTGAAACGTCGACTGCACCTCTTCCTAGAGATGCTGCCTGGCCTGCTGCATTCACCAGCAACTTTGATGTGTGTTGCTTGAATTTCCAGCATCTGCAGAATTCCTGTTGTTTGCTTTTCATTTCTATTTGTTTTAACTTCATGTAATTTTCTATGACTTTATATCAAAAGATGTTAATCTAGTTATGCATTATTCTGGATTTGGGTGACTTTTTATTTATTTTTATTTTTATATATTTTTAATTTTTTAATTATTTTTATTTATTCAAAGTTACAATTTTGAGAGACACAAGTTAATTCACATCATTACTGAACTATCTTTGACAAGACCATCAGTAATGCAGTACGGACCTTATCAACTGGGCAGAAATGGAATCCCGCTGATGCAGCAAGCAACAGCACCCCTTAGGCTTAGAGATGTTGTGGGGCAGGGGCAGGTTTGGTCTGGCAGCAAATGGACACTCCTGGCACATGGCCACAATTCCAGAGCGAAGGATGGTGCTTGTCGAAGAAGTACGATGACAAGAAGATTCAGAAGAATGGTGTCTCCTGGCTAAGCTGGGGCAATGGATGTGGTGGGAAAGCATTAAGAGGAGGAAAATCAGCTGGAAGGACATATGGAAGCAAACGGACTTAGCATTCTCATCAGAGCTACATATGATGTGCTTCCCTCACAAAAAAAACATTCACCAGCGGTTCGGTGAGGACCCAACTCGTGCCCTGTGCCCAGTCCTGGCAACCCTCAAGTGTATCCTGGCAACCTGCAAAACCAGCCTCACACAAGCAGATACGAGTGGCTTCACAGCCAGGAATTGAAGAGTCTGGCAGCATCAATGGGAAACAAGAGGATAGCAACCAACTCCTTGCCCCCAAGAACGACTAACACTCTTGACACCAGTAGCATTCATCTGGAAGGGAGGAAAATCTCCCTCCTAAGCCAGAAACAGGACCGATGGACTTGGCCTGTGAATGGGAAATGGTGGTGGATGTCAATAAACAACTCACCCTTCCACTGGAAATTGCTACCACCAACCGCAGGCCAGATTTGGTGCTCTCATCCAACTCATTACAGATTGTCAACATCATGGAACTCACAAGCCTGTGAGAGGATTCAGTGGCTGAAGCATACGAACACAAGAGGCTATGCTATGCAGATCAGGCAGCTGAAGCTCAGCGCTGGAGCTGGAAACCCGAAGTTTGTCCTGTGGAAGTGGGTTGGAGGGGATTTATAACCCACGTCCACCATCAAATTGCTGAAGGAGCTAGGGATCTATGGTCAGACTCTACGGCAAACCATCAGAGCCACATCAGCGTTGGTGGAAAGAAGCAGTCGCTGGCTTTGGATCGAGCGAAAAGACCCCTCCTGGGCTCCAAGATAGCATCAAGAGAGTGGGAGGACACAACGGGGAATGGATGCCAGAAGTCATTGACGAGCCCTCCGGAGGTGTAGTGGGCTAAGATGAAACAGCAAGGCAGGAGGATGCCACTTGAAAACCCCTGTGTGTCAACCCTGTGCCACTCCCAACATCAAGGCAGCCTCGAGCAAGTGCTCACGACCCATTGGCACGAGGGATATTAACATCTTAGCCTGTGTTTTTTGATTTTCTACAAATATAATTGAAATTGAACCCGTCTTTCACTTAATGATATTACATCACTGGATTCACCAGGCAGTTACTAAAATGAATTAAGAAATGAAAAGTTCTCTTTTTATTACAGCGATGTTCTTTACTATTGTGATTCCCAACACTGTGTTTCTTTAAGTTAGTAAGAGACACCACTAAGCATTGAAAAGCTGGATTAAAGCTCTATCACAGTGGAGATTCAATAATTGGATATTCAGCGAGAAACACGTGCATTATGGAGCCAAATGAGTTTCACTGTTAGCAGCCGCAGCTAAACATCATATTCAAGCTCGTTGAGCATATGGTGGGTGGAGCTGGATTTTTAGTATGTGCAAACCTCCTGTTGTCCACTCTGATCTAATTCGTGGTGGAACAGCAAAGGGCAGTGGTTTGGTTCAGGTTGGAGACATCAAGTGTCAAGCCCCTTGTTGACATGACCTATGAACGTGCTCTGGAGATGCTGAAGAACATAACCCCAAGCTTCTTTACTCACCTGGAGACCACCTTCATGAGTGATGGAACACCAAAAATGGTACATGTTACAAAAATGTTGGCAGCTGAGCAATTCAGCTGAGCAATGATGGTGCTCAGGACAGTGACAACTTCAAAACTGAAGACAAAAAGCTTAGTGACATATTTAACCCAACCACAGTGACATGGGACATGAGATCCCAGAGAAGCCTAGTCCCCAACTGAAATGATGTCTTCGGCTATTATTAATGCTTTGAAAGGAGAGAATCCCTGTGCCAGCACCAGCAACTTGAAGAGAAACAATAAAACTGTGAACGGTGAACTTCGTAAAGCAATTGAATCCATATCAGATCTACTGAAGCTAAAGAAATATGATAAGCATGAGGAATTCTGCTGGAAATCCAGAGCAACACACACAAAATGCTGGAGGAACTCAGCAGGTCAGGGAAAGAAATATGATGTTGGACTCCAGTTGGGCAGGTAGGCAAGCATTAAAAAGTTGCCAATTATTTCTCTTTTCTATTCTGGTTCTATTAAAAAAGGGACTAAGTAAGAAAAAACAGTTCCAGCTGCTTGTGGAAAGAAGTTGTATGGGTGGGGTTAGGTTGTGTGTGGGGAGAAGGGACAGTACAGGGGCTGCATTGTGGAGGATATACTAAGTGTGCAAGGTATGTTTATGAACAATATGAAGAGGAACGTCTTGCGTCCATGAACTGAGCAACTGTCTGCAAAATCATACCACTATTTCTCTGAGTTATTCAGCTCCAGGAACATGGTCATTAGCCTTGGCTCTATCCATTATTATGCTTGACTTCTGCTTAATGATCTTAAAACTGGAATGGATAGATTGGTAAGTATATCCATCTCAGATATAAAATTATTAATTGAGCTTCATTCCACCAACTCCTGAGAAAGGGAGTTCCAAATTTTGACTGGACTTGGCTACAAAGAAGTGTTCCTAATTTCTCCTTCCACACTTGCACAGTCTCCCACAATGACCAGGTCACCAGGTTCTTGTGAGAGCACACCTGTTGCTTTCTCCTATTTAGTGGTTCCATGCAATATCCTGAATACTATCTTCCACATCTAAACTGGTCAAAGTTATTTATTTATTGAGATAGAGTGCAGAAATGTGTAAGTGAGAACTTGAATTTACTGGTGTCACATGGTGAGTTCCTCTTAGACATACAGGGTAGAAAGAGGCTGTCTAAATTGTCCTCATTCATTGTCTTTAACTCCTTGCTGTGTCGTTGGTCATAGAGTGATAGAGCAATACAGCACAGAATGAGGCCACTTGTGCTACACGGTTATTCTGCCGAATCCCATGGCCCTGCACCCGGACCATAGCCATCCACACCAATCCTATCCAGGTACCTATAGAAACTTAAATGTTGAAATCAGACCCACACCAACCACTTCAGCTAGCAAGGAGTTTCCTTCATTATGGTGAGTAATGGGAAGACCAGCACAGATCTCGACACTAGTTCTCTGACTACTACAGGGTTACTTCAGACTAGTTCTTGCATTATCTCAGCATGTCAGTGGCCTACCATAGCAGAGGTTGTGCAGCAGGATAGCTTTCACTGTAACACTTAACAGAAAAATATTGCAATGTTTGAATTCCAGAATAAAACCTTGGAACTATTCCTTATTGTAGCTTGTAGTATGTTTTATGTATTGCACTGTACTACTGCCGTAGGACAACATATATCAGTGATAATAAACCTGATTCTGATTCTGATTCTAAATCTGACTTGCTTTCACTCTGGTTTTGAGGGTTCTTGGATGACTAATGACACCAGTTTGGGAACTGTGGGCCAGGTGATGGGATTGAAGGCGGTCGGTGGGATGTTGCAACTTCTCAAGAATGAGATCTTAAATTCTCAAACAAGAGAAGATCTGCAGATCTGGAAATCCAAGCGGCAAGCACAAAATGCCGGAGGAACTCAGCAGACCAGGCAGCAGCTATGGACAGGAAGTACAGTCGACGTTTCGGGCTGAGACCCTTTGGCAGGATGGAAAAGATTTTTGAATATTTTCCTCTGCCTGCCCCTCCCAGATGAGAGCTCAGAATGTCTGTTTTAGGAGTCTAGAGCTGGGCTAATCAACACAACCAACTTCAACGTAGCTGAATGAGTGTGACAATGCCTTGAAAGATGGGAATGTTGGCTATGAAAAGGACATTGAAGTTGGTTGTCATTCCAGTGAATTTTGAAGAGTTTGGGGATACAACAGTGATGCATTTGTCCCAGTGTCTTGAGATACCTGTTGTAGGTAGTCGAGATCTCAGAGTCATTTCAGAGGGCAGGGATTACTGTTGGCAGGTGGATTATGAGCTTTACGCCAGCTTTAAGAATCTATGCTTCTAATATCCTCTTCCTCAGTTGACCAACGATTGTGCTGATGTGTTGAAGACATTGTCTGACTTTATAGAGAGATGGCTTGCGGAATATGGGAAGTCCCATAGTGAACAATTATTGACAGGTTGGCAACAGACCTTAGACTTGTGATGCTTTGGTGAATGAGTCAACAGCAACTGAGAGTTTTGCCTTTAAGATTGATAACACAAGTGACATCTGCGTACTCAGCATGTCTGCTGAAGTCTCCGTGAACTTGATTCTGGAGCATCGTCACTGTACACTGATTAATTCTAAAAATTAATCAGTGTACAGTGATTAATTAAATCATTAATTAATTCCCATTAATTCTAAAAATTAGCTCCACTCTACTGTGAACTTTGCTGGGCGCAAGGTTGGGCAATAGTGGAGAATTTGCAATAAATGTCAGAAAACTGTTTGAGACCAATCAAAATGGGTGAACCTAGAAGAACTTGAACAGGTTCTGAAGTTATTAAACTGTCATCAAACAAAGCTGTAGCTGCTGAGCAGGGGTCATGGGAGACGATTAAAATGCCTTCCAAACATAACTACAATTACATTTTAAACTAAAATGAAACAGGCAAAACTATTTAAAGTGGTGGGGGGCAAAACTGCTCATTTTAGGAGATACCATTTAAAGGAGGTAGAAGGAAAGATTTGGCTAAAAATGTGTTGTCATGAAAATGCTGGAGTTCATTAAAATGGAAATAATAAAGTGGAATAACAATAACAAGATTAGGCAGAGTCACAATTGTTTAATGAAATGGAAATTGTGTTTGGATAACTTTAATGGAGATCTTTAGGGATGTATACTAACTAGTAGGGTGATTAAAAAGATCCAGTGGGTACAATGTATTTGGGTTTCCACTGGGTATTTCATTTAGTGCTACAGAAAAATGATTAAAATTCATAATTATGTAGCAGCATGGACAGACAATAGTTTCTTGATATAAAATAGCATGTCCTTTTTGGGTTGAGCATTGTATATAGTTGAAGCCCCAACACTAATCCCACAGGTTTACAGGGATACAATTAACGATAACCCCAACTTTCTTTAATGATACTTGAAGTTAAGATGTGCGACAGGGATTTGTTGCTCAGGAGGAGAAAATTGGTTGGGAGAGAGAGAGTGAGAAAGAGAGGGACAGAGTGAGGTGGAGAGGGGAAGATTAGGGTGGACAGACAGAGAGGATCCATGCTAATTTACTGGCCTCTCTCCCCAATAGCAAAATCCTCCCGTGTACAATATTCAACACATTGTATTTGAAGACAGGTTCCACGTAAGCACAAAGGGTGTTTATTGATGATGTTTCAGGTAAAATTACTTTGCTTAGTTAACAAAAGATTTTATACCAACTCACTGTGGAAACAATTCTCTTCTTAGCTACCTTGTGGTACATTTTCCAGTTTTTCACGTATCCACAGTGGAAATAAAAGGCACTTATCATCCCTTCATCAATCACATCTTTTGCAACCTCTCCTTGAAATGGAAGTTTTATATTATTCCTTTCCATACCTTCCATAGAGACTCAGAGCCATTTACCTCCACTATTTCTTGGGTCCTTTATGGGATCCAATCAGGAAGGCCCTTGGATTAATGCATTTATCTGTTTACATATATTTATAAATCCCATAGCTGTTCAGCCTTCCACATTTTGTCAGTCTTCATTCTTAGTTCAATACTTTGCTGGTAGCTCATTCCTTATTAGTCTTCTCCAAAAAATACTTTGGTCACTTGTGAATGGACTTTATTGGATATTCTTCATTTACTTCATTCTTGATAACATAGCAATGGTTTCCAAAAATAAACTGGATCTAATTCAGAGCAGTTGGTTTGAAATCAAAACAAGCCATTGTCATTTAATATGCATTCCATACAGAAATATGATTTTTTCAGTTGCAAAGATTAATTGACACTTTTGTTCACTTTTTGGAATGTGGGCTTCGTGGGCAAGGCCAAAATTTATTGCTCATTCCCAGACCTGCTGGCACATTATCTACCCAAGAATGATCCCATACTTTAGCAAGACTTTTTTATGCTCTTGTCTAATTGTTGGTTATCAGCTATGTGATCAATAACACTGGTAAACTAGCTCACAGTTGCATTGTCCCAACTTGCTTATCTCAATACACACTGTAAACAAAAAATTCTACAGGAACTCAGCAGGACAAGCAGCATCCATGGATGGGAATAGACAGTCAACTTTTTGGGCTAAGATTCTTCATCATCTGAGTTCCAGCTCAGCTGTTTATTCACCTTCGTACATGCTGCCGGACTTGCTAAGTCCCTGCAGCATTGTGTGTGTTTGTGTGTGTGTGTGTGTGTGTGTGTGTGCGTGCGTGTGTGTGTGTGTGTGTGTGTGTGTGTGTGTGTTGTTTTGGTATATGCAGAATTTCTTGTATTTCTGGTAAACTGAAGGGCGTAATGGATTGTGTCCCAGGGCACTAACAGTTCAGTTTGTCTTGCGCATTTGCTTGCACTAGTTCAAGCAAGTATAAAGAGTTGGTTGTCAGGTACTAGCACACCTGACTTCACGCTGTTCCTCTGAATTCCCTATTTGGTCTGGTGGTAGAGCACAGCTGTGCTGGCCAGAGATCGCAGCTACACTTTGCACCTGACCCATCAGCTTTATAGGCTGGTCTAGCAAACAGTCTCTATTGCATCTGAACGGGATTTGAGCCCCTGAGAGAAAAGGTACTATTTCACTTTATTGTACTCTGTTTTTAATTGTTAATATTTTAGGTGCTCTTTATTGCATTTGTAGTTTAATCCTAGACCTTTTTTCCTGTACCCTTTATTATTTTTAATTTCATAAATCCCCTGGAATAGTTTTTTAATTGCCTCTGAATATTACAGTTTTATTAAGAAAATTTCCAAAATGGTGTCAGTAAGCCAGGAAACGTTCTGTGAGCTACATACACCCCTTGTTATGTGTAGTAACTCTAAAAAATTAAACTAATTGAAAGTAAAACAAGAGAGTCGAGAATACTAGTCTACCTTTGTGTTTACTTTAAGTGAGACATGCACGTATGCAATTCACATATTTTTGCAGGGAACCATAATGAGTTCTGTAAAAAAACAGAATGCTTAATCAAACACTTTATTTACAAGATTACTGAAATATTACTGCAATATTAAATAAACAACACTTCCCTGTTTAGTTATACACTCCGACTCAATGCATTTCAACTGTATACTCAGTATACTATATCATACAATGACTATACAGACATCTATGGCATAGCAAATTTTAAGTTGTCCCATTCAGGCCTAAGGATTTAATCGCTGTGGAAACTTTCTTGCTCTTGTGAGATAATGTCTTTCCTGACAACAGTGTTACTGTGCTTGGCAGGTGAGACTTGTGGCTGTGAAGTAATCTCAGATTCTGGGGCCTCCTCTGTGGGGGTAACAGGAGTTGACCCTGAGGCTGCAGGAAGAGGTTCTGACAGTTCTGGATGCCTTTCTTCGCTTTTTCTTTGGCTTTTCTCTCAGGATCTACTTTGATACTTGCTTCTCTCCCAGTCCTGACTTCTTTCTAGAATGTGCGCCCTGATCTTGGGAAGATGCATTTAGTTCGCTGGAGTGTTCTCTTATTAATCCTTCGATTGCTCCCTTTACAATCTGATCTCTCCTCTTGGTTTCCTCATCCACAACATCATCTGACGAATCCTCTGTTTTTGTGTCTCCTGCGACTCTTTTCCTTTTGCTCCTCATTTCATTCAGCTGGGCTTTGGACTTTGCATCTACTTTTACAGGCAACATTTTGTCTTCCATTTGAAGTTCACGCAAGAGCCTGAATGCTTGTACGTTAGGTTCTATGTTTTTATATTCACAAAAGCTGAATGCTTGCATCTTTCCTCATGCTCCTTGAATTCTCTTTCAGCTTAAAGCCAAGCCACATTTTGCAAGTAACTGCCTGATTAACATATCAGAGGCTTTTTCAGATACATTGCCTACAACAACTGTTGTAGTTGGCTACTTTCCTGATTCCTCTGGGCACCATGGTCCCTCCCTGGTCCAATATGCTTTCCAACCAGAGACATGGAGGTTGGCACCACCACCTGTTTACCCTCTGTTAGGCAATGGTTCATGGTGTACAAGGTGGAGACATATGTGGCATCATCCAGTACTTGAATTAATTTGCTTTCAGTTGATTCTATGCAAGGTGTGTGACATACAAGAGATGAATGAATCTCCAGTCAAGTTGTAGTTATCTCAGCTAGTCATGCCCCCACAATGCTAGATCCCTGTTTTTACCACATACGAGCTCAATGTGGCTTGTTGGTTGTTGTATTTCACTGTTACAAATGTCATTCCCACAAGAATTTCCTTTTCTTCAGTATAGGTTCTTCGATGGTTATCTGTAGTAACTTTTAAATGCTGTTCAAGCTAATTTTGTGGAATGGCTGAAACAGCCAAGCTAGTGTCCAATTCCATTTTAATTAATTTGCCATTTACTTCTGGAGTTAGCCATCTTGTTTGTCTATTGTTAGTTTTCACGTTGTAAATCTCAAGGCTACTCAACCCTGCATCACTCTCATCATTAACACGAGGAATTCTGCAGATGCTGGAAATTCAAGCAACACACATCAAAGTTGCTGGTGAACGCAGCAGGCCAGGCAGCATCTCTAGAAAGAGGTACAGTCGACGTTTCAGGCCAAGACCCTTTGTCAGGACTAACTGAAGGAAGAGCTAGTAAGAGATTTGAAAGTTGGAGGGGGAGGGGGAGATCCAAAATGATAGGAGAAGACAGGAGGGGGAGGGATGAAGCCAAGAGCTGGACAGGTGATTGGCAAAAGGGATATGAGAGGATCATGGGACAGGAGGCCCAGGGAGAAGGGCCATCTGTCTCATGATCCTCTCATATCCCCCCTCCCCCTCCCTTTCCCCCCTCCCCCTTTTCTTTCTCCCTAGGCCTCCTGTCCCATGATCCTCTCATATCCCCTTTGCCAATCACCTGTCCAACTCTGGGCTCCATCCCTCCCCCTCCTGTCTTCTCCTATCATTTTGGATCTCCCCCTCCTCCTCCCAATTTCAAATCTCTTACTAGCTCTTGCTTCAGTCAGTCCTGACAAAGGGTCTCGGCCTGAAACGTCGACTGTACCTCTTCCTAGAGATGCTGCCTGGTCTGCTGTGTTCACCAGCAACTTTGATGTGTGTTATTCTCATCATTAGTAGATTCTTCCTCAGCAGCATGCTAATTATTGTTGTTTTTGAAACTGCAACTTGACTTTTTATGTTTTTCTCTTGCCTGCGTATTTTTGTCTGCCTGACATGCTCTTTGTATGTGTCCCACTTTGTTGCATTTCTTGCAGGTTTTACCTTTAAATCTGCATTGGGCTGGTGTATGTGAGCCCCTGACACAATGGTAACACAATTTGGCCAGGCCCGTTTCTGTTTCGACATTGCAATTTTGTTCACACTCACTTTCATTCCTAACTGTAACTCAATTGCATTTCTGACTGCTGTTTTCATTGATACAGATATTTCAACTGCTCTTTTAAATGTAAGCTGTACTTCAGTTAGGAGCCATTTTGAACACTTTCTTGTAAGATTTCACAGACTAAATGATCTCTCATTGTGTCATTGAGACCATTACTGAACTGACAATACTGAGACAATCTCTTCAATTCAGTCACATATGCCACCTTTTGACCCTGCTTATGAAAGCTATTTGATTATCATCCCAAGGTACACATTGTTTATGAGCTCATGAATTCTTCTGTTTTCTGCCTTTATTTAACTGAATGTGTCTTCTCTTCCAAAGAATATGCGTGGTGCTGTTTTTATTTTGAACTCAACAATTCTTACTGCTGTTTTAAAAACTTTAATGTCTCGCTGCCTACAGATAGGTAGTCATCTTGGGTTCACTCAAAATTTCGTCGTCATCACGGAAGTGTTTTGTAACTTGAGAACATTAAGCTAACTACAAGTAAAACAAGAGAGCTTGAATGCGAGTCTAACTTCATATTTACTTTAAACAAGTCACTCATTTATCATGTGGTAATGTAATGATGTATGCGTTTCACATATTTTTACATCTATCCTTAATGAATTATATAAACAATAAAAAATGCTTAATCATACAAGTAAGCTCTTACAAGTTTACTCAAATATTCCTGAAATATTAAATACATACTGAAGTTGCTCTACTCATTTTACACTTATGAATATGTGGCTAAGCACAGCTCAAATGCCATATTTATGTTTGCTGATGACCACTGTCGTAGGCCGAATCAAAAGTGGTGACAAATCAGCATGTAGGAGGGAGATTGAAAATTTGACTGTGAGGTGCCACAACAAGAACCTTTCACTTAGTGTCAGTAAACCAAGGAGGTGGAGTGAGTCAGTGTCACATATCCCGTGACGGGTTAAAGAACCAGCAGAAATGGAAAACACTTTGGAGTCCAGTATTGCTATTAACTAATGGTATTTATTACGCAATACAGTAATATAAAATCAGATATATAAAACAGGTTAGCAATGATTTTATATATATGTGTGTGTGTGTGGAAATATATGAAAACCAAGCTTCTTCATGTCTAGGGGTAAATAGATAGTCTTACAATGATGAGTAAAGTTCAGTTCGTAGTATTGAGTTGAGTAGTGATGGAAAGAGAGAGAGAGGGAGAGATTTGGGTCTTCAGGTGAGCTGACGCCGTCGATCTTCCTGTTGTCCTCCAAAATCCTTTAGAAGTCACCGACTGTGACTACAACAAAGGGGACCGTTCTTCTGTGGTGGAGTTATCAACCCAGGCGAGGGTCAGACACACGAATAACTCCCCATCGGTCACACCCTTTTCACACTGTGAGAGCCACTGATCGATTCTCCGCTCAATCCTTCAAAACCCACCTGTTCTGTGGGCAGAACAAAGCTCATTCAGTTTGCAAAACCGTGTGTCTGTAGGTCTAACAGCTGACCTTCTATTTATCTCACCATGCTGAACACCAGCTGTCCATCAAGCAGCTCCTCCCTTCTCGCTCTGTAAGAACTTGGAAGCTGCCAGTGTCCTTGTAGAAAGTATAAACAAACTGTGAGCAGTCTTCGCCTCTCTCTCTCTTTTTAACAAGGTGTCTGTGTTGGACACCTCTCTCTCTCTCTCTTTTCAAAACCACAGTTCATAGGGATAATTCAGGACCCCGTCACAGTCAGTAACACTAATTCCTCAGTGTTATCATTTCAGAGGACCTGTGCAATTACAAAGGAAGCACAGTGGTGTCTCTAATTCCTTAGAAGTTTGTGAAGAATTAGCATAAGATTTAAGACTTTGACAAACTTCTATAGATGTGTGGTGGAGAGTATATTGACTGGCTGCATCACAGTCTAATATAGAAACAGCATTGCCCTTGAACAGAAAATCCTACAAAAAGTAGTGGATACATCAGAGGTAAAGCCCTCCCCCACCATTGAGCACATCTACATGAAACACTGTCGCAGGATAGTAGCATCCATCATCAGGGACACCCACCACCCAGGTCATGCTTTCTTGTTGTTGCCGCCATCAAGAAGAAGGTACAGAAGCCATAGGGCTCACACCACCAGGTTCAGTAACAATCACTACCCCTCAGCCATCAGACTCCTGAACCAGCAGGGATAATGTCACTCAGTTTCACTTGCCCCATCACTGAAATGTTCCAACAACTTATGGACCATCTTTCAAGGAGTCTTCATCTCATGTTCCAGATAGTTATTGCTCCTTTATTTATTTATCATTATTGTTATTTCCTTTATTTTCTTTCTTTTTGTATTTGCACAATTTGTTGTCTTTTGCACTCTGGTTGTCCGCCCAGTCGCTGCAGCTTTTCATTTTTTCCATTATGGTTCTTAGATTTATTGAGTTTTCCCACAGGAAAGTGAATCTCAGGATTGCACATGGTGACATCTATGGAATTTGAGATATGTGGAATGTCAAAAGTCAGTGGATTGTTCTAGGGGTGGTGTCTTATGGAAGGCTCTTCTGTCTGTTGTGTACAGAGAGGCAGAATGTTCAGTGCCATGCAGTTGAAGTTTCAGGTGTGTTTTGCTCCAGACCCCAGCATCTGCAGTCTCTTGTGTCTCTGTTCATATATATAGCTGGCTACTATTTCTGATGAGTCTGATCAACACAGCTCAGCCCTTTTAAAAACCCAGTCTCATTAATAAGCTCTTTTTTAAAAAAGAAGATGGGATTTTTCAATGATAATGAAATGATTTATAATTATCTACAGTGTGTTCTTTCAAATAAGTTTGGTACTACAACTGTGAAATGACTTTGACACCATTATTGGTATTAATAATTCCTAAAAATTATTCTCAAGTAGAAATCCCTGATGAATGGGATAATTACCTAGAAAGTTTCTCTTAATCACCAGCAATTTATAGGCAGTTTAGTAATGGCTGTGACTCCATTTCCGAAACTTACCTCTTATTTATTGCTCTTGTATAACAATGATGAAACAAAAATATGCTGTAAGACTCTTTTTCAATCACTGTACTAATCAGAGCAATGTTCACATATAGGGACATGGCGGACTTAAACCAGCAGTGCCTGCACCTTCAAAGTGAGAATGAAAGAGTTCCTGATGATCTGCAAACAGTTCTTCCTAATCCATTTTCAAAGCAGGTAAAAGAATTCAGATCAGCACTGATTCTGGATATATGAAATGATGAACTTTAAATATATGACTTGTGTTAAAAATGGATCTAATTTATTGTACAGGTTATGCACAGTTGTTTATCAATTACAATTTTATTGCTCAGTTCCAAAAAACGCAAGGAAAGAAATCTTTCCCCAGTGTACAGAACGTACTAAATCAATGACAGAGCTTCATAATGTGTTGCACTTCATGTTCAAAGGACCTATGAAACTGATTTCCAAGGGAGAGATTCAATGTCCACATATCACAATATTACATATTTAGCCCACGCGACTGATGTCACATTTTAACATCATAATATTCATAATTGAATTGAATTGACTTTATTTCTTACATCCTTCACATACATGAAGAGTAAATATCTTTACATTACATCTCCATCTAAATGTGTAATGTGCAAACACTGTAATTTATAATAAACAGCAGTCAATGTAATGTAGCGTACACTCAAATCAGCTTGAGTTCATCAGTCTGATGGCCTGGTGGAAGAAGCTGTCCTGGAGCCCGTTGGCCCTGGCTTTTATGCTGCGGTACTGCTTTCCGGATGGTAGCAGCTGGAATAGATTATGAAAAAAAATCAAATGGAAAGTATTCAGATCTTTTCTGTTACAGGCTTGGCCAGCATGTTTGTCCTTGAGAGAGTTATGGTGAGGTACTGTACTTTTTCAAACTCGAGTCTCTCTTCTGAGTGTACTTCCTGAAAGCTGTCTGGGATTCAAGTTCAGTCATGATGAAATCATGGCAAAGTATTTCCAAACCAGGTAACAATACTGAAAGGTGCTTCAAAAGGTCCAGTAAAATCATTATAACCGAAGCCAAGGATTGAAGTCCCGAGCTTGGCGAGACTGGAGACAGAAAACCTAAAGGTCAAAGACCGCAGTCAGTGAGTCTGGAGCTGGAGGTCCGGAGGTCGAGTCTGCAAGTTTGGGGCTAAGGTCTGGAAAACTGGAAACAGCCTGCCTGTGTGAGTGGGAAAGAGGCTTTCTTTGGTGGTGTTGTCTTGTCTTGTTCTGTTGTTGTTGCTGCTTGTTTTGTCCTGCTGAACATCGTGGGCATGCTGTGATGGTTCCAGAGTGTGTGGTGACACTTGCGGGCTGACCCTAGCATTGACAAAGGGGTTGAAGATGCTTCAATGTCCTAAGGCCGGAATGATTGACTTCCTATGCTATAAGCATCTACCTTTGATGAGTATCACTGCCACCACTGGTTTATCTCTTAATGTGCATTAACTTTCATTTGACCAGTACTCCAGAATAGCACTCTCTTGAAAAATGTGACCTTGATATTGATAAACGCACACAAAATGCTGGAGGAACTCAACAAGTCAGGCAACACCTGTGGAAATGAGTAACCAGTCAACATTTCGGGCTGAGACCCTTCGTCAGGCTGGAAATGAAAGGGGAAGAAGCAGAATGGGAAGGTGGGGGAGGGGAGGTAGTACAAGCTGACAGGTGATAGGTGAAACCGGGTGGGTGGGGGAGGGAGAATGAAATAAGAAGCTGGGAGGTGATTGGTGGAAAAGGCAAAGGACTGGAGAAGAAGGATTCTGATGGGAGCAGAGAGAGGACCATGGGAGAAAGGGAAGGAGGAGGGTTACTGCGGGTCGATAGGCAGGTGAGGAGAAGAGAAGAGGTAAGGGTGAAGCAGAGTGAGGTACTGAAGAAGAGGGGGAAAGTCAAAGAAATTGATGCTCATGCAATCAGGTTGGAGGCTACTCAGGCAGAATATGAGGAGTTGCTCCTCCAACCTGAGAATGGCCTCATCTTGGAGGACATGTGGACCATCACATCAGAATAGGAATGGGGATTGGAATTAAAATGGTTGAACATGGGGAAATCCTGCTTTTTGTGAATAGAGTGAAGGTGCTCGACAAAGCAGTTCCCCCAGTCCATGCCGAGTCTCGTCAAAGTAGAGGAGGCCATATCGTGAGCAGTGGATACTGTATTGATTTCAACAGACGAATTCTTCATCCTGGATTGGCTGGATACAAGCCTTGTGAAGGGCATCAAAATAAAACCATGAACACAAAGAAGTCTGCAGACGCTGGAAATCCAAAGCAACTCACACAAGATGCTGGAAAAACTCAACAGGTCAGGTAGCATCCATGGAAATGAATAGATGTTCGATGTTTTGGGCTGAGACCCTTCTTCAGGTAAAACTATCATCCGTCCTACCTAATCAGGATTTGGAGTTTATTCATGTGAATAATTATTTTACTAAGCTAACCAAATCTTCAGATTTTATAATGTTTATTCACACATCCACATTGACTCCTTTCTGAAAAGTGTTGTTTTCTACACTTGCTGATTTAAATTAAAACACCGGTTTCATTTCTTTCAGGAAGTGTCACCTACAAAGAATTTACCAAATGACAGCCCATCTAAGTCTCCCCGTTTCATTAAGATAAAGAACTGGGAAACTGGCACCATTTTAAGTGATACATTGCACCTAAACTCAAGAGTGGTAAGCTTAGCTTTTTAAAGCTTCAAGTTGTGGCCTTTGCAGACAATGGTTGGGCATTTTACTGCAGCGTTTCATAGTTCCGGCACTCATCTTGTTCTATGCTTACAGGCAACTGGGTGCAGAGAGCAGATATGCACGGGAGCAATTATGATGCCAAGTCAACACGTAAGGAAACCAAGTGAAACCCAAACTAAAGAGAAGCTTATTCCACTGGCAGCAGACTTTTTCAACCAATACTACACATCCATCAAAAGGCAATTATTCAATTTACTCCTACTTCGCATGGAAGCTTCTACAAGACTGCTGAATTAAATTTCAGTGATTGTGATTAATCATGGAATCGTCGAATAATTACTCCACCAAAGGAGGACATTTAGACAATTATGTCCATGCCACCCCTCTACCTCTACTCACTCATTCCAACCCCTCAACTCTTCATTTTCTTACAGATTTTTCCTCACCATCCAATTCTCTCTTGCAGGCCACTTTGGAACAATCAGACCCCTCTGCCAGGGCAACTCACTAATTCCACTACCTCATCTCCTGTTCATTTACTTACAGGTTTTTCCTCACCATCCAATTCTCTCTTGCAGGCCACTTTGGAACAATCAGACCCCTCTGCCAGGGCAACTCACTAATTCCACTACCTCATCTCCTGTTCATTTACTTACAGGTTTTTCCTCACTATCCAATTCTCTCTTGAAGGCCACTTTGGAACTGTCTGCACTGCATTTGCAGGCAGTTCATTCCAGATTCTAGCCACACGCTATGGGGAGAAGATTTTCCTCATGTCACCGTTACTTCTCCTTTGCTTTACATCTGCAACCTGTGGTCCCCGACCTCTCTATCAATAGCAAGAGCCTCGCACAATCCACTTTCTCCAGATCCTTCATCATTTTATATACATTTATCAAATTACCCCATCTTTCTCTTGTCTAAAGAAAACCATTTCACCCTCTTTTATCTACCCTTGTAACTATTAAGTACGTTAAGTAAATTTCTCTTGAAAAAAATATGATGTATATGTTGGCATACATGCTTCTTGATCAAATTAACCCCGCTCCATTTCTTCATGCAGTGTGTCTCTGTGATAAGTTTGTGCTACGCAATTATACTTTGCTACCTTTTCAGAGAAATTTGGATGAATACATTAATTCTCAAAAAATTGTGCTGTAAAGTAACAGGGTGCTTTTTTTTTGAATATAGAAAGAGATGGACTAGATCTGACCACATTGTGTCTTGGTATTGAGGCCAGATCCAGACCAGACAGATTTGGTGAATGTCCCTTCACTTCCTGATAACCGATAGAATCTTAGTGACATCACATTGAGATTTATTAACCTACTATCCTGAGATACATAGGGCAAAACTGTGATTTTTTTAATGATTTTTTTCCTGGAAAATCTTTGATTGCTTTGGGTACGGAACAGAAATGGCACAAAGGTGTAGAATATGTGTTAAGGGAAGGAGGGAGAAGATTTTTAAACAGCAATTTAGGAGTGTCTGATTCTGAGAAGTTTTCAATTCTCTAATCACAGAATCTCTTGACTTGGTCAAAATAATATCAAAACACAAAAGTTGTGACATTTTGACTGGTGGACATCTGCTCCATTTCTAAAACCACGGCCAGAGTAAGTTTAGTATCAGGAATTATCTTGTACTCTTGCATGTTACCCTTAGTTTGGAAAATGAGCCATTTTTCCCTCGATGTACAGTCCTTTTAAACATAGTATTGCCTATAACAAGTGAAAGGCATTTTGTTAACAGGCATGGATCTAAGGCTCACATTGAAAGGATGGAAAAGGTGATGAAGGAGATCGAAACAACTGGCACTTACCAACTTAAAGACACTGAGCTAATTTATGGAGCCAAGCATGCCTGGAGGAATGCTACCCGCTGCATTGGGAGGATCCAGTGGTCCAAGTTACAGGTTAAGATTTGCTCATGATGCTATAAAAATGTTCTTTAAATAACACTGTCTCTTTGTGAGTCCAGTCAAACAAGGAGCAGAAGCATGGAAGTTCAGAAGCAATGTTTAAACTTTACAAGTAGAGTGAAGGGAGGTAAGAGGTGGCAAGATGATAAGAGGCATAGATTGAGTGGATAACCAGACGTTTTTCCCAGGAGCCATACCTTTAAAGCGGTTGGAGGAAAGTGTAGGAGAGATATCAGTGGTAACATTTTCTTACTCACAGTGGGTGCAGCCAGAAGTCATGATAGAGGCATATGACGGCATCCGTTAGTCTTGCAAGACCATGGATCTGCGCCTGGAAAGTCTTCACTCTCCAGGGTGCAGGCCTGGGCAAGGTTGTATAGAAGACCGGCAGTTGCCCATGCTGCAAGTCTCCCCTCTCCACGACACCAGTGTTGTCCAAGGGAAGGGCATTAGGACCCATACAACTTGGCACCAGTGTCATCGCAGAGCACTGTGTGGTTAAGTGCCTTGCTCAAGGACACAACATGCTGCCTCAGCTGGGGCTTGAACTCATGACCTTCAGGTCGCTAGTCGAATGCCTTAACCACTTGGCCATGTGCATTAGAGACGTTTAAGAAACTCTTAGAAAATGGAGGACTATGTGGGAGGAAGGATTAGATTGATTTTAGGTCAGCACAACATCATGGGCCAAAGGGCCTGTACTGTGCTGTAGTGTTCTATGTTCTCAACCATGAAATGATCATATTCCAAACCTACAGAATGTTGTTTATTGCCATACAGTCTCATTATTACAATTCCTTAGCTTTAGTTTACATATAGCACTTTGCATGAATAATGATCATGTATTGAACAGTTCTCAATCTAGATGAACAGTCACTGTTTTACTTTGTTAAAATTGTAACAACAATAACTTGGTTCAAAAATTGACATAAAGGTTAGAATATAGAAGCTGCAATTTTTTTAAACTAATTCAAACACAGCTCCCTGGGATGCTATGAAGATACCCATAACTGTTTTGCAATTATCTGTTGTACTAACCCTGATTCAGATTTTCTCATCAACCATGTTTCCAATTGATTTGTATGGATACATTTTATGATGGTTAATTATTAAAATGGTAACGAGGGCTCATTTACCTATGTCTGTGAATGGCTAGTATGTGTAAGAGAGAAATTCCTTAATGTTTCTTGATGATCCCCTTGCCTTAATATATTTAACTGCCTTCAATATTAATTATCCTACAGGAGGATATTTCAGAAAACTATTTCACAGAAATGGGAACTGAATTGCCTGATGCAGGGGTTCCCATTTGTGGGGCCCACAAACCTGTCGGTTGATGACATAAGAAAGGTTGGGAACCCCTGCTCTAGTGTTTTGTAGAATTGAACTGGAATTGCTGTAAAAAAAACCTAAAAATTCACTTTCCCCAGCACTAGAAAACACTTCACAAACTTCTTTCAGTGCTGTTTTACTTTGTTAAAACTGTAGCAACAATAAATTTGTTCAAAAATTGACATAAAGGTTAGAATATAGAAGCTACAATAACCTGTGGTCTGGAAATGGAATTATGGAATGAAATAGATGTTATCAAAAAAATAGAGATAGAACTTCAAAGTGGGACATAGTTTCTGAACGGCTACCCTTCTGCAGTGTTGTTAATAGCTGTGCTGTTTGCAGGTTTTCGATGCACGTGACTGCTCCACTTCTCATGGCATGTTCAACTATATATGCAATCACATCAAGTACGCCACCAACAAGGGAAATCTCAGGTTGGTGACCTATTAATCAACTTAATCAGGTGGCGTGTGCATAGACAGGAAACGGCTCATGATCATTGTTAGGCATTACATTTGCAAATATAAAACGCAATGGGCCAGATCATGACGTTCACATGTCAATGACTCCACTGCACATGTATCAGTTTGCCCTAGTCGTCAGCTCCTGCGCAGTGCAACCTAGCCATCCATGGACATGCTGGTTTTAGAAGGAAGCATACACAGCTTTGAAGCATCATGTTGTTCTGATGCTACAGTGAATGTGAAGAAAGTCACCTCCTGGTTGTATATCATGTATACTTTATTATGAATGAAATATAGTTCTTAAATTTAAAAAGAGGTGCACCTAGACAGCCAACTCCTGGCCTGCTGCTGCGCTGATAGCCGGCGATTGAGAGCTGAACTCAAGCTGTGGGATTGGTTGCACTTTATAGAAGGTGCCATCACTTTACATCAGCTGTGTCTGCGTAAATGACTACAGCCCATTTATTTCAATTTGATCTGCAACTTGACTGAAAAGCAAGTTTTTTTTTGTCACCTTATATCACTTAATTGTAATGTCTATAATTCTTTCAACCTAGACAAGTTTTAGGTCATGTCTAAGAATTACGTAAGTTATCTTGAGCAATTATTTAATATGTCTGATCATACACTTTGGAGACATTTGACAACAGTGAGCTATCAAAATGCCATTAGGGAAGTCCAGGGCAGGGTTTCAGATCCTCTGTCCAAGGTCTGTCACCATTCACAGGCCGCTGCCATGGTAACAAGGCCTGGAGAGTTTGGGCCCACAGGACTGCAAAAGGTAAGCGTGGCTACAGAACAGCATGGGCAAGCAAGCATGAGTATTGAGCTGGATCAAACCTGATCGAATCAACACATAAATGTTTTATGTTGTATGACATATTGTTTTGCTGTCCCTCTTCAGGTAAATAAATTATTCTGGTCATGGATACTTTTAGCCTTCAACTTATTGTCTTCATCCACGGAAGATGTCAATAGATGAATACCTCACTATTTAGGGCAGTACCTCATTCTTCGGGGAGGCACTTCATTTGTGAACGAGCCATTTCCAAGTGCATTTACCATGAGCTCTCTCATTCTCTGTGCTTCAATTTCATACCATAACAAAGTAACAGGACCATAAACAGGAATTGTTTAAATATGTACTATACCCATTAGCTTCTATTATTTTAACTTGTAAAGAGTCTCTAATCTAAGCAGAATGATAGGGTCTATATTCCTATTATGCTTGACAAAGAATGTCCAGTCAGGTACAAGTTGTTAAGAATTGTGCACAGTTCTTAATGCATATTCTGTAAAGTAGTATCTCTCTCAGAAGGATAAAGAATATCATTCATTAGACTAACAAACAATGGGTGTTTATTTTCTTGAAATATCTCATTCTTAACTGAGATGAAATTTCAAGTTTATTAATGTCCTGGTGAAATTCTGATTAATATCAAGCCCTATACTTGGGTTTTTAAAAATGATTTCATGTTGCTCAATTACGTATTTGGAATTGGAATTGGTCTATTAGACAATAGACAATAGGTGCAGGAGTAGGCCATTCGGCCCTTCGAGCCAGCACCACCATTCACTGTGATCATGGCTGATCATCCACAATCAGTACCCTTTTCCTGCCTTCTCCCCATGTCCCTTCACTCTGCTATCTTTAAGAGCTCTATCTAACTCTTTTTTGAAAGAAACCAGAGAATTGGCCTCCACTGTCTTCTGAGGTAGAGCATTCCACAGAACCACAACCCTCTGTGTGAAAAAGTTTTTCCTTAACTCCATTCTAAATGGTCTACCCCTTATTCTTAAACTGTGGCCTCTGGTTCTGGACTCCCCCAACATCGGGAGTGATGTTATTGTTATTATTATTTAAGTATGTATTTATTACTATTATTATTATTATTGTCACATTTATCAAGATACCGTGAAAAGCTTGTCTTGCATACTGTTCATACAGATCAATTCATCACACGGTACGTTGAGGTAGTACAAGGTAAAACAAAAATGCAATGCAGAGTAAAGTGCAACTACCACAGAGAAAATTAGCTGCAGGTAGACAGTAAGGTCCATGATCATAACAAGGTGGATTGTGATATCAAGAGTCGATCTTAATGTACTAGGGAACCATTTAATAATCTTATAACAGCAGGACAGAAGCTATCCTTGAGCCTAATGATACGTGCTATTTGGCTTTTTTATCTTCTGCCTGATGAGAGAGGGCAGAAGAGAGAATGTTCAGGGTGGGTGGGGTCTTCGATCATGCTAGTTGCTTTAATGAGTCAGCGAGAGGTATAGATCGAGTCCATGGAGGGGTGCTGGTGTCCGTGATGTGCTGAGATGTGTTCACAACTCTCTGCAATTTCCTGTAGAGCAGTTGCCATACCAAACCACGATAAATCCAGGTAGGATGCTTTCTTTTCTTTCTTTTTCTTTCTTTTCAAATATTATTATTATTATTATCCAAAATTAACACGGGTACATTGAAGTAAGCAATACTTACAATGACTCAAGAAAAAAAAATTATTTTAAAGATTGAAAAAATTTTGGTGTTTTTAAAAAAAATCCCAACTAAGCAAGAAAAAGTGGGGGGAGAAAAAAGAAACCCCATTAGGTGTTCAACCCCGGAGCCATGCATCATACAAAAAGCTTCCAAAAATAAACATCAAACCGCCAGCAAGAAAAAAAAGTACCAAAAATTTACAATTAGATCGTGGAGGAAATCTATCAATTAACTCAAATGATAGTAACGAGCAAACGAACTCCACCTTTTCTCAAAATCAAACATAGGTTCAAAGGTTCGACTTCTAATTTTCTCCAAACTAAGACATAGCATCACTTGAGAGAACCATTGTGACAAAGTGGGAGCTGATGTATCCTTCCACTTCAACAAAGTGGCCCTCTTAGCTATCAATGTAACAAATGCAATAACATGTTGGTCAGCTGGTTAACTCTTCTTCGATCTGTGCTAGTCAATCATTGATTCAATTTAAAATTGTACATTGTTACCATTTGATGAAGGAGAGACTGTCTAAAATATTCCCTAATGTTGATAGCTATTGTGATAGATGTAAAACTGAGACAGCTACACTGACACACATGTTTTGGTCTTGTCCTATACTGGAACAGTTCTGGAAGTCAGTTTTTTTGACAATTTCTAAACACTTAAAATTAATTTACAACCTAATAAATTAACTGTGCTTTTTGGGATAATTCCTCAAAATATCCGTCGTATCTCTGTGTCTGACCAACATGTTATTGTATTTGGTAGTGTGCTTTCTGAGGTGGATGCTTCACAATTCCTTGTCTGGTTGCTTTGCATGGTATGAAAATGGAGAACATGGATCGGAAGACCATAAGACAAAGGAGCAGAAGTTGGCCCATTGAGTCTGCTCCGCCATTTTATCATGAGCTGATCCATTCCCCCATTTAGTCCCACTCCCCCGCCTTTTCACCATAACCTTTAATGCCCTGGCTACTCAGATACCTATCAATCTCTGCCTTAAATACACCCAATGACTTGGCCTCCACTGCTGCCCATGGCAACAAATTCCATAGATTCACCACCCTCTGGCTAAAAAAATTTTTTCACATTTCTGTTCTGAATGGGCGCCCTTCAATCCTTAAGTCATGCCCTCTGGTACTAGACTCCCCCATCATGGGAAACAACTTTGCCACATCCACTCTGTCCATACCTTTCAACATTCGAAATGTTTCTATAAGGTCTCCCCTCATTCTTCGAAACTCCAAGGAATACAGTCCAAGAGCGGACAAACGTTCCTCATATGTTAACCCCCTCATTCCCGGAATCATTCTAGTGAATCTTCTGTGTACCCTCTCCAACATCAGCACATCCTTTCTTAAATAAGGAGACCAAAACCCCACTTTTCTCTGGAAAATTATCTCTTGTGCTTGAAGACTTCTCTGAAGAAGCAGCTGTGGCCCTGAATAATGAGATATTCATGATACTGGCTGATACCACTGAAGATGATAAAATGTTTATGACTTGAGATCACTTAGTAAAATATCCTGTCAAAAATAATGATTATTTTCCAAAAGGATGAAAGGCTCCACAAATATGGAATTTATTTTCATTTCACTAAATGCAATGAGAGAAAGCACAGCATTGAGCCTTAGGCTTGGCTAGTTACAGTGTATATGAGTTACGTCAAGTAAAAATCTGTAGATTTAGTCAGACCTCAAATTTTCATTTTGGAAAATCCTGAAGTTTCGTAAATACCAATGGATGTCTCTAAATCATTACTTATAAAGCTGATGATTTTGCAGATCAGCAATTACAATATTCCCACAGAGAGTAGATGGAAAATGTGATTTCAGAATCTGGAACAGCCAACTGATAAGATATGCTGGGTACAAACAAGCTGATGGCTCCATCATTGGTGACCCTGCTTCGGTGGAGTTAACTGAGGTTAGTAGATCAGTTTTTTTTTACAACTTACAGCGTTCGTTCTTACTTATGCTCATTGAATATCAAAGTCTTACAATTCTGTTGTTGACTATCCTTTATGCAGATTTGTATCCAACAAGGTTGGAAGGCGCCGCTGGGTCGCTTTGATATCCTCCCTCTTTTGCTTCAAGCCAATGGAAATGACCCTGAACTGTTCGAGATTCCTCCTGAACTAATCTTGGAAGTACCTATCAGACACCCCAAGTATGTACTGTGCTCAGTTCTGCTGAGGTCAGCTGTTATTTTTAGTTTTTCTTCATAAAAAGAATAAAGAAGTTTCATCTGATGGTGAGTTGTTGGTATTTTTGTTCCCTTTGTTCATCCCTTAGGTTTCAATGGTTTGAAGATCTGGAACTGAAGTGGTATGCCTTGCCAGCGGTTTCAAACATGCTCCTGGATATAGGAGGCCTTGAGTTTACAGCTTGCCCCTTCAACGGTTGGTATATGGGGACAGAGATTGGAGTCCGAGACTTCTGTGACGTTGCTCGCTACTATGTGCTAGAGGTAACTACTTCTTCCTCTTTCTAACAGCTCGGAAATATTTCTAATAATCTTGAGTTAGTCAGAATCAAGTTTAATATCACTGACGTAGGTGGTGAAACTTGTTGTTTTGCAGCAGCAGTACAGTGGAATACATAAAAGTACTACAGATTACATATACAGTATATAAAATTAAATGAATTAGGTATTGCAAATTGAGAGCAAAAGTAGTGAGGTCATGTTCATGGGTTTATTATCTGTTCAGAAATGTGATGACAGAGGGGAAGAAGCTGTTCTGAAAACAATGAGTCTGTGTTTTCGTGCCCCTGGACCTCCTCCCTGATGATAGTAGTAAGACAGCACGTTCTACGTGACTGGAGACCTCAATGAAAGGTGCCACCTTTATGAGACATCGCCTTTTGAAGACAAAAAAGAGACATTTTTCATGAGCTCTACAAAAAGAACAGGATAAACAAACGAAGGAACTTGTTTTTACTGTACAAAGCAGCTTTAGTGGCTCAAAGCAACTTGCCTTGTCTGTCAGTGAGAAAAGCTTAACAGATTCACGTTATTGAAGTCACAACTTGTTTTGTGATTAAAGTATAATACTCATTTTACTGCTCATGAGGCATAACTCCTACAGGTAACGTCAATCACTGCACTTGCCAATCAGTTTGCTTTCCAGATGCTGCATAGGTGAATTGCTATAGATTTTGTAACACTGGAATGAATATTTATAAAGTAATAATTGATAGAATTGACATGTAAGGGCTTGAAACTGATTTCATTTGGTAGAGATCCCTACTAGGTACTGTGATACTGCTGGATATTATCTCTGCATTCCCAAAAGTAGTTGTGGAGTTTCTGAATTTTTTGCAATTGGGCAGGGAGATGTTGGCATTCTGGCATGCCCCACTTAAAACAACTCACTTTCTAGCCTAGTGAGTGAACACATAAACCAAGACCTTTTAATAGCAAATTCATACATGCAGCCCAGCAAACTATTAAAAACTGACCTCTGGCTTCATTCCAAAAAAAAAAGCTGATGGGCTGGCACACCTCTGAATAAATCATCCATGCCATACAGTTGGAAATAATGTGCTGTAGACCTTTTATTAACTTCAGTTGTATCAGCCAGTGTCATGGACAGATCACATTTCCGGGATATCCCTCACACTGCTGTCTGTTTTACTACAGCATAATGCAGGAGTATAATTCTGGGCAGGTAATTGTTTCTTTACTTGTGTATACTGCCTCTAAACATCTGAAGGCGAACTAAATAAATACTTAGTGATTTTTGAGTCAGAAGTGCTCTCGTATGATTGAAAGTGATGGCCCACAATATGCAGTCAGCTGCAAGCTTCCTGCGGTCGCTATGTGTCCTTTGAGTCCAAATAGTCAAAAATGTCAACTTTAACCTTGGTATCGATGCACTGCACTGCACTGCACTGCTCTGCTGTAGGTACTCCTGCTTTAAATCCATTGATAGGCAACAGAGGGATCAAAGGGGTGTGGGGTGGGCCAGGGTATGTGGGGTAATGGCGATGGGAGAAGCTTCCGTTGTCAGGGTTGATTCCCCCATCATCATTTACTGTCCCTCTCTGGCTTCTCCTATATAGCCAATGTCAGAACCAACTTACTACTTCATACTGAATGCCATCTTACTGAACATTCTTGATCGGCCTCCCATGCAGCTCACTGGTGAAGTTCTTTCAGTGTGGCTAACCTGGGGCAGGTTCACTAAGCAGAGTCCATTCTGAGTACTGTGGTACTGCTGGGTATTATCTCTGCACTCCCAAAAGTAATTGTGGAGATCCTGAACTTGTTGCACGTGGGCGGGGAAATATTGGCATTCTGGCATGTCCCACTTAAAACAACTCACTTTCTGTCCTAGTGAGTGAACACATAAACCAAGACCTTTTAATAAAATTCTTCATGTTAGTCTGTAGCTTTATCCCCAAAACAAGTAATTCTATGATCTATGGGTGTTGCCCACAGTTCCCATTTAGTAGACCAAAGAACTACAATTCCCAGGAGTAAAACATAATAATTAAAAAAAATTCATCTGCACTTTAATTTAAAGCAGGAAGGGGCAGCTTTACAGAAATTGTTAGTGTTGAAATATTTATATATAATATTCCTACAGGAGGTAGCAAAGCGAATGGGACTTAACACTGGAAATGTATCGTCTCTTTGGAAAGACCAAGCATTAGTCGAAATAAATATTGCTGTCCTACACAGTTTTCAGGTACATAGAAGCTTCGTTAAAGAATTCTTTTTTTACAAATTGGCAATTGCAGAGATTTAAGACTCACTTCAAGTTTTTATTTAGTCTGACAAAGTGACAATTGTGGACCATCATTCTGCAACGGAATCATTCATGAAACACATGGAAAATGAATACAGATGCCGAGGAGGATGTCCTGCAGATTGGGTGTGGATAGTCCCCCCAATGTCAGGAAGCATTACACCTGTCTTCCATCAAGAGATGCTGAACTATCACCTGAGCCCATCATTTGAGTATCAGGTAAGCTGTTGGAAAAATACCTTTATTTTAATTTTAGTTTCCCTTGGTCATTGAGGTTCCTAATTAAAAATTTAAATTTGTATGTATCCATGTGGAAGCTGAAAGCCAGTTGTATTTCTGTCATGGCGACAGTAAAACTCTTAATGCAGAAGAAAATTATTGTCGAAGTAAACGCAGCCGCCTACTTCTCAGAGGAAACATTGGAACTAAATTGAAAATTTATTGCAACAGCGTTGAGGAGTCTCCCAGTATTAAGTTATTCAGGCGATAAGAGTAGTGTAGATCAGGTGATGAGAAAATGCTGACTCGAGAGTATCAAATGAAAGAGTTAGTGAATAAAGTTCCAGAGAAAAAGGGCTGTGTGACAAAGTCTGGTTGACAAGCTATTTGGAACATGGTTCAAAATAGAAAGCTCAGAATGGAGCTGAGAAATGAATTCAAAAGAATCAAGCTGGAACTTGAAAATAGACTGCAGCACTTAATGTAAGAGAGAAAATAATACTCGCATTCTACCTTGATTTCTCATTTGATGAT
This sequence comes from Mobula birostris, assembly GCF_030028105.1. NCBI lineage: Eukaryota > Metazoa > Chordata > Chondrichthyes > Myliobatiformes > Myliobatidae > Mobula > Mobula birostris. The sequence continues at coordinate 8,481,908 of NC_092400.1, read as the reverse complement.
GAGGATACTCTCAGGTTGCAGGAGTAACGCCTCATATTCCGTCTGGATAGCCTCCAACCTGATGGCACAAATATTGATTTTGCTAATTTCTGGTCATTTCTCCCCCTTCCTTCTTTTTCCAGTTCCCATTCTGACTCCCTTTCTTCTCCTCGCCTGCCCATCACCTCCCTCCGGTGGCCCTCCCCCTTCCCTTTCTCCCATGGTCCACTCTGTCTCCTATCAAGTTCAGCACTTTATATCTTCCATCATCACCTCCCAGCTTCTCACCTCACCCAGACAACTTTCCCAACACTTTTTTACCCCTATCACCTGCCAGCTTATGCTCATTCCTCTCCTCCACCTTCTTATCCTGGCTTCTTCCCCCTTTCATTCCAGTCCCGAAGAAAGGTCTCGGCCCAAAACATTGATCGGTTATTCCTCTCCATAGATGCTAGCAGACTTGCTGAGTTCCTGCAACATTCTGTGTATGTTGCACAACACAAATGTCTTCTTTTTGCATACAACTGGTGTGGGAGTAGTAGGAGGCTGGATTCGGCTGACTCAGGACCTAAAGGGTGACATATGTACTTGGAGAACAGTTGAACACAGGTTTACTTTGGATCTGTACTTCCCAAGGATGCTGCTGAAGTTTTAATAGAAGTAGCAGAGATGATGAAGAGAGAGAACTGACAAGTTTAATTAAAGTGGATAAGGATCTTTGCACAGATGAAGTTCATCCTGGAATAAAGAAAGAAATGGGAATGGAAATTATAGGTGGGCTGGCCATAACTTTCCAATCCTTCTGATATCCATAATGCCTAATTTCATCCCCCTCTCTATCTATGTTCCACAAGCACTCACTATTCTCCCTCCCCCTTCAAAATATCTGTTACCCACTTGGAGATGTTTTTGATCCCAGTGCCAGGGAAGCAAAGTGCCTGTTTGTAGCCAATGAAACAGAGTCTGCTCCTTTCAGAGATGAATTGCCTATCACATACACTCAGAGGACACTTTAAGTAGTCACTCAGTGTATTTTTGTTTGCCCCTTCCTGCTGTAGCCCATCCACTTCAAAGTTCATGCATTCACTCTGCACACCACTGTTGTAACACATGGTTATCTGAGATACTGTCACCTTCCTGTCAGCTTGAACCAGTCTGGCCATTCTCTTCTAACCTCTTTCATTAACAAGACATTTTCACCCACAGAACTGCCATGCATTGGATTTTCTTTTTGTTTTCTGCACCATTCCCTGTAAATTCTAGAGACTGTCGTCTGTGAAAATCCCAGGAGACTGGCAGTTTCTGAGATACTCCAACCACCCGATCTGGCACTAACAATCATTCCACTGTCAAAGTCACTTAGATCACATTTCTTACCCATTCTGATGTTTGGTCAGGACAACAACTGAACCTCTTGACCACGTCTGCGTGCTTCCATGCATTGAGTTGCTGCCACATGATTGGCTGATTAGATATTTGCATTACTGAGCGGGTGTGCAAGTGCACCTAATAAAGTGGCCACTGAACTTAGCTCCAGCGGTTTTCCCCCTCCACTTCCATACAGCTGTTCCTGCTTACCCCTGTCAATATCTCCCCCACCCAACAACCACCAAGTAGGATTAAGGAAAACCCTAAGGAACAAGAGGATGACTAGATTGAGGGTAGGAACAATCAGGGATAAAAAAGGAAACATATGCCTGCAGTTGGAGGACCTTGAGGAATGAGAGGTCAGTGCAGGGCAAGCGAATATGCTGGATCATGTCAAACTTAAGGAGGAGGATGTGCTGGAACTTTCTTAACAGCATTAGAATAGATGAGACCCAGATGGGATATACCCCAAGTTACTACAGAAAGCAAGTGAAGAGGTTGCTTTGCCTTTGGTGATGACTTTTTCATCCTCACTGCCCACAAGAGTAGTGCCTGAAGATTGGAGGGATGTTTCCCCTGGTTAAAACGTCCATAACCAGAAGGCACAGAGTCTCCCTAAGGGTAATTCAATCATGCCGAAACTCTAGAGAACTTCCTTCACTCATAGTGTGGTGTATCTGTAGACATGTTTATGCTGGAGGATTGTTGTTGGGGTCACTCTGATTGTATTTGAGACAGAATTCAATAGATTTGTTAAAAGAATCAATACGAAAACTGTTGAGGTGGACTGTTTGCCATGTTCAGTGGTAGAGCAGGCACAAGGAGCCGAATGGCCGACTCCTGCTTCTATTTGCTCTGTTTTTACATTCTTTCTATAACATACCTTGCTGCATCACGGCATGTTGCGAAGTTAACTGTGGCCTTGGTTTCTTTTCTCAAACAGTTAGACCCTTGGTTCACTCATGTGTGGAAAGCAGCCAATGGAACTCCCACCAAAAAGAGAGCTATTGGATTCAAGAAGCTAGCAAAGTAAGGGTTTTTCATGCTGAGCAAGTTTATAAAAGCAAAATACATCAAGAAGCCATATTGCTCAATATTTGCATTTAGATGTAACAGATAAATTTCTATATGTGCAGCTTACTTAAGACGATCTCAAATATAATTTTGGCTAGTCCGGACAAAGTCTCCTTGATCTGAAATATTAATCCTGTTTCTCTTTCCACAGTTGCTGCCTGAATTGCTGAGTATTTCAAATGCTTTATGTTTTTGCATTGGATTTGATCACCAGCAGCTTGTTTTTTATTTTGATAATTTGACTTGGTTTGTTTTGTCACTGTTCCTTTGAATCTGATGAGAGACACATCAAACATGAACAGGCAACAGGCAGGAACTTGACCTTAACTAAGATCTCTGGTGATGCCAGTTTTGTTCGCCACATGGTTGAAGAGAAAAAAAATCAATCATGCGGTACGACTGACAATTCCATGTTAAATATGAGCTGCAGATTTTCAAGATCCAAGAAAGCTAATTAACCATTTCTTAGTTGTAGAAAGAGCTTTTTTGGGGAAAAAAATGGAAAGGAAGCAGTTTTGTTGGAACTTCCTGGAGAGAGAAAGGAAATTGATTTGAAAGTTACAAGGGTAATTTGTCTTCTGTTTTGATGGTATTTGAATTATTATCTCAGCTGTTTACAAAGTACAGCTTAATAGTTTCAGTGCTGACCTTTCCATTGTGGTCCCACTTGAGGAATTAGGTGTAAGTATCTGAGCTGTCTTTCGATGAATAAATCTGATCCAATATTTTAAATACAAAACCAGCTTTGACAACTTGTTCAGTGTTAGTATGACCCAGTGGTTTCTCTTGGTGCATTAGAAATCTTGCTTTGATCTGAAGGCCAAAACAAGCTTAATTTAAGATAGAAATGCAAAAAGTGCTTGAGTGGGATCTATGTTCTGAAAGCCAATATAAGGAGATTCAAAGGTGGTATTAGAATACTTAAAAATACACTAGTATGTATACCCTTTACATGAGATTGTTAAAAACTAATATTCTTTATTTAATGTAACCAGTGATTTTTGAGCTTTTTTGTATACAGTATTCCTTCAAGTCCAATGGTTTGAGAATATCTTCATGCTGGTCCTTCAATAAAAATGACTGCAACAGTTCAAGAAGACTGGAATTCACTTCCAATCGTATTGGTCTCCCTGCTTCAATGCATGGCCGATTCCTGTTGTGCAGAGCTCAGTGTGCTCTCCTTTCAGCTGTGCATCCACCTTGACCTCACTTTCAGGTCCCCTCCTTCAGACCTGCCTGAGCCCCGCTTTCCCTTCTCCCTTTCAGGTCTGCCTGTGCTTTCCCCTTGGTCTGTCTATGCTCCACCTCATTGGGTCTGTACTCAGTTTGCCAGATCTCACCAGGGTCATTGTGCTGCCTGTGCCTTTTTTCCTGCCATCTGCAACCTCTATGCCCTCATTGTTCCCCCACACTTCATCTGCCTCTTCAGCTGTTCGTGTTTCACTCAACCTAGTGCGCTGGCTCATCACCCTTCACATTGCCTGACCCCTCCCTGTTTCAACCTCTCACTGATCCTTGTTGCCCATTCACTCTGACCATCCTTGCCCCTGGTTCACCCTACCTGGTCCGCTCGGACATCATCCCTTTTCAGGTCCATATCTATTATGACCTCTCCCTTCAGGTCAGGTCTTGTTCCGCCACCCCCTCAAATCTGTTTGAGCCCCACCCTCCCTGGCGTCTCTCTTGCCTGTCTGCCTGTGCTCCACATTGCCAGGCCTGCACACAGTTTGCCGGATGTCCCATTGTGCAAGCCACAGAAATCACGGTGTTGCTGCGTTTCTTCCTGCTGACCACTACCTCTGAGCCCTCATAGATCCTGCTCATTTCACTCTGCCTTTTCAGCTTTCCCATGCTTCACTCAATCTGGTGCGCTGGCTCGTCGCTCCGCGCATCTTTGCCTTGCCTGACACATTCCCAATCGCAGCTCCCTCCCTACTTCAACTGCTGCCGACTCTTCTTGCCTATTCTTTGCTTCGTCGTCTATTCATTCCGTCCATCCCTTCTCCTAGTTCATCCTACACGGACCACTCAGACGTCACCCTTTCAGGTCCGCAACCATTGTGACCTTCGAGAACGTGGTTAGATTGCTAAATGGGTTCCATAATTGAGGTCAGCAAATAATCTGAAAGCATTAGTTAGCATCTACAATTAAAGAGAGAGTTTAACTTCAAATCAAATAATAAAGCTGAGATAAAATATTGCATCAATAATGCTGGCCGTAAAACTTCCAGCTTGAATAGTGTTTCCTTTGGTTTATTCACTTCCTTCAAAGAAGATAGCCTGGCTACTCTTAATCTGGTCTTCATGTGACTTCTGGCTCACCAATGTTTGATCTCTTAACTAACCTCTGAAATGGTGAGGACACCATCCAGAGGCAAGTTATGGTTTATGGTATAATGATATAAATTATTATATAAATGTCAAGTTAGTTAACTGCATTCACATCCCAAGAGTCCGTTTGTTCATTATGTGCCGTGTCGTATGACGTGGGTGTTTGTGGTCTTTCCACGATCATGATTGTTCTTGGCAAATTTTTCTACAGAAGTGATTGGACATTGCCTCCTTCTGGGCAGAGTCTTTACAAAATGGGTGACCCCTGCCATTATCAAAACACTTCAGAGATTGTCTGCCTGGCGTCAGTGGTCACGTAACCAGGACTCGTGATATGCACCAGCTGCTCCCATGGCTTCACATGACCCTGATCGGGAGGCTAAGCAGGTGCTGCACTTTGTGCGAGGGTGGCCTGCAGGCTAGCAGGGAGAAGGAGAAATTTACACCCCTTTTGGTAGAGATGTATCTCCACCCCACCACCCAATCCCAGTGAATAAATGAAAATATACTTGCCTTACAAAACTAGGCAAGGAGAGGATCCAGGTCTGAATCCAGAGGCAAGTACCAGCTGGTGAGGATACTCCTTCAAAACGGACATCATTAACTGCTCCGTGAAGTCAAACTGTTCTTTTGTTTATATTTGAAAAGGGCTGTGAAGTTCTCCACCAAGCTGATGGGACAAGCAATGGCCAAACGAGTAAAAGCCACCATCTTATATGCTACCGAAACTGGGAAGTCCCAAGTCTATGCAAAAACATTATGTGAAATTTTCAAACATGCATTTGATGCAAAGGTAAGGAATAGCTTTATTTTAATGGAACTTGTTTAAGTAATTTCACAAATCACGGTTACAATAATACTTTATCTTGCAGAATGGATAAGATTGTTCTAGAATGACGTTCAAATTCACCAAGACTGGTCAATAGCGAATTCTCTAATTTTCCTTCATCGAAATAATTCAAAGGAATAGTGGGAGGATTCCTTCATTGGGCTTGGTTTTGATCCAGTCTGTTTTCTGCTATTGTCACAATTGATTGCAGTGATCTCTTTGCCGATGTAGACATGGGAGAATTGGGGGGGAATATTTCACGCGGAGTGAGATAGTTAAATGTGACTAAAGTAACTAAATGTAATGGTCAACGTAGATCTTGTTGGCCTGCTGAAGGGTCTCGGCCCGAAAAGTCGATTGTACTCTTTTTCCATAGATGCTGCCTGGCCTTCTGAGTTCCGCCAGCATTTTGAAGGTGTTGCTGAAATTTCCAGCATCTGCAGATTTTCTTTTAAAAACGCAAACACGAGGAAATCTGCAGATGCTGGAAATTCAAGCAGCACACACAAAATGCTGGTGGAACGCAGCAGGCCAGGCAACATCCATAGGAAGAAGCACAGTCGACATTTCAGCCCGAGACCCTTCGTCAGGACTTAGATAAGGGTCCAAAACTGCTCACAATATTCCAGGTGTGGTCTGAGTAATGCTTTATAAAGCCTCAGCATCATATCCTTCCTCTTACGTTCTAGTCCTCTGGAAATAAGTGCCAACATTGCATTTGCCATCCCTACCACTGACTCAACCTGCAAGTTAACCTTTAGGGAATCCTGCACAAGGAATCCCAAGTCCCTCTGCACTTCTGATTTTTGAATTTTCTCCCCATTTAAAAAATAGTGTACTCCTTTACTCCTTCTACTAAAGTGCATGAACATACACTTCCCTACACTATATTCCATCGGCCAATTCTTTGCCCATTCGCCCAATCTGTCCAAGACCTTCTCCAGATTCCTCAATGCTACCTGCCCCTCCACCTATCTTTGTATCCTCTGTAAACTTGGTTACAAAGCTATCAATAGCATATCCAAATCGTTGATATATAACATAAAAAGAAGCGGGTCCCAATACAACCCCTGTGGAATCATCACCAGCAGGCAAATAGAAAAGGTCCTCTTTATTTCAACTCTTTGCCTCCTGCCAATCAGCCAACCTTCTATCTATGCTAGTATCTTTCCTGAAATACCATGGGCTCTTACCTTGTCAAACAGCCTCATGTGTGGCACCTTGTCAAAAGCTTTTTGAAAATCCAAGTAAACAACAGCCACTGACTTTCTTTTGTTGATCTTGCCTGTTATTTCCTCTAAGAATTCCAACAGATTTGTCATGCAGTATTTGCCCGAAAGAAACCATGCAGGCTTTAGCCTACTTTATCCTGCATTTCCAAGCACCCCAAAACCTTATCCTTAATAATGGACTCCAAAATCGTCCCAACCGCTGAAGGCAAGACTAACTAGCCTATAATTTCCTGTCTTCTGCCTCCCTCTCTTCTTAGAGAGTGGAGTGACATTTGCAATTTTCCAGTTCTGGAACCATTCTAGAATGCCTCCTCAATCTCATCGGGTACCTCTTTCAGAACCCTGGGGTGTAGTCCAACTGGTCCCAGTGACTTATCTACCTCAAGACCTTTCAGCTTCCTTAGTAATAGCAACTACGCTCACTTCTTCCCCTTGACACTCTCAAATTTATGGCAAACCACAGATGTCTTCCACAGTGAAGACTGATACAAAATACTTATTGAATTCTTTTGCCATTTCTTTGTACCCCATTATTACCTCTCCAGTGTCATTTCCTGGAAGCCCAATATCCCTCATACCTCTCTTTTATATATCTGAAGAAACTTTTGGTATCCTCTTTGATATTTTTGTCTAGCTTACTTTCATATTTCATCTTTACTCTCCTTATATTTTTTTTACTTGCCTTCTATTGGTTTTTAAATACTTTCCAATCCAGTAGCTTCCCACAAATTTCTGCTTTATTATATGCCCTCTCTTTCACTTTTGTGGTTGTCAGCCATGGATGCCTCATCCTCCCTTTAAAGTACTACTTCATCGTTGGAATGTATCTATCCTGTGCCTTCCGAATTACCCCCAGAGACTCCTGCCATTGCTGCACTGCTGTCATCCCTGCTAGTGTCCCCTTCCAATCAACTTTGGCCAGCTTCTCGCTTATGCCTCTGTCATTCCCTTTACTCTGCTGTAATACTGATACATCTGACTTTATCTTCTCCCTGTCAAACTGCATGGTGAGCTCTATCATGTTATGATCACTGCCTCCCAAGTACTCTTTTACCTTCAGCTCGCTCATCAAATCTGTTTCATGATCCAACACCCAATTCAAAACTACCTTTCCCTTGGTGGGCTCAACCATAAGCTGCTCTAAAAAGCCATCTTGTAGGTATTCTACAAATTCCCTCTCTTGGGATTGAGCACTGGCCTGAATTTCCCAATCTACCTGCACATTGAAATCCCCTATGACTACTGTAGCATTCCCCATATTGCATGCCTTTTCTATTTCCCGTTTAACATTATATCCCACATTCTGGCTACTGCTTGGGGGCCTGTCTACAGCTCCCATCAGGGTATATTTACCTTTGCAGTTTCCCAACTCTACCCACAGGGGTTCTGCACCTTCTGATGCTATGTCACCTCTTTCTAACAACTTGATTTCATTTTTTTGCAACCAACAGAACCACTCCACCTCCTCTGCCTACCTGCCTGTCCTTTCGATACAAGGTGCATCCTTGGATGTTAAGCTCCTAACAATGAGTTGCTTTCAGCCACATCTCAGTGATGCCCACAACATCATACCTGCCAATCCTTAACTGTGCAACAAATTTATCTACCTTATTCCATATACTGCATGCAATCAAATATCACACTTTCAGTCCTGTATTCATCACCCTTTTTGGTTTTGCTCCCTTGTTACACTTCACCTCATCCCACCAATTTGCCCTATCATCTTCTTCATCATCCTGACCATCCTCACAGTCTCACTGCACACTGCCCATCCTCAGCCTGATTATTCTGGTTCCCATCCCCCTGCCAACTTCATTCAAATCCTCCCCAACAGCCCTAGCAAACCTGTCCACAAGGCTATTGGTCCCCCTCGGGTTCAGGTACAACACATCCCTTGTAGAGATCCCAATGATCCAGAATTCTGAAACCCTGCTCCCTGCACCACTTCCTCAGCCACTCATTCATCTGTACCACCATCCCGTTCCTGCCCTGACTAGCACGTGGTACTGGGAATAATCCAAAGATTACTACCTTAGATGGACCTATTCTTCAGCCTCTTCGCTCATTCCCTATACTCGCTGTGTAGGACTTCATGACCCTTTCTACCTGTGTCATTGGTGCCAACATGCACCATGACCTCTGGCTTTTCACCCTCCCTCTTGTGAATCTTCTGCAGCTGCTCTGAGACATCCTGGACCTCAGCACCTGGGAGGCAACACACCATCCCGGTTTCTCTTTGGTGGCCACAGAACCTACTGTCTGTCCCCCTAACTATCGAGTTTCCTGTCACTGCGCTCTGCCTGACTTTAACCTTCCCTGCTGACCTTCAGGGCCGGCCACAATGCCACTAGCCTGGCTGCTGCTGTGCCCTGATAGCTCAATCCCCACCCCCCAGCAGTATCCGAAAGGGTATTCTTGTTGCTGAGCAGAATGGCCACAGGAGAACCCTGCGCTGACTGATTGCTCTCCTTACTTCTCCTGCTGGTCACCCACCTACTGTCTGAAGCCTGCACTCTTGGGTGCGACCACCTCAGTAAAAGACTCACCTATGAAGTTCTCAGTTTCTCAGATTAACCTGCTCCAGCTCCATTTCCTTGCCCTTGTCAGTCGGGTGCTGAAGTTGGGTGTGCATCTTGTAGATGTAGTCATCAGGGAGACTGTTAGGTACACTGAAATCCCACATCTCACAGGAGAGGCATTCCACTGCCTGAGCTACCAACCTGCCTACACTTGTTATGCATCTAACTTGGAAAATATAAGTTCTTGCCTGTACCTGTTCTCTCCCAAGCCTGTTGAGCCAAAACCTGACCACTCTAACACTCCATTCAAAGATTAGCTGCTTCGCTCAAACCCCAGTTCTTTTTATTGACTCTTGCTAATTAACCTTAGTTACTATTAACCCAACCGATCTCCCGCTCCACAGGAAGACCTGACAGGCCCCACTTGCTTTTTAATACTGGCACATAAAGTACACTAGAAACTGTCTCCAACTCACTCCGCAACCTCCCACTCCGCAGACAATATACTTAAAGATTTAAAGAGGGATTTGCTTTATTTGTCACATGTATATCGAAACGTCAAAACATACAGTGAAATGCGTCGTTTGCATCAAATCAAATCAGTGGGGATTGTGCTAGGCAGCCTGCAAGTTTCACCAGCTTCTGGGTCACAACTTATTAACCTTAACCTTATGTCTTTGGAACGTGGGAGAAAACTGGAGCTCCCAGAGGAAACTTACACGGTCACGGGGAAAATGTACAAACTCATTACAGACAATGGCAGGAATCGAACCCGAATCTTGCAGCTGGCGCTGTAAATGTTGCACTAACTGCTACACTACCACGCCGCCCTAATTTAATCCGATGTAATCAAAACATTACAGAGGGCTTATAGCCAATTAATTACCTTTGTAGTTACAACTATAATACATGAGACAGGACACCTAATTTTTGCACAGCATGCTCCCACAAAGAGCAATGTATCAATGATGAGATGTTAAGCCTTTGCTTTCCTGAAGCTGACTGGGAATAAAAGTTGGCCTGGACACAGGAGAAATCCCCTGGAGTTCTTCGAAAAAGAGTGACATATGTTTTAGAGTGTAGGTGGAATCTCAGTTTAGAAGTGTTTCAAACATTGGAGAACCATCAGTACTTGAAGAAGTTTTGGATACAAAGCCCGACAATGGAGCTCATACTGACAACCTGAGGCACATTAATGAGATCTCATTGACAAACACCAATATTATTAAATAGTTCCTGCCAGTTAAACATTTATGTATGCTTAACATCTGTTGCCTTTTATAAATAAGGAACAGATTTGTATTTCTACTGATTAAAAAAGAATTAATCAGAATTACAGTCCATTGAATTACCAACAGTTATGGAGTTGCCGTTCTGTAAATGACTATATGTTTTTCTTCTGTAGGTCATATCCATGGATGACTATGATATTGTTCACCTAGAACACGAAGCGCTGGTGCTGGTGGTCACAAGCACTTTTGGCAATGGCGACCCACCTGAGAATGGAGAAGTATGAAAATCACTGAGTGAAAATAAATGGCATTTTTCCGAACTTAAAATTTAGAATGATCAGATTTCATGACGTGGGTATTATTCCCAATTGCATTTTATTTTATCTTGGTACCACTACTGCCAATATTGCCAACAGTAGTTCATGTCACATGACGCCTTTCTCATTATATTTTGCATGGAAGTACGTGCAGACCTGTGCAACGTAACTGTTGTGTATTGTGGGCGATTTCAGAACCCTGGAACCCATCAGTAACTGGTTTTTATTTCTCACCCTAATTGGGATTTGCCCTAAGTAGGTTTAAAGTCGGAAAGTGGTATGTTGTCTTAATTTTACAGCAAACTTGCTGGGTGTTCGATAGTGATAAAAAAGCCATCTTCTATGTATCGCTTTCACAATATTTTTGATTCATGAAGTAAAATTTCCTGCATTTATCATTAATCTCAGATTTTTATCGTGTAAGTGCAGCAGCTAAGGAACGTAAGTGGTCCTTCTGTCGCCCAGAAAAATTCCTTCTCTTTTTTCTGCAGTGTAGCCTGCACAGTGTAAGTTAAAAATAATTTTCATGATTAGACCAGTGAGAATTGTGTCATGAAATTCGTTGTTTTGTGGCTGCAAAACAGTGCAATACGCAGAAACTTATCCTAAGTCACAATAAAGAAATGAAGAGCGCAAAAGAAGAACTGCGAGGTGGTGGTTATGGGTCCAGTTTCCATTCAGAAATCTGATGGCAGAGGGGTGGAAGGTGTTCCTAAAATGTTGAGTGTGCACCTTCAGGCTCCTGTAACTCTGCCCTGATGGTGGTAATGAGAAGAAGACATATCCTAGATGGTGAGGGTCTTTAATGATGAACCCTGCCTTCTTGCTGCACTGCCTTTTGAAGATGTCCTCAACAGCATGGTGTATTGTGCCCAGGATAGAGCTGGCTGAATCTACAGCTCTCTGTAGCTTCTTTTGATCCTGCACATTGGAGTATCCATACCAGGCTGTGATGCTAACAGTTCACCTATAGCATACTATATAATACAGTATATAACACTATAATTTAGGATTCTGTCAGAGGCTATCAGAGCTTAACCTGAACACTGTTGTACACAGTGTAGAGTAGATGGTTCACATATTCACAGGGTTAGATGGCCAGTCAGTTAAATAGGTTTAAATTTACATGTTTGCAAAGACAAAAGAAAGAAAGCAGGTGTTTGTTTTGGGTTTCTTTTTCTACTTCTGAGTAGCTTTACAGCCAATGCCACACTTTGTTGGAAGTGATGCTTTCAGAATTAATACAACTTTGTTCTGTAACATTTTGGATGAATCTATTACATCTGGAAGAAAGTTTCTGGCATCTGAGATGTTGGAGTAATGAGCCGTACCTGAATCTTCTCACCCACACCCCTCTATCCCCAACACAATGGTTGTATGTTTGGGCTGAATGACTTGATGTCAGGAACCCTTTGATAATGGTATCTGCTTTAATATGAATGATATGGATGGACATCCCTGCCTTGTATAGTTATTCTAGGTTTATTTTTGGAGATGGACATCAATCCCGCAGTAGCACCTTTCTTTGTGTGTATATATAAAATACAAGGCAAAAAAAACCTCATACCTTCAATGGCAAAAACTCTGCAAAATTCACTGAGAGTTTTAATGCCAAGACATGCTTTATCCAGCCTTAAATTTAAAGAAAATGTTTCATTTTAATTTTCCTTTGTGAGAGAAGAGATCAGATCTTTGGTACTATGAGCCTCACACAGTTATCCTGGATCAGGAGGTGCTCCAGAGGTTAGACTAAGTTGCTCGTAATCAAGCAGCCTGGACTGGTAATGAAAAAATGTGGATTCAATTCCCACCATAACAGCTGAGAATTTAACTTCAGATTAATCATCTGGAATTTGGAAATAACAAGTACTAATAAAACTGTTAAAAAAACACTGGATTGTTGTAAAACCACATTGATCCACTGATGTGCTTCAGTAGGGGTCACTTTCTTCCAAATGTGATCTGGTCTATAGGTAACTCTAGTCCCAGCCCCACGTGGTTGACTCATAAAATGACCAGCAAGCAATTCTGTTCATCACAGTTATATTTGGGCAACAAATGCTAGCTTTGCCAAGAAAGGCTAGGTCCTGAAAAGTGAACAAATAAAAGAGGGTTTCACCTAGTGATCACCAGGCCAATGAAGCCCTTGTATCTGAACACCCTGAGCCGTTGGTTTTTGACATAGCTTCTTGCAGGGCTGCTCACACGCAGGCATCGACAAGTAATACCCCACTGCTCTCTCCTCAGACAAAATCTTATGAGATGTCATCTAGCAAAGGAAATAGATACTTTATTCCTAATTAGTTTTCTTGCACTTTCACAGGGTATTGTGGTAGCCATATCTAGAATGCTGCAGACATAAAACAGAACATACTGACATTGAAAGCATTCCAAAAGAGATTAATTTGGCTAATTCCACGAGTATCCTATCATTGGCAGCTATCCAAGTTTGACCTATATTCACTGGAGTTTAAAAAAATGAGGAGTAATCTCATTGAAGCATAAGATTAAGAGGGGGCAGAGCAGGACATTACGGCTTGAAGAATTCTTCCCTTTCTCCTTTACTAAAGATTCTCAAATATAAAAAGAACACGCAGAGCGCCTAGTGATGAGCTTCATGAAACAGCTTAGTTCATTTTGTAAATTTGAAAAACTGTAGACTGTTCTCTTCTGAAGAACTGTGGACTGTAGGTGGCAAGATAGGGCAACTAACTTCATGCATTGTATCCAGAGAAAAAAATTCCGGTATGCTGAATGATTATTCCTGATATAAATTAACTCTTCCACCTTATTTCTTCTAGAAATTTGGTTCTGCACTGATGGAAATGAGACACTCTAACTCAAAATCAGCAGAAGGACAGTGAGTGAGATTGAAACACCATTACTGCTAATTCTGTTTTTAAATTCTAAGCTACCCAAGGCAACTTATTGCCTGTGAACTGGAAATGTAACTACAGTACTGTGATATTCGTGAGTCAGTTCCTGTAACATTAAAGATGTTATGCTGAAGTTTTATAAGACATTGGAGAGCCTAATTTGGAGTATTATGTGCAGATCTGGTCACCAATCTACAGGAAGGATATCAAAGAGATTGAAAATTTATAAGGATGTTGCCAGGACTTGAGACTGCCAACAGAAGGGATGAATGCGGGTTTGATTTCAACGTTTATACGACTATAGCATATAGGAGGAGAATTAGGACATTTCATCATGACTGATCCAATCTATCTCTCAGCCACAATCTCCTGCCTTATCCCTGTATCCCTTCATGCACTGACCAGACAAGAACCTATCATCCTCTGGCCTTAAATATACAGAAAGACTTGGCCTCTACAGCTGCCTGTGGCAACAAATTCCACGGATTCACCACTCTCTAGCTAAAGAAATTCCTTCTCCTTTCTGTTCTAAGAGGACATCCCTCAATCCTGAGGCTATATCCTCTGGTCTTAGACTCTCCCACCATAGGAAACATCTTCTCCACATCCACTCAGTCAAGGCCTTTCACAATTCAATGGGTTTTAATTTGGTCACCCTCATTCTTCTGAATTCTAGTGAATGTCATCAAACACTCTTCATATGACAGGCCATTCAATTCTGGAATCATTTTTGTAAAGCTTCTTTGAACACTCTCCAGTTTCAGCGCATCCTTTCTAAGATAAGGGGCCCAAACTGCTCACAATACTCCAAAATGAGGCCTCAGCAGTGCTATATAAAGTTTCAACATTACATCCTTACTTTTATATTCTAGCCCTCTTGAAATGAATGCTAACATTGCATTTGCCTTCCTCACCACTGACTCAATCTGCAACTGAACTTTAGGGTCTCCTACACAAAGACTCCCAAGTCTCTTTGTACCTCAGTTTTTTTTTGTATTTTCTTTCCATTTTGAAAATAGTCAACCCTTTCATTTCTTTGAACAAGGTGCATGACCATACACTTCCCAACACTGTATTCCATCTGCCATTCTCCTAATCTGTCTAAGACCTTCTGTGGGCTCTCTACTTCCTCAAAACTACCTGCCCCTCCACTTACCTTCATATCATCTGCAAACTTTGCAACAAAGCAATTAATTCCATCATCCAAATCATTGATATATAACATAAAAAGGATCAGTCCCAACACAGACCCTGTGGAACACCACTAGCCACCAGTAGCTAACCAGAAAAGGCTCCATTTATTCCCACTCTTTGCCTCCTGCCAATCAACCACTACTTTATCCATGCTAGAATCTTTCCTGTAATACCTTGGGCTCATAGCTTGTTAAGCAGCCTCATGTGTGGCTCTTTGTCAAAGATCTTCTGAAAATTCAAGTACACAACATCAACCAACTCTCCTTTGTCAATGCTGCTTGTTACTTTTTCAAAGATTTCCAACAGACCTGTCAGGCGAGATTTTCCCAGAGGAAACCATGCTGACAACAGCCTATTTTATCACGTGCCTCCAAGTACCCAGAGGCATCATCCTTCATAATCCACTCCAACATCTTCCCAACCACTGAGGTTAGACTAACTGGCCTGTAGTTTCCTCTCTTCTAACTATCTCCCTTCTTGAAGAGTGAAGTGACATTTGCAATTTTCCAGTCTTCTGGGATGATTCCAGAATCAAGTGATTCTAGAAAGATAATTACTAATGCCTCTACAATCTTTTCAGTGACCTCTTTCAGAACTCTGGGGTGTAGACCATCTGGTTCAGGTGACTTATCTACCTTCAGACCTTTCAGTTTCCCAATAACCTTCTCTCTAGTAATTGGTAACTTGACACACTTCATGATCCCTGACACCTAGAAATTCTACCAAATTGCTAGTTTCTTCCACAATGAAGACTGATCTAAAATACTTACTAAATTTTTCCACCATTTTCTTGTCCCCCGTTATTACCCCTCCATTTTCCAGTGTTCTGATATCCACTCTCGCTTCTCTTTTACACTTTATGTATCTGGAAAAACTTTTGGTATCCTCTTTAATGTTATTGGCTAGCTTGCTTTCATATTCTATCTTTATCTTCTTAATGATTTTTTTAGTTGTCTTCTGTTGGTTTTTAAAAGCTTCCCAATCCTCTAACTTCCCACTAATTTTTGCTCTATTAAATGCCCTCCCTTTGACTTTTATGTTGGCTTTGACTTCCCTTGTTAGCCACAGTTGTGTCATCTTGCCTTTAAAATACTTATTCTCCTTTGGCATGTATATATCTTGTGCCTTCCAAATTGCTTCCAGAAATTCCAGCCATTGCTGCTCTGCCATCATCCTTGCTAATGTTCCTTTCCAATCAATTCTGGTTAATTTCTCTCTCATGTCTCTGCAATTCTCTTTACTCCACTGTGATACTGATACATATGACTTTAGCTTCTCCTTCTCAAATTTCAGGGTGAATTCAACCATATTACAATCACTTTCCCCTAAGGGTTATTTTACCTGAAGCACTCTAATCAATTATTTTTAACTGCACCTATTCCAGAATAGCTGATCCCTCAGTGGACTCAGCCATAAGCTGCTCTAAAAAGCCATCTTGTAAGCACTCTAGAAATTCGCCCTCCTGTAATCCAGCACCAACATGACTTTCCCAATCTACCTGCATATTGAAGTCCCTCATGACTATTGGTAACATTGTCTTTTTGGCGTGCATTTTATATTTCCCATTTAAATTGGAGACCACATCCTTACTGCTGTTTGGGGGTCTTTATACAACTCCCACCATGGTCTTTTTACCCTTGCAGTTCCTTATCTCTATCCACAATGATTGAACACCATCCAACCCTATGTCACCTCTTTCTAATGATTTGATTTCATTTTTTACCAACAGAGCAATGCCACCCCTTCTGCCTTCCTGCCTGTCCTTTCAATACAATTTTAGGGAAATTTGGATAAATACATGGATGGGATGGGTAGATAGAGCTCTAGTCCAGATGAGGATTGATGGGACAAGGTTGAATAATGGTTTTGCATAGAGTAGAAGGGTTAAAGGGTCAGTTTCTCTGTGGTGATTCTCTTTGACTCTATGTCTATTGTGTCTCCCATCTCTCCAGGAGTTATAAAGTTCGTTTCAACAGTGTATCTTCAGTGTCAGATGCTCGGAAATCTTCAAGTGATGAAGCAGAAAACAGAGACAACTTTGAGAGTACTGGCCAATTGGCCAATGTTAGGTATGTACTTTCTCAATAATATTTCTAAGATAACATTGTAGATTATTTCAGGTTGCTTCTTGGTATGACGCGGTGGATATGAGGAAAGACTGAGCAGACTGAACTTCAGAAGGGAGAAAGAGAGGTGATCTACTTGATACACATACCAAGGGGTCTTTACGAGTTAGGTGCTGAGAGATTGTATTAACGTTAGTAATCTAGAACCAGGAGCCGAAGCTTCACATTGGGGGTTGGGAGGTACTCATTTAGAACTGAGGGGAAGAGGGATTCCTTTGCTCGGCTTCATTTCAGATTATATTTGGGAATAATTCCAGTAAAATAAGCTAATTCGTTCTAGTGCTACAGAAAGTCATCTTAAGCAGTGACACAAACCCAGCCACTGGAGCTGGGCTGCTACTGGCAAAAGCATAGATGATTACCATTGAATGTATTGAATTTAGCTCTCTTGTGCTTTTGTTCTGTATATATAAAACCATAAGGCCTATAGTGGGAGCAGAATTAGGACATTTGACCAATTAAGTCTGCTGTATCATTCTATCTTGACGAATATATTATCCCTCAACCTGTTCTCCTGCCTTCTTCTTATAACCTTTGACCCCTTTAGTTTAGTTTAGATTTAGATTATGAGAACACGCAGTTCTCTTTTATTGTCACTTAGTAATGCATGCATTAAGAAATGATACAATATTCCTCCGGTGTGATATCACAGAAACACAAGACAGAGCAAGACTGAAAAACTAACAAAAACCACATAATTATAACATATAGTTACAACAGTGCAACAATACCATAACTTGATGAAGAACAGGCCATGGCACAGTAAAAAATTTCGAAGTCTCTTGAAAGTCCCACATCTCACGCAGACGGGAGAAGGAAGAAAACTCCCCCTGCCATGCCCGACCACAGTCCGACTCTGAGTCGTCCGAGAACTTCGAGACTCCGATCAGCTGAGTACCAAGCACCATCTCTATCCGAACACTTCGACCTCAGCCTCGGTCACCAGCAGCAGGCAAAGCCGGGGATTTTGGGGCCTTCCCTCCAAAGATTCCCGATCGCACAGTAGCAGCGGCAGCGAACCGGGCATTTCAGAAATTTCTTCAGATGTTCCTCTGTGCTTTCACATCTGTCTCCATCAAATCAGAATTGTCCACGGCCCCTGTTTAACAGATACGATATCATTTCACCGGAGAGCTGCGTCGCGCTGCCATCTTCTCCTCCTGCCTTTTACTAATCAAGAACCTGTCAACTCCACTTTAAATATACCCAATGTCTTGGTCTCCACAGCCATCTGTGGCAATGAATTCCACAGATTCTGAAACTGTGCCCTCTGCTCTGAAACTCCCCGCTATAGGAAACATCCTTTCCACATCCTCTTTCAATATTCGATAGGTTTCAATGAGATCCCCACTCACTCTTCTAAAATATACTAAAATACAATGTCCAACAATTGACTTGAGGACCCTTAATCCATGCAATGGAAATGGAACAAAGGAAAGTTAATTCCATTGTGTTAATTTAAAAACGCAAACAGGGGGAAATCTGCAGATGCTGGAGATTCAAGCAACACACACAAAAAGTGCTGGTGAATGCAGCAGGCCAGGCAGCATCTATAGGAAGAGGTACAGTCGACGTTTCAGGCTGAGACCCTTCGTCAGGACTCAAAGTTAAAGTTTGTCCCGAGCCTTTGTGGCCCATCAGGCTGATGCTTATGCCGGTTTCTGTGGCATGAAGCAACTGAGAGTACGAGACTTCCCCATGGATAGGATGCCAGTCTATCGCGAGGTTAACCCCCAGCATTTTGCCAGTACCCATTTTCAGCTGGGTGGACTGGAGCATTGTGTGGTTAAGTGCCTTGCTCAAAGACACAACACGCCTTGGCCTGCTGCGTTCACCAGCATTTTTTGTGTGTGTCCATTGTGTTAATTATGGAGTTAATGTCAAATAGCTTGTCAACCTAATTTGTAAGAACTATTGGGAATGTATTTTAGGGACAAGAGATTCTGCAGTTGCTGGAAATCCAGAGCAACATATACAAGATGATGGAGGAACTCAGCAGATCAGGCATCATCTGTGGAGGTGAATGGACAGTTGATATTTCGGGCTGATCCCCCATCTGTCTTGCCCAAGACATTGACTGTCTATTTTCCTCCACAGATGCCACCTGCCTTTGTGCATGTTGCACTGGGAATGTATTTTTCAAAGATTCTCAAGGAGGCCTGTCAAGCTAGTTACAAAGGTTCTTGTTTAGTATCCTTTGTCATTCCATATATAACCATATAACAATTACAGCACGGAAACAATTGTGGAAGGAAGATAAACGAGGATGTTCCTATATGAAATACTAAGTTCGAATATACTGTTTTGCAGGTTTTCTGTCTTTGGTCTCGGCTCTCGAGTTTATCCCCATTTCTGTGCTTTTGCTCGAGCTGTCGACACCTTACTTGAGGAACTTGGAGGAGAGCGAATTATGAGGATGGGTGAGGGAGATGAGCTCTGTGGACAAGAGGAGTCATTCAGGACATGGGCTAAGAGAGTCTTCAAGGTTATTATCATTACCACATAACTAATTATATTTTAAAACTAAATCTGTGGTTGCAACACCTCGTTCACTGAACCTAATTTTGAATGAGATGAATAATATTAATTCAGTTGAAATATCAGATTTCAAAGTAAATGAAAATGTGGGGAAAATGTACAATTCCCAGCTAAATTGAAATGATTTCCTTTACAGCATCAGCCAAAATTAAATGTATCTATCGAACATAGAACAATATATCACAAATACAGCCCCTTTGGACCAAAATTTCAAACTAATTAAACTGTTAATTATATGCCTAACTAAGCTAATCCCTTCTGCCAACACAATGTCCCTATCGCTCCATTTTCTGCACATTCTCGTGCCTACCTTAAATACCTCAGCCATATTTGCCTCACTACAACCCCTGCTAAGACATTCCAGGCATCCATTTTCAATGCAAAAAAAAATAGCCCTGATTATCTCCTTTGATCTTACTCCCTCTCACCTTAAATGCATGATCTCTGTTAAAAGATAACGGCTGTCTGCTCTATCTATGCCTCTCATAGTCTTATAAACTTCTATTGAGTCTTCCTCAGCACCCACCACTCCAGAGAAAACAATCCAAATTTGTCCATCCTCTGCTTGTAATACGTTCTCTGTAATCCAGGCAGCATCCTCTTCAAAGCCTCTATATCCTTCCTATACTGAGGTGATCACTTCTGATGAATGGTCATTGACCTGAAGTATTTAACCCTGTTTCTGCTTCCACAGATGCTGAAGGACTCCCAAGTATTTCTATACTTTACTATTTTTATTTCACATCTCCAACATCTGCAGTAATTTGCCATTGGACCAAAACTGTGTCTCTTTCGTGTTTAATTCAGATGTTTCTGTTAAAATATCACCAGTATGTGGCACACACACACAAAGTTCTGGAGAAACTCAGCAAGTCAGGCAGCATCTATGGAGGGGAATGAACAGTCATTGTTTCAGGCTGAGACACTTCATCAGGGCTGGAAAGAAAGAAAGAAGCCAGATTAAGAAGGTGGGTGGAGGGGAAGAAGTACAAGCTCGAAGGGGGAATGGTAGAAGTAAAAACCGGCAGGTAATAGGTGAAACTAGGTGAAGGGGAAGATGGGTGGGTGGGGAAGGGGATGATGAAGTGAGAAGCTGGGAGGAGATAGGTGGAAGAGGTAAAGGGCTGAAGAAGGAATTTGATAGGGGAGATCAGTAGACCATGGAAGAAAGGAACTAGGGGGAACATCAGAGGGAGATGAGAAATCGATGTTCATGCCATCAAGTTGGAGGTGACACAGATGGAATATGAGGTCCAAAATAAAAAGTGGGATTTCCCAGTGGCCACCCATTTCAATTCAACTTGCCAATCCCATTCTGACATGTGGCCTCCTTTACTGCCATGATGAGGTCACGCTCATGTTGGAGGAGAAACGCCTCATTTTCTCCATTCTGGTTCCCTTCTCTACTCTTTTCCTCACCTGCTGATCATCTCCTCCAATGTTCCTCCCAGTTCCTTTCTTCCATGGCCTACTGGAATTTCTCCCTACCTTTCTTTTTCCATTCCCTGTTTTGGTTCCCTTCCGTCCCCTTTTCCCACCCGCCCATCACCTCCCTCTGGTGCCCCTCCTCCTTCCTTTTCTTCTATGACACTGTCCTCTCCTTTCAGATTCTTTCTTCTTCAGCCCTTTACCTGTTCTCCCTATCACCTCCCTGCCTCTTGTACATCTCCCCCCTCTACCCCCCCACCTACCTTCCCCCTCACCTGGTTTCACCTATCACCTGTCAGCTTGTACTCCTTCCCCTCCCCCACCTCTTTTATTCTGGATTCTTCCCCCACATCCTTCCTTTCCAGTCCTGATGAAAGATCTTGCCCTGAAACATCAACTGTTTATTCCCCTCCATAGATGCCCTCCACAGCATTCTGCGGGCATTGCACAGGAGTTCCAGCACCTGCAGAATCTCTCGTGTTTGCCAACGCATTAAGAGAACCTTAGGAGTCTATGGAAGAGCATTGGGATAAGTTGGTGGAGCAGATAAAAGCAACAAGAACACAGGAAGCTAGTGTGAATTATAAGACTGAAAGCTGTAAATGCTGGGACACTCAGCAGGTCAGGCTGCACATGTGGAGAGGGAAACACAGTGAAAATAAGGAAATGCCCCTCAGTAGAACAGAAAAATATGGAAAATGAGCATGTTTTAAGTTGCAGGGAGGAAGAGGTTGGTCTTGAAGCCACCAGGAGAGGATAGCGCATCTTGTGTAAAAACTGTCCAGTCCTGAAATAAACAATAAGGACTAGTTACACAAAATAATTGAATTATTTATCCCATCCCGCAAGTTGCTGAAAGCCTGAACAAAAGATTCAGTGAATGAAGGCATGGTGTGTAAGCATGTGGTTGATTGGGGGATATTTTCATGATTACCTAAATCTCTTCAGTAGTTCCAGTTTTAGCCATAATAACACCTGGGAGTGGAAGAGTGCTAGGTGCTGATCACAGTGAAAAGGAGAAAAAATACACTTCACAGTCACGTCCTTGTGAAGTTCTGATGAGGAAGTGACATTTGTATGCAGTTACGATAGTTGACGTTACTAGAGTCTCAGATTCTTACCTATATCTTCTTAAGGCTTTCATTGTTCTAACCAATTCCAATCCTGTTGTCCTTCACAATCATATATGGATGTTTTCACTTTCACTTCCTGCACATTTGTTTGTTGTCTTCTGGTAACACTTAATTGCTCATTCTCCCTCTAGACCGTGCACTAAAGTTGTTAAGTTTATTTCTGTTTAATTTGTTGTGTAAGTTTTAGATAATTTATGTTAAGTTTATGTGTTTTATGTTTATTGTGCTGATGCTGCAGAAAGCTCATTTTCATGGCATTTATAGCCGTCAGTAAACTTGAACTCTTAACAACTCACAAACCAAGGTTTGTTAGTCATGAATCCACTCTTTTATCCAAGTATATTTTTCTTTGAACCCTTCAAATTCCCACCATTGCACAATTAGCTCAACTTAAAAGCCATTTCATTCCTGAATTATCAAATTATCAGACTGTTCCTCCTTCATAGTCATAGTCATATTTTATTGATCCCAGGGGAAATTGGTTTTCGTTACAGTTGCACCATAAATAATAAATAGTAATAGAACCATAAATAGTTAAATAGTAATGTGTAAATTATGCCAGTAAATTATGAAATAAGTCCAGGACCAGCCTATTGGCTCAGGGTGTCTGACCCTCCAAGGGAGGAGTTGTAAAGTTTGATGGCCACAGGCAGGAATGACTTCCTATGACGCTCTGTGTTGCATCTCGGTGGAATGAGTCTCTGGCTGAATGTACTCCTGTACCCAACTAGTACATTATGTAGTGGATGGGAGACATTGTCCAAGATGGCATGCAACTTGGACAGCATCCTCTTTTCAGACACCACTGTGAGAGAGTCCAGTTCCATCTCCACAACATCACTGGCCTTACGGATGAGTTTGTTGATTCTGTTGGTGTCTGCTACCCTCAGCCTGCTGACCCAGCACACAACAGCAAACATGATCGCACTGGCCACCACAGACTCGTAGAACATCCTCAGCATCGTCCGGCAGATGTTAAAGGACCTCAGTCTCCTCAGGAAATAGAGATGGCTCTGACCCTTCAGCCTCAGTGTTTCTTAACCAGTCCAGTTTATTGTCAATTTGTATCCCCAGGTATTTGTAATCCTCCACCATGTCCACACTGACCCCCTGGATGGAAACAGGGGTCACCTGCACCTTAGCTCTCCTCAGGTCTACCACCAGCTCCTTAGTTTTTTCACATTAAGCTGCAGATAATTCTGCTCACACCATGTGACAAAGTTTCCTGCCGTAGCCCTGTACTCAGCCTCATCTCCCTTGCTGATGCATCCAACTATGGCAGAGTCATCCGAAAACTTCTGAAGGTGACAAGACTCTGTGCAGTAGTTGAAGAGTAGTTGACTCTGTGCAGTCAAATGATGAGATCCCAATGCGTCGCCTTTCATTTACTTTGAATAGCTCATCATGCGACGAACACGTTGAAACTGACCAGATGTCAATCACGCAACCTTCTTTCACTGTGTGTCTTTGTTCCGTAGTTCTCAGTATCTCTCCCTGGCCAGCAGGGTGGTCCTCCTAAAGCCTGTCAGCGTATTTGTTATTTTGTCTGTGGCTAAAAGAAATGAGGTAGCAACAATACTGTGGCTGCAGTTTTGAGCACTATCCAGCGGTGCTCTCAAGTTATGCCCGCGCTATCGTTGCTTGACTGACTAAAGAAAAATGTTATACTTTTAATTGTGCGAAGTGCCTCAGACTGCTTCCCAGGAACAAAATTAAGCAGAAACTGGATGTGTGGGTATGTCTATGAAGGTTCTCAGTCATCCAGGTCATTGTATATCAAGCAGTAGTAAGTCAAGGTAACTGGACTCGTGGTGTTGTCTAGAAGACGTTCTGCCAATCATCTGAGAGGCTTCTTCAGTTCTGATCCATGGTGGGTTGTTCTCCCGCTTATAAACTCTGTGAGTCGTTTAAAGATATATCAATTACACAAGGGTTGATAAGAGTCATAGAGGTAATGAGATGGTCATTAGTCTTACCTTTGCATGAAAGGAGGTGTGAAGTGTTGTGGAGATACTAAGTAGTTGATAGGTGTTGTCGTATCCCACCTCCTCTGTTCAGGGATGGGTTTTCCAGTTTGGCAATGGTGCCTTCTTTAACCCCTCTTGTGGGGGGTAACATAACAAGAGATTAGGGCATCTGACCAAGAGGTAGATTACGGCTCTGATGAGCATCTTAAAGGAAGACAGAGAGAAGAGGGTTGGAAAGCAAAAAGCAACTGTATCCTCCCAAAAAAATACAATTTCCTTGAGATTCTGTGAACTAACTCATTGTGCAGATGAATGCACATACAAAATTATAACTATACTGTTTCCAGGCAGCGTGTGATGTATTCTGCGTGGGGGATGACGTCAATATTGAAAAAGCCAATGACTCCTTAATCAGTAATGATCGCAGCTGGAAGAGGGCAAAGTTTCGTCTGACTTACCAAGTCACCGCACCTGATCTCACACAAGGTATATGTTAGTGAAATTAATTTGCACACTTTTAAGCATTCTTTTGATTGTCGTTACTAATCTTTTGATCTTTCTCCCCCTTCCGGCAAAGCTCTCTATAGCATTCACAAAAAGAAAGTTTCGGCTGCAAGACTGTTATCCCGACGCAACTTGCAAAATCCTAAATCCAGGTACTGCACTTTTGCTTCATTGGTGTGACTTCAGAAGGGAAAAAAAAATAATTACATGGCATCCAGTCCTTCAAATTAAAGCATTAGGTAATTGCTGCCTTGCTATTCTCACTGAGTAAGGGATTATATTGCTTTTATGAACTGGAAGCTAGAGCTTGTATTAATGTAGATCTTTTAAATCCTCAGTATTCCTTAAATAAAGACACAGCCGGGGAAGTACATTGGTTACAGGGAAGTCACTGTTTCAGTAGACAGAATTTACACTTAAGTTTTTCATTCATGTTTCCAGAATCATCTGTGATTTAATGAGTAGATAATTTAATGCAGTGATGTTAATGGGTGAAATTGGACTGGGTATCTCCGAGTACTTACTCCTGGAATACTGTTGTAACACCATTCCCAGCTACCCAAGAGAGAATTCAGTTTATGATTCCATCTTATTTTCCCAAACACTGTAGCTATGCAGCATGCACAACTTTCTGTTTGCTAACTTAGATCAAGAGCTTAAGGCCCAGAAGTGGAACAGGAATCCACAGTGTTGTGGGATGAGAGTGCAATTTCATGACCGAGAGGCACCAGTTGTCCAAGATAAAGAGGTCTATTTCCCTGCAGAGTTGACTAGGTTTGTATGTCGTGGGAAATGTGCTGTGCAGTGTTCCAGTGCTAACCATGCCATCCTGTGCTCAGTCACTACTGGGAATTCTTCCCACCTTTCACTGTATCCTCAGAAATAATGGTGGCTGTTTCGCAGAACTTACAGGGGTATAAATACTCAGAGAATAAGCAACGTCATACACTGCCTACAGAATGTACTGTCCAGCATATGATGGGCGGATCACAGCAATGTTCTGAAGGAAGGTGTAGCTTGCTCTACGCTCAGAGGTTTGTGTGTCCTAGCCTGGGTATCTTTTCCCTCCTGTGTAGGAGAAGGTACACCATGCTCCACACCAGCCTGCCTACTCCCATCTGCCCACCCACCAACTTCCCTTAATAAACCAACTTTCAAAACCATCCCCCCTTTCATAAGGCTTTTCTGGGATAAATATCCATGGGCCAAGTCCCCCTCCAGCACCTGAACCAAATGTCCATCCTCTAGAAAAGCATCAACTGCAAGCAAACCAATCCCTCGGTCAGCCACTCAGCCAGTCCTGCACTCCACCGTTAGAGTCATGGAGCTGGCAGAAAAGGACCCTGCGGCCCTCCATATCTATACCAACCTATACTAGTTACACTTGCCCACATTAGAGTTGTACCTCTTGTGCCTAATCTATTTAAGAACCTGTCTAACTGCCTCTTAAATATGCTAACTCTATCTGATTCCATCACCTTGTCTGGCAGCATTTTCAAGATATCAAACACTCTGGTATAAAAACCTATCCCTCAGATCTCCTTTAAAACTCCTTCCTCTCACTTCAAACCTATCCCCTCTTGGTCTTGATACCCCTAGGTTTTGAAGAGTGAGATTAAGCAGCAAAGACTGAAGCAGTGTCTTCATTACTTCAAATAAAATAGATTAATTTACAAGAGGCTGAAGTGACCTTCCTTGGTTTAGAATGATGCTGAAATATTCATCACATGAATTCATGGAAAGAAACTTATCACAACATGGATAACCTCCAGGAAAGGACAAATGGACAAGTAGTATTATAGTATTGAGCAAAGTTGTAATGAGGAAGTTGTGCATCCTGTCGAGGTACAATCTTTTGGAAAAGATGATAAAGAGCAAACAGGAATATAAGTTTAGTGTTTTTTTTTTCAAATCCGGATGTTTGAATCTTTACTCTGTCTTTCTGTTTAGCCGTTCCACAATACTACTACAGATACACACAGACAAGCTGGCAGAATTAAACTACCAGCCTGGTGACCATCTTGGAGTTTTTCCTGGCAACCATGAGGATCTGGTCAACGCCTTGATTGACCGATTAGAAGATGCACCTCCTGCAAATCAGGTCATAAAGGTTGAGTTTTTGGAGGAGAAAACTACAGCTTTAGGTACTTCTGAAACATGCGTCAGGGATTTAATGGAAAATTCCTACTTGTCTGGACGTAAACTTTGTGAAGATATCAGAAAAAATTACATGAACTTGTAAGAGCAATTGGACTTAAAAGATTATTTTGGGCAACATTAGGGTATGCATCTCTTCATCACTCCTGATAGAGTATTGGAGCCATCCAGCACAGAAACAGACCCTTTAGCCTAACGAATCTGAGCTGACCATTAACCACCCTTTTATAATAATTTTATATTAATTCCATTTTACTCTTTTCACATTCCCAGCACTCAGCTACATACTCAGTTGTACCACAAGTTCCACCACTCAGCTACATACTCAGGGCAATTTACAATGACCAGCTAACTTTCCAAAGCCACATGAGATTAGGATGTGGGAGCACCCAGGAGAATCCCAGATGGACACAGGGAGAATGTGCAAACTACTCACAGCCAGCACTGGAAGTCAGGACTGAACCCAGGTCATTAAAACAGAGAAGCACTAGCTAATCTAGTTATGCCAATTGTGCCATCCTATACTTTTAATAACTTCTGCTATGTAGGTTACATTTTGCTAGCGTTAGAGAGCTCCTGTGGTCCGAAGGGTGGGGAGAAGGGAAACAGGAGACCTACTCATGGTGCCACTTCAAGTGTGGCAGGATATTCCTTCCAGTACTCTCTGCCATGCATGAGAACCCCCGTGTCATTCAGCAGTACAGCAGGCAATTTCAGGATCTCACAAGATATATCAAAGCGAGTACTAGACCAAAAGAATTCCAGCTCTCCCATTCCAACCCCTAAGTTCAGGTACATGCTCTGGGGAGCAGAGTTCTGTTAAGTACATTTGGAGATTCTCCTGGTAGGAACCAAAGTAGGTCCTCCTGCAGATATTCTTGAAGAAACGGGAGATGAGCCTAATGCTGCTGTGTATGCCCGTATTGTAGTGGCGTAAGCACTGAAGTACAGGGACTACGGCCAAGGACATTTCTGTGTCTGCCACTTAAAATGCCTCCATTTAAACTTAGATAAGATCTCACTGGCCTGAAATATTGCTCAGTACCCAAGTGAGTACAAGCTGTTTTTCAAATGCAAGATTCAAGCTCGCTTATTGTCATTCTTCAGTGCACAAGTATAAAAGGTAACGAAATGATTGATCCTCTGGATCCAATGCAGCATAAAATAATACAGTAAGCATAAAGAGCACAAAGTAAAACACAAAAAACACAATAAAAGCAATCCTACAAGACACAATGCAAAGTAACTGTTATATACACAGACTGGTTGTATGTACATAAAGTGATGCTAGGTGATGGGTGGTGGGAATTGGGGGGGGGGGCGGAGATGCTGATTAGCTCAATGGCTTGGGGGAGGTAACTGTTTTTGAGTCTTGTGGTCCTGGTGTGATTGCCAAGTAACCTCTGACCTGATGGGAATGGGACAAATTGTCCATAAGCAGGGTGGGTGCGATCCTTCATGATATTGCTGGACTTTTTTTTTCCCGGCACTTTTCTGTATCTACGTCATTGATGGCGGGTAGTCTGGTGCTGGTGATGCACTTGACCTGTTTTAATTACCTGATAGAGAGCCCCCCTGTCCGCCACAGTGCAGTTCCATGTCACACAGTGATGCAGCACATTAAGATGCTCTCCACTACGCAGCTGTAGAAGGTCATGAGTACGTTAAATCACTTTCTCCGATACATGTTGAGATCTTGGAGCAGATCTAGATGGGCTGTAATGAAGTTGGGGTGAGAGTTACTCTTTTCAGACCTCTGGAGGGAGGGCGAACGTTTCGTTGATTGGCGGTCTTTGCTTATCCCAGTGGTGCAAGGGCGCTGAAGCTGCAGAATTTTGGAACATAATTACTTGCTCATCCACTAGTCTGTGAGGCCTCGGGCCAGCTGTTCTGCAGCAACAGTTGAAAAAGGTATTGGGTTTACAAGTGCAGCTACGCTCCTCCTTTTTGTCACCAGCCATGGGCTCGATCCTTCCAGGAATTCTGAACTGATTCCCTTTACATATGAAGCTGAGAATAGAAAATCATCCACTTCTGTATCCTGGATCCATAGTGAGGGTGGAAAATTCACATTTGCGGCTTGTGAAACAGAAGGAAAAAATCTTTTGTCCACACAGGTGTTATTAGTAACTGGTGTGATGATACGCGCATTCCACCTTCCACCATCTTCGAGGTCTTTAAGTATTATCTGGATATCACAACTCCCCCAACCCCGCTCCTCCTGCAGCAGTTTGCTCTCCTGGCAAAAGATGACCAGCAGAAGAAACGGCTTGAAGTTCTCAGTAAAGTAAGTCCTTTCGATTTTATAATTTGAATTCATTAACATTGATTTTGTAAAATGCTGGTTGGTGTATCTGTTGCGTCGCATAAAGCCAGCTCCTACCAGTCAAAATACATCTAGTGGTAACTCCCAGCAATGACCAATAGACCATCGGTCTTCCTGTAAGCACTATGAAATTTGCACCGGCAGGAAAACCTGCATATTGTGCACAACTTTTAAGCAATTAAAATCCATTTATCTTTTGAAAGATACATGCATAACTTGCCAGTGAATGATGTTCAAAATTGGCCACGGGATTTCTCTTTACCTTCATCTGAGTAATCTAGATCAATCCAACTGTACTAATCCTAATTGCTGTGCTGGATTAGAAGAATTTGATTACATTCTCATTTCTTTACCCTTGAAATTAATTAATTAAGAATCAGCATGTAACAGGCCTGTCTGGCCCCTCGATTTAATCCCAGCCTAATCACGGGACAATTTACAATGATCAGTTAACCTACCAACCAGTATATCTTTGGACCTTGGGAGATAACTGGAGCAGCAAGAAGAAACCATGCAGTTTCAGGGAGAACATATGATCTCCTTACTGGCAGCACTGGTAGTTGAAGCCAGGCCGCTTGTACTGTAAACTGTTGTGTTAACCAGTATGCTACCGTGCTAATCCTCACCTAATAAAATCAGACTTTGGTACTGCCATGGTGCTGACTAGCAATCAGCATAGTCCAAAGACATAAATGCAATGTGTCTACTATTACTCCCGTTTACAAACTGTTTTGCAATTTTTTTGTCTCACAACTCCAGCAAATTTAGTTTTTTGATCATTTTCCGTACAGTGATGACTTTAGATCTCATCTTAGACTGTTCAATAATCTTAATTTGAAGCCCTCTCCACCTGCAGAGAAGGTTTGATAAGGGACATGTCTTCCATTGACAGGGCTTGCAGGATTATGAGGAGTGGAAGTGGTACAATAACCCAACCATAGTGGAGGTGCTGGAGGAGTTTTCTTCAGTGCAAGTCCCAGCCACGTTGCTACTTACCCAACTTCCCCTGCTACAGCCTCGATATTACTCGATCAGCTCATCCCCTGACATGTATCCAGATGAGATCCACCTCACCGTGGCCGTGGTTTCATATCGCACAAGAGGTACTTTCATCAAAAGCGGGAGAGGCGTATTCATCAATGCCACAATGCTGTGCTTTGCAAGTTCAGGAGGTGTATGAATGTTATGTCCGAAAAATGGGGTAAACTGTGGCAATTGGGTGCAAAGTTATACCGCAGCTTTATAAGGCATTGGTCAGACCGCTCTTGGAGTATCGTGAGTGGCTTTAGTCCCCTTATCTGAAAAAGAATGTGCTGGCTTTGGAGAAGGTCCAGAAGAGAATGATCCTGGGAATGAAAGGGTTAAAGTACAAGGAGGGTTTGGTGACTCTGGGCCACTACTCACTGGAGTTTAGAAGAATGAAGGGAGATCTCAATGAAACCTATTGACGATTGAAAGGTCTAGATAGAGTGGGAGTGGAGACGCAGTGGGAGAGCCCAGGACCAGAGAGCACAGCCTCAGATCAGAAGGGCATCCAGAGGATGAGGAAATTATTTAGCCAGATGGTGAAACTGTGAAATTCATTGCCACAGGTGGCTGTGGAGGCCAAGTCATTGCGTGCACCTAAAACAGAGGTTGATGGATTTCCGATTCATGAAGGTAATCAAGGCTACAGGGAGAAGGCAGGAGAAGAGGGTTGGGAGGGATAATAAATCAGCCAAGATGGAATGGTTGTTGGGCTAAATGGCCTAATTTTGCTCCTACATCTTCTGGTCTTGGTTGCTGTGGGGATGGTCCAGGTTCACATGATTCCCAGCGTGGATTATGAATGAGCATGAAAGACAGCTTCAAAAGCAGCCAATTTGATAGAGATTAGAGCAGAACACTAAAGACAGGAAAGATTAAAACCATTGAGTTGTAATCTATAGCTCACGATATTCCTTGTGTACTGGAATCTACTGTTAATCGAAACAGTAAGTGAAAAAGTGATTTGTGTATGGAAAGGCACCACCTAAATTTAGGTTTTTATACAATGTTTCCTGTTGGGTTATTTGCTACCAAACCTCAAAATGTTACATCTCTTTCCCAAGATGTTACATGTTGCGATTTGGCAAAAAGGCAAAACTTGCTGCATTCGACATTCCGCTGGCATTTAGCATTCCCTAATCTGGGCAGTGATTGTTGATTTAGTAATGAAAATGCTGCAGAGTAGGGTGGAGAGTGGATGAAAGCTGAGGGTACAGAATAATCTGCTTTGGTGTGCTTGGTGGCTACCAGCCAGACTGCCACACGGCAGTTTCATACACCGAGGAAGATACTACTATCCTTTGCCTGTCTTTCTGTGTCTTTTCCATCTTCAACCTTTGTTCAATTCTTCTGCCCTTGTTGTGGGATTCAGCTAATCGTTTCTGAATTTCACATCTACGTTGGACAAATGCAGGTCTCCCTGCAGTGCTCTCACATTTTCCTTCCTCGAACAGCATTTCTGCAAACACTCACTTAATCCACTCCACCCAGTACCCAACATATTTAACGTTTTCTGGTCCATAATGTATGAACATGCATGCTTCTAGAAGTCAGGGACAGGGGACTTTCACACCACCATTCACACACACAATCAGTCAAGACACACACATGCATGTTGACACGAATACACATTTCAGAATTCCTTTTGTTTTAACTACCATACTCCTGTGGGATCTGACCTGATCCAGGGCACTCCCCTTTTTCTTTTCTGCTCTTAATCACAAAATAATCTGCAGATGCTGTGATCAAAGCAACACTTCCAGTACACTGGATGAACTCATCATTTCTAACTGATGCTGCCTGACCTACTGAGTTCATCCAGCGTACTGAAAATGTTGCTCTTTCCTGCTCTTGGCGGGATCTGACCCAGTCCAGGGAAACCAATTTTCTCTTTTAACATACTTTTGCAGGATCAGTTCCGGTCCAGGGCAACTTCTTCTTCCTGTGGCTCCCGTGGGATTTGACTCTGTCTGGGGCAACTTCTTCTTCTTGTACTCCCATGGGGGCATGTGGCCAAGTGGTTAAGGCTTTGGACTAGCGACCTGAAGGTCGTGAGTTTGAGCCCCAGCCGAGAGAACGTGTTGTGTCCCTGAGCAAGTCACTTAATCACAGATTGCTCTGCGACAACACTGGTGCCAAGCTGTATGGGTCCTAATGCCCTTCCCTTGGACAACATTGGTGTCGTGGAGAGGGGAGACTTGCAGGATGGGCAACTGCTGGTCTTCCGTACAACCTTAACCAGGCCTGCGCCCTGGTGAGTGAAGACTTTCCAGGCGCAGATCCATGGTCTTGCAAGACTAACGGATGCCTTTATTTACTCCCATGGGATCCAACCCGGTTCAGGACAGCCTTTTTTTTTAAAGCTGCAGCTTCTCTATGTCAGCAACTGTGGTGTTGGCATAGATTGACTACTCCACACAGGAGGTAATTTGTGTTCCAGTTGCAGAATCAGTCCTTTGCTTAGATATGAGCAGCCTAGGATTTAGAAATGATCAGCTACCAGGGCTGAATTACTTTCTCCTATATGGCAAAGTCAAGGGTTAACCATCTCGGTGGAACCCCCCCCCCAAGTAATTTTCATTGCTAATTAACTGGACTCGGAACACTCACACTCATTCTTCGATGATATTTCATTTTAGTTGTGCACAAGGAGAACAGCATGGCCCCTGTCACCTCGCTGTTCTGAAGTCTGAACAGAGGAATGCCATGTTTATACAGAACTGACCAGATATTGACAAATTGGTAAACTATGTATGCTTGAATTCCTGACTTGCAAGATCAATCTAAAAGTCAATGGAAACTACAATCTAATAACCAATGATTTTTGAAGTTAGTAAAGTAATTGTCTTTTAGTTGGCGTGAGTTTCTTGAATCTTTCCGTTACCTTCTTACCTAATCTCAGAGAGCCAAAATGGCTCCTGTCTCCTGCTGTATAGAAGAGAAACTCCGCTCTTCAAAAAACCTTTCTTGCCTGGGCTGTCTACACTCTATATGCAGTCTTTCTTTGCCTGGACATTATGTTAACCTTTGCCATACCGCAACTTTCACACCTGCAGGGAAGCCAGTCAGTGTTTCTAAGTGGTGTCAGGATGCAATAGATCAAGACTGTCATAGAGGTGAGGTAGATCAGAGGGGGACAGAAAATATTTCTGTGCTTGTACTTGTCCTGTGCGAACTCCTGCCACCCCGATCCCCCTCTCCTACCGAGAGCAAAGGGCCCTGTTTTATTAGGCACCAGGACATTCCATCTTTAATTATCCACAAAATTAACTTAAGACTAGAACTGAATTAAGATATGATGTACCCCAGAATGTAATTACAATCATATTACTAAATAAACAGAAATATCTACTGTACCGCAAAGTGCCTTGTAGCTTACAAACAACTTATACACATTTACACATTCCCTTTACTAAAGAAATGGAATATCCACCGTGTATGGCAGAAAGACACCATAAAACCAACCCAAGCACATCAGCTCAGTTTAGGATCCATTATGAGAATTCACCACTCTCTGGCTGAAGAAATTTCTCATCAAACACAGATTTAAAGGGAGATGAGCAACACAAACAAAATGCTGGAGGAACCCAGCAGGTCAGGTCTACAGAAAAGAGTAAACAGCAACGTTTTGGCCGAGACTCTTCTTCAGGACCGAGAAGGAAGGGGGAAGATGCCAGAGTAAAAAAGGTGGGGGGAGGGGAATGAGGCCAGCTGGAAGGTGATAGGTGAAGCCAAGTGGGTGGGAAAGGTCAAGGGCCAGAGAAGAAAGAATCTGATAGGGTAGGAGAGTGGACAATAGGAGAAAGAGGAGGAGGAGGGGACCCAAGGCAGGTGAGAAGGAGCAAAAGGTCAGGGTGGGGAATAGAGGAAGGAGGGGATTTTTTTGTTCAGCAGAAGGAGAAATCAGTATTCATGACATCAGGTTGGAAGGTACCCAGAGGAATGTAAGGCGTTGCTCCTTCACCCTGAGGGTGGCCTCATCGTGGGTCAAGAGGGGGACATGGATCAACACATCGGAGTGGGAAAGAGAATCAGAATTAATAAGTTCGGCCACTGGGAAGTCCCGCCTATGGCAAATGGTGCAGAGGTGCTCGAGGAAGCAGTCTCCTGGTCTACAAGGGGTCTCACCAGTGTAGAGGAAGCTGTATCAGGAGCAGCGGACACAGCAGACGACCCCGGCAGGAGTCGTCCCTTTATTCTGAGAGTGTGCCCTTAGATCCTAGACCCTCCTGCAAGTGGGAAGTTAGTGGTGCAGTTTAATCTGCATTCAGCTTCAGGTGGCTGCTTGCCATTTTTATTTCAAGTTTTCGTGGGCCTGTGAATAGGGGCAACACATGCTGATGGTGATATTACATATGCAAATTATGTAAGAGAAATGATGGGCGCACTCGGGTGAGAAGCACCAGAAGCGCCAAAAGGTAAGACTTGCGGGAGATGAGTGCACGTGCATTGAGGAACAAGTATAACAGACATAATGCACCATTTGTTTACAAAAGCAGGTGCAACGTGTGCTTCAATTTCTTGGCAAGTGCATTCCTGACAAGGAGCTGTTGTCTTTATTTCCACAGATGGTGAAGGAACATTACACCATGGGGTCTGCTCCTCCTGGCTGAACCGGATAGACCAGGATGAAGTGGTGCCATGCTTTGTCAGAGGGTAATTAGATTTCCGAGAAAGAGAGAGAAAAAATTTGACATCTCTGAAGTGTTGAGTGATAGGGCCAATTCTGGTACGAACTTTGAAAAGACTTTCCAGGAAAGTGGATCAGCCCTTCTTCTGTTTGTGTGTGCATATAATGCACAGTCTGTTTCTTCACCCAAATTCTCCCTGGTTACTGGACCCAGTCATGGGGCCAGACTGTCTGAAGCATAGTGAGTTATGGGGAGTAACTGTGAGTACCTGTGGGCTTTTCGTAATGGGCGGGTGGGGGGGGGGGGTTGTGTTGGGAAGCTGCCCATTTGCCCTGCCCCTCATTGATCCAGCTGTACCTCCTACAGTGTCTGAGTCGGATCACCCAGCCTTCGCTACACGTGAGCAGTTAGCACACTCAGACTGAAGGGAGACTTCTGTCTCAGTGCAGGCCTGGGGATAGAATGGTGGGGGGAGGAATGGGCAGGCAATGGCCTGCCTTACTGAAATCCACCTGTGAACCTCCATTGTCCTCGTAAAAAGCAGCCTGATGCACTGATACATTTAATGGCGTAAAGTATGCCCTTCCCATGAGTGGAGGGCTTGAAATTAGTGCTGCTGATTATAGTAATGGCTTTGACCTTATGTCATTATTTGTTCTCTGAGTGACTTTTGCAACAGCTCCCATGAACTTGAGAAATTAATAATTGCAGTTGAAAGGGTTTTTTTTTAACTTTCTCACACAGTAGTAAAGATATCAATTCATTAAGAAGATGCTTTAATGTGCTGGATGGAAGGATGACTGGATGAACTTTTGGTATGAAATGCCATTAAACCATACAGGATTACATTTAGTTTTATAGTCAGATTGTCCAAGATCTCACTGTTTGCCACTTTTAATCACATAAAAAGGTGATCACGAAATAGACTTTCAAAGAGCCAAGGCTTACAATTTACACACTTTTGTAGGAACCTCTCAGTTCCCCATCCTCTCTACCATGGACTCTTTGTTGTGCTAAAGGACTTGAAACAGTGTGGTTTCCAATCTGACTAGTAAGATTTTTTATTTCTATTCATGAATTAAAAGTGTATCCTTAAAACAACTGGTTATAATCAAGGCATCAGTATTATACCTTATTTAATTTTGCTCTATTTCTCTACCATCATTAAACTCTGCCAGAGCGTGATTCTGCTTTGAAACTCATTGATGTAGAAATGAGCCAGTTGAACAGATGGGAGTGAGGTTGCTGCAGGTCTACACAAATTTGTTCAATTTACCCGTGCCCTTAATTTAAAACCTTGATCAAATCAAATTAGTGCTCTTTTATTATTTGTTTTATAAATCACTTAGCCCAAAATACCTCCTGTAATCAGTAGAGAAATCGATGGTAAGAGGACATCATCAGCAGGTGAAGGCTTTTCACATGATTTTCAGCTTGTCTGATGAGGTCAATGCCATGCCAGTTCATAGCACAAAAGATGAGCAAGTTCTACTAGAGGTTTAGCATGAAGTGTAGATGGCAAGGAAGTGTAGATTTTGAGAATGATTACAGCTCTTGAATGGCTGGCAAACAGTATATCAGGCAATCGAGCCCATTCTGTACGTTCCTAGTTAATTGTAGAAAATGATTTCCCTTCTCTGGAACCTAACTGTCCTGTGGATGTGAAGTGTCGATTCAATGTAGCATGGAACTTTAAGATGTCATAAAAAAAACTTATGGCATATTGGCCTTCATAAACTAGTGTATTGGGTACTGGAGTTGGGATGTAATTTTGAAATTGTATAAGACTTGGTGAAGCCTAATTTGAAGTGCTGTGTCTAGTTTTGGTCACCAATCTACAGGAAAAATGTAAATAAGAATGAAAGAGAAAATTTACAAGGATGTTGCTGGGACTTGAGCTGAATTATAGGGAAAAGTTGAATAAATTGGGTCTTTATTCCCTAGAATGCAGAAGACTCAGGGGGAGATTTGATGGAGGTATTCAAAATTATGAAAGGTATAGATAGGGTAAATGCAAGCAGGCTTTTTCCACTGCGGTTGGTTGAGACTAGAATTAGAGGTCATAGGTTAAGGGTGAAAGGTGAAATGCTTAAGGGGAACATGCTTCAGTCAGAGGGTGGCGAGTGTGGCACGAGCTGCCAGTATAGGTGGTGGATGCAAAGTCGATTTCACCATTTAAGAGAAACTTGGATAGGTACATAGATAGCAGGGGTGTGGAGGACATTGGTCCCAGTGTAGGTTGATGGGACTTAGCAGATTAATGGTTTGGCACAGACCAGATGGACTACAGTGCCTGTTTCTGTGCTGCAGTGTTCTATGACTAAGTTTTCATGATCAGTGCAACAAAAGGGGGAAGTGATTAATGACACTTCCAGACCACACTTACATCAAACTTCTCTTAACTCATTTACGTTCATTAGTCCCAATTACAACTGTGCAATGAAGCCCGAAAATTTATGCTGAGTGAGGGAAGACACCAATGCAGCGTTGAAAGCAAAGCACAACAGCAGTCTAGGCGAAATTTACTAAAGAACTAAAGGTTACTTGCTGATTGGTTCCTTGTGAATCTGACCAGGACATGTCATTTTAAAACAAAACGAGACTAGGTAGTGTCTGCTTACGAAGAATTATTTAATCTGTATTTATTGTTGAAGGATATTATTGACAATTGCACTTTGGTTGATAAATGGGACTATTTTTCTAGCATTGCCACTACTTCCTAATGCTATTGGATTAGATTATGAGAACACTCAGTCCTCTTTTATTGTCATTTAGAAATGCATACATGCATTAAGAAATGATACAATGTTTCTCCGGAGTGATATCACAGAAGACAGGACAAACCAAAGACTAACACTGACAGAACCACATAATTATAACATATAGTTACAGCAGTGCAAAGCAATACCATAATTTGATGAAGAACAGACCATGGGCATGGTAAATAAAGTCTCAAAAGTCCCCGAGTCGATCAACTCCCGAGTCCCCGACAGCAGGCGGCAAAAGGGAGAAACTCCCTGCCATAAGCCAACAACAGCCGACACTGAGTCCATCCGTCCGAAAACTTTCAGCTTCCGACCAGCCTCCCGAGCGCCATCCTCTGCCGAGCACCTTCAACCTCTCCCCGGCCGCTGAAACATGCAAAGCCGAGGATTTCGGGGCCTTCTGCTCCGGAGATTCCGGTTACCACACAGTAGCAGCGGCAGCGAAGCGGGCATTTCAGAAGTTTTCCAGATGTTCCTCCGTACTCTCACGTCCGTCTCCATCAAATCAGAATTGTGCAGAAGTGTTAATGAACCATGGTACCTGAATTCATGCTCCTTTACACCTTCCATTGCTGCACACAAGTTATATTGGTTGTGACTTTACTCTCTCTTATTTTAGTCAGACAGGATACAAAAGGAAGCAAATAACCAAGGCTTTAAGGTTTTTGAAAGAAGGGAATAGCTACTGTATGAAAGACTCTCATAGAGCCATAGAGAAAAACAGCACCAAACAGGGACTTTGACCTACCGAACCTGTACCAATTATCAGCTCATTTATACTGATCCTACATTAATTGCATCTTCTTTTCTCACACTCTCATCCATTACCCTTCACTTACACACTATGAGCAATTTACCAGAAGCCAATTAACCTACTAACTTGCATATCTTTGAGATGTGGCAGGAACCAGGATTGCCCAGAGGAAACCCCACATGGTGTCAGAGGGAGCCTGCAGACAGCGTCAGAGGTCAGGACTGAACCTGCGTCTCCGGCACTTTGAGGCAGCTCTTCTACCAGCTGTCATGTGACTTTCACTCAGCTGACTCCTAACCTTATAAAGCAGGGGTTCCCATCCTGTGGTCCAAGGACCTCTTATAACATACAACCATATAACAATTACAGCATGGAAACAGGCCATCTCGGCCCTTCTAGTCCGTGCCGAACACTTACTCTCACCTAGTCTGACCGACCGGCGCTCAGCCCATAACCCTCCATTCCTTTCCTGTCCATATATCTATCCAATTTAACTTTAAACAACAACATCGAAGCTGCCTCAACCCCTTCTGCTGGAAGCTCGTTCCACACAGCTACCACTCTCTGAGTAAAAAATTTCCCCCTCATGTTACCCCTAAATTTTTGCCCTTTAAATTTCAACTCATGTCCTCTTGTTTGAATCTCCCCCACTCTCAATGGAAAAAGCCTATCCACGTCAACTCTATCTAGCCGCCTCATAATTTTAAATACCTCTATCAAGTCCCCCCTCAACCATCTATATTCCAAAGAATAAAGACCTAACTTGTTCAGCCTTTCTCTGTAACTTAGGAGGTGAAACCCAGGCAACATTTTAGTAAATCTCCTCTGTACTCTCTCAATTTTATTGACATCTTTCCTATAATTCGGTGACCAGAACTGTCTCTTGCTTAATGGTATTGGACAATAAGACATAGAAACAGAATTAGGTCATTCAGCCCATCGAGTCTGCTCTGCCATTCCATCATGGCTGATCTTGGATCCCACTCAACCCATACACATGCCTTCTTGCCATATCCTTTGATGCCCTGACTGATCAGGGCACTATCAACTTCCACCTTAAATATACCCACATATAAATATGACATGGTATTGGTCCATGGCATAAAAAAGGTTGCTAACGCCCATTATAAAGGAACAATCTTGAAATGACCAAAAACTGTGGAGGTACGATACTACAAATTTCGAGTCATTAGTCAAAATATCATTAAGGAATTAAATCTGAGCAGTCACTGCACCCAGTGGCGGAGGCCTACGTTAATCCATTGTGTGTATTTGGATGCAGCGCGCCATCTTTCAGGTTACCAGAAGATCCGTCGGTTCCTTGCATCTTAATTGGACCAGGAACTGGAATTGCTCCCTTCAGAAGCTTCTGGCAGCAGCGTTTGTATGATGCTGAATACAAAGGTAGGTCATCAAAAAGCACCTTAAAGAAAGGAGCTGCTAGTCTCTGCTCATCAGAGGTTAATAGTTCAATGAGTGTGATTTAATAAACTATTTGCCTCATTGTTCCATTTTTTCACACAATTTATTGCAACTTATAGTAATTTTTTTTCTGTGCTGCGCGGTACTACTGTCACAAAACAACAAATTTCACTACTTATGTCAGTGATAATAAACCTGATTTCTGATTTTAAACTTGCTGAGGTGATTGATGGGGGGAAAAAGGCAAAGAAAGGGAGGAAGGTCCCGACTTTATGAAGCCCACCAATTCCTCTACATGTTAGTGATCTCCTCCAATCATCATTTAATTCGATCCAGACTTTGGTGCCAACCTGACTCCATATTAAACCACTTCCCTCAGACTTACCTTTTCTGTACAATCTTATCTTCACTCTGCATACTTCCTCCACTCTCATCAGTGAGAAATACATTCAACTTGGCAATAGTGTTATTGGCTTTGCTACTGGTATAAAATGAGGGTGAACAACTTGTTGGGTCAACTTGCAAGCTCCTAATATTGTATTACAAGAAAATCAAAAGGCAAAGGATATCTGTCTCCCCCAGATGTCAGGATTACTTTAACATTTTCTCAAGAAAGTTTGCTTCTTTATTTTTGTTATTTTAGGAGTGAGGGCATGTCCCATGACACTTCTGTTTGGCTGCCGACAGTCAAAGATTGACCACATCTATCGAGGGGAGACTATTGATGTAAAAAACAAAGGTGTATTTCAAGAGCTCTACACAGCTTACTCCCGTGAACCAGAAAGACCAAAGGTATTTGGATGGCTTAACGTGGGTCTTTGTTTAGGTTTCAGTGTCCTTTTTTTTTTGAACATGCTTACCTTTAGTAACAATATATATTAATTTTCAGTCTTTAAAGAAAAAAAGAGTTTCCCTGAGAAGCCACTGAACCGCTGAAAGTGCTGAATTAGGTTTCTGGGACATGAGGAAGTTTTTAATGTCTTGCAAGATGTGTCATTTTTTTAATGATATATTCCTGCCTGGCAAACTGGCTGACTTTACAGAGCAGCCAAAAAATCCATGGTGGAGCAGCCCTGGCACTGGCAAAATGTAAAAGTTTGCAAATATAATATTGCAAATGGAATGTGTGGTTTATTTTAAGGCTTTTGAACTTTAAATAGAAATTTTCACTAAGATAAAGAAATGACAGAAGAGCATGGTGCTTTGCAATAACTTGCCAGATTTTCCAAGGACTTAGTGCTGTTGCAAATTTGAAATCTTCAATTAGTGTTTATTAGTAATAAATATATTGAAGAATTTGTCTGATTTCAGAAATATGTGCAAGACATTTTACGTGAACAACTATCTGAAAAGATATTCAAATTGCTGCAAGACCAAGGAGGGCACATATATGTCTGTGGCGATGTTACGATGGCAGGAGATGTTCTGAAGACAATTCAGCACATTCTCACACAGCATGGAAAGATATCGCTTGAAGATGCTGGGATCTTTATCAGCAAGCTGCGGGTAGGGATTAAAACATGACAGATAACCTTGAAGCATTTACCTTCCAATGCATTACTTTTAGAGTTCATTTGTATCGTTGATTTACTCAGCAGTTGATCTACACACAAGTTAGCAGGAGCTGTTTTTGATAAGAGTCATTGAGAAATAGAGTGAGATAGTATGGAAACAAGCCCTTTCATCTAATTTGTCTATATTGACCTTTATGCCATGGTAGTCTCATTTGCCTATATTCCTCTAAACCCCTTCTATCTATTATTTACCCAAATGTCATTTCTTTGGTTGTCCATCGAAATCCGATGACAACGTCCACTCCTTTAACGGTGAGATCTTTGATGACTATCCAGTCCTATCCTGGACCCACAAGCTCTATTGCAGGTGGGACATGGATATGTGGTAGTGGTGGTGGTAGTGGGGCAACTATGGCTGCATTTCTCCTGGCTCTCATCTGCTGTCTTCTGGTGGTTCTTTCCACCTCCAGAATACGAACCCCGTCCCTACACAGCTGTCGCCAAGTGGTATGGCAGCAGCAACCTCCTCCAGGTCCTCGGGTCTGATCTTGCACTTCCTTAAAGCATTCTTCATCTGATCCTTATAGTGCTTCTTCGGCCTTCCAGCTGAGCGTCGACCATGATGTAGCTGGTCATATAACACTCTGCGGGGTAGCCGACATGGGGGCATCCTTATCACGGGCATTTTGTACCTGCTTCAACTATTTCTTCTGGCACGTTCCAGATATGCATCACCCTTCGCTTGAAGAAATTGCCCCTCAAGCCCCTTTTAAATCTTTCACCTCTCATCTATTACCAATGCCCTCTGGGAAACACGTTGTTTGCATTCACCCTCTCTATATCCCTCATGACTCTATTGAATTGCTGATAAATTATGGGGAGAAAAGCAAGATTTCTCCATTCTCCTCTCTGAATAGTACCAAGGGAAATGTTATCCCTACCTGTTGGTAAATAGATTTTGATTTAAAGACATCAACTGGAAAACAACAATGCATACGGTGTACTGATCCTTTGTTATCAAAATTGCCTAAAGTGCATGTCTCACTTCTACAAGTTTAGGATCAATCTACCAGTGGACACCGAGAGGCCGGGCCCTGTGTAAAATCCTCAAGC
The DNA here is from genome assembly GCF_030028105.1 of Mobula birostris. NCBI lineage: Eukaryota > Metazoa > Chordata > Chondrichthyes > Myliobatiformes > Myliobatidae > Mobula > Mobula birostris. The sequence goes on along the minus strand of NC_092400.1, from coordinate 8,439,553 downwards.
TCATAGCTTGTAGAATACTTGGGGGAAAAACAGCTGCTTTGTTGACATAATGTAAATCTTGTTTGCAAATAAAACAGCAGTAAATGATTATTAATGAATGTGCCATACTGTATAAATGAAATATTGCATAAAGTAAGTTTTGGCAAATAAATCATCTGCCAATGGCAGTGGTACATAAGCTATATCGTGGTAATGAGAATGGTACCCTGTCTCTTCAAATCACTTCATTGATGCCAGTGGAAGGAACTGTGAAGGTCGAGCACAAAAATGCCAGCACTGCTCGGGTGACACAGTGGCACAGCCTGTAGAGATACAGAGGTGCTCTCTGTGTAGAGTTTGTACATTCTTCCTCCTAAATCCCAGGTCTGTTCCTCACTAGTGTGTAGGCGAGTGACAGAGTCTGGGCTGTAGTGGATGAGAACATGGGGAGAATCTTAAAAACTGGGATTAATGTACGATCTGTGTAAATGTGTGGTTGAAGGCTGGCAGGGACTTAGTGGGCTGATGGGTCTGTTTCTGTGCCGAATCTCCCTATGACGCTATGATTCTGAACGCATTATGTTACGTTGATGAGGATATATTTCTAGGCAAATGAATACCAGCCCAGATTTTGCCCCATACCCACATTCATCATTCGGATTCTCCATTGCTCTGTTCTTCACAGCTACATATGACAGACGGCATCCCGGACTTGATCAATCAGGCTCTCAGCAGTGCCAAGGCCTTTTGTATAATATAATCAGATCACAACAAGCCCCACCCAGAACCTGGTTGGGGAACATGGACAGACAGTCAGACCATGATCTCATCTTTGTCTTCTATCAAAGCTCTCAGTTTTTGGAATATTTTTAATATCCTGAACATATAGATTTAAGAAAGTTTATTGTCATTTGTCAGTACACAAGTGTAAAGGAGACCAAGGCAATTGTTAATCTGGATTCAGTGCAGCAAGCAAAACACAATAAGCATAAAAAACACAATACATATAAATATAAGACAGAATGTACAAGTAACTGTTAAGTGTGGCTGTAATTTCACAAGATTCATAAACTGATTCATGTATAGAAAGTGATGCTAGTTGGAGGAGTAGCTGAACATTGGGTAGTCTGACAGGAAGTGATAAAGTGGCTGATGTGGGTGTAGTGGTAGCGGGGTGGGATCGTGGGCGGAGGTGTTGGTCAACCTGACGGCTTGGGGGAAGTAACTGTTTTTGAGTCCGGTTGTCCTGGCGTGAATGCTGCCTAGCCTCTTCTCTAATAAAAGCTTTCAAATAAAAAACAATATTTAGGCACTCTTCAAACTAAATTTTGAAAGTAGCTAAAGATGGGACTAACTTTATTCTGACCTTTCCCCGTCAAAGCTCCACATCTACTGACATTGCAATGAGTGGGTTTAGTGATCATGTTCCTTATCTGGAGAACTGGAAGCAGAATTTCCATGCAGAGTCCATTACTAGGGTGAGAACGACAAATGTCCTGCTCCCACTCTTACTGTGTATATTAGGATGTACACAATTGTCCATAAAAATTGTGACCAAATGTAACAGGACTGCAGAGCTTTGATCCGATCTGTTGGGCGTATTTGCCATTTAGCACTCATGTGGCCCTAGTACACCTGGTGCTGCATCTGCCGTGCCTAAAATAGTCACTGATCTGTTAGTAATTTTATTGACAGACCTGATTATTGTTTTTGCTTAGAGATTTCAGTATCACTAAGGCAACTTCACTGTGATCACAAAAGATACCATGCCTCTTGCATGATGTTCTTCGCCTGGAGCAGATCAGCATCCTTAACTGGCAGTATGGTTTACTTATGCCTTGTTTTCATACCCCAGGATGAAAACCGTTACCATGAAGACATATTTGGTGTCACTCTTCGTACTTATGAAGTTACCAACCGCCTTCGATCAGAATCCATCGCATTTATTGAGGAAAGCAAGAAAGACTCAGATGAGTAAGTATGCGGAGACTAACAACTGAAATTACAACATTAATAAGTTGAAATTTTAAAGAATTGTTTATTACATCTGAGAAGAATTGTTTGAAGCATCCTAGGCCTGGTTTCAAATTAAAGAGATGAGTCATCTTATTCATAATATTAAAATACAGAATTGAGCATTATTAATGAAGAAACTAGTCCATTTTTGAATTAAACCAGTAAAATAAAATTATAGAAAATATGATTAAGGAGCTTCATTGATTCCCAAGGCGGAAATGAACATAAGAAATTCTAGTAGGAGTGACCCTGTTGACTTCTTAAACTAAATCTGTCTGCCATTCAAAAGATCATGGCTGGTATCTTGCCTTTGCTCACTTTCCTATACTATCCTTTCATTCACTTAAAATTCACAAAATCTGTTGAATTCTGATGAAGGGTCTTGGTCTGAAACTTGACAGTTTATTCCTTTCCATAGATGCTGCCTGACCTGCTGAGTTCCTCCAGCAATTTGTGGGTGTTGCTCTTGATTTCTATCTTGAGTATTCCCCACAATTATGTCTCCACGGCTCTTCCGTGTAAAGAACTTCAAATAATTACCACCCTGTGGTGAAAGAATTATCTTCTCATACCAGCTTAGGCCAAAAACAAGATGAGTTTAGATCGGATTTAGACCAAAAGCAAAATTAGTTTTGGTTTAAATCAAAAGCAAAGATCAACGTGGCAGTTGAATCTGAGAAAATAATGAGTTCAAAGTTGGTAATGGATGGACTGGTAAATGTAAACACAAGGAAATCTGCAGATGCTGGAAATTCAAGCAACGCACACAAAATGCTGGTGGAACACAGCAGGCCAGGCAGCATCTATAGGAAGATGTACAGTCGACGTTTCGGGCTGAGACCCTTCATCAGGACAAAATGCGTTCCACCAGCATTTTGCGTGGGACTGGTAAATGTAATTGCTAAACCAATAAATGCAATGCCAGAAAGTCCTTTCCCAGTTTCACACCAATTTAATTAGCAGATATATTGTCTTGAAATTATTTCTTAATCAGATGGATGTTCTCTATTGTTCCAACGCAATAACTAATCCACAGAACCAGTTTTGTCCATGCTTGTCAGATTTAAAATCCATCCCAAGCTGTTGAACTTCAAGAAATAATCTGTCTAATGGCTACGCCTGTGTGAAGGACACTCCCCATCGAAATGCAATCATTAGATCATGTGATAGATATGGCCTGCATTAGTTCTTCTGCATATGGGTTAGAGCTAAGTAATGTCTTCACCTAGAGAGTGGTGAGAGTTTAGCCCTCCATCATAGGAAGCAGTTGAAGTGATAGTTTGAGAGAAGGCTGAATACATATGTCAGAATTGATGAGGTTAAATGTGAGAAACTTTTAATGGGCCAATAGTGATTCATCTGAAGCCTGACTTCAACAAGTCCTGGAGTAACACAGCATTGAAGCAGGTCCTACAGCCCAACATGTTCATGATGACCATGGAGCCCACCAAACTAGACCTGTTTGGCTACATATCCCTCCTATTTAATTACTTATACAAATGTCTTTTGAAAGTTGTTATTGTATCTGTCTTAATTTCATTTTTCTGGCAGCTCATTCCATATATACACCACACTCTGCATGAAGAAGATGCCCCTCATCTCTGTTTTGACTTCTTTGCCTCTACCTTATACCTCTAGTTTTTATATGCCCTCTGATGTTAAGTTGGGAAAAAGACAGTGACCCTGTCTTAGCCCCTCAAGTTTAAATATATTTCTACAAGTGAGTTACTCTCCAAGGGGTGAAGTACTAACCTGACCAACATCTCTCTAATACTCAGGTCCACCAGTCATGGCAGCATCCTTGTTAAATCTTCTTTGTGCTCTTCCTAGTTTAATGGTCAAGGAACCTATTTCAGTTCAGACCATAAGGCAAAGGAGCAAAATTGGGACTTTTGGCCCATCATGTCTGTTCCGCCATTCCATCATGGCTCATTTTTACTTTACTGTGGATTATTTAGAGATACAGCACGGTATGAGCCTGCACCACCCAATTACGTCCATTTTTTTGGAATGTGGGAAGAAACCGGAGCTGCAGGCGGAAACCCATGCAGTCACGGAGAAAACATGCAGACTCCTTCCATACAGCGGCAGAAATTAAAACTGGGTCACTGGCACCGTGATGTCACTGCGCTAGCCGCTACACGACCGTGTACTCAATCATCCCTCTTAACCCCATTCTCCTGCCTTCTCCCTGACACTCTTTCTCACCAAGAACCTATCAACCTCCACTCTAAATATACCCTTAGTCCATGTAGGTCTGCACTACATTCTGCTGATTGTATAATCTCCACAGCCAGTACAACTCATCTGTTTTAATTTCTTACAGTTACATAAAATCTGTAAAGATTTTCTTCTATATAGTCCTACTGATTCAACATTTTTCTTTGTCTTCCATAGGGTGTTCTGTGTTTGATGGGAAGATTCCCATGACAACATGCTCCACGGCCTTTGAAAGAGGTTTTGTTCAATTCTGAACACTTCATTGCGTATCAAAGTCCACAGGAGGCTGCCACACCAGAGTGATTTAAAAAAGCTTAATTCTTTTCTTCTATGAAACATAGCTTGCAATATTTTTACACAAAGGAAGATTGCTCTGTAATTTGCTACATGGGGTGATTATTGTTGGGTCAAATTTTTGCTAATATGCTGCTTTTAGATTATTTGCAATGCCTCCAGCAAGCAAACAGTCTGTGCTATGACAAGAAAGTTGTTGCATGCAATAAAAAACAACAGCCAGCATGCATGGGGTTCATTGTAAAACACCATGAAGTTTATTCAGTAAATGTATATTTTAAAGGTCCACAGGAAATACTTCCTTTTTTTTTGAAATTCAAGTAGCATATACAGGGTATAACCTGGTACGTCTCTCTCCTAAAAGGTAGCAAGAGGCTTAACAAAAATACAGATTTCCTGTTTGTGGAAGTGTGGTCCTGGTGTTTGCATACTTCGAAGATATCAAATGTTATTATTCTCTGATTATGAAACAAGAAAAAAAAATCTGATCTCTTTAAGCCTGTGGCAGTATGGAAACCCTAGGTGGTGCAGCATAATAGTGCATTTCTCCATGCAATTAATCAGTAGTTCACTCAAGACTTAGTCATTTTGCACAGCCAACAGTATTTCTCTACTGCCTCCTCCCATGTCTGTTTATTTGCCTTTAAATTTAGCTCCTCAGGCACTAGCTGTTGGAGAGTACCATATTCTCACCATTTTTTCAGTCAAGAGGTTTTTAAGAATTCGCTGCTTGGTTTCTTGACATCTGTCTCATGCTGCTCTCCTCTGTAAGTGGCAACACCATCCTCACATAAGATGTTTTCTAGTGAAGTCCTATTGGGAAGTTAACCAAAGTTCAAAGTAAATTGATTATCAAAGTACACATATGTTACTATATACTACCCTGCGATTCATTTTCTTTCAAGCATTCATAGTCGAACAAAGAAAAACAATAGAATCAATGAAAAACTACCACATAAATAATGATTAACAAACACCCAATGTGCAAAAGAAGGCAGACTGTGCAAATGCAAAAAAACCCCCCAAATAATAATTAAATAAATAATACTGAAAACGTGAGTATAGAGTCCTTGGAAGAAAGTCTGTAGGTTGTGAAATCAGTTCAGTGTTGTGGTGAGTGAAGTTATCCACTCTGTTTCAGGAGCCTGATGGCTGAAGGGTAGTATTTGTTCCTGAACCTGGTGGTGTGGGGTTGAAGGCTTTTCTACCTCCTGCCTGAGAAGAGAGCATGGCCTGGATGATGGGGCCCCTTGATGTTGGATCCTACTTTTTTGGGGTAGCATTCCTCCAGGCCAATTCCTGTGACGGTTCACCCTAATAATCATTTAATTTCTCTATCATATTTTGTCATGTAATGAAGTCATCAACATGTGTGAGCTCTTAATGACGTAATCAGAAACAGGATCAAATGTTTATAACTTAAGCTGTTTTACAGTGAGGTATTTCCAACATCAGGTACACCACTCTTTTATTACTTCCTATCATTATGCAGTACTTTTGTCCCCTTCTCACCCTGTACCTTTGAAGAATTTCACTAGCAGTCAGAACGTATGCTCGCTATCACCTGGTTAAGCAGTATCTGTGGAGAAAAAGGTGCATTGCCAACATTCTGGGCTGAGACCCTGCTCCAGACCCGACGCATTGATGTACACCTTTTGCCTCCACAGAACTTAACTTGCTTCTCAGTATGGTTTGATTGTCGAATAGCACAAGTCAAGTCTCCTGTCCTTTCAGCCCTCATTATTTTAAATTTATTCGAAGAGTGTTCTGGTGGATTTGCAATTAGGTAAAAATAGATAGCACTTATTAAATTAACTTACTTGAAGAAGACAGTTAATTTGAAGAAAATTGAAATGACTTTTATGGAAATTGTTGATGACTAGGAAAGTTTTGAATTGCTTTATTTGAATAAGCTGCGACTTTTATATTTAGGATTGCACACAACATGGTGGTGTACTGGTTAGGACAACACTTTGCGGTACCAGCGACCTGGGTTCAATTCCCACCGCTGTCCGTAAGGAGTTTGTTCCCCCATGAAGATGTGGAATTTCCTCCGAGTGCTCCGGTTTCCTCCCACAGTCCAAAGGCATACCAGTTGGCCTGTTAATTGGTCATTGTGAATTGTCCTGTGATTAGGCTAGAGTAGCTGGGCAGCACAGCTCAGGGGGCCAGAAGGGGCTATTCTGTGATGAATCTCAATAAATATAAAAAAAATAAAGTGCTCCTCATGAATAAAGGTGATATATATCTTCAATCAGGGAATTTCTGTGCAGAGTTTCTCAACGAAGTCAACAGCCTATTTATTATTAGTCAATTAACAAAAGTCTCCTAACATCTAATTATATTGCATCTACTTCTCCCTAGGTCGTCTTTTGGCATCAAATAACTTACCTCCACTTTAGTTTTGTAGATTCTGCATTGGGTAACAATGTCAATGTGGGACCTGCAGACTTCTCCACAGATCAGGCAGATTGTGGCTGATATGGAGGGTAGGTGGGCAGTCTATGAAGTGGTCTCATTCTTCCAAGGAATTTCTGTGTGCTCATGATGCATTTCTTTGAGGTCCTCGATAGTATCCCAAATGGACCTTCTCTACCTTGACTGATAAGTGTCCCAGAGATTCCGAGGGGTTAGTGAGGATGGTGCATTTCCTAATGGAAGCTTTGAGCACATCTTTGAAATCTGTGTCCCTGGTAATTTCTGCCCATGACGGAGCTTGGAGCAGTTACAAAAAAAAATCTGCCGCACAGAAAAAAAACCAGCATGTCAAGCAGCATCTGAGGAGGCAAAGAGCTGTGTTGATGTTTTGAGTCAAGACATTGCATCACAACTGAGATTGTAGAAGGAAGACAGTCAGTATATAGAGGTGAGAGACTGGTATGTGATCGGTGGGACCAGACTCGGGTGGGGGGGGGGTTGGGGGGGTGCAGTTGGATGCAAGTGGAGGGAGGTGGCAGGAGGGAGGGCTGATATCAGGGCTGGTAGATGATAAGAGAAACAAATAAGGGAGGGGTAATGGATCCAGGTGGGGAGGGGATTGGGTGGGGTGTGAACCAAATAAGAAGACCTGGGTAAATGGGATGTAGATGCTGGGGATGGGGAACTAATGGGGGAGAAATGGAGGGGAGAGGAGGAATAGATAGACACTCTGGGCGGACTGGTGGGAGAGGGAGAGGAACACAGTGGAGGTGGGTTGGATGAAGTTGGAAAGCTCAAAGGATTGTAGGCTATCAGAGTGAACTATGAAGTGTTGTTCTTTGAATTTGCAATTGTCTTACTGTGGCCGTGGAGAAGGCCAAGGATGTGTGGGTCGTATGTCTTGCCCAACCTAGCTGAGCTGAACTAGGGCTGCAGTACTGGGGGTGTTGTCTTGGGAGAGGATACCGATGTTGATTTGCTCATCCTTCCAGTGAACTTGGAGGATTTTTCCAGTGCCTTGTGAAGCCTGCTGAAGGTCTTCCTGACCACAAATAGGAGGGCCCAGAACACTGTTGCCCTGTAGACTATGAGCTTTGTGCGAGATCTAAGGACTTGATTTCCAAATGCCCATTTCCTCAGTAGACCAAAGCCTTAGCCGGCACATTGAAGTTTGTTGTGAATTTCATCATCGATGTCTGCCTTCCCTGTGAAGGGGCTTCCATAATATGGAAAATGGTCCCTGTTTTCCTGGATCTCATAGATACCAAACTATGTGGAGAAATATGTTCCAGGAGCATAGCATTACTTGGGCCTATTATACGTAATGTGAATGGGAATTACTGATGATGAAATAGTTAATGAAATTCACCCAGAGTCCTGCTGTTTAAATGTAGCACCCAAGTGTGTACTGCATAACTTTGGTGTTGTACCTGAAGTCTGGGAGTGTCTTCATTTCATTTGAGACACTGATATATCATTTGTGATATGATAGTTAAGGATACCTTTTCAAACTACAAACATATATATTGTGGTCAGTATATACATTGTAAAGATATTCCAGTGAGACTTTGTGACAAAAGCACAAACTTGTATCAAAGAAATGGAGAAAGGTTATTACTGAGAAGGCTATTCTGTTAGCTCATCTGTATTCTGCAAACACAAGGAATTCTGCAGATGCTGGAAATTCAAGCAACACACATCAAAGTTGCTGGTGAACGCAGCAGGCCAGGCAGCATCTCTAAGAAGAGGTACAGTCGACGCTTCAGGCCGAGACCCTTCGTCAGGACACTTCCTAGAGATGCTGCCTGGCCTGCTGCATTCACCAGCAAATTTGATGTGTGTTGCTCATCTGTATTTCATTGCTTTTGGCGCTAATATCCTTGGTGGACGATTCCAAGTTTGCACATTTGAATAAACAGGTTCTCCTGATGTCCACTTTAAATGTAGTTTTTACATATTGGTCTTGCTTTCCCAATGTACTCTGTATTATTGAATGTAAGATGCTCTGATGTTCTCCCTTAACTTTTTAAACTGTGAAGGTTAAACTCGCTGCCATCTCTCACTGCCTGTTTACAATGTAATAGTCCAACAGTGCTGTACTTCCAAAGGGTACCATTTACCTGGGGAAAACAACTACTGCACTCCCTAATTCACACCAAATGATGCATCTCCAGATAGGGAGTACAGGGAGGTTCAAACCCCAGTGAATACATGTCGCATGTTAAAGTGTACACCTTACTGATCTGAGTTATCATGAATGACATATAACTGAGCTGCATCACCTGTTGTTGTTATGGGCTTCATGGCATTAGTGCTTCAGCTTTTCTGTAATCTCCTGAAATGTTTGTGTCCTCATTGTGAAACCAAGTTGTTCATTCCATTCTAATTTTAAATATTTTTGAGTAGCTCGGAATCTTTTGCTATCTTTGATCACAAAAGCTGCACTCTGCATAAGCAGTCTTGCATTTTATACATAACAAGTTTACATTTGGTTAATCACAGCTCGATAAGGAATTAAAAACTGATTTCTAGACTATTTGCAAGGCTTTATTGACATTATGCCATTAACAAATTAAGGTTTTTGCTTGCTCAATTAACCCCCAAATGTTGGGAATAATTTCATGACACGTTCTAAGATACACTTTATATAATCAATAAACAGTGCTCATGCAAAACTTAATTATACCCAACTGGTGTTTGATTCTTCCTTTAACTAGTATTAGGAAAAGAAAGTATTTTATGACGTTAATGAATTTTGCATAAAATGTTATAATATTAAAAGAAATGTGTACTTATAACAGAAATGATCTGTTAACATAATTTATTCTACTGACAATTTCAAATTTATTGTGACCAAAAGACAAAGCAGCAGAATTAGGCCATTCAGCCCATCAATTCCACTCCGCCATTTCATCATGGCTGATCCTAGATCCCATTCAACCCCATATATCTGCCCTCTCACCATATCCCTTGATGCTCCAACCAATCGGGAATCTATCAACTTGTGCTTTGAATCACGGACTTGGCCTCCACCGCAGTCCATGGCAGAGCATTCCACAGATTCACCACTCTTTGGCTAAAAAAAAAATTCCTCCTTACTTCTGTTCGAAAAGGTCACATCTCAATTTTGAGACTGTGCCCTCTAGTTCTGGATACCCCCCAACAGAGGAAACATCCTCTTCACATTGACCTTATCCAGTCCTTTCAGCATTTGGTAAGGTACAATGAGATACCCACGCATTCTTCTGAATTCCAGCGAGTACAAGCCTAAAGCTGCCAAATACTCCTCAGATGTTAACCCCTTCTTTCCCAGAATCATCCTTGTGAACCTCCTCTGGACTCTCTCTCTCTCCAATGACAATACATCCTTACTTTGACAATGACAATACATAAGGGGCCCAAAACTGTTGAAAATTCTCCAAGTGCAGCCTGACTAGTGTTTTACAAAGATTCAGTATTATCTCCTTGTTTTTATATTTGCCTTCCTTACCACAGACTCAACCCGTGAATTAACCTTCTGGGTGTCTTGCACGAGGAGTCCTAAGTCCTTTTTCCCCTCTGATGTTTGAATTTTCTCCTCATTTAGATACTAGTCCACACTATTGTTCCTTTTACCAAAATGCATTATCATACATTTCCCAACACTGTATTTCATCTGCCACTTTTTGTCCATTCTTGCAATTTGTCTATTGCTCAGAACTACCTACCCCTCCACTTATCTTCGTATCATCTGCAAACTTTGCCACAAAGCCACCAACTCCACTACCTAAATCATTGACAAACAATGTGAAAAGTAGTGGTATGAATACTGACCCCCGAGGAACACCACTAGTCAGGGCAGCCAACCAGAAAAGGTCCCCTTTATTCCCACTTGTTGCCTCCTGCCTGTCAGCCATTCCTCTATCCAAGCCAGTATCTTTCCTGTAACACCATAGGATTTTATCGTGTTAATCAACCTCATGTGAGGCACCTTATCAAATGCCTTCTGAAAACTTAAGTACATGATATTCACTGCCTCTCCTTTCTCCGCCCTGCTTGTTACTTTCTCCAAGGATTCTAACAGATTTGTCAGGCAAGATTTCCCTTTACAGAAACCATGCTGACATTCTATAGGGGCAGGATTGAGAGCATCCTGACTGGCTGCATCACTGCCTGGTATGGGAACTGTACTTACCTCAATCGCAGGACTCTGCAGAGAGTGGTGTGAACAGCCCAGCACATCTGTAGATGTGAACTTCCCACTTTTCAGGACGTTTACAAATACAGGTGTTTAAAAAGGGCCCGAAGGATTATTAGAGACCTGAGTCACCCCAACCACAAACTGTTCCAGCTGCCACCTACTGGGAAACGATACTGCAACATAAAAGCCAGGACCAACAGGCTCCGGGACAGCTTCTTCCACCAGGCCATCAGACTGCTTAATTCATGCTGACACAACTGTATTTCTATGTTATATTTATCCTGTTGTACATGATATTTATTATAAATTACTATAATTGCACATTGCGTATTTAGACGGACACCTAACGTAAAGATTTTTACTCCTTATGTATATGAAGGATGGAAATAATAAAGTCAATTCAATTCAATTCAATTCACTCATTTGGTCATTAGTTTCAAAGTAACCCAAAACCCTGCCCTTAATAATGGACTCCAAACCTTTCCCAACCATTGAGGTTAGGCTAACTGGCTGATAATTTCTTCTCTTTTGTCTTTCTCCCCTCTTAAAGAGTGGAGTGATACTTGCATTTTCCTGTCCTCCGACACCATGCCAGAATCAAGTGATTCTTGAAAGATCATGACCGATCACCCGTTATCTCTTTGGCAACCTCTTTTAGGACCCTGGGATGTAGTCCATCTGGTCCAGGTGACTTATCCATCTTATAATCTTTCAGTTTGCTTAGCTCTTTTTTCTTTGTAATAGCAGTGGCACTCACTCCTGCTCCCTGACACTCACGGACCTCTGGCATACAGCTGGTGTCTTTCCACAGTAAAGACTGTAAACCCTAGTTCATATATTTAATCTTCTCAGGAATGTTTGAACAAATATCATTTAACCTACTAATGTGATTAAAAAGAAGTAATTTCCAATATTCATCCCTTATTGTAGGCAATAACACTTTTTGTGGCATATAATGTTCTGCAGGAACAAAAGGGAAAATGGTAGAGGGCAGGAGTGGCATTGATTAAGAATGAAATCACATCATTGATCTTTGAGAGGATAATGAGTGGTTAATCAGTGACAGAGCTTCTTTATGTAAAATTTCAGGGGGGAAAGGTATGCTCAGAGTTAAGTGTGGTCTCTTAGTGATAGCTGTTTTGATTGTGAACAGAGTGAAACTGGTTGATGTAAGTGGTATTTTTTCATCACAACAAGCAGGCATTCTCGGTAGAGTCTCCTAAACTTAAAGTATGTCACATTTTTATACTCTTAAGGCAAATTTCAATAACTACAATGATATTGTTTGCTTCAAGATTCAACAGTGTTTGTTGTCATTTGTCAATACACGAGTGTAAGGGAGAACAAAATGATTGTTACTCCGGATCCGAAAGTACAAAAAGTATATAGAACATAATAAAAACACCATAAATACAACTACATAAGATTAGATTATATACATAAAGTGACTATTGGTACAGTATGTTGAACATGACAGATTTTGCAGATGCTGGAGATCCAAAACAACACACAGAAAATGCTGGAGGAACTCAGCAGACCTGGCGGCATCTACGGAAAAGAGTGAACAGACGATGTCTCAGGCCGAGACCCCTCTTTGGGTCTGGAAAAAATGGGGAGAAGTCAGATTAAGAAGGTGGGAGGAGGGGAAGAAGAAGTACAAGGTGGCAGGTGATAGGTGAAACCTGGAGGGGGGAGGGGGGAAGTAAAGAGCTGGGAAGTTGATCGGTGAGAGACATGAAGGCCTAGAGGAGGGAGAATCTAATTGGAGAGGACAGAAGAAAGGGAGCACCAGAGTGAGATGATGGGCAGGGAAGGAGATAAGGTGAGAGAGGGAAATAGGAATGAGAAGGTGGGGGGCAATTACCAGAAGTTATCCATTTCGAATCCACCTCCCATTCCCATTCCGACATGTCAATCCATGGCCTCCCCTACTGCCGCAATCAGGTTGGAGGAGCAACACCTTATACTCCGTCTGGGTAGCCTTCAATCTGATGACATAAACATTGATTTCTTGAACTTCCTCTAATTGCCCCCGCTCCTCTCCTTCGCCGTTCTCTGTTTCTGTGTCCCTCTCTCACCTTATCTCCTTACCTGCCCATCACCTCCCTCTGGTGCCTCTCCCCCTTACCTTTCTTCCATGGTCTTCGATCCTCTCCTATCCCCCTCCCCCTCTCCCAGTCTCACTTATCACCTTCAATCTTGTACTTCTACCTCCTCTCCCCATGCTTCTTGTTTTCATTACGAACTGAAAGCTGGTTCTTGTTTGAATTAATGTTTTCTATATTCACATAATTCCATAACTACTGAATCCCTAACAGTAGCTGTGGTGGAATGTAAAAATGCAATGATGAGTAATTTCATTAAGTGACTTAAACTTTCATAGGACTCAGAGAAAGAAGACTAATCTATGGTAGAAAGGCAATGAATTTATGTGTGAACACGAGGAAATCTGCAGATGCTGGAATTTCAAGCAACACACATCAAAGTTGCTGGTGAACACAGCAGGCCAGGCAGCATCTCTAGGAAGAGGTACAGTCGACGTTTTGGGCTGAGACCCTTTGTCAGGACTAACTGAAGGAAGAGCTAGTAAGAGATTTTAAAGTGGGAGGGGGAGGGGGAGATCAGAAATGACAGGAGAAGACAGGAGGGGGAGGGATGGAGCTAAGAGCTGGACAGTTGATTGGCAAAAGGGATATGAGAGGATCATGAGACAGGAGGCCTAGGGAGAAAGAAAAGGGGGAAGGGGGGGAAAACCCAGAGGATGGGCAAGGGGTATAGTCAGAGGGAGAAAAAGGAGAGAGAGAAAAAGAACGTGTGTATATAAATAAATAAATAGTGGATGGGGTACGAGGGGGAGGTGGGGCATTAGCGGACGTTTGAGAAGTCAATGTTCGTGCCATCAGGTTGGAGGCTACCCAGTTGGAATATAAGGTGTTCTTCCCCCAGACGGAATATAAGGTGTTGTTCCATCTGGGTAGCCTCCAACCTGATGGCATGAAGATTGACTTCTCAAGTTTCCCCTAATGCCCCACCTCCTTCTTGTAGCCCATCCATTATTTATTTATTTATATACACACATTCTTTTTCTCTCTCTCCTTTTTCTCCCTCTGTCCCTCTCACTATACCCCTTGCCCATCCTCTGGGCTTCCCCCTTCCCCCTCTCTTTCTCCCTAGGCCTCATGTCCCATGATCCTCTCATATCCCTTTTGCCAATCAACTGTCCAGCTCTTAGCTCCATCCCTCCCCCTCCTGTCTTCTCCTATCATTTCAGATCACCCCCTCCTCCTCCCACTTTCAAATCTCTTATTAGCTCTTCTTTCAGTTAGTCCTGACGAAGGGTCTCGGCCCGAAACGTCGACTGTACTTCTTCCTAGAGATGCTGCCTGGCCTGCTGCGTTCACCAGCAACTTTTATGTGTATTTATGTTTCTTTAAGATTTACACTTATCTTCAAAGTGATTGGCTAGCTGCTGGGAGAGTGTGCAGGGACAAGCCTATAAGGATTGAAAGCAACAAGCCCCTCGACCTATAAGGTTTGAGAGCAATGAGCCCCACAGCCTATAAAGATTGAGAGCAACAAGCCTCACAGCCTATAAGGATTGAGGGTGACGAGAGAGCAACCTAAAGTTGTAAATTTTTATCGCCCCCTGTGGAAAGCTTTTGATTGATTTTTTTGGAAAGCATATGTAGCTCTAGTTCACTAAGGGTCGTATGGTGTGGGGATTTTAATGTATATAGTTCACTGTGGGGTTGTTTGCAGAATGATGGTAATGGTTTGATTGTAGAGGAATTTTTAGATATTTCACATTTTGTGTATCTTAACGATGGGAGGGGGGTGAGATTTAATGTTCATAATAGTTCTGAAACTGCTTTAGGTTTAACTTTAGTTTTAAACATTCTGGCTGGAATGAGTGAGTGGGATTTCATGGGAGTTGAAACTTTGGGAAGTGATCATTTTTCTATGTTTTTAAGCTCGGGTGCGGATTTATATAGGGAACAGGAGGCCACTTTTAGGAGGTGGAATTTTGGTAAAGCAAATTGGGAGCGGTTTAAGGCTTCATGTGATGAACGTCTATCGGGGCTGAATGTTGAAGGTGATGTGGATTTCTGAAATGAAAGCTTATGTCACATTATTCATCAAATGCGGTGGAAGTGATTCCTTTTAAAGAGGGGCATTAATATGAGAAAGGCTGTACCATGGTGGACCGAGGAGTGTGCAGATGTGTTTCGGAAAGTTAAAAAGTATCACTCTCGGAGTGACCTTATTAAGTATAAAAGAGTACAGGCCATGGTGAGGATGGTAGTGATGGTTGTGAAAATGGTTTACTGGAGGTCATGTTGTGATAGTATTGGAAGGGGTATTAAACTCAGAGATGTTTGTGGAATTATTAAAAAATGGGGGGGGGGAGGTTGGAATTCATAGGGCTAATAACATTCCAGGATTGATCAAAGAAGGTAATACAATAGTTAACGAAATAGAGAAGGTTCAGTTACTGGCTCGCTCATCTGCTGCAATTCATAATCAAGATAATTTAAGTAAAGAGGCTAAACAATGTAGGGATAAGATTCTAAGTGAGTGCCCTGATGTGTTGGAAGCTAGCTGTAGCAATGATAGTATCAGTGACATAGAGTTTTCTTTGTGTGAACTTATGAAAGCTATTAATAGTACAGGTCAGACAGCTCCAGGCAAGGATGATATATGTTATTGTATGTTTAAACATATGGCTGACAACTCTCTTAAGATAATGACATTTTTGAATCATATTTGGAATTCAGGCCATCTTCCCCCCCCCCCCCCCCCCCCATGGAAGATAGCTGTAGTAGTGCCTGTTCTAAAACCTGTCGGATCCTTCTAGTTATAGACCAATATCACTAATGTCCCATTTGTGTAAACTTATGGAACGTATGGTAATAGATGGGTTGAATTGTATTTTGGGAAAAAGAGGTGATATAGTGTATTATCAGAGTGGATTTCGGAAGGGTAGAATGACACTGGATTCAGTTTTATATTTGGAAGACGATATTCGGAAAGCTCAGGTAAATAAAGAAGTTGTAATAGCAGTATTTTTTATATACAAAAAGCATATGATATGTTATGGAGGGACGGTCTTATGATTAAATTACGCAAATTAGGAGTGGGAGGAAGGCTATATAATTTTTTTCTGAGTTTCTTATTTGGACGGTCTATCCAGGTAAGGGTAGGAAAGGTATTTTCAGGCTTATATGAGATAGAGAATGGGACTCCACAAGGCTGTATTTGCAGTCCTTTATTGTTTAATGTTATAATTAATGATATTTTCTCCAAGGTAGGCACTGGGGTGGGTAAATCACTTGTTGCAGATGATGGAACTTTATGGATCAGGGGAAATTTTTCAATTTAACTGTACATAGGATGCAGTTAGCAATTAATAAGATCAAACAGTGGGCAAATAGATGGGGTTTTAAGCTGTCAGTAGCAAAAACACAAGTTATATGTTTTACGAAGAGGATCAATAGACCTGCACTTAATTTGAAATTGTGTAGTCGAACTCTTGAGAAAGTGTCAGTGGTAAGATTTCTTGGCATGTGGTTGGATAGCAAGCTGTCGTGGGAGCACCATATCAGTAAGATAATTGACAAATGTAAAGGGGCAGTAAGTATCCTAAGGTGTCTATTGTGGGTATTCTTGGGGTGCTGCACAAAAATCCCTGTTGCCTATATATAATTGTTTATTTAGATTATGGCTGTGTGGCTTATGGATCAGCTTCATCTTCAAATTTAATATGTTTGAACGTGATACAAGCTCAGGCATTAAGGCGGTTGTACTGCAGTAAGGTTGTCCCCTGTTTCAGCTTCACTGGTTGAAATGGGACAATTACCCTTACAGTTGCAGAGGATGAAGTGATCGTTAACATACTGGGTTAACCTGAGCGGACAGAGGAACGATCACCCTGTAAAAAGTGTGTTGGGTGACCGTTGGGAACATCACAAGAAGAGTGTTTTTACTTTTGGGTGGCTGGGTTCTCATCAACTTTCAAATCTCTTACTAGCTGTTCTTTCAGTTAGTCCTGATGAAGGGTCTCGGCCCGAAACGTCGACTGTACCTCTTTCTAGAGATGCTGCCTGGCCTGCTGTGTTCACCAGCAACTTTTATGTGTGTTGCTTGAAATTCCAGCGTCTGCAGATTTCCTTGTGTTTGGGTTCTCATCATGCTAGGAATATAGGTTTGCGGGATTATTTAATTTGTCCCACAGTGGCTTTTTCAGTAATCCCATCATGGATTTTTCCAGTGGCTTTAGTTGATTTAGTTTGCATGATTTAATGAAATCCAAGATCCAGATATGCCCGAGATTCTTTTGGTTCATCGGTAAGTTAAGGAAAATTATTGTGATATGTTAACCATTTTTACTGATGGATCAAAAGATAATTTAACTGGGAATGTCAGTGTGGCTGTTTTTGTGCTTGAACTACAGGTAACAATAAAGAAATGTCTTACTAAAACTATTTATCAGTGTATACTGCAGAAATGGTTGCCACCGGTGTGGGTGGAGCACATCTGTCTTTGCAAAGTTATAATTTGTTCAGATTCTTTTCTGGTTTGATTAGTCTTAAAACAGGTTGTTCTAGCAGTAAGTCTGATTTACTGCTGGAAGCTCTTCAAACTTTATTTCAAATTCAAAGTATTGGTCTACATGTCTTCTTATGGGGTCCTGCATATAGAGATGTTGAGCAGAATGAGCAGGTTGATTGTTTGGCCAAAAAACCTATTAACAGTTTACCTGTGGATATAGACCTTCCACTTAGCAAAGCAGAAGCTAAGGAGTTAGTGGGGCTAAGAATTAGGAGATTATGGCAAGATCTGTGGGATAATGGGCTACATTATCCTTTAGAATACATAAAACTGTTGGATTGATGGGAAAAGAGGGTAAGACAAAAAGGGAAGGAATTGGCCACACATTTTAATTCCACATCCCATTCCCATTCTGATATGTCTATCCACGGCCTCTTCTACTGTCAAGATGAAGCTACACTCAGGTTGGAGGAACAACACTTTATATTCCTTCTGGGTAGCCTCCAACCTGATGGCATGAACATTGACTTCTCTAACTTCCATTAATGCCCCTCCTCCCCCTTGTAGCCCATCCGTTATTTATTTATTTAATATATATATTCTTTTTCTCTGTCTCCTTTTTCTCCCTCTGTCCCTCTCACTATACCCCTTGCCCTCTCACTATACCCCTTGCCCATCCTCTGGGCTTCACCCTTCCCCTTTTCTTTCTCCCTAGGCCTCCTGTCCCATGATCCTCTCATATCCCTTTTGCCAATCACCTGTCCAGCTCTTGGCTTCATCCCTCCCCCTCCTGTCTTCTCCAATCATTTTGGATCTCCCCCTCCCCTCCCACTTTCAAATCTCTTACTAGCTCATTTTTCAGTTAGTCCTGACAAAGAGTCTCGGCCCGAAACATCGACTGTACCTCTTCCTCGAGATGCTGCCTGGCCACTGCGTTCACCAGCAACTTTTATGTGTATTGCCAGGAATTATATTGACTCGACTTAGACTTGACTCGACTTTATTCTACAAGTACCTCGGGTCAAGAATGATGAGTTCGGAGAAGGACATAAAGATACAGAAGGTGCTGGCGTAGAGGGCTATGAACGACATGAAGGAAACCTGGAAGTCGAACCTGACCAGAGGGCTTAAAAAGAGGATTTTCATAGCAGTCATACAGCCCATTCTCACGTATGGATGCGAGACGTGGACACTCACTTAGACAATGCGAAAGTCTCTAGATGGTTGCTATACACGAATGCTCCAGATGGCTCTTGATGTGAGTTGGCAACAGCACATGACGAATGTTGAGCTCTATAACAACCTACCGGTGCTCTCCACTAAAATCAAGGCGAGAAGACTGCAACTAGCGGGGTACTGTCTACGCCATCCCGAGCTACCTGCTAGCCTAGTCATCATATGGGAGCCCAAGCATGGGAGGATGAACCCTGGGCACCCTCCCAAGACTATGGTCAACACGCTCCTAGAAGACAGCAGCGCGGCTAATATAGATGAACTGAACACACTGATGAGGGAGAGGGAGAAGTGGAGAGACCGTCACTGTGCCCAACGCCAGCCCCTTAGGCCTGAGTCGACGTAGTAGTAGCAGACATCCCACCTCTCCCGGAAGTTCCGGGTGTCTCCCGCATATCGATAGTGGCTCCCTGACGCCCGGAAATTATATACAATATCCCAGAAATAGATTTTTTTGAGCGGGAGAGGGAGAGCGAGAGCGAGCATCCTGATTAGTCTCTCTTCGTGCTAAGAGTGGTTCCCAACCACCGGGCAGCAAGGAAACGATATGATTTGACGATATGAAACGATAGAAGTCAGCTGCACCTTTCCTTATTCCCTGTCACGCCCTGGTGAATTTTAACGCACGTGAGGTCATCAGTGACCCGAGACGTGCAAAGGAATGGGTCCGTGACCCATTTGTGAATGTCCCCGGTGAATCATCCATGTCAGCGCGGGAAAAGGATCAACTCCTCGAGCTTGCAAATGACGGCGAGCTGAAAAGTATGTTTGACATAACATCTCTGCCAGCATTCTGGATCAAAGTCAAGGCTGAATATCCTGAAATAGCCACGGAAGCACTGAAAACGTTGCTTCCATTTCCAACATATCTCTGTGAAGCGGAATTTTCTGCAATGAATGCAACGAAAAGTAAATTGCGGAATAGAGTGGATATAAGGAACCCCCTTCGAGTATCGCTGTCTCCCATCACCCCTCGATAGGACCGTGTTGTTGCAGGGAAACAAGCCCAGGGCTCCCACTGATTCAGCGATATTGGTGTGTTGCAATGATTTTATATGTTCATACGGGGAAAATATGCGCTGTGTGTTTAATATCCAAAAGATACTTAAAATGTTATGATGCGATTGACTTATCACCTATATTCCGGTTGTGATTAACACCCCCGCCCCCCGGTCGACCGGTCCGCAAGAATATTGTCAATATTAAACCGGTCGGCGGTGCAAAAACGATTGCAGATCCCTGCTGAGTGGACCTATCAGTTTTCTCTGTGGGCGGGCTTTACAGTCGACCTCAAACATAATGACGGTGTTGCTCGCTGCACTGTTTGCAACAGTGACTTTTCTATTGCCCATGGTGGGTTAAAATGCAAAAGACATGTTGAGGTGAGTTTAACAGGTGTCATTCGTTCATTAGCATAGCTAACGTTATTTAAACTAGCTGGCTGGCTTGCTAAGGAGCTACGCTATTGATGTCCTACTTGATGAGGCCAAACTCCCTGTAGACTTGCTTAAAGTTGTAATAGAATAAACATGATAATATAATATAAGTACATATTTTAATGTTACATTTGCTGCATATACCCAACTTGGTTTACAGATTAGACAAAATCACTAAACAAAGTATTACATACACCCTTGGAGGTCGACCGTCGGGGGGGGTGGGATAGGGGGTTGCGGGGGCCGGGGGTGCTACCTCCCTGAAATGAGTTTTTGCAGGGTGGGATGTCTGTTGTAGTAGTAGTAGTAGTAGTAGTAGACTTAGAATGGGGCATACTATGCTTAATTATTCCTTATATCTTGTTGGAAAACATCAGTCTGGGGTGTTGCGGGTGTTGGCATCATTATGAAACGGTTGAACACATTCTTTTACAATGTGAAGCATAACAAGGTTGAAAGAAAACAAATGCAGGCTGAGCTACTAGCTTTGGGGGGTTGACAGTTTTCATTTTAAAAACTTTAAGTTAGGGAAGTGACTGTAAATTTAATTCACAATAAAGTCTTTCATTATTTAAAATCTATCGGGCTTTGGGGGTAATTTAGTTGGTGAAGAGCTAGTCGGGGTTTTATTTCCCGACTCTCGACTCCACACTCCGGTCCAGTAGGTGGCGGTAATGCACCTTTAAGTCGGAGTGCCGACCGCCATTTGAAAGCGCGCTGAGTGCGGGATTGCCGCATGTGCTGAATTGTCAGCGGGCGAGTGATAGCGGAGGCGCAGGGAAACATGCCGATGGATCTGCAGCAATGGAGCGGGCCCCTGGCCCTGAACGAAGTGGATGAGAAGCCGGCGCAGCCCCTCGCCGTCAAATATGACAGCGTGGACATCGATACGCTGGGCAAAGTGCTGACCCCGACCCAGGTACGGCGAGTCCCCCGGCCCGGGGGTGGGGTGGGGCGGCTGCAGATGCACGCTGCTGGGTCACAGCCCCTGGCTTGGACTTGCTAACTGCTCACTGGTTAATAACAGTTGGAGGGCAAACAGGCTGTCCGCTGCGGCTGTAATTACAGCGGCGTCTCTTTTGCTGCAGCGCTTGTGTTGGCTGCAGGCCGCTGCGGGTGGGGGTGGGGAAGGGAGGGGTCGGTCTCTAAATGTGTTTAACGATCACTCTGCTAGAGTGACGGTAAATTGTAGGATGCAATATTAATTTATATTAAAAGTAACCTTATTCCCTGTTAAAATTTAAAACAAACTAGCACTTGGAATCTGCGCGAAGGAAAATAAACTCTGCAAGTCGCAGACCTTCCTTGGCGTTCGTTTGACGTTTTCACCTCTTGGGACGTTTTCTTTTTCGAGGTGCGTCCACTGCCCTGGAACCACTTCATCGTATTATAAGGCGCATACCATTAATACCAAATCAGTGTAGTCAAAATAAGGGGAAGCAAAGTAAAGATCAGATTCTGCTGCATGGTAATTAAACAGTCCATAACTAATGTATCATGCCCTGGGTGTGTGCATACTCTTCCATACATGCCTCAGAGGAGGCCCTGCCCACTGTCTCCATTCTGGGTTTTTAATTTTTTGTTTGCCCCCAGCAACACACGAATTGGCAGTGCCCAAATCCAGGCACGTCCCTAGTTCCTCTTCTGTTAATTCCTCTGATTTTTGCCTCCTCCCACCATCACCACTGCCACCACCAATTGACTTGAGCTTAGACTCGTATTGTCCTGTTCTCCAGAACGTTGGCTCCTGGCGTTATGTCAATGCTGCCATTTATCTTGCGTGTGCAGGTGCAGAAGTGTCCTGTCAGCATTAACTGGCCTGGTTGCAGTCCAGACAAGCTCTACACGCTGATTCTAACTGACCCAGATGCTCCAAGCAGGAATACACCAAAATTTAGGTTGGTATTGAAGAGATCATTCCTGATTTTTTTTTAATGATTAAAAGGAACAGGCTGAGGGTGAAATAATTTCAGGTAAGAGAAAATTTGAAGTAAATTAACAAAATATGACACTTAAAAATAATATATTTATCCTTTCCTAAAGGTTAGCTCTCAGGGAGGCTGAGACAGAGTTGCAGTCTAAAATGTAGTGCCCGTTCTTTTTCCAGGAGGAATCACTTTATAATCATGGCAAGTTTGGAACATGATTCCGTAAATGGTCACTGACAAACTGGGTTAATTTAAATAACTAATAAAACAAATTGTTTGCATATTAGTTGTGATCTCATTGAGTGACAGAACAGGCTTAAATGGATATAAAAGAGAATTGAGAATATCCTGCATTCCCTGATTCTTAACCTTATCTGCCAACATTTTATCCAGCCTTGAAGACCATTTTCCTGTTTACAGAAATGTAATAGTGTCATTTTTGCTGCTTAGGCCCAGCTGGAAATTCTTGTATTTATTTATTGTCAATTAATGGGCTTCTCTGAAGGAAGACGTATGCAAATGTGCATAATTAGGTGGCTTTAATAGGCAGAAAAGACCTTCAGTTGTAAAGTTATATGCACAAAAAAACAATCTTAACCCACATAAATAACTTCAACCCACTTCTTTGCTTTCACTGTTCCTTTTTTATTCAATGAATTGTAACCTTTTTTAAGTGGGTATCTAGTCTCTCATTTTCAATAGCCAAGTTACTGTACCTATTTAACTTGATTTTGCACATTAAAATCTAATTTAAATTCTGAAAGGACATGCCTTTGGTATTTCTTGTAGGAAAGGGATGGAGTTGTATACAGTGGGTTCTGTTTAAATGTGATACATCGGGACCAATGTATTTTGGTCCAATTTAGCGGCTGCCCAGTTAGCTAAAGTTTCTTGGAACTAGCCAGAGTATAACAATGACAAACTACTATTAAACTGAGTAATAGGTTGTATATCTAAATGAATTACAGAACAAATTGGAACATTCCCAATGCTGCTACAGCACTATAAAACTGCATTAGTTCTTAATAATTATCAGCTGAGGAATTCATCCAGCGTATGCTGCCATGTTCTGTTGATTGACTGTAAATAAACAAAATCAGTCCAAATGTCTAGTGCATGTAAAGGACTGCCTTTAATGCTTTTGACAATTGCATCTTCCAAATCTTTTTAATTGTAACATTCAAGATAATTGTTGATACCTTAATTTTTCATAGGTCCCAACTTGTTGAAGCAGTGAAATTGTTTCGTTTTCACTCCTGGCCATTTCAGGCATCCCAAAGCCTGAATACTTGAAACTGCAGTGAGCAGACCGTTTCTGAGTTGCCTTGCTGCTTATTTTTCACCAGCTATCAGTGACAACCGTGACTGCTTTTTGAACATAAACATGCTCAACTGATGCTACTTTAAAACTGTCACTCCAAACATGGTGCTGTCTTATGGCTGCGGAAGTGCACGCGAATGATGCTAGTTAGAAACTATTCCGCAACCGTCTCCTATCCCAATTAAGTGACCTAGTGTCCCAAATAAATGAAGGGAATCCTGGCTATTTTTTCAATTAGTTTTTGTTCTCTAAGAGATGTCTTAAATAGATGGCTACCCTGACTAACCGATGGCCCAATTCACTGGAATCCACTGTATATATTTTGAACATGCTTCAGTGAATAATCCAGTGTTCTAAATTACTTTGTCCTGCTGAATGTCTTGAAGAATTTATGAATCTGAAAATGCTGCAACTCCTTTGTATTGCACCATTGGCCATAGCTAATAGATGAGGTGTAATTAAGTAAAGCCTAAAGAATATTGCTATCTCTATTTCTGTAAATAAATTTGGAATGACATAAATTCATGAATTTAAGTAGTTTTCGCAAGTTAGTCCTGTTTATTTTTAAGTAGTTATAAACGTCTTAGCTGATATCGAAGTTTGTAACATTCACTGTGAAATACAGAAAGCAAAAATAAATAGTTACTGGAAGAATGTTACAAATAATATGTTGAAATTTATCGATTGGAAAAGTAACAGGTTTTTTGGGGAGGGAGTATGTTTGGTTTGCATTACTGATGGGTTTATTGTGTAGGATAGTAACTGTATGTTCTGCTCATTGGGCTCTGTGCTTCCATAAACCTTCCAAAATTTGTCCAGTACAGCCTAATACTGGAATAGTAGGAATTGCTTCCATGTTTCTATTTGTGAATTCTGCACAGAATATATAGGCCATACTTTTGATTAGCTAATTGTAATGCTCTGTGTTTCCATGAAGTAGGTCACTGAAATAGGATACTTTCCATCTTCACAAAGCCAACTTCTCAAGAATGAGATCATCTTTATCTGTCCGATTTCGTAAAAAGAATGTCAGATTTGTGACCTTGCTCTTCCCTTTTCTAAACTTCATTGTTCATTGGATCATTGTTCAAAACCATGTCCAGAATTTTCCATTTACACTGTTTTCTTAGTTAATTTCTAAACGTGATGATGCAGGGCACTGCCCAGAATTAATGTTTATTCTTTGTTTATTAGGGAATGGCATCATTTTGTTGTAATTAACATGAAAGGAAACGATATTAAAAGTGGAGAGATTCTTTCTGACTATGTTGGCTCTGGCCCTCCTCAAGGAACTGGTAAGTCAGATTATTAGTACAAACTGAGTCATTACTCAAAAGTTTAGTAATTTTGGTTACAGGTGTTCAATCTTTTCAGGTTTGTTTTGTGAGAAATGTAAATCTAAATTCTCTCAATTGTGCATCCATTCTAATACATCCATTGCAGTGCCACGCATGACGCAGTCCTGAAATATGATGCATTTCACTTCAGACTGTGATACAACACTGATTTTCATGTTTTTTTTTAATCTGGACCAAAAATAAGCTATCCATGCTTTGCCTGGAAAATTCTGATACAATTTACCATCAAAATTTGAGAATTAAAAATTTGATCACTGTTCATCTTGATTTGTTCCTCTACATACCCTGGACAGACTTTCTAAATTTTTTAGTGGAATCGTAGCCCACTTTAACTCCCAGATACATGTTTTGGATCATGTCTTCTCTGCCCTTTAACATTTTTCATTTTTTCCTCTTTCTCTCTCCTACAATTTGCCAAATATAAGAAAGCAATGCTAATATGTAGACTAGCAACTTGCGTTCCCCATGGTAATTTAAATTTCCAGAGCTTTTGCAATGATGTACGTTTACACACCACAGTTGAAAACATGGTTATTTGAATTACTGTCACCTTACTGTCAGCTAGACCAATCTGGTCATTCTCCTCTGACCTCTCATTAACAAGGTGTTTTTGTCCACTGAACAGCCGCTCACTGGATGTTTCTTGTTTTTTCCACCATTCTTTATAAACTCTAGAGACTGTTGTGCATGTAGGTCCCAGGAGATCAGCTGTTTGAGATAGTCAAACCACCCCTTCTGGCACCAACAATCAAAGACTCTTGGATCGCATTTCTTTCCCATTCTGATGTTTGGTTTGAACAGCTGAATCTCAATCATGTCTGCTTGCTTTTTTTTTACATGGAGTTGCTGCCACATGATTGGCCAAATGGATGTTTGCATTAACAAGCTGGTGTATCTAATAAAGTGGCCAGTGGAGATATTTTGAATCTTTTATAAAAATGCTGTTTAGGCTGTTAATGTAATCTTGGGTTTAATTCCTGGCATCACACTTCAAGATGATATAAACATTCCAGGACGTGCAGAAATGAAAGGGTTCTTCATTGAAGGATTTTAGCTCTGACCTTGTACTGAGGAATCCGTAGTTTAGGAGGCTTGTTAGTGATGGGATACAAGTTCAAAGTGATGAGCAAAAGATGAGAGGTAAATGGTCTTATGTAGAAAGTGGTGATCCTGCAAACTTGGTGGAAATTGCCTATAGGGTTAGTAGACATTTGTTTCCTTTTTTTAATGGCAATTAAAAATGTTTGAGGCGGACTAAATGACTAACTTGTGCTGGGATTTAAGCATCAAGATGGAATGAATGAATGGAATGGCCATTTGAAATGATCATGTCCATTAGGCAATCTTTAATGTTGAGTTGGGACTATGATTGATGTATCAGTAAAGGCAGGACCATTAGTTGGTTCTAATTTCAAAATGCTCGAAGGCAGGGAGGAAAAAGTCCAGTGGCTTATGGTTTCGCTGGGTACTGTTACTACAATAAATATATTGTACATTAAGAACTTGAAGCTTCCATAATGTGGCCTCAGCCCACTGCATCCACAATAATTTTTAATAAAGTAATTCAGCTCAGTCTAAAGCCTGATGGAATAGTCCAGCCAGCTGTCCAGCTAGACTCTTTAATTGCTGAATTAAATGGAGAAAATTTTCCTTCAGTTTCCCGTTACCCTACTAACATAATTATGTGTTCTAGGTGCTGCTGTGATTTTTGAAGTGAACTGATTAATTAATGTCAGTTTTTTTAAAAAAAAAACTTATTTACTGTGCTAATATTTTGGTAGGGCTTAGATTTTAATTAACTTTTCCAACTTTATTTCAGGCCTTCACCGCTACGTCTGGCTGGTTTATGAACAGTCCAAACCTCTGCAGTGTGATGAGCCGCGATTGACCAACCGGTCAGGTGATAAACGTGGAAAATTCAAAACTGCTGATTTCCGTAAAAAGTATAATTTGGGTTCACCTATAGCTGGGAGTTGTTACCAGGCTGAATGGGATGACTATGTACCTAAACTCTATGAACAGTTGGCTGGAAAATAACAAGTTACAAACTTGTAATTTAAACCATTTCCTTCCCAGTATTAACAAATGTGTATTTTATTGCGGCCAGTGTCATTAACGTTGTTTGTATGCACATCTTCGGAAGTAGCACCCACCTTGCTTTTTGTTTTGAAATAAAACATCAGTGGATGAAAATAGTCTTGTCTCTGCATTTTCTAGTTCATTTATGGGTTAAAGATGGTAATTTTTTTTCAGACCTTTTGTAATGATGTGAATAAGTTCACAATACCTCTTGTTTAATCCACAGCAATGAATTGAACTTCCTTTTCATGGTTTGAAACGTGATCCTGAATACCTGTTTGCATGCCGCATTCATTCTGACCTCTTACTGTAGCTCCAGTGAAAGAATGCAAGGTGATGGCACTGAACCCTATCTCTGAGTTCAACACATTCAAATTTTACAGAATGAAAATGTCAGGTTTCCGATAATAGGGTCAGAATAGAATGTGACGTGTCAGAGAATGTCAAATCTTTGTGGTTGGAGTTAAGAAACTACAAGTGTTTAAAAAAAAAAACATGATAATGGGAATCATAGGCCTCCAAGTAGTAGCCAAGATGTGGGGTTGAGATTGCAAAGGGAACTAGAAAAGGCATGTAGTAAGGGTATTGACATAATTGTAATGGGGGTTTCAATATTCAAGGAGATTGGGAAAGTCAGGTTTGTGTTGGATCGCAAGAGAGGGAATTTGCTGAATGCCTACAAGATGGCTTTTCAGAGCAGCTTGTGTTTGAGCGGGGGGGTGGGGAGAGGCTACCTTAGGTAGGCTGTTGTGTAATAACCTAGATATTACTGTAAAGGAACCCTGAGGAGGCAGTGATCATAATATGATTGAATTCATACTGCACTCTGAGAGGGAGAGATGTAAGTTAAATTTATCAGTATTGCAATGGAATAAAGGGAATTACAGAGGCATGAGAGAGGAGCTTGCCCAGGTGGGCTGGAGGAAGGTACTGGCAGGGATGACAGCAGAGCAGAAACAACAAGTTCCTGGGAATAGTTCGCAAGGTGCAGGATAGAGATATCCCACAGAAGTTCTCAAATGGAAGCTGCAGGCAACTGCGGCTGGCAAGGGAAGTTAAGGACTGCATAAAAGCCACTAAAAGGGTGTATAAGGTACCATAAGTGAGTGGGAAGTTGGATGATTGTGAAGCTTTTAAAAGTTTGATGTGCTTGGTGATTATATCAGTCTGGCCATAAATGCTTTCTTGCGTTCACTCACAAATCATGCAGATCAACTTAGCCATAGTAGCCTGGTTTGATGCTGGCCTATTAACATACCTCCATTGCCTTAGGTTTGCTGGATGCATGCAAGAAACTCTCATGGTCACAACACTTCAGGAACCATAACTCTTGAGCAGCCAGCCCCCTGCTGGAGGCCAGTACCCCCATACACTCTAAACAATATTACTTGTTTACAAAACTGTTATTTTAACTTCAACCTGATTACTGCTTGCAACTTTAAGAATTCAAGGCTGCTTCTTGTTTGAATTAACGTTTTCTATATTCACATAATTCCATAACTGCTGAATCCCTAACTATAGCTATGGTGGAATGTAAAAATGCAACGATCGGTCAACAGTGAGTAATTTTATTAAGCGAATTAAACTTTCATAGAACTCTGAATAAGAAGACCAATCTGAGAGAAAGTCAGTGAATTTATGCGTGTTTAAGATTTACACTTCAAAGTGATTGGCTGGCTGGTGGTTTGAGGGCAACGAACCCCTCCCGCAGCCTTTTAAGGATTGAGGAGACTAGTGTCCAGTCTATCAGAGGTCGAGTGTGGAAGAGTGACAGCGGTGGCACAAGGAACATGCCGGTGGATTTGCAGAAATGGAACGGGACGCTGGCCCTGAACGAACTAGAAGCCGGAGCAGCCCCTTGCCATCAAATATGACAACATGGACATTGATATGCTGTGCAAAGTGCTGACCCCGACCCAGGTACCGCGAATCCCCGGACAAGGGGGTGGGGTGGGGTGAGGTGAGGTGGCTGCAGGTGCGGTTTGCTGAAAATGAACGCTGCCTGCTCACAACGTTTCGCTTGGAGTTTGTTACTGCTCACTGGTTTATTAACAGTTGGAGGGCAAAAAGGGAGGGTGGCGACATGCTCTTCATGGTGGCTGTCATTACAACGGCGTTTCTTTCACTGCAGCTGTCTTTTTGCTTCAATTGGCTGCTGCTTTGGGGGAAAATTAATCTCTACATGTGCTTAACGATCACTGTCGTTCTAGAGTGATGGTAAAAAGTAGGATGCATTATTAATTACTTTGTTAGATAACTTTATTCCTTGTTAAGATTTAAAACAAACTGCAAGTGTTAGAGGCAGTCAGCAGAGTGCTTGGCATCTGCGTAAAGAAAAGTTAACTCTTTCAGACCTTCCAAGGGGTTTGCATAGACTGTTGTTAACTGTGTTTTGTGAAGGACAGAACTGTGGTTGAGAAATCTGTAAAATATTCCTTCTAGAGGGCATAGGCTGTCTCTGCCCCTAATGGGTTCATCCCTGTTCCTGGCACTTCATGGAGTAGGACCTTGGGTGTTGTATGCATCGAGGGCTCTTTTGCTGCCTGAAGACCCAAACAAGTCACAGCTGGGCAACTGACACTCGCCAGCCACCGTCTTTCCTCTGGTTATAGGTTTTCAGCTGGACCTCTGACTTCAGGTGTCTTTAAAGTGGTTACTTTATCCTAGTGGAAAGGTGGAGCTTCTAATTCAGGAGTACTTTATATACTGGTTAGTTAGTTCCTAAAACTCCTGATTATTCCCATCAAAGTAATCCTGTTAGTTCTTTATTGTGCCTCTTCGTTAGTGCTAAATGTGACGTCACTTCCAGCCCTGCCCTTGAACTTGCCCGAGAGGATGAACTTATCTCCCTTTTGAGATGCGGACTAGGATTTCTTACAAGGTTGGAATAGAAGTCTTTTTGGGCTTTGTGCAAAGCCACAGAAGTTGGGGGAAGGGGGGCATGAATTGATGCCTGTAACATGTTGTTCCATGTTACAGTAAACTGCAGGATCATGAAATGTTTTCTGATTCTGCAGGGCCAGATGCTCTTGGTGAATTTGTTTTGTGACGATAGTGTTCAGTTGGTTTGATCTTCCACAAGCTGCTGCCTTGTTCTTTACACCACCCCTTCTGTGTGACATGTCTCATTCAGTACAATGAAGTTGATGCCCTGGGCTACGACATCATAGCAGAGTTTGGGTTTGTCTTATTTGGGATTGACCGCGAGGGTCCTGACGATCCAGGTCCTGAACTTAATAATGTGGAATGGAAGTTGCTTGCGTGTGGTTTCCACAAATGTGATGTCACCATTGCACACCAGTTGGCATAGGCTTCAAGGAGCAGGGTCTTGAGCCAGCGAGTAAGGGGAAGCAAAGTGAAGATCAGATTCTGCTTCATGGTAATTAAACAGTCCGTAAGTACTAATATATCATCCCCTGGGTGTGTGCATACTCTTCCATACATGCTTCGGAGGAGGCCTTGCCCACTGTCTCCATTCTGGGTTTTTAATCCCTCTTTTTGTGCTTTCTTTTTTTCCCTCCAGCAACACGAATTGGCAGTGCCCAAGCATGTCCCTAGTTCCCCTTCCATTAATCTCACTGGTTTTTGCCTGCTCCCGCCATCACCACTGCCACCACCAATTGACTCGAGCTTGAACTGGTATTGCCCTACTCTCCAGATGGTTGGCTACTGGCATTATGTCAATGCTGCCATTTCTCTTGTGTGTGCAGGTGCAGAAGTGTCCTGTCAGCATTAACTGGCCTGGTGGCAGTCCAGACAAGCTCTACACGCTGATTCTAACTGACCCAGATGCTCCAAGCAGGAGTACGCCAAAATTTAGGTTGGTGTTGAAATGACAATTTCTGATTTTGTTTTTAAAGAAACAGGCTGAGAGTGAAATAATTTCAGATAAATGGACAATTTTCAATAAGTTAAGGAATCTGACATTCAAAAACAATACATTTGGTTTTTCCTAAGATTACCCCTGAGGCAGTCTGAAACAGAGTTGCAGTCTAAAATTTAGTGCCAGTCTCTCCCCCCCAGGAGGAATCACTTTATAATCATTGGAAGTTTGGAACATAATTCGGTAAATGATCACTGACAAACCGGGTTAATTCAAATGAACAAACTGAACAAATGAAGAAATGAAAACAAATTGGTTGCATATTAGCTGTGATCTCATTGAGTGACCGAACAGGCTTGAATGAATATAAAAGAGAGAATTGAAAATATCCTGCAATCTCTGATTCCTAACTTTATCTGCCAACATTTTATCCAGCCTTGAGGACCACTTCCCTGTTTTCAACAATTTAATATTGTTGTTTTTGCTGTTGAGGTCCAGCTGGAAATTCTAGTATTTTTTTATTGTCAATTAATGGGCTTATCTGGAGGAAGAGGTATGCAAATGTGCATAATTAGGTGGCCTTAAGGCAGAAAAAACCTTTACTGTAGTTAGAAAAATCACATGAACAAAACAAGCAATCTTAACTATTGATAATTTAAACCCACATCTTTGCTTTCCCTGTTCCAAGTTTTACTCAATAAATTGTAACCTGCTTTTTTTGTAAGCAGTTATCTAGTCTGTCATTTGTTCCGATAGCCAAGTCATTGTACTTACTTAACTTGATGTTGCACATTAAAATCTAATTTAAATTATGAAAGGACATGTCTTTGGTATTTCTTGTAGGAAAGGGAAGATGGAGTTATATACAGTGGATTCCGTTTAAATGTGGCATATCGGGACCAATATAGTGGCTGCTCCAATTAGCTGAAGTTTCTTGGAAATGGCTAAGGTATAAAAATGACAAACTACTATTAAACTGAGTAACAATTTATGTATCTTAATGAATTGCAAATCAATTTAGAACACATCTAATACTACTACTACTGCACTATAAATCTGTATTAGTTCCTATAATTATCAATGGAGAAATTCAGCCAGTGTATGCTGCCATGTTTTGTTGATTGACTGTAAATGAACAAAATCAGTGCAAATATTTGGTGCTCATAAAGGACTGCCTTCATAGAATGCTTTTGACAATTGTATCCTCCAAATCTTCAGTTTTATTGTAACATTCACGATGATTGTTGATACCTTAATTCTTTGTAGTCCCTAACTTGAAGTAGCAAAATTGTTTCATTTTCACTCCTGGCTACTTCTGGCATCTCCAAGCCTGAATACGTGAAACTGCAGTGAGCAGAACATTTCTGAACCACCTTGCTGCATATTTTTCACCAACTATCAATGACAAAAATCACTGCTTTTTGAACACATGTGCAACTATCGCTATTTAAACACTGTCACCCTAAGCATGGTGTTTTCTAATGGCCACATAAGTGCGCACAACTGACACTAGTTATAAACTATTCGGCTACAGTCTCCTGTCCCAGTTAAGTGGCTAGAAGGGAATCCTGGCTATTTTCTCGATCAGTTTTTGTTCTTTAAGGGTTGTCCTAAATAAGTGGCTACCTTGATTAACTGATGGCCCAATTCACTGGAATCCAATTTATATATTTTGAACATTCTTCAGTGAACAATCCATTGTTTTAAATTGCTCTTTACCCTGCTAAATGTCTTGAAGACAAAGTGTAAATCTGAAAATGCTGCAGCTCCTTTGTATTGCACCATTGGCCGTAGCTAATAGATGAGGTGTAATTAAGTAAAACTTAAAGAATATCACTCTCTATTTCTGTAAATAAACTTGGCATGACATAAATTCATGAAATTTCAAGTATTTTTACAAGTTGGCCCTGTTTTTTTTTAAAATAGTTATAAACATCTTTGCTGACATCCAAGTTTGTAACATGCAGCTGAAAAATACACAAAGAAAAAATGTTACTGTAAGGATATTGATGAAGTTTATGGATTGGAGAAGTAACAGATTTTTTTTGGGAGTAGGTATGTTTGCTTTTCGTTACTGATGGGTTTATTGTGTAGGATAATAACTATATGTTCTGCTCATTGGGCTCTGCACTTCCATAAACCTTCCAAAATTTGCCCAGTACAGCCTAATACTGGAATAGTAAGAATTGCTTCCATGTTTCTATTTGTGAATTCTGCACAGAATATATAGGCCATACCTTTGATTATCCAATTGTAATGCTCTGTGTCTCTATGAAGTAGGTCACTGAAATAGGATACTTTCCATCTTCAAAAGTCAGCTTCTCAAGAATGAGATCATTTGGTCATCTTTAACTGTCTGATTTCCTAAAAAGAATGTCAGATTTGTGATCTTGCTCCTCCCTTTTCTAAATTTCATTGGATTATATAGTTGAAAACTATGTCCAGAATTTTCCATTTACACTATTTCTTTGTTAATTTCCCAAACAGGCTGATGCAGGGCATCATTTTCGTGTAATTAACATGAAAGGAAATGATATTAACAGTGGAGAGATTCTTTCTGACTATATTGGCTCTGCCCTCCTCAAGGAACTGGTAAGTCAGATTGATTAGTACAACCTGAGCCATTACTCAAATTTAGTAATTTTGGTTACAGGTATTCAGTCTTTTCAGGTTTGTTTTGCAGAAAATGTAAATGCAAATTCTCTCAATTGTGCACTTCTAATATATACAGTGCAGTGCCACATATGACACAATCCTGAAATATAATACACTTGTATAATTCACCAGACTGATACAATATTTGTGCCACAAATTTCATTTTTTGGAATCTGAACCAAAAATGAGCTATCACTGCTTCAACTGGAAAATTCTGATATATTTTACCATCAAAATTTGAGAACGAAAGAAAAAATTCAGTTTGGATTTTGTGGAGTGATGACATAACTTGTTTTTTGTGGGTGTTTCCCCACAAAATCAGTGGCAATGTTGGGAGTCTCACAGAGACAGATCTGAAAGTTGCTGGTAATTCATCTCCAACACTGTTGTTGTCATAAAGGATGAATGAGGCAACAGCAATTTGATTAATTGCATAACACTTACAATGTGAAATAGCATTAGTCTGAGTTATTTTATGGCAAAATAAGCTTGAAGTGTTCAGTGATTTTTTTTACTACATGTATTGTTACTGTTTATCTTGATCTGTTCCTATGCATACCCTGGACATACTTTCTAAATTTTTAGCGGAATCTTAGCTAACTTTAACTCCAATACATGTTTTGGATCATGCCTTCTCTGCTCTTTTAACATTTTTCATTTTTTTCTTCTTTCCTTCTCCTACACTCTGCCAAATACAAGTAAGCGGTGTTGATTCCTAGCTTACGTTCTCCATGTACAAAATCTAATCCTTAGTCAACAGCTCCCCAAAAGAGCTGAGCTACTTTGCCTACAGAAGTGAATGTTGTTGCATTATTTGCTGACAACTGTGGCAGGACATGTTGAATAACTGACAGTATTGCATGTTCTCAGAGGCACAAGACCACACAGGTAATAAGTGACCATTTTATTATGTTCGTGCTCTGCAGGGTTCAACGTGTTGTGCATTCAGAGATGCTCTTTTGAACACCACAGTTGTGTCACATGGTTACTTGAATTACTGTCATCTTCCTGTCAGCTTGACCCAGTCTGGCCATTTTCCTCTGACCTCTTTCATTAACAAGGTGTTTTTCCCCTCAGAACTGCCACTCACTGGATGTTTCTTGTTCTTGCACCTTTTTTGTAAACTCTAGATAATGTTGTGCATATAAATCCCAGGAGATCAGCAGCTTGCAATAGTCAAACCACCCCCTCTGGAACCAATAATCATTGAGATCAAAATCACGTGGTTTACATATCTTCCCCATTCTGACGTTTGGTTTGAACAACAACTGAACCTTGATCATGTCTGTTTGCTTTTATGCATGGAGTTGCTGTCACATGATTGGCCAAATGGATGTTTGCATTAACAAGCTGGTGTATCTAATGAAGTGGCCAACGGAGATATTTTGAGTCTTCTATAAAAATGCTGTTTAGGCTTTTAGCCTAGATGTTGTCGTGGTGCCAGGAATTGGACGCACACTTCAAGAATGATATAAAAGTTCTAAGAAGTGCAGAAAAGAAAGGTTCTTGTACTGGAGAATACATAGTGTAGGAGGTTTATTAGTGATGGGATACAAATTCAAAGTGATGGGCAAAAGATGAGAGGTAAATGGTCCTATGTAGAAAGTTGGTTAGTAGACATTTGTTTTCTTTTGATGGCAATTAAAAATGTTTGAGTTGGATCGAATGACAAATTTGGTGCCTAAATCCCAGCACAAGATGGAATGTAAACAACGGCCATTTGAAATGATCAAGTCCACCAGGCAATCTTTAATGTTAAGATGGGACTATGATTCATGTATTAGTAAAGTGAGAATCATTAGTTGGTTCCAATTCTGAGATGTTCGAATGCAGGGAGGAAAAAGTCTAGTGGGTTATGGTTTCACTGGGTACTGTCACAACAACAAATATATTGTACATTAAGAACTTGAATCTTCCATAATGTGGCCTCATAGCCCATTGCATCCACAATAATTTTTAATAAAGTAATTCAGCTCAGCCTAAAGCCTGATGGAATAGTCCAGGCAGCTGTTCAGCCAGACTCTTTAAATGTATTGCTGTCCTTCAATGGAGAAAATTTTCCTTCAGTTTTCCATTACCCTACTAACTTAATTCTGTGTTCTAGGTGCGGCTATGATTTTTGAAGTGAACTGATTAACTAATGTCAGTAAAAAAAAAAATACACTTCCTATCTACTGTGCTAATATTTTGGTAGGGCTTCAATTTTAATTAACTTTTTCAAATTTATTTCAGGCCTTCATCGCTACATTTGGCTGTTTTATGAACAGTCCAAACCTCTGCAGTGTGATGAGCCACGATTGACCAACCGGTCAGATGATAAACGTGGAAAATTCAAAACTACTGCTTTCCTTAAAGTATAATTTGGGTTCACCTACAGCTGGGTCCTGTTACCAGACTGAATATGATAACAATGTACCTAAATTCTATGAACAGTTGGGTCTAAAGTAAAAATTTGCAAATTTACATATACATTTGCTTGTGACCAATGTAATTTGTGTGTACATCTTCTGAAGTAGCACTCAACTTCTTTTTGGCTTTGAAATAAAACATCAGTGGATGAAAATGGTCTTGTCTCTGTACTTACTAGTTCATTCACAGGTTAAAGACACTAATATTTTTTTCCAGACCTTTTGTAATGGTGAATAAGTTCACAATACCTCCTTGTTTAATGTACAGCAATGAATTGAACTTCCTTTTCATGGTTTGAAATGTGACCCTGAATACCTGTTTGCGTGCCACGTTCATTCTGACCTCTTACTGTAGCTCCAAAGAAACCTAATGCAAGGTGATGGCACTGAACTTTCTCTGAACTTGGCACATTACCATATTATACAATCGAAACTTCAAGTTTCTGATAATAAGCAAGTCCTTAAGTGTCGCTTGTGGAAGACCTCCATATTAGAAACAGAAAAGCTATTTCTCTCAGACTGATTGGCAACCATCTTGTATAGACACAAGAAAATCTGCAGATGCTGGAAATCCAAGCAAAATGCACAAAATACTGGGGGAACACAGCATCTATGGAAAAGAGTACAGTTGACATTTCAGGCTGAGACTGATGGGTCTTGGCCTGAAAAGTTGACTGTTTACTCTTTTCCACCGATACTGCCTGGCCTGCCGATTCCTCCAGCAATTTGTGTGTTACCATCGTGTGAAGCCCAGGCAGGTTTTGGTCTCCTTCACAAATGCAAAAGTACTGCTGTTGTAATCTGAAAATGTACTGCAAGTATAGCTAAGGTTACATATTTCCCGAAACTTCCTCGTGTAATTTTTTTTTATTCCTTTCTTGGTACTTTGGCTTATAACTAGTGGAGAAAGTCAGCATTGCAGGTTCAACAGCATTAAATTATTGAGTGCTCATATCTGTAACGTGACTTGTACGAGATGGGATCAAGATTTGTTAGGGTAATGAAGTCAAAGCTACCTATCATTAAGTACTCATCTCCTTTACTGATGTCCTCCTACAGGGAAGAAGTCTGCCATTTTTTCTGATTCAGGCTGAGAGATTCTGGACCTACTGTCTGAAAAGGGCTAGGAAAGTACATGGCTTTAAATACCCACTACACTAAAGCAGAGAAAGACACCAAACTTGGCCATGGTTAAGTTGCCCTTAGCCAGTCAACTTCAGAAGGCATATCCACATAAGTCTCTAAACTGGGCATACTTTCTTCATGGACTCTTAACAGCCTGATTCATACTTGCAGAGTCATTCCTTAACAGACACAATGCCATCCTTCTTCATCACAAATCATTGGTCTGTCCTGGCCCAGTAGAGACAGCATTCAGCAGAAGGGAGTGATACTAAAAAAACTGATATCGAGTGCATGTCTGCATTGGGTGGGCTTCACTGCCCAAGATGTCCAAGTCTTGTCTGCCAGACTAGTTCTGCAAGAGCAACCATGAAATCTTATACCATCTGGTCAAGCCCATCTGATTAGGATACCGCTTTGCAGAGCTCTCATATTTGGCAGAGAGAAGGAGCTCACTTGTGCTTAATCCCCATCCCACTCTAGCCTTTATGCTTGTGCACGAAGCCAAAGTCCAAGGTGGAAGAACTACTTAATCTTGGAACATTGTAGCCTTTTCAACTCAATACTGAATTCTTCAACTTCAGATAACACACTTTCCCCTCACACAACCAACTATCTATTGCAAGATATCTATCTGCAATATTGGCTCAGCTTTCCCCCTCTCTGGCTGCACACCTCACCTGCTTGGTACTTCTGCCAGCTATGTACTCTATCTCTCAATAAATAAGAATGCAAAACAGGCCCTTCCAATCCAATGAACTGTGCCCCCCCCCCCCCCCGGGTAATCCCCCTTTTTAACACTAGCCTAATCACAGGAATTTTACAATGACTAATTAACCTACTAAGCAGTACTGCTTTGGACTGTGGGAGGAAACCCACATGGTCACAGGGGGAACGTACAAACTCCTTACAGATGGCAGCGGAATTGAACTCTGACACCCAAACTGTAATAGTGTCACACTAACCACCACACTACTGTGGTGCACCATTTTGTTTGCATTCTCACTATAACTGCCTTCAGCTCATTTTCTCTCCAAATGCCTACAGTAATGAAACAACTTGACCTCCATTACTTATCCCCATGGCAACTGTAGTATTAACACCATCAGAGATGCTTGCCCTGTCCTGTTCATCCTTTCCCAATTCTGACAAAAGGTCTTCAACCCTTGGGAATTAAATTTCACTTTCCTTAGATGCTGCCTGAACAGCTGAGTTACCAGCAGCATTTTTTGTATACTTTCATATTTCCAGTATCTGCAGTTACTTATATTAAAACAATTACCTAGTCTACTTAAATCAGCAGCATAGTGGATGATGTGTCAGTGGATGCAAGGGCTTCACTGAAGATTACATCATTTCTCAGCAAATGCAGCAAGATCTACACTAACATTCAGGTATGGGCTGAAAATTAGCAAGTAATATTCACACCATGAAGTTCATCAACAGGAGTCTGAACTAACTACCCTCTATTTTTAAATAACATCACAATAATTGAGTCTCTCATACTCAGTATCTTATGGGTTACTGGTGACTAGAAACTCAACTGGATCAACCACAAGTACTTTCACTGCAGGGAAACAGGTCAGAAGTTGAGCATCTTACCCCTGAAACCCGACCTTTCCATCAACTACGAGACACAAGTCAGGAGTAAGATGGAGTACTTTCCACCTTCCCAGAATCATTCAATTCCCAACAACTCTCAAGAGCCTGCATGACTGGTACATCATCAGCCAGCCTAAACATTCATTTCACCACAATGCACAGTGGCTGTGGTAGGTAGCATCTACAAAATGCTTTCTTAAGGTACTGCCGACAGCCCCTCCTCAATCTTCTAACATGGAGGAAAACAAGGCATATAGCAACATCACCAATTTGCGGGCTTTCTTCCAAATCTTGTGGCATTTTGTGCGAGGAGAGGGGTATGGGGAGGGGGTGAGGTTCCTGTCTCTCTCTGAACTGACTTCCATGGTTTTTCTTGGTTCCATGTCCATCTAAGAGAAGAAAATTCTCAGTCGTATACTGCAAACATACTTTGATAATAAATGAACCTTTGAAATCACACTGCTATCCTAACTCAGAAATATATCAGCAGACCTTCATTGTTGCTGGTCTAATCAGCAAATAAACAGACCCTTTGACCCACAATGTTGTGCTAGCCTTTTAACCTACTCCAAGATCAATCTAAACCTTCCCTCCTGCATAGCCTTCCATTTTTCTTTCATCTGTGTTTATCTAAGAGTCTCTTAAATGTCCCTAATGTATCTACCTCCACCACCACCCCTGGCAGTGCATTCTATGCATTGCACTCTTGAGTGAAAAAACCTACCTCTATACTTTCCTCCAATCACCTTAAAATGATGCCTTCTCGCCTTAGCCATTTCCACCCTAGGAAAAAAGGTTGTCCCTTTCTCTTATAGCAGAAAGGGTTGTCCCTCTATTTCTTACAGCATTTACAAAAAAGTGGTGCTGTTAAATCTGAAGTCAACAGGCATCTACCACAACAGTGATTAGGAAAAGGGGAGGTGCAACGAGACCTGGGTGTCATTATACACCAGTCATTGAAAGTGGGCATGCAGGTACAGCAGGCGGTGAAAAAGGCGAATGGTATGCTGGCATTCATAGCAAGAGGATTTGAGTACAGGAGCAGGGATGTACTACTGCTGTTGTACAAGGCCTTGGTGAGACCACACCTGGAGTATTGTGTGCAGTTTTGATCCCCTAATCTGAGGAAAGACATCCTTGCCATAGAGGGAGTACTAAGAAGGTTCACCAGATTGATTCCTGTGATGGCAGAACTTTCATATGATGAAAGACTGGATTGACTAGGCTTATAATTGTTGGAATTTAGAAGATTGAGGGGGTATCTTATTGAAACATATAAAATCCTAAAGGGATTGGACAGGCTAGATGCAGGAAGATTGTTCCCGATGTTGGGGAAGTCCAGAACGAGGGGTCACAGTTTGAGGATAAAGGGGAAGCCTTTTAGGACCAAGATTAGGAAAAACTTCTTCACAGAGAGAGTGGCGAATCTGTGGAATTCTCTGCCACAGGAAACAGTTGAGGCCAGTTCATTGGCTGTATTTAAGAGGGAGTTAGATATGGCCCTCCTGTCTAAAGGGATCAGGGGGTATGGGGGGGGAAAGGCTGGTACAGGGTTCTGAGTTGGATGATCAGCCATGATCATACTGAATGGCGGTGCAGGCTTGAAGGGCCGAATGGCCTACTCCTGCACCTATTTTCTATGTTTATGTCAAAAGAGCTGGTTCTGTACGTTGGAGACGAATCATGCCATACCCAGCATGTTTAAGAGCTCTCCAGGATAGATTCTGGACCCAACCAGTTTCAAAATCTTTACCAATAAGGTGACCAAAGTTCAATTCCTTCTGCAACTCCTCAGCAACTGAAGAAGTCCACATCTCCATTCAGCAAGGCTTAAAAACATGCAAGAATGGGCTGGTAAGTGGCAACATTTGTGTCACAATAGCATCAGCCAATGAAGAAAGTCGAATCAACCATCCTCAATATTTGGTGGTATTAGCATTGTCAAATCCGCACCTTCAACAATCTGAAGGGTTGCTATTGACCAAAGCGCAACAAGAATATGGTGGCTCCATGAGTAGGTTAGAAACTGTCTACTCCAGGGTAAGTCACTCACTGCTTGACACGTCAAAGATTATTCACTATCTGCAATAAAATAATTTTCACTTACCTGACACTCCCTTCATCTCTGTCATAACGTCCTTGGAGCACTTCCACACAAGCTGCCTCCAGCGCATCCTGGGAATTACCTGACGTGAACGGGTGCCTCACACTGAAATACTTGTAAAGACCAACTGCAGAAGTATTGAGGCCAGGATCACCCAGCGTCAGCTGCAGTGACTGGGGCACGTGATAAGAATGCCCCCATGTCGGCTACCCCACAGAGTGTTATACGGCCAGCTACATCATGATCAAAGTTCAGCTGGGGGGCCAAAGAAGCGCTATAAGGATCAGATGAAGAATGCTTTAAGGAAGTGCAAGATCAGACCCGACGACCTGGAGGAGGTTGCTGCTGGCCGTACCACTTGGCGACAGCTGTGTAGGGACGGGGTTCGTATTCTGGAGATGGAAAGAACAACCAGAAGACAGCAGAAGAGAACCAGGAGAAATGCAGCCATGGTTGCCACCACTACTACATATACATGTCCCACCTGCAATAGAGCTTGTGGGTCCAGGATAGGACTGTATAGTCATCAAAGATCTCACCGTTAAAGGAGTGGACGTCATCATCAGATTTCGATGGACAGCGAAGAATAAGAGGAACATGGATACTGGGCACACAATTCACAAAATGCACTACAGTTGCCAAGACTGTGGCATAAACATGGACTAAACCTGCTTTGAGAGGTTGGTCATGGCTAAAATTGCTCAAACAAGGACTGGAGCTTGCTGCAATTTGTTACCAAAAATTTATTTTCTCATATATTGTAACTTACAGTAATTATTTCACATCTTGCTGCTGCCACAAACAAATTTTATGACACATGTCAGTGCTAATTGGGTGTAATTGAGCAGCAGAGACTCACTGGGCTGCTATTGTACTGTATTTTAAAATAAAATACAGTAATAAAACTTGCTGATTTTTACTACCAAGGTGGATAATGGCAGATGATTCATGGAAACTCCAAGCCTTCAGATTCCTTTCCAAGTTTACTACATTAGGATGGATATCAATAGGCAAATCAGGAGAAACTTTTCCCTTAGCAGAGGCATTACAATCAATAGACTTAGATTTAAGGTGGAAATGGAGAACAGAATTATTGTTTTAATCAGAGGATGGCGAGAATCTTTAACATTTTTCCGGGTTGGGGCTGGAGTCAAGTATTCTCATAATTTGTAGGAAGCATTTAATGTTTATGGCTGGCATGGACAAAGCTGGCCAAATGGTGACTCAAGTCACACATGGTCCTGCCTTGAAATTATAATAATCACTGCTCCTTCTTTTTCACTGGGTTTGTTTCCCTACTTGCTGTCAACAGTGCATTAGGACACTTCCATTTTGAGGGCAATAGAGGATGAGCAATAAATGCTGACTTTGCTAATGATGCCAAAGAAGTTCTGGTCACCATATCAAAAGTAATGTATATGGATAACGGAGAGGGTGCAGAAATTATTTATAACCATGAAAACAGAAACAGGGAGGTGTACACGAGGAAGGAATGAACTCTTAAGGTTAAATAGGGGTCATTATAATGATGAAAGATGTTAAGACAGCATCTCTATTTGTGGGGTAAAGCACAATTGGAGGCCACAGTTCCAATACACAATTCAATAGAAGTTTCTTTCTCCAGTGTGTTAGGAATGTGGAATCAGAGGGGATGGCTGAAGAGGATGATATTGAAGGCTTTATTGGGAGGCTGGAGATAAAATTGAGAGAGAAAGGTCACTGCTGGTCGATTTAAAGGAAAAGAATTAAAGAGCATCCGATAGCCTGTAGAAGTTAACATGGAGTAATTTACGTGAATGGCTTGTTTCAATACTAACATTTACCTCAATATTTTGTGATTGGTAAATGTTTGTGATTAGTTCTCTTGGAAAGAACCAAGTAAAAATCTGAAATCTGGGAGAATTCTTCAATCCTCTTTTCAAAGACAACAGTCCATAATTTATGGTTTTCTGATCCAATAAACTGACTGATGATTGCCAACATTTCAGTGATACACTACGATGATTATTGGCATTTAATCAGAAATGAATTATAGATAAGCTCCAGTTAAATGCGATTATTTTGATTGTTACAATTGTTAAATCTTGGAAGGTGGTAGAAGAAACAATATAGTTCAGTTGGCTGGAAGTGAAGGTGGGAATAGTTGGAAAGTGATATTTTCACTCTCAATAGATGAAATGACCCCAAACTTGGTTTGCACAAGTTCACAGTCCAAAATACTTCAGAATTTAATTAATGTCACACACACACACACACACACAGGCTCAAGAACAACTTGCAAGTTTTGAAAAATTCTCAGCTCCAATAGAAACCAGATTGAGACTGATTAGACCAATTAAAGCTGCAGAAATTGCACGTTTATTTCAGGAAAGGCCATTTAAAATGTTTTTCCAATTTAAACCACTTAAATTTTGCCACGATGCACAAAGTAGGACAGGGGACCCAGAATTAATCGTATGTACCAAGCTCTTAACCAGCTGTGGATCCAGAAGACAATCATTTTCCCCCTGTGGGACCAGACAACATCAGTGACATCAACATGGGTGCGTGTTGCTTCAATAATACAAAAATGAAAGTTTCTCTCCCCTTAATCCCATTGGGCTAAGTCAGATGAAGGGCCACACAATCTTCAAGACACAGCACTGCAAAACTATGCCAAATCTGAGTAACAATGATGTGCTTAATTAAAATTCAAACATTTCAAGTATTTTGATAATAGAATTAGCTCATAAAGGGTTCCCATTCAACACTTCCACAACACTTGAAGCTGAAAAGAAAAGGATTGCAGACTTTAGTACAACTGGCTAAAAAAACACAACAAATTGTGATGAGCACTTTTATTTACAAATATGATTAAAAGCTTTTGCCTTGACAGTCATGCTATTTTACCTGAAAAAAATGGGGTGCATGCAATAGTAAAGCATCTTACTCGTTTGTCCGTAAGAAAATACACAGCTTGTAGTATGACTAAGCAACATTTATGATTTGGTATTTATGATTTAGATGGAAAATTCCATTAAAAGATCCCACTGAAAACCAGATTTGCCTCCATACTCTAAACAAAAAAATATTTAAAAATTAATTTGAGGAACATTAAAATACTTTATGAAAATAAGTAAAAGCTCTCTTGATTTCCATCTATACAATATGTGTGATAGTGCCTTGGCCCTATTGTGCTACTTGGGTCCCAGGATTCACATACAGTATGCACATCCTCTGCCACAGCAGAAAATGATTTATTTATATATTTATATATATAACACTGGGTCAGGATACCCTTGCCAGCATGTTTTAAAACTCTTATATATTTCCCAGAAGCACTTTGTATGATCAACATGTACATCAAATTTTTGTATCAAATTATTCAATCTTAATAAAATTTCCTGATGAATAAATACCAAAAGAAAGCTAGCAGCGAGTAAGATAAGGCTGCAGATAATAACATTTGTCTTTCTGCACAGATTTACAAATTATTTGTAATGCATGATAAGCAATGTACATCCTGCTTTCCAATTTCACAAAAAGTATGATTGCACATATATCAATACTGTGTCATTTTAAAAGGTGACCAACAAATGGTCAGTGTTCTTTTCAACATTAACAATGGGGCCCTGATTACAAGGAAATTTAAGGACTGTACAGGCACTAGTCCAGAGGTGATGTCTGCCCTCACTAAGTGAGCCCATGATTAAGATACCCGGGCAAGATTATGGCATAGTTTTTCATCTATAGTCTTCCTTCGGAAAGTCCGGCGTAACAAGATTTCCAAACCCAAGTCTGAGGGTTTCCATATCAAAGTTTTCAAGTTCACGCTCTCGCTTTTCCATTAAGTTTCGTATCCTCTCAGTCCGTTCTTTCTGAA
Organism: Mobula birostris; assembly: GCF_030028105.1. NCBI lineage: Eukaryota > Metazoa > Chordata > Chondrichthyes > Myliobatiformes > Myliobatidae > Mobula > Mobula birostris. Next base: position 8,394,966 of record NC_092400.1, on the reverse strand, counting down.
GTGCAGCAAGTTCCTCTTCAATCTTGAAATAACCAAGTATATAATTATTATAAGACCATAAGATATAAGAGCAGAATTAGGCCATTTGGCTCATCGCCTTTGCTCCACCATTTCATCATGGCTGATCCAATCTTCCTCTCAGACCAAATCTCCTGCCTTCTCCCTGTATCCCTTAATGCCCACCCTAACCAATTAAGAATCTATCAACCTCTGCTTTAAGTATACATAAAGACGTGACCTCAACAGCTGCCTGAGGCAAAGAATTCCACAGATTCACTACCCTCTGAAAAGAAATTCCTCCTCTTCTCCATCCTAAAAGGACGCCCTCTATTCTAAGGCCATGTCCTCTGGTCATAGACTCTCTCACCATAGGAAATATCCTCTCCACATCCACTCTATTAAGACCTTTCACTATTCAATAGGTTTCAATTAGGCCACCCCTCACTTTTCTGATTTTCAGTGAATACAGGCCCAGAGCCATCAAATGCTCTTCATATGACAAGCCATTCAATCCTGGAATCATTTTCGTGAACCTTCTTTGAACCCTCTCCAGTTTCTGCACATCCTTTCTAAGATAAGGGGCCCAAACCTGCTCACAATACTCCAAGTGAGGCTTCACCAGAGCTTTATAAAGTTTCAACATTATAACCTTGCTTTTATATTCTAGTCCACTTGAAATGAATGCTAACATTGCATTTGCCTTCCTCACCACAGACTCAACCTGAAAAGTACCCTTTAGGAAATCCTGCACAAGGACTCCCAAGTCGCTTTGCACCTCAGTTTTTTTTTTGTAGTTTCTCTCCATTTAGAAAATAGTCAACCCTTTCATTTCACCAAAGTGCATGACCATACACTTGCCGACTCTGTATTCCATCTGCCACTTCTTTGTCCTTTCTCCTATTATGTCTAATTCCTCCTGTAGCCTCTCTACTTCCTCAGAACTACCTGCCCCTCCACCTACCTTCGTATCATCTGCAAACTTTGCAACAAAGTCATCAATTCCATCATCCAAATTATTGACATATAATGTAAAAAGAATTGGTCTCAACACAGACCCCCATGGAATACACAATTCACCAGCAGCCAGCCTGAAAAGGTTCCCTTCATTCCTACCCTCTGCCTCTTGCCAATCAGCCACTGCTTTATCCAAGCTAGAATCTTTCCTGTAATTCCACGGGCTCGTAGCTTGTTAAGCAGCCTCATGTGTGGCACCATGTCAAAGGCCTTCTGAAAATCCAAGTACACAATGTCAACCAAATCTCCTTTGTCTATCCTGTTTGTTATTTCTTCAAAGAATTCCAACAGATTTGTCAGGCAAGATTTTCCCTTGAGGAAACAATGCTGGCTACGACCTTTTTTTATCAAATGCCTCCAAATACCGAGACCTCATCCTTAATAAGCGACTCCAATACGGAGGTCAGACTAACTGGCCTAAAGATTCTTTTCTTCTGCCTCTCTCCCTTCTTCACGAGTGGAGTGACATTTGCAATTTTCCATTCCTCTGGAACCATTCCAGAATCTAGTGATTCTTGGAAGATCATTACTAATGCCTCCACAATCTCTTCTGCCACCTCTTTCAGAACCCTGGGATGTACACCATCTGGTCCAGGTGACTGGTCTACCTTCATACCTTTCAGTTTCCCAAGAAGCTTCTGTCCAGTTATGGTACCTTCAGACACTTTGTGACCCCTGACTCCTGGAACTTCCACCATACAGCCAGCGTCTTCCACAGTGAAGACGGACGCCAAGTACTTATTCAGTTCACCTGTCATTTCCTTGTCCCCCATTACTACTTCGCCAGCATCGTTTTCCAGTGGTGCGATATCCACTCTCACCTCTCTTTTAGACTTTATGTATCGGAAAGAACTTCTGGTATGCTGTTTAATATTACTGGCTAGCTTACTTTCGTATTCCATCTTTACCTTCATAATAACTTTTCAAGTTGCTTTCTGTTGGTTTTTAAAAACTTCCCAATCCTCTAACTTCCCACAAACTTTTGCCCTATTGTATTTGGCTTTTATGTTGGCTTTAACCTCTTGTCAGCCATGGTTGCGTCATCTTGCCTTTAGAACACTTCTTCCTCTTTGGGATGTATATATCCTGTGCCTTCAAAATTGTTTCCAGAAATTCCAGCCATTGCTGCTCTGCCATCATCCCTGTCAGTGTTCTTTTTCAATCACTTCCGGCCAACTCCCCTCTCATGGCTCTGTTATTCTCTTAACTCCACTTTAATACTGACACATCTGACTTTCGTTTCTCCTTCTCATATTTCAGGGTGAATTTGACCATATTATGATCACTTTCCCCTAAGGGTTTCTTTTACCTTACCTCTGGTCGACTCACTATAGGAAGGATGTGGATGCATTGGAAAGGGGACAGAGGAGATTTACCAGAATGCTGCCTGGTTTAGAGAGTATGCATTATGATCAGAGATTAAGGGAGCTAGGGCTTTACTCTTTGGAGAGAAGGAGGATGAGAGGAGACAAGATAATAACAGGAATAGAAAGAGTGGATAGCCAGCGCCTCTTCCCCAGGGCACCACTGCTCAGTACAAGAGGACATGGCTTTAAGGTAAGGGGTAGGAAGTTCAAGGGGGATATTAGAGGAAGGTTTTTTTACTCAGAGAGTGGTTGGTGCATGGAATGCACTGCCTGTGTTAGTGGTGGAGGCAGATACACTAGTAAAGTTTAAGAGACTACTAGACAAGTATATGGAGGAACTTAAGGTGGGGGCTTATATGGGAGGCAGGGTTTGAGGGTCGGCACAACATTGTGGGCCAAAGGGCCTGTACTGTGCTGTACTATTCTCTTTTCTATGTATGTTAAGATCTCTAATTAATTCTGGTTCATTGCACAACACCCAATGCAGAATAGCTGATCCTCCAGTGGGCTCAACCACGAGCTGCTCTAAAAAGCCATCTCATAGACACTCCAGAAATCCCCCCTCCTGTAATCCAGCACTAACCTGATTTTCCCAATCTACCTGTATATTGAAGTCACCCATAACTATTGTAACATTGCCCTTTTGGCACGTATTTTCTTTCTCCCGGAGTAATTTGTAGGCCACATCCTTACTACTGTTTTAGGGTCTGTATACAACTTCTGTACACGTCCCTCCTTCCCTGGAAGAGAACCCAGTGATCCAAAATTCTTATGCCCTCCCTCCTACACCAACTCCTTGGCCACATATTAAACTGTATAATCTTCCTAGTTCTAGCCTCACTAGCATGCGGCACGGGTAGCAATCCTGAGATCACAGCCCCAGAGGTCCTGCCCTTTAACTTAGCACCCAAGTCCTTATGCAGAACCTTGTCACTAACACATATCACTGGACCACGACTTCTGGCTGTTCACCCTCCCATTAAGAATGCTGAGGACTCGATTGAAGATATCCTGCACCCAGGAGGCAACATACAACCGGGAATCTTGTTCTCACCCACAGAACCTCCTGTTCGTTCCCCTAACACCACAGTGTAGCTCTTTCTCCCCTTTCCCTTCAGTGTTTAAACACTGATGCTTTACATTTTCCTTAACATAGATGCTCAGTGGTGAATTTTTCAGAATCCAAATTTAATCTTTTTTTTTTGTTAAGCTCCATGAAGCTATTAAGTACATAACCCAAATTGTCATTATTCACATAATAGTCTAGGGAATAATGACATAGTTTCACACAGAATCATAGAGCTTAGCTCTCTGAAGCTATGGCAAGCTTCTGCTTATCGAGAATCTAATCAATCTTGCAGTGCCATTTAATGCACAAAAAATATTTTAAAATTATAACATTTCATAAAGATGAATTCATCTACATTGATTAATAAAGCATTTGTTAAATTGCTACTATAATTTTGATTTAAACTGACCTTTTGTTCAAGACGTGCTCTGCGCAATGACACCAATTGCTCCAGTTTCTGAAGCTCTCGCTCATGCTGTGCTTCAGTTTGCATTTTAATTTTACTCTGGTAGGCATTGAGAAGCTCCATTTCCTGCTGAAGCTGATGTTTCAGGGCTTGGCACTCTGCTTCCTGAGCCTCATCTAGTCGTAACTATTTAAAACAAAAATAAGTCAATATCACTGCACTCCTCCATAAATTTCTAGAACAAGATAAATTTGGTTTCAACCTCATTAGTAGATTAGATCTCTAGGGAGATTGGGGCAAATCCAGAAGCCATTATCAAAGGCAGACTTTTGACTATTGAAGTAACAAACTAAGAAGCTCATTAATCTGCACTGAATTATTGCTGAGGCACATAAATAATAATACAGTATTGGGGCAGACTCTCTGATTTCAGAGGATCACAAAAATTATAACACAAGAGTACAGATATTTAACTTAATAGTCTATGACGGCACACAGGAGTCATCTAGCTCCTCCTAGATCTGTCCTCTCCTCGCATTCCTTTTCAACTTTTCTTTTCCATTCAAGTACAGAGGCAATTCTCTTTCACTTGCACATCTAAATCTATCTCATCTCTTTCTCCTGACAGTACATTCTAAATTCCAACCACCTGCTGTGTAGTTTGTTTTCCCAAGCCCCCTTTTTTCTAATCACCTTCATTTTACTTTTGAGTTCCTTTAAAGGAAATTGTTACTCTGTATCACTTCATGAGTTTAAATTCCTCTACCAGATCTAATTTCAATCATTTCCATCTATGTAGTTTGTTCATGTTGCAAAAGTCCCTTATTACTGCAAATATTCAACAAATCTTTCCTCTACCTTCTCTGGAGCATTCATCTTTCCTAAGGTGTGATGCCTAAAATCAAACAAAATACTCCACATCAGTTTCACATTGATTTCCACTTGCTCTGACATTTTTATGGCTCCATTTATGACGCTCAGCACCACATATGCCCAGCCAACAATTTAAGCACATACAGTTGCAAAAACAGTTTGTGAACCATTTGCAATTACCTGGTTTTCCACATGATTCACTCATAAAATGTGGTCTGATCTTCATCTAAGTCACAATAATGGACAAACACAATCTGCTTAAATTAATAACACCAACAATTGGACTTCTCATCAATACTGAGTACACCATTTAAATCAGATTAGGTTCAAAAAAGTTGGTGAACCTCTGGGTAATGCCTTCTACAAAAGCCATTTGGAGTCTGGTGTTCTAATCAATGAGATGAGATTGAAGGTGTGGGTTGTACAGGTGCCCTGCCCTATAGAAAAGGCACACAAAGTCAGGTTGCTGACAGAGCCTGCTTTTCTCAAGAAAGATCTATGTGCACCATGCTCCAATCAAAAGAATTTTGAGGACCTTAGAAGAAGAAATGCATGAAGCTAGAAAAGGCTACAAAAGCATACAAGACCTGTGTGTTCATCAGTGCACAGTCAAAGAAATTGTCTGCAAATGGAGGAAATTCAGAACCGTTGCTACTCTCCCTAGGAGTGGGTGCACTGCTAAGATCACACCAAGAGCACAATGTGCAATGCTGAAGGAGGTGAGAAAGAATCTAAGGGTAACAGCAAAAGACCTGCAAAAATCTCTAGGACTTGCTAAAGTCTCTGTTCATGTCTCCACTATAAGAAAAACAATGAACAAAGAAATGTATTCATGCAAGGACACTAGAGGAAACAACTGCTCTACAAAAAAAAAAATTGCTGCACATCTCAAGTTTACAAAAGACCACCTGGATGTTCAGCAGTGCTTCTGAGACAATGTTCTGTGGACAGGTGAGACAAAAGTTGACCTTTTTTTGGAAGAAATGCGTACCACCATGCTTGGAGAAATAAAGGCACTGCACACCAACACCAAAACCTCATCCCAACTGTGAAGCATGGTGGAAGGAGCATCATGGCTTGGGGCTGCTTTGCTGCCTCAGGGCCTGGCCAACTTGCAATTGTTGAGGGAACAATGAATTCAAAATTGAATCAATACACTTTACAGGAGAATGTCAGGATAGTGGTTTGTCATCTAAAGCTTAATAGAAGTTTGATGATGTAACAAGACAATGATCCAAAACACAAGAGTAAATCCACAACAGAATAGTTTAAAAAGAAGAAAATGTATGTTTTGGAACGGCCAACTCAGAGTACAGACCTTAACCCAATTGAGATGCTGTGGCATGACCTGAAGAGGGCTGTTCATACAAGGTACCCCAGAAATATTGATGAACTGAAACAGTTTTATATGGAGGAATGGTCTAAGATTCCTCCTCACCATTGTGCAAGTCTGATCTGCAGCTACAGAAAACGATTGGTGGAGTTACTGCTGCCCCAGGAGGTTCTACCAGTTATTAAATACAAGGGGTCACATACTTTTTCCAGCCTGGACTGTGAATGATTAAACAATGTGTTCAATAAAGACATGAAAGTACAATTGTTTGTGTGTTATTAGTTTAGATAGATTGTTTTTGTGTATTATTGCGACTTAGATGAAGGTCAGAACGCATTTTGAGTAATTAATGCAGAAAGCTAGTTAATTACAAAGGGTTCGCAAACTTTTTCTTGCAACTGCAGAAACACCTTTCAACTGCCTTTTTGAGAACTACCTCATGTAGCCTCTTACCTTTTCTTGTTCTTCCTATCAAATTGTAACATATTGCACTTCACTGTTGCAAATTTCATCTCTCCTTTGACCACCCATTCCCCAGCTCGTGTATTTACTTGAAATCTACTACTATAACGTTTATTGCACTACCGCGCTTTGTTATATCAAATCCCAACAAAGTACCAATCCCCCCCCCCGCCAAAGGATACTACTGCATACTGCCTTCTGAAATGCAAAGCAGCCCCCTTTCCTTCTGTCATGTTTCCTGTTACCTATCAATTTTCTATCTATGCGGCTCTGTCCCCTTTATTCAATGGTTCATTATCAAAAGCCTTTTGTAAACTGACAAATGCAACATCATCGGAATACAGCCCACATTTGCTGGGTTTGTCAATACAACCTCCTTGGGCAAGGGAGCAACATATGCACTTCTTCATCCACAAGCATTGCTTCTTATCTACAGATGTTTGAAAGATTATGCTCAAATAGGTCTACTATTTTCACTCTAACTTCCATCATTAAGCGAGAATGCATTCCACCTAGGCCAGGTGATTTAACCACTTTAAATTACAACTTAATCATGAAATTTATCCTAGGGGCGAGTTGAGTGAAATTAACTTAAAATTTCTGTTTTAAGTAGACTTCATCCATTCATCACTAAAATAATTTAAAGACACATTAGATTTATATTTTTCTATGTTTATTAAAAAATGGCGGCCAAGGCATCAAAATGGGTAAATTAATTGCACAAATTAGTATGTAGTCAGTAATTTTCTGTTATCACCTTGTAAAGGCCAACACTGCATAACAACATTTTAAGTGTTCATCATCATGTCTTTTAAAGCTCTTTATTCTTGATCAGGATGGTGCCAGTGAACAATGATTTCTCAGGCAACATCTTCCAGGTAGTCAATTATTTCAATGACTTTTCTATGTCTTTTACTTGTGTTTCAGAAACTGTTGGAGCCTGTGATCTACAGTTTGGAGTTCAATCAAGTGATCTAGTGCTCTGCTGTCCTGAGTAAGTCCCAGGTGAAGACCACAAGCATGAGCTGTCCCGGAAAGGAGACAAGACACGGGAGTGCAGGGCCATGACTGATCACATTTCTTGCTGATTGAGGCGTTGAAGAAAATTGAAACATTGAGGTGAATGCGAAGGCCAGGTCGGTGGTCACTCTTAACAGATCGGGCCGGGGGTCAAAAGGCCGAGTCAGGCCAGATGTCAGGAGGCCGCTTCTTGGCGGATGAAGTTTCCACGGAAGGACTGAGTTTGAGCCATTGCTCTCCTTGATGCTGACAGAGGATATTTTCAAAATTCCGAGATGTAATTTCAGTGTGGACTGTACTTTATATTTGTCTCCTTCAGTTCTTCTGTATCTTCTTTCTTGTTGCTAACTGGCAGGTGGGGTATATGTTAGTTTCTTTGGGTGAGGGAGGAGTTGGGTGTTTGAAGTTATTGTTGCTGTTTTTTTGCGTGGGAGGAACTTCGGGGTTAGGGGTTTGATGTTTTAGCTGCCTTGTCTGGGGAGGCTATCTGCTAGTTTTTGTGTGGGGGAGGGAGAGATTTGAGGGGGGTGGAGTTTGGGGTTTGCAAGTTTTGTCTCTTTTTCTTTTTTGTGTGGGAGGGGGCCCTCAACAACTTCCATGGTTTTTTTGTATTTTATGGCTATCTGGAGAAGACAAATCTCAGAGTTGTATTCCGAGTACATAATTTAATAATAAAATTAAGCTTTGAACCTTTATATAATTGCTGGAGCAACTTCACTAAAAAGCCACTGGATTAAGGACAAAGATCAGATATTGACTGTTAAAGCACTTGTAATAAATTATATTTAATGTGATGTAATTCTACTGAACCAATATCAAAAATGGAACACATACCGCCTGCGAGGCCATCATCTCATTGATACTTTGCTCATACTGTTCTGCCAGGATTGCCAGTTTCCGTGTCTGTTCCTCCTTAAGTGCTTTTAGGACCATCTTGTGGTCACTTTTTGGAGTTACCTCCAGCTGGTGGTTCCTCAGTGCTTTGTACTGCTTTGTTTGGACTTTACACGTGTCTTGGAATTGCTTTTTTATCTGTAACTCCATGGCCTGTGCACAATCACAAGGGAAGATCATGTTAGGCAAAAGCAAGTTTCGAAGATAAACGTGCTTAGAAAATTGACTTTTATTAAACAGAGCAATATACTACATCCTGCATTTTGGGCAGAAAGCCATCTTCATAAAAATGCGCTCACTAAATTTCAGATATTGCAAAAGATAAACAATGGCCCAAAATGCAATTTGGGACTATATTCCTACAACTACTTAAAAAAACAGCAACACAAATACCCAGCAAGTCAGTTAGCAAGTGTTGAGAGAGAACAAATTTGGGTTATCTTTCATTAGTATTGTGCAGTTCTAATAGGCAGGAAAGGTTGGACAGTTCAGATGAAAAATCATCAACCTTTAGTGTTAACTCAGTTTTTTGTCTCTCGAGGGACGCTGCTTAACCTGCTGGATATTTCAAGCCATCTCGATTATTTTAGATTTCTGACAACTGCAATAGTGTGTATTCTACCATTTTAGCATCGTTTTTCTTCCTTCTCTGTTCTCATTCAATTTCTATTTACACTCCCTCTCTACAGATCAGTGGCCTTCACCCAGTCTCAGCTTCCAAAACCTTTTGTTCCATCAGTCATTTTTACTTTCTACACTGTCACTGACATTCTTCGTTCCCTCCAACTCTTGCTCTTCCCTGCAACTTAAAACTGATGCTAATCTTTCTTAGTTATGTTTCACATTCATCGACTTGAAACATTGATACTCTTTCTCCTACCACATGACGTTTAATCTGCCTGAATAATTGTTTTATTTTGAATTTCCAGCATCCTCAATCTTTTGCCCTTCAACTACTGCAACTTGCTGCTTATGTAAATGACTCACACCAAATGAACATGTTCAGAAATAGTGCTTTTCTTCATGAAGAATATATCTATGTAGATATACAGGTTATCCAAAACATCTCTGGGGATTTGCAAGAAAATACAATAGTTTTGAGGTCATCATTACCAAGGCTCGGCTTTACTAACTGAATTAAATTCCACAGAGGCCAAGTTGGATTTGAAATCTTGCCTCTGGATTTTAGTTCAAGACTGAGTTACCATTCTGGTAATTTAAACACTGCACCACTATATTTGCAACACAATTATATTTGACATGTTTAAAGACTTATTCAGATTTATTTCTCACTTGTACATTGAAACATACGGTGAAACGAGTTGATTGTGTTAATAACCAATTCACCCAAGGATGTGCTGGGAGCAACCTGCAAGTGTTTCCCTTTACTCACCCTTCTACTCACTGGGGTTGGCTTCCAACCCCAGGAAAGGCTGCCTACAGTTCTTGGTCCCAGGCTCTCAGACATCGGCCCTCTGTCCTCTGGACAAGTTGACCCAGTATCTTCAACCTTCAGGCCTTGACCCTAGCACTTGCCAATCATGGGTTTGGCTTTCTGATCCTGACCCCAGGACTCACTGATCACAGATCCAACCCATGTACATTTATCTTCAGAATGCCTTTAAAATGCATCTATTTAAACTGCCTCAGAGTAAATTTAACTCAACCGATCTTCCTTAAACTAATTCATATTAATTCAGGGCGTGAGATTTTCATGCCTTTAATCCCAGTTTCATACAATGTCACTGTAACTGTCTTCCTAAAAAAAATTTACTAATTTATGGTCATAAAGTATCTCTGAAGAAATAAGAGCAAGACACTTGCTTATTAGAGCATTCTCTGCCACTCCCTTAGAATCTGAAAAAGTACCAACCTTTTAAATACAATTCATCTCACCATCCTGGAGTGGGAAAGTCCAAAGATTCACATCCTTCTGAGTGACTAGGAAGGATGTGGAAGCTTTAGAGAGGGTGCAGAGGAGATCTATCAGGTTGCTGCCTGGATTGGAGAACATATCTTATGAGGAAGGTTTGAGTGAGCTATGGCTTTTCTCTTTGGAGCGAAGGAGGATGAAAGGTGACTTGATAGAGGCACCTAAGATAAGAGACACAGATACCACTTCTTTTTTCCCCCCAGAGTGGTAATGGCTAATGCTTATAAGATGATTGCTGGAAAGTATAGGGGGATGTCAAAAGTAGGATTTTTTTAAAACAGAGTGGTAAATGCATGGAACAGACTGCTGGGAATAGTGGTAGAGGCAAATACATTAGGGACATTTAAGACTCTTAGGTAGGTGCATGAATGAAAGAAAAATGGTGGGCTATGTGCAAGGGAAGGGTAGATTGATCTTGGAATAGGTTAAAAGGTTGGCACAACATCATGGGCCAAAAGGACTGGAGTATTTTATAGTGTTCTATGTTGGAAAAAAGTCTCCTTCTCAGACCTAAAAGCTTGGTTTTGGCAAGCAGCATCCTTCTAGTTCAGTCTATTTTAAACATCCAATGATCTTCATCTCTTCTGACTCAAATTCTGAGGAATACCAAGCTTGTAAACTCAATCTTTTTACACTGGCTAAGCCAGTTCCCATTATTCTGTGAATCTTTATGATACTTCAAAGGGACTGAGTGCAGACTCATCACGTTAAATCCCTCAAGCTCTAACTTACTGTCATAACTTCATGAAGCATTTTATCACAGACTTTTGGAGTTTCTACTGGTTCCAGATTTCCTTCCGGAAGGGGATTCATCATTTTAAATAACTTTGACATTACTATCATGGACTTACTCGAGTCTTATCATCCAAGACTTCACTGGTTTCCAATAATTCCTCTTCAATTTACAAAAGTTGGACAACAAAAAGAAGCTGCAGAACAAGAGACTGCAGGTGCTGGGGTCTGGAGCTTCTGAGGAACTTTTTTTAAAAAATTGGGTTCTTCAAGTTTCTTGCTTTGTGGCTACTTGTAAGCAGACGAATCTCAAGATTGTATAATTTATCCATACTTTGACAATAAAACGTACTTTAAACTTAGTAGGTCAGGCAAAAACATGGATGGTTGACGTTTTGGGTTAAGGTCCTACATCTGGACAGAATGGAGTAGTGGGGAAGCAGCCAGTGGAAAGAAGGTGAGGGGGAAGGAGTTAATGATAGATGGAGTCAGGTGGGGGACAGAATGGTGGAAAACTGCCACAGAGACCGGAAAGTAACAGAAAGGACTATTATTTGTGATATTGTTCTTTTATTTGTCTTTAGGTATTGACCACATAATCAACATAACACATAATAGCATTTGTATTCATTGGAATGCTTTTAGTGGGCTGCATGGTCATACTCTAATCATAGCAAGGTATAGGAAAATGCAACACTATCAATTCTGTAAAAGAGAGGTAGAAATGACGGATGAACTGTAGGTATTTTACACTGGTCTTCTCAGTAGAAGACACTAGCAGGATGCCAAAAATTTGAGTGTGGCAGGGGGCAGAAGTGAGTGCCATTGCTGTTACTAAGGAGAAGATGCTTGAAAAATTGAAAGGTCCGAAGATAGATAAGTCACTTGAGCCAGAGAGAATACACCACAGGGTTCTGAAAGAGATAGCTGAAGAGATTGTGGAGGTATTGGTAATGATCTTTCAAGAATCACTAGGTTTTGGAATGGTTCCAGTGGACTGGAGAATTGAAAACTTTACTTCACTTTTTTTAAGAAGGGAGGAAAGCAGAAGAAATTATAGGTCAGTCAGCCTGACATCAGTGGTTGGGAAGATGTTGGAGTCCATTATTAAGCATGAGGTTTCTGGGTATTTGGAGGCGCATGATAATGTAGGACAAAGTCAGGGGAAATCTAACCTGACAAATCTGTTAGAATTCTTTGAGGAAATAACAGGCAGGATAGACAAAAGTGAGGCAGTAGATGTCATTAACTTAGATTTTCCAAAAGCCTTTGACAGGATACTTCATGTGTGGCTGCTTAAAAAGAGCCCATGGTATTACAGGAAAGATTTTGGCATGGATAGAAGACTGGATGACTGCAGGAGTTGAAGAGTTGGAACAAAATGGACCTATTCTGGCTGACTGCCACTGACTAGTGGTGTTCCACAAAGGTCGATATTGGGACTGTTTTATGCACGTTATATCTCAATGATTTTGACGACAGAATTGATGGTTTTGTGGCCAAATTTGCAGACGATACAAAGATAGGTAGAGGAGCAGGTAGTGTTGAGGAAGTCTGCAGAAAGATTTGGATAGATTGTGAGAATGGGCAAAGAAGTGGCAGATGGAGTACAGTGTGGGGAAGTGAATGGTCATGCACTTTGGTAGAAGGAATAAAGGCACAGAATATTTTCTAAATGGGGAGAAAATCCTTGCGCGGGGTTTCTGAAAAGTTAGTTCGCAGGTTGAGTTGGTAATAAAAAGGGCAAATGCAATGTTAGCTTTCATTTAGAGAGGACTAGAATATAAGAGCAGGGATGTGATGCTGAGGTTTTATAAGGCATTGGTCAGACTGCAGTTGGAAGCATTGAGAGCAGTTTTGGGCCCCTTGTCTAAGAAAAGATGTGCTGGCATTGGAGAGTGCCCAGAGGTGGTACATGAGAATGATTCTGGGAATGAAAGGGTTAACATATGAGAAGGTTTTTGATGGCTCTAAGCCTGTACTTATTGGAGTTTAGAAGAATGGTGGTTGGGCGGGGGAAATCTCACTGAAAACTATCGAATATTGAAAGGCCTAAGACAGAGCAGATGTGTAGAGGATGTTTCCTACAGCAGGTGAATCCCTGACCAGAGGACACAGCCTCAGAATAGAGGGAGATTCACTTAAAACAGAAATGAGAAGTCAGAGGGTGGTGAATCTGTAGAGTTCATTGCCACGGATGCCTGTGGAGGCCAGGTCATTGAGTATATTTAAAGCAAAGTTTGAGAAGTTCCTGCTCACTTAGGGCATCAAAGGTTATGGGGAGAAGGTGGGAAAATGGGGTTGAGAGGGATAATAAATAAGCCATGATGGAATGGCGGAGCAGACTCAATGGGCCAAGTGGCCTAATTCTGTTCCTATGTCTTGGAGTCGAATGGTCTTATGATTCCATTAGTCTAATATAGTACAGAACAGCGAACATAGAACAGTACAGCACACTACAGGCCCATCAGCCCACAGTGTTGCACTGACTCTTAACCTACTCCAAGATCATTCTAACCCTTAACTCCCACATCACTCTCCACTTTTTTTTTCATCCATGCCTATCTAAATCATATGCATGTTTTTGGGTGGCACTGGCTTGTTGGACCAGAAGGGCTTGTTACCATACTGTGCCTCTAAATGAATAAACAAACATTCAAAACCAGAACCCAGTATTAATCAGTCTTAAATAACCATCTCCCTCATGAACTCACCACCATTTCTGCTCACCCAAACCCTCTCTTTGGGATTTATTAAGAATGGTCAAGTCTTAAGATCCATCCCATACCTTTAGACTCTTTGGCTGCTGTCGGAGTTCTAAGACATGCTTTCGATGTAATTCCCGCTCTCGCCGTGTATTATATTCCCTTTGATTCTCCAGCTCAGTCTGATGCTGCAAGCGGATCAGATCAATCCTCAACCTCTGCAACATGTTCAGCTGTCGGAACTCCAGTTCTTGCGTGGACTCGTCATGTCGAATTAACATGGCGTGTTCCATCTCCTTCTGCGTTTGCTTCTTATTCACTTCCTACAAGGTAGACAGTGATATTAAATGATCACATTTCATCTGTTCTGAAATAAATTCAGCAACTGAATGATGTTCTTGAACAACTGGCAGAGTTTCATATTTTGTGAGCAACACAATTAGTACATCTGCCTTATGGTGATAATTTAAATACACAAATTACAATCAATATCAGAGGTAAAATTCATACAAACAAGAAAATAAAAACTGCAGGTGGCAGACATTTGAAATAAAACGAAAGAAAAAAATGCTGGAAAATACTCAGCAGCTCAGACAAGATCCATGAAGAGAACAATTTACACTACTTTTCATTGAAATTAGGAAAAATTAGAAAACAAGTTGCAAAGAAGGCAGGGGTGGGGTAGAAAAAGTGGAAAGTTAGATTGTTTGGTATTCAAGGAGAATGTACAATTGGTTTGAGAGGAAGGTGCAGGTGATAATGGAAGATTATGTTTTGTTTCCAAGGGGTCAGTGCTTGGCCCATTGCTGTTTGTCATCTATAGAAATGATCTGGATGAGAACGTACAAAACATGGTTAGCGAGACTGCAGATGAGACTGAAACAGATGGTGTCACTGAGAGTGAAGATGGTTATTAGGATTTATAGAAGGATCATGATCAACTGGGTAAGTAGGCTGAAGAATTTGGATAAGTGTAAGGTGTGGTATATTAGGAAGAGAAAACAGGGTAAGACATTCACAGTCAACAACTGGACCCTGGAGAATGCTGTAGCGGACAGAACTTGAAGTACAAGTACATCGTTCCTGGAAAGTGATGCCACAGGTAGAACAGGGTGCTGAAGGCCGCTTCTGGCTTACTGGTCCTCATCAATCAAAGCATCACCACAGATGATGGGACGTTAATTGCAGTTAAACAAGACACTGGTGAGGCCACATTTGGAATATTATTTTCAGTTTTGGTCACTTGCTATACGAATTGTGTCATTGAGCTGGAAAGAGTGCAGAGAAAGTTGGTAATCATTAGAAGGTCTAGATTTAGTGTGGAATGGGTGAAAATTAATAGGAACCTGAGGGGAACCTTTCATCCAGAGAGGGATTAGTATGTGGCGTGAGCTACCAGAGGAAGTAGTTGAGGCAGATACATTACCAACATTTAACAGGTACTTGGATTAATGGGACTGACTTGGTCAGAAAGCATGGTTGGCATGGACAAGGGCCTGCTTCAGTGCTGATAACCTCTATAACTATCTGGCTAGATTGGGATGGCAGAGTTAGATTTCCCAGAATAATGCTGGACAATCCCAGGACAGCTGAGCTCCACTACTGGACTCCACATGGGAACTGATGACACTAGGGTGACAGATACACTTGCAACTATTACTCCACTGGCATCTGTCACTTAGCATATTCTAGACTCGGCATATCTGCATAGGTCTGAGACCTGCCTAAGTAAAGGTGAATGGCGGTTATTGACATGCATCTTCAGTCCTTTAAAACTACATTTTGTTTACAAATCTTGAGTACAATGTACACTCAAGTGTGATCTTCTGCTACTGTAGTCCAAACACTTAAGGTTCAATGTGTTATGCATTCAGAGAAGCTCTTCTGCACACCATTTTGCAATGTGTGGTTATTGAAGTTACTGTCATCTTCATGTCAACTTGAATCAGTCTGGCCATTCTCCTCTGACCTCTCATTAACAAGGCATTTCCACCCACAGAACTGGCTCTCACTGGATGTTTTTTAACGCACCATTCACTGTAAATTCTAAAAGGCTATTGTGCGTGAAAATTCAGATATTGGCAGTTTCTGAGATACTCAAACCGCCGCATCTGGCAACAACAATCATTCCACATCAGATCACTTAGATTATACTTCTTCCCCACTCTGATGATGGGTCTGAACAATAACTGAACCTTTTAATCACGTCTATATATTTTTATGTACTGAGTTGCAGCCACATGATTGGCTGATTAGATATTTGCATTAACAAGCAGGTGTACAGGTGTACCTAATAAAGTGGTCATTAAGTGTATTTAAAAAAACCTGTTTGGAACTAAAAATTAAATAAAATTTCCTTTCATGAACAGAATGGCGTGAAGACAGCAGAGAGAAAGTTACTCATTTTGCTATTCTGATCAACACTGATGCCTCTATTTTAAAGCAGAAGGTATTAAATGAGAAGATTCACATATACACAGGACTGATTTCTCTTCTATTTTACCTCACGTAGATGCTCCTGCTCCAAATTATGTCGCATGATCAACAACCTACGCTTAAGCTCCCGACAGTTTCGATCATACTGCAATCGTTGGCGGCCAAGAAGTTGTGATTCTTCTTCTGCCTGTGTGCGTTGAAGGTTTTCCTTGTGCCTGGACAATCGCTCTTGCTTTTCCTTCTTTGGTGTACTGTGATCTTCATTCATCTCCTGGAGTAGAAAAATTGCACAGATAACATTAAGGAGGCTGAGTGGGTGTACAAGATGTATCGATAAAAATCAAAGCAACCACCAAGATAGTTTATAAACACATAGTGAAAGAGGATACCAGAACATGCCTTATTAGAGGCCAAAGTGACAATATCAGTGTAGAAGCTAAAGATGTGTAAATGTCTGAATGAATACTTTCCATGGCTTCACAGAAAATGGGAATGATATAGACGCTATCATTAAGGGAAAAGAGAGTGAAGAAATGGTAGTGATAAACAAAAGCAGAGGGAAAATATTAAGTTGTCTAGTATATTCAAATTTTGAGATCCCCAGCCTTGAATAAAAACCAAAGCCCTTAAAAGATGCATAGGAAGATATAGCCATTTATCATTTGCCATCCTCCTTGGCTACGTACATGGTGGAAAAAGGCCGGAATGTGGATGAGATGATATTACTTGAGAAGAGAAATGGAAATGCTTAAAGCTGGGAATTGAAATTAACCCAAATAATCCACGTTTGCCCAATATGCACACTAAATTTCTGATTCTATCACAGGACAGAAAATTCAAATAATTCCTCTGAATTAGGTGGATGATGATTTGCAGAATCTCAGTTCTTGAACCATGAACCTCAGACAAATGATCTAAAATGAATGTCACATAGAGTGTTTTTTCAGACCCTTTCAAGATTACTTTAGGCTTCAAGTTCTGCATGAAAATAAACGCAATTCTGTTTTGTGAAATAGTGACTTACTCAACCCAGCGCACCCTCCCATCCCAAAATGTGGTCCCCTATTCATACTTACCTCTTTAATTTTTTCCTTACAAAGTTTGTACTGGTGCTTCTGACAGTCTAAGAACATGGTCAGTTCCTTTTTTTGTTGGGCTGCAATTTGTTGTTGTGTTTTTTTCTCATCCTGTGCTGCTATCTTCATCTGAAAGAAGCAAAGTTCATATTCAGCTGCAAAGGGCAACAGCCATGAAACTATGATAGCAGAGTCCTATTTAGCCACTTCAATGTTTAATCTACATTTAATAATGTTCTCAGCACACAAAAAAACAAGTTTTAGCTCATATAAAATTAAATAAGAATTCAAACTCACTGCACACTTCTCAAGAATTTGCCCAATAATTTGAGCAAATCTATGAAATATGCACAAATGAGTCAATTTTTTTGGCAACTTTAAATTCAGTTGGATTAAACTTTTAAAGATAGATAATTAGAGTTATTTTAAATTAATAGCAGTCTTTAAATTGAATTTAATTGCCAGCTTTGGCTAGAGGAAGGGCAATATGGTAATAATCTGAGAGTAGATTCAAGTTGACATTGTATTAGGAAAGCAACAAAAATAAAGTTTAGAAATAAGAAGGAATAGAAAGCTGAGAGATGCAAGGAAAACTTGTGCGTTTTACAAATCTGCAGAGGGGTAAACTTGGTTGATGAGTTTTTGTTGCATGTAGCCCCAGAGATTATTTAAAGAAACCAATAGAAATCAGGCTCGAAGTAGGAATGGGAACTTGATGTAGCACATTCCCAGAAACAGGGCAATATGCTTGAAAATCAAAAGAGAGAATACTGTGAATGCAGTTGAAGAATAGAGAAGTTGTTATTTTTCAGGCCTCAAAATAATGTGAAGCAGATGAAAGAGTGAATGTGTTAGAAAATTTCAGAAAGGTGCCAAAACTTTAGACAGCAGGTGCCTTCAACAACTCCACTGTTAATTAGAAGACTGCAAGGGCCAAGAAGGAAGAAGTACTCCTGAGAAATTACTTTATTAGCATACACATTTGCAACATTAGGAAAACAAAAAATAAACTATTAAAGCTAATTGTAGAGTACAAAATTGTAGAGAAATGTGTAGGGGTAATCCAAACACTCTGTTCGCAGTAGATGCAGAAAAATAATGGAACTTATGTGAAACTATTCAACAAGAAAAATAATTTCAATGATATGCAAAGGGATCTGACCCAGATGGACTGGAATCCAAGATTAGCAGAAAAAAAAATATTAAATGAACAGTAAAAGGTCTTAAAAGAGAATATTCATCAAGCACAGATGAACGAGTCATTATCCTTTGAGGGGAAAAGGGCATCCAGAGCTAGAAATCTAGTCAATTAAAGATCTTGATTTTAAATTGAAATAAAAAGTGTGTTAAAATAAATGCCAGTTTCATGATTCAGATGTGAACCAAACTGATTCCTTGATTACCAATACAGTAATTCAACAAACACACAAGTAATTTACATACAAGTTCACCATTGAGGCAAATCAAGGGAAATGATCAAAAACTGAAAACTTCAGGTAGCATAAAGATTTTTACTCCTCATGCAAATGAAGGATGTAAGTAATAAAGTCAATTCAATTTCAGATTTTAATGAGCATCACATAAAGGGTAGAATTTTAGAGCTCAAGGCCAAGGGATCTTAAAATGGCGTTCCAATGTTGGGAGTGATTATACTGGAATCATGCAGCATTTAGTTGGTGGAAATTTTCACTCTTCCAAAGTTGGAAGTTTGACAATAAGTGCCACGAATCAGTGAAAACTGGGACATCCCAAGAAATTATCTATTAAGAGATGGAGAAATGTTGTGTTATGTTGCCAGGTAGCAACACAAGAAATCTGTGTGTTCCAAGGAAAGACCCAAGGGAAACTTGAGAGGTAATGGTGTAGGACAACTCTCTGGGTACAGACAACAATGCAGTTTTGAGGAACTCAATCATCATTTGGCATGTTGCTGCCTTCAAGACTATCGGATTCTCCAACTTCTGCTAATTCAGCCTTTACATCTGTATCAGTGCTGTGTCTTTGAACAAGTCATTAGTTTGGCCAATTTTTTTTCCTTTGCTTTTATTTGTATAGTCTGGCCAACACGGCACTTTCTTGTTATTAGCGACACACTGCAAAGACAAAGCAGCATAATTGGCCATTTAATAGCCACTTTAAAATTTATTCAGTCTCACTCTATACCTGATATTCATTTTACCCATCCTGTTCCCTGAACTTAACATCACACTTTGGAAACCAATCAATGCAGTACCAAGTATCATAACCTAAATAGTCCATAGTTTCTAAATGTTTATTTATATGGCTCTGCCTCCTTCTCTTCCAAGACTAATTTTATATTGATCTTTCATAAGATTCTCTTTTTTTTTTTTTTCCATTTTACCTCCTTTTCCATGGCAATCTGTTGTTTTTTTGCCAGCTTCTCCAGCTCAATGGATGCATTGTTACATTGAGTTTCGACTTCCTTCTCCAATCTTAGACGATGTTCATCCATCTCAGCCTTCAACTTATTCTCTAAAGCCATCAGCTGCTTCTGGTGCTGCCTTCGCATCCGCTTGTAGCCCGACATCTGTTCACGTAATTCGTTTTCCTGTTCATGCTCATGGATCTGTCTTGTAACCTGGTAGCAAGAATAAAATCATGAAATTAAGATGACCAATATTATAAGGATATTAAAATTAAGGAAAATAGGGATATTAAAATGGAACATTTCTAGTTCAGATGTACTATTTAATAGTTATTTCATAGAAACTGAACATGCACAATTAAGTTAATTCCGCAAACTGCAAAAACGTGCATTGCAGTTTGATTACTATCATCGCCATCTTTGATATACAAGACTTATAATGATAAGTGTTGATAGGCTCAGTTATTACTGGTTTGCCAGGTTATTAACAGATTTGGGACAGATCGATTTATGAAGTTTTCCCTTCACATCAAATCATTCAATAAGCCTGCAGCGTTGAAGATCCTTCAGAGTGTTTGACTTGATTGACTGACAGCTACACTTAAGAGGAAGATAAGGACCAATAATTTTTGTTTTGTTTTATTAAAAGGGTAATCTTGACATATAAGATTATTGCTAGGTTCTTTGTCCTTAATCCCCATGTCGGTCTGAAGCTGTCAAGACATTTTACATTAATTCAAGTGTTTCTATTGAATGTGTTCATTTATCTGGGCAAAAGCAGAAAATCTTGCAGGCATATCTGACTCATATAAAATATAGAATAAACCTAATCCAGGAAAATTATCTCAACTTCCTCTCAATCATCAGCCAAATAAAGGAAGGTGTTGAATTAGTTTCCAATAACGTACTCATTGATGCATATTCTAGACTCTAGAAGACTTTTTACCACCAGGCCTTGTTGCAGCCTTGGCCAAAACAAGGACAGAATGGCTGAATTCCAGTGATCTTAAACATCACTGACTGTGGCATTTGGGTGCTCAGGTAAAATTGTTCAATGTAAATCATCTGAGAATGCTCCAAAGGATGGAGTCGTATCTCAAACAACAAAAAGCCAATTGGGTAGCTGTAATTAAGACATTCTGAAACACTGCTGGAGAATTTCCATGCAGCATTGTTACAGACACAAACAATTTTAGTTGTTTCATCACTGACTTTATCCTGCCCCAACCCAATAACTGATGACATGCATTCATTTGTGGCCCTCAAAAAAAAACTGTTCACAACTGCACAAAGCATGACAGGACAACATTTACACTGAGCTAGTAAATGAAAAGTAACAATCATGCCATGCAAGTCCTAGACAACAACCTTGAATATGGGATATTCTAACCACCTCCCCTAAACAATCCATGGCATGATCAAAGGAGGTGGCTACTAACCAATGACATAATTGGATCAACCACAAGCAGGTCAGAGGCTGGATATTCTGTGAAAGTCGACTCGCTCGCCATCTCCCCAATAACTTTCTCCAATCTATAAGGTAGTTAGCAACAGTTCTTAGAACACTCACACAAACTCAACAATGTCCAGTACAAAGCAACCCACTTAATTAACACTCCATCTACCATCTTAAACATTCACTCCCTCTACTACTAGACATTTTGTTGCTTCCATCATTTATAAAATGCAATGTGACAAATTACCATGATTTCTTAAACAGTATGTCTCAAAGCTCTGAATCACTTTTAAGAGCACAAAATATAAGGACAATCACCATCCAGACTATGCCATAGTCATAGAATTTTCATTTTGGCGAGTCATATTACAAAAATTATCCGGCTGCACTGGGGAATATCTTATCTAGCTGGAACAGTTGAAGTGAACAGAACAATACCACCTTCTCAATGGCAATTGGAAATGGGCAGTAAATACTGAAAATATCAGCCTGGCCCATATCCAATATATGAATGATTAAAAAAATAAATTTATCAATTTGTTTCTAGTTTGAGGCCACCACTGCATAAATATTCTTCCACACAAAGATAAAATCAAACAACATTAAACTGCAATAAAACAAAAATTATTGGAAATATTCAGCATCTGAGGAGCGAAAAGCTGAATTAACGATGACTGTCTACTAAAATTCATGTTGTCATTGTTGTTCCTGTCTGTGCCTTATGGTGAACCCAGTGGCAACCTTGCTGTTTTTTGAGCATTTGTCTGTTTTTATTATGAGGTCGAGTTGCTAGCTCAACACTCAACCCAGCTTGGATGGAAAGCATGTCAGAAGCTGGCCAGATTCAAACCCTGGACTACTTGCCTTGGAGTCCGGTGTGGATGCCACTACATCATGAGCCAATAAAGAGTTCTGATGAAAGTCAATGACCAAAAGCTTTAAGCTGGTTTTTCATCTTCACTGTGCACTTTCATCACTTTCAGTATTTTGCTTTTTCCCCCCCAATATGTGCTGCAGTAAGTTTAAATATAGTAGCTATAGATTTTTGATAGTCTTCTATTACATTACCTTAAGTTAGATTTTGTGCAAATAGTTCCTGGATTGAAAGTGCTAGTCATAAACACAAGATATTCTGCAGATGCTGGTAATCTTGAGGAACACACAAAGTGTTGGAGGAACTCAGCAGGTCAGACAGCATCCATGAAGAGGAACAGACAGTTGGCGTTTTGAACTGAGTCTTGGCCTGAAACACTGTTTATTCCTCTCCATGGATACCGCTGAGTTCCTCCTGCATTTTGTATGTGTTGCAAGAATTAAACCTGCTTACAGCAAAGGCCAATGACGTTTCACCTAATGACATATAACTAAAAAGGACATGACTTGTGCACGTCGTGCCTATCATGGCTATCCAAGATGCTTTGGAAATGTTGTCCTTATTGTAATGTGAAAAACAAGATCACAAACTTGCATGAAGCTTTTTGATTATGACTAGGGTTTTTTTTTTAAGTTATTGCTTTAGAGATACATAACTTGTTCGGGTAGAAAAATTTGTTTCTTCAAAATATCATTGACTTTTTGCACTCTAATGTTTTAAGAGTGGCGACCTCTCATGCTAGTGAATAAACCTATGAGAGTGGAGCACCCCATTATTGCACTGCAACATCAAATTAGTTTTGGTTGTTACAATACCCAAAATGGAAACTAAACCTTCAATCTTCTAATTTAGGTATGGTGTGTTGCCTCCCTTCAGGGATGAAGGACAGCTCATAAAGGCTGCCGGATATTCTGGAGCACTAATGGAAAGTCACAGATCAGCAGCACTGAGGTCCTATGGTTATGCTTTCAAGATAGAGCTTTAAATCATCTAGATTCACTCCTGGCCAACAAGAGTCAAAATGGAAAGGCAACTATTATCAATGTAAAGCTAGGACACACATTAGGATGAATAGGGACACAGGTATCAGTACTGAGTGAGGAGGCAGCTATTGAAAAGATAGAGCTGTCAACGTAAGATATTTTGCAGAGTACAGACAGAGACAATACAGATTTAATGGCATAGTTCTAAATAATATGCAGGAACAAAGGAGTAATGATATATGTACATGGACCTTTGCAATTTGATGAATAAATTGAAAGTGATTTAGCAGAGCTTATGGGATATTGCCTAATAAACAGAATACAGAATCAGAAAGGCAATCTGAACCTTCACAAAACTCTAGTTGCACCAATCTTAGTCACCACTCCTTAGAGAGAATGTGGATGTCCTTAATTGACAGAATATTTCCAGGGATGAAGTTCTTTTAGTCACAGAGTAGGCTGAAGACACTGGCAGTTTTATTAATGGAAAGGAAGGGGCAATTTTGAAGAGGGGTACAAGGTTATGATAGTCTTAAATAAGTGGACCAAAGCAAAGTTTGTATGATGGTAAAATACTGGAGGACATAGATTTGGCAAAGAGTACCAACGGAATGTACAGAACAATTTTTAAAATTGCAACAAGTGGTAAAGACCTGGAGTCTGTGAGATAGCAGTGGTAGAAGTGAGGATGATCAATGAAATAAAAAAATTGGTTTGACACATTGGAGAGATAAACATACAAGGCTATGAGGATCTATTGGGGAAGGGCACTGACTAGGCTAGTCTACAGAGAGCTGACATGGGCTTGATAGCCAATGGCTTCCTCTGTGCTCATGATTCTATTTGTACTTTCAAATGAGTCATGACTACTTAGCTATTTTTCATTGTCCTAAAGATCTGCTTCACAAACATTGCAAAGTTATGAAGTAAAAATGCTGCTAATGATCTGCTTTGGAAAAATGAAACTAACATGTTTTTGAAGAATATTATTCCCTCACCTGACTTGTGATGCCACATATAATTTGTTGTTCCCTATTTAAAGTATCTTGATCCTACAACTGCTTCAGATGTAAACTGCACTAAAAACCAACAAGCAATCCATGACTCCAACTAAATGAAACTAAAAGAGAAAAATGAGAAATGATTCCAAATGATAGAAACTAATTTACTCCACAAGTTATTTTTGCATGCGTACATGGAGATCATGTTTTCAAAAAAAACATATTCCAAACTACTTTTAACCAACAAGAAACTAACCTCCAGTCAACATTTTCTCAGTTCTAGCCAAAATACTGTAAAATCACTACTTTCAGGTTTTAACAAGTGAACAGCACTTAAATTTCATTCAATACTCTTCCCCACTGACAGATTAATTTGCCCTTTAGACAAATAAGCATTTAAAATTTGGTTGGAGGTGATTCTGCCATTTTCTTAAGCTAAGTTATGTACATTATATGGAGAACCAAAGTCCCAATTCTGAAACAGTTCATGAGTTCAAATTCATAGATTTCAATGCAATGAGTGCTGAGTACTGGTATTTTCTCCCAAGTTAGAAGATTGTTCATTCTAATATCTTGAACAGATAAAATGACAACTTAAGCATGCTTAGGAATTCAAGTTTCAAGCTATAACAAGAAACTAGTATCCCAATGAAATTAGAACAAGAGATTGATACCCAAGATTGATATTACTTGGTTTTGGCATTTCCCAATTCCAGGGTGAAATGGTTTCATGACATGGTTTCTTCAGAAGAGGAAATCAGAATTCCACTATAATTTGCATCATCCACACCAAAAAAAAATTGAATAAGATTTATTTCCCATCAATTAAAACTCTTAGTCCACTGGACAGTGTAAATCCTTCCCCAACTACCCATGCCAACAACTGTTCCTACATCTATTTTATAGAATCACACAGTGAACTTTTCCACTGGTCCTAAACTTTGCAATTAATTCATGCGGTTTTATTTTTATGTAACCTAAATTAGATAATAAAACAAATGTACCTACAACTGAATTGAAGTTATTGAATAAGCTAGATGTTGTTTAAAGCTATGCAATTACAATTTTTGCTATAATGTTTCCACTACAGTTTTAATTTTAACTACAAAAGGCTGCATGCAAATTAGATACTTCTGTTTTCAGCAAAACTTGAAAGGAAAAAGTAAAGCAGGAGAGTTTAAGTATGGAGTAAAATTAAAGGCTTAAATTGTGCAAATAATAATAATACAAATATTAATGCCACTGTTGATACAATCAGCGTTAGTTTTTATGATTTGTGCATTGACACAGTTCAATATCAAAATGCACAGGTTACTAATCAGTGATAGGGTGCTCCTTTCCAGGTTGCACCATTTGCTAGCCTTCTAAAACAGAATCAAATAAAATGTCATAAAAGAGATTTAACCGATTATACAACAAAATAACTGTAAAAATATTATATGCTGCTATGTGACATACAAGATGGAATACTGAGCTGTTTTCCCTGCTTAGCAAACACTTGGTACCTAAAAATGTAATGTAAGCAGTGTAACCACTTAACTGTTTTCTATATATTTCAGTTTTAAAATCGGATTTTTCAGCTTCTACTGTACATCATATATGTTCCATTTGGTAAAATGATCAAACGATAGCTATGTTATCCTCTTTTATTCAT
This sequence comes from Mobula birostris, assembly GCF_030028105.1. Taxonomy (NCBI): domain Eukaryota; kingdom Metazoa; phylum Chordata; class Chondrichthyes; order Myliobatiformes; family Myliobatidae; genus Mobula; species Mobula birostris. The sequence goes on along the minus strand of NC_092400.1, from coordinate 8,369,292 downwards.
GCACTGCTGCCTGTAAAAATTCCTCAATCTGATTGGGTACTCAGCTAGCACAATGACATCATGATTTCTGTGCACTGATGCCTGCTCGAAACCTTCATCAGGAAAAGGGAAGCCTACACTCTGGATGGCAAAATTTTTCAGGGCAGAATTCTTTGCAGTCAGTGCCAAGGACAGTCAATTTGCAACAAAGGTTATAAAAATATTTTAAAAATTATAGATGAATGATTGAGAAGTTTTATTTAAAAAAACCTAATTTTAAACACATTACATGAATGTGAATATTCAGTTTCTCGTACTCAGAATAACTAACCCTCTCAAGGGGAAATCCTCAGTATTCTGCTGCCCAGCGATAGGAATTTGCTTAATCATCTCCCACCTTTTTTTTTTGTTTTTTATTTGAGATACAGCATGGAATAGCTCGAGCCGTGCATCCCAGCAACCCCACAATTTAATCCTAGCATAGCCACAGGAAAATTTTCAATATCCAGTTAACCAACTGGTTAGGTCTTTGGAGTGTGGGAGGAAACTGGAGCATCCGGAAGAAACCCACACACTTACAGGGAGAATGTACAATCTCCTTAGAGGTAACGGTGGGAATTGAATCTGGGTCGCTGGTTTGTTAAGGCATTGTGCTAATCACGACGTTACTGTGCCACAATAAAGATTTACTGCTGAGATGACACAAGGTAGGGAATTCTGGATGAGGATGCTCTCAGAAAGCAGATCGCTATGTTTGCAGTAAGGCTTTGCAGTGGGGTTCACTGAGAGAAAATAAAATTGATAGGATGATGAGCAATTCATGAAACAGGATGCTTCAAACCCTTTGACTTGCTGGTACAAGTAGGGTACAACCGTTTAACAAATGCTGAAATAAAGTCTCATTCTTCTAGTTAAGAACTGCCTCCAAAGGTACCACAGCTCTCCTATATCATTCGTAAAGTTAGACCTGCAGCAGTTTTGTTCTCTGGTGTATTCATACTTCAAATATGCTCCTCCAAATCTGAAATATTGGATACCCGTGGACTAGATGCAGAACTAACTCTGATCTTCTTCAGGTGACAAAATTTAACAGCTTGTAATCAGACAAACATCAGGGAAACATTTCATAGACCGATCACATCTTACAGGATGGTTGCGGATTAATCCAAAGCAGCCTCCCTCAGAATTCCAACGCTAGACGTGGGAAGGACATAATTTTAAGAATGTGCAGAAAAAGAATACTCCTGAAGTGATTGTTAAAAATGCAGTGTTCTGATGCCAAATATTATGGACAAATGTGTCAAATCTATAATGTTTGACACTTAATATACCTTTGATGCAGTGAAATAACAGGGTGGTATGTGTTTGAGAAGTGAAGAAATAAATGATACTCAACCAAAAAGTTCTCTTTCCTACAGTTCTAAATTCTATATTGAAAAATAGTGCACAGTGCAAAAAAAACTTGAAACAAAAAACTCTTAGAAGTAAATAGGTCAATAATATTGTAACAAATTCTGTGGTTAAATTGGATGTGTATAAAAGCTTACTAACGCTGTATTTGAAATTGTCAAATACACATTTATTGTTACTGCAGCTAATCTAACAAGTAGATAAGCATGTGCTCACTGGAATAATGGGCGGGCAACTTCTTAAAGCGAACAGCAAACAATGGCAATCTTACATGATAGTTAAAAAATGAGTTATGTTGAAAAGCTGAGTTGCTTTATGGTAGTAAAGTGTAATGGGGGGGAGGGGGAAGGAAAACTTTCCTCTTATCACCAAGAAACAAGAGGAAAATTGAGCACAAGTTGCTCAGTTTTGTTCATTTTAATGGGGAGAAAAGGTGAGCAACTTAGTTTTGCGATAAGGTTGCTGTTCTATTCGACTTTCCAGCCAGGACTGGAAAAAAAAATCCATAAATGTCTAATCTACCATTAAAAAGCTAGGTTTTTAAACAGAAGTAATAGATTTTCAGTAGCTAACATCTACTGTACATGTCATGTTTTCCAATATTAGAGGACAATGACCCCTGATCAAGAGACCAAATTATTTCACATTCTTGATAAAACTACTTTATCAAACTGAAAGTACCTACATATACACATACACACATACTCACACACAAATCCTTTAATGCAGTAACAGAGCCAAAATCAAAATTACATTTAATGGTTTCCTCAGCAGTGACATGCATAAAGAGCAATTAAATATGCCTGAAACAGGTAAAGCCATGATATCCCATTTGGAAATCAATTAAACCATCATTCCATGAAATAAGTAAAACTATTTTATACACAATCAGACACTAGCCAGAAGATAATGCCTTGGTTGGACCTTTTAACTTCCATATTTAGCCTTAAATAAGAATCATGATGGCTTATTTTATGTAATAATATATTTTGGTTCTCTGGACTTGTAATTGATGATTTTTGAATGAACAGTGCCGTCTACAAAGGAAAATTGATCAATTTGAATTCAAGTTGTATTTGTAACTGATTTGTACATCCTAATAATGTTCCAGACATACATTAAGGTAAAATAGATTTTAATTAATAAATCTTACACTACAGAAGTATTTTACTTTCAATAATTACCTACTCATGATCTAAATACTTAAGCAGGCCCTGATATAAAACATTTTGCAAGTTAATACTACATCGCCTTCCTTCAGCCTGCACACAAAATGTGTAATGCACAATGCAAGACTGCATACTTGCTTTTAGACTGACATTTGCTACACTGAGAGCCAGCCATCTCAGTACTTCAACAGATTACCCGTTGGAGATCAAGTCTCTGCAACCATAAATCCTTTCTTTAAAAAAATCTGAATATCTTAAATGCTAAAGCTATGCTTCATTTATTTAACCTTTCTAAAACATACAAATAAAGACAAAAGCAACACAAACCTTGAGTATAAATGGTTAATACAGGACAATTAGCTTACAATTAGTGATTGGGGGAAGAAATAATGCTTGGACTTAAAAGATTAAGGTGATTAACTAGCATAAGCAGTCACTGCAGGGAAAAAAAAGAAACATACAAAAATCCTTTGTTTCATATTGCTTACCAGAGATGCTGTTCTAATTGTTGCAAAATGCTCTCGGTTCTTGAGAAGAGAGGCCCGACTATGGAGAGACGGTGTAGGCCGCAGATCAGGCCGTGAGTCTTTCTGGCCTGCTTCATCCCTTATGAATACATGGTCCTGCTGAAATGGGATAAAACAAATCCGACGTCAAACCGTGTGTTTTCCCTGCTGGATATCTTTGTTATACCTCTGCTTCTTTTGCGAGCACCAAACGAAATGCATAGTTAGCTGTACCAGTCACTGCAGCTGAGCAGTGAGATGAATAACCAACACATTGCAGGAGAGGAGTCAGCTGATCAGCTGTGGGATGCTTCCTGAATCGCTGGCAGCCCTTCAGCAGCAAAATCCTTTTGCATCACATTCAAGCTGATTATTCAGGTAAAACATTTTGCATAGATTTCTATTCATTTTTCATCTTTTTTGACATTTTACAATCAGCATATAAATAAGCAATGTAAGCATGATAAATTATAGATTTGAGAACAGATTTTTTTGCATCTGGAAACATATCACACAGCAATTATGAAATAATCATGCCAACACTTTTGTTATAATTTTCCCCCAAATAACTTCTCAATTTTAAAATTTTGCAAAGTCAAAGATGTTCACATTGAGAAATAAAATAATTCTCATCACCATCTCCTGAGATACTCATCTTTCTGATACAAAATATAGTGATTGGATCCATATTAAAAATAATAGATCTAGAAGTTTGGTGATGTAAAAAAAATCAGTAGCAAAATTATTTTAAATCACAAGCTTTCTGCTACAAAGTAAACATTTCTAAACCCAATATAAACTTGAACCATGCAAGCTTTCAGGAGAAGTGGCAAAAATGATATTCAATATTACACCAGATTTATGACAATGTAAAATTATACTTTTTTAAAATTCAAAGCATTCAAATTTTCATATACGTTTCATGTTAAAGTACAAAGCAAAAATAGAAGGGTACATACTTGACTACACTGGCTTTGAGCTTATTTTATATTTTCATATCAATACAGATCCAACAAAGCGAATTACTTAAAGTCAGCTTGCAGTTACAACACCGGAAGACAAATTGTCCCTTGGCCTTCACTACAAGAAGAAATAAGTGCAAGAGTACATATGTCTTGCTCCAATTACCCAGGGCCCCAGTGAGATATCGGGAATAATATACACAATTGTACTCTCCGTACTTTAGACATGGATATACAGTGGATTTCGGTTAATTGGGCCATTTGTTAGTTGGGACAGCCTCTTATTTAGGACAGCTCTTAAAGAACAAAAACTAATTGAGAAAACAGCCGTGATTCCCTTCGTTTATTTGGGACATTGTGCCGCTTAATTGAGGCAGGAAACCGTTGCTGAACAGTTTCAAACCAATGTCAGAAGCATGCACCTATGTGGCCGTTTGACACTATGCCTTGCTTACAGCAAGTGGTTTTTAAGTAACGTCAGTTTTATGCAGTTGTGTTCAAAAAGCAGTGATTTTTGTCACTGATAGTTGGCGAGAAATAAACAGCAAGACAATGCAGGATTGTATAGTTCACTGCAGTTTCAAGCATTCAGACTTGGAGATATCAGAAACTGCCGGGAGAGAAAACAAAATGATTTCATTATTTCAACAAGTTAGGAATCTTAAAGGATTTGAAGATATCACCAATCACCTTAAATGTTACAACGAAAATGAAGATTTGAAGGATAGCACTGTAGGAAGGCAGTCCATTATCTCCACTGTGTTAATTTTTCTCATTTACAGTCAACCAAAAGAACATGGCAGCATTAACTGGATGAATTCAGACTACACATTATAGTACTGTAGAATATTCTGTAATATAATTTTTATTGAGTTTTCAAAAAGAATACATGAAAAGTTAAAATCTACCCTCCCCCCCCTTCCCCCCATATATAGTCCTACCTAAAAGGAAAGAAAAGAGAAAAAAAAGGGCGTCTGGGTATTGGAAGGTTTCCACATGCTCCATGGGATTCAAAATAAATTTGGTATAATTATTCGTTACTTTCTCCAAGGGACCAAGGTCTTTATCGGAGCACTTAAATATGCCATCCTATCTTTTGTAAATAAGGGCGCCAAATATTCAAAAATGTTACATATTTATCTCTTAAATTATAAGTAATTTTTTCGAGTGGAATAGAACTAGCCATTTCATTATTCCAACGATCCATACTTAAATACGAATCAGATTTCCAAGTAACTGCTATAGTCTTCTTAGCTACTGCCAATGCAATTTTTATAAATTCTTTCTGATATTTATTCAATTTAAGTTTCGGTTTTATCCCTTCAATATCACCTAATAGAAATAATACAGGGTTATGTGGAAGTTGAGTTCCAGTAATTTGTTCCAATAAGACTCTTAAATTTATCCAAAAGGGTTGAATTTTAAAACAAGACCAAGTAGAATGTAAAAAAGTACCAATTTCTTGATTACACCGAAAGCATTTATCGGATAGATTTGAATTTAATCTATTTATTTTTTGTGATGTAATATATAATTGGTGTAAAAAATTATATTGTACTAATCTAAGTCGAACACTTATTGTATTTGTCATACTGTCAAGACAGAGTCTTGACCAATTTGTTTCATCAATATTAATATTCAGATCTGTTTCCCACTTTTGCTTTGACTTATGGGTTCCTTGTTTAATTGTCTGTTCTTGAATCAAATTATATATACAAGAAATAGATTTTTTAATTTTCCCTTTTTGAATTAAAATTTCAATTTCATTAGGTTTTGGCAAAAACATTGTTTCACCCAGCTTACCTTTTAAGTAAGCCCTTAATTGAAAGTAACAAAAGAAAGTATTATTTGATATTTTATATTTATCCTTTAATTGTTCAAATGACATCAATATACCTCGTTCAAAACAATCTCCTATAAATTTAATCCCTTTTTGGTACCAATTATATAAAAGTTGATTGTCCATTGTAAAAGGAATAAGTCTGTTTTGGAACAAAGGTCTCCTTGCTAGTAAAGATCTCTGTGTTTCATTATCAACATTTATCTTATTTCATAAATCAATCAAATGTGTTAATATAGGAGATTCTTTCTTTTCCCGTATCCATTTAGATTCCCATTTATATATAAAATCTTCAGGTCTATTTTCTCCTATCTTGTCTAATTCTATTTTAATCCATGCTGGTTTTCGATCATCGAAGAAAGATGCAATAAATCTAAGTTGATTTGCTTTATAATAGTTTTTAACTGTAGAATATTGATAGCATTCTAATTTGTTCTGTATTTCATTTAACTACACAATGTGTTACTCAGTTAAACAATAGCTCATCTTTTTTTTAAAATACCTTTTTAAACTATTTCCATGAAACTTTCACTTTTTGGGGTAGCTGCCTAATTGGGCCAAAATGTCCTGGTCCTGATATGCCCCAATTAACTGGAACCCACTGCACCTGCAACCAGGATGTGCAGCAAATGCTTACTGGATTGATTCCTGAGACTGTGGGCTTGGCATTAGGCAGAATAGTCTTGAAGAATGAGAAGTGATCTCATAGGAGCTTATAATATTCTTAGAATATGATAAGAGCTTTCAGTCACCTGTCACTTTAAATTTCCTTCCTAATCTGCCTTCAGCATTTTACATTGTTCCAACAAAACCCAGCATAAGCTCAAGCAATGACACCTCATTTTCTGACTAAAAACAATGCATCCTTCAAGACAGAATAATAAATTAAACAATTTCAGGTAACCCCATTTTTTGAAATAATTCCATACAGATATGGGTGTTCTTTCCTATTTCAATTTGTTTGAATCGCCATGTTTTTGAAAAATAATTACCCTTATAACTTTGGTCTGCATGCTATAATGAACATTTCTTCTGCCCTCTTCAACGTCCCCTCCCTACAACCAAAACCATGCTTGCTTTTTCTCATCTCATCAGTTCTGATGAAGGGTCCTTATCCTAAATTGGAGATTTTCTTTCCCCGAGTTCATCTACTTTCTCTCCTCACTGATGCTAGTTGACCAGTAGAGTGTTCTGTTTTAGCTTAAGCATGCTTATTGGGGGAATAAGTAAATGCAGGGATAATGATACTTTTGGCTGGGATATTTTGAACCAAAGGTTAGAGTATTAAAGCAAGGAATCAGTCATTCAAGACAATGATGATTTTTTGAAAAAAATCACCTAAAAGACAAATCTTTGGAATTTTTTTTTTGCCCCAGAGGGCCGTGAAAACTTAAGACTGTGCATATGAGACAGATTGTTAATTTCTTTTTGACAACACAGAAATCAAATGTGGAATTATTGCAGGAAACAGAGTATAGAAAAATAGAACCAGGAGTAAGCTATCTGGCCATAAAACCTATTTTGCCATTCAATGTAATCATGGCTGACATATTCCTACACTTTCTGTATCTCCTGAAGCACCAAGAAATTCATCCATCTCCTTTTCTGAAGGGAAAATCTTACCTGACAAATCTGCTGGAATTCTTTAACTGGCAGGATAGCCAAAGGAGAGTCAGTGGATGTGGTTTATTTGGATTTTCAGAAGGCCTTTGTCAAGGTGCCACATATGAGGCTGCTTAGCAAGATAAGAGCCCATGGTATTACAGGAAAGAAACTAACATCAATAGAAGATTGGCTGACTGGCAGGAGGCAAACTGTGGGAATAAAGAGGGCCTTTACAGGTTGGCTGCCGGTGACAAGAGGTGTGCTGTACAGGTCAGCGTTGGGATCACTTCCTTTCACGTTATATGTCAATGATGGCTTTGTGGCCAAGTTTGTGGATGATACCAAGATAGGCTTAGGAAGCAGGGTGTCTGCACAAGGACCTAGACAGACTTGGCGGGGGCGGGGGGGGGGGGGGGGAATGGGAAAAGTAGTGGTGGTGTAGGGATGTGCACGGACACATATTTTGGCACAAGGAATAAAGGTGTGGACTATTTTCTAAATGAGAAAAAATTAAATACCAGCGGTGCAAAGGGACTTGGGAGTCCTCATGCAGAATTCCATAAAGGTTAACTTATATTTTGAGTCAGTGGTAAGAAACGCACATGCAGTGTTAGCATTCATTTCGAGAGGACTAGAATAAAAAAGGCTGTATACAATATTGGTCAAGTTGCTCTTGAAGTTTTGTGAGCAGCTTTGGGACCCTTATCTAAGAAAAGGTGTGCTGGCATTCGAGAGGGTCCAGAGAAGGTTCACAAGAATGATTCTAGGAATGAAAGAGTTAACAAATGAGGAGCATTTGATAGCTCCAGACCTGTACTCATTGAGGTTTAGAAGGATGGGGAGGGGTGGGGGGAATCTCATTGAAACCTATCGAATATTGAAAAGTTTAGATCGAATAGATATGGAGAAGGTGTTTCCTATAGTGGAGAAATCGAGGATCAGAGAGCAGAGCCTCAGAAGGGAGGGACATCATTTAGAACAGAAAAGAGGAAACATTTCTTTGGCAAGATGATGGTGAACCTGTGGAATTCACTGCCACAGATGGCTGTGCTAGCCAAATCATTGGGCATACTTAAGGTGGAGGTAACAAATCAACCATGAAGTAATAGTGGGGCAGACTCGATGAGCTGAAAGGCCTAATTCTGCTCCTGTAGGTTGTTGTTGTTGTTGTTGTTGTTGTTGTTGAGTCCCACCCTATGGATAGTGTAGTTGTCTCCACAGGTTTTTTGTGGCAAGATATGAAAGTAGATTGCCAGGCCTTCCTTCCACACAGATACTACTGCTCCCCAGGTTGGGACCCGGTGGGATTCAAACTCAGGACCATCCACCTCGACATCCAATGCTGATGCCACTACGCCATCAGCCAGCCCTCCAATGTCTTATGGTCTCCTTTTCAAATGCAACAACTTAAGTCTCTTCACCCCTCTACGGTAAAGAATTACACAATGCCGTCACTTAGCCTTTTTTTTCCTGATCTCATTTAACTTAAAATTTCTTAATCAAGCACAAAATCTTGAGCCTGTGAATCCTGCTCTAGAGGGCTTAGCCAAGGGAAACCTCCTCCCCACAAACAGCATTCTGGGTCATCTTTCTTCTGGCTACCACAAGAAAGAGCTGCTCTGGCCCTTCAAGATCCTTTCTCAAGCTTCTAAAATCAAGTGAATACCAAAGTAGTCAACCAATTGCTCCCCATGTAGCATGCTTGTTCTCACAGGAAACGGTCCAGTGAATCTTCTGTGCATTCCTCTCCAGCAAGTAACTGATTTTTTAGTTAAAAGCAACGAAATCAAAATTGCATTCAGTACTCCACATGTATGTCAACCAAGATACTGTTTAATACAAGAAAATATCTTTGATGTTGTACTAAAATCCTTCTGCTACTAAGGACAACACACAATATGTTTTCTTAACTGCTTGTTCATTCTGTGACTGTTGTACTAGAATACACAATTCTTTTTGTTCATCAATACTTGTGATCTAACACTATTGAAATAAGAAGGCACCATTCATATTTTTTCAACTGAAGTGGATATGTTTATCCAAGTTGTACTGAATCTGCCAAAGTTCTGACACTTCCTCAATCTGTCTAAGCTGCCTCCAGCAATGTTTGCATCATCCTCACAACTCCAACCCGAGTTTAGTGTTGTTAACAAACTTCAAAATACTACATCTTGTGCATTCTGATCTAACCATACTACATCCAAATCACATATGAAATGCAATCAAGCACCAATTGCTGTGATACCCTACTATTACAAACAAAGCTAAGTGCTTTAATCTTACACCATAACCTTTTCTGTGGGACTTGATCAAGGGCTTTCTGAAAATCTAAGCGCATCACATCCACAGGTTTTGCCTTGATGATTCTACCAGTTCCACTCCTTCAAATAGTAGTTTATCCCATGACTTAATTGCACTGAAATGATAACAAACCTGCAAGTTTACCGTCTTTTGAACAAAAGCTTCTAAGCAGATGTGTGACAAACTTCAGAGACTTCTTTAGAATAAACCCAGTCACAACCCTTCTTACTGATTTTCCATTCTAAGTTGTAAAAATGAATAAAAACCCTAGAAAATCTCTTCTAACTTTACCATTACCCACCAATGAATAGTGGTACGTCATTCAAGTTTGAAAATCTAGTATGGAGCCATGTGTGTTGAACGGTTTTAATGGACTGATTCTTTTTAAAAATGTTTCAAATTTAATCAAAACATTCAGAACACACAACCACATTGCAAGCCCACTTGCATATTTCCAATGTAACTCGACAAGCCATTTCACTAGATACTTAACTGTTCCACAGATATATATATATATATATATATATATATATATATATACAAATAAGAAAGAACAGGCTAAATCTGTTATTTTAATGTAAACCATATGGTATCAGTAAAGTAATAATTTTGATCTGAAAGAAGAACTTATAAGTACTGGCTTGTAACCAAATTTGTAAAGAGATAAGCAAACACAGGGATTGGTAAAAGTATCATCAGAAGTAAAGAGTATGAGAGAGCCAGTGACAGACAATAGGAGACCCAAGCCAAGTGGAGGGGCACAGTGCAATAGTAATGGAGCTTCAGCAGCTAATTGGTCAACAGCAAACTCCTACCACTGCAGTGTTATAATGGCCAAAGAATCTGGTTAGGAAACATTAGCTGAGAATAAATTCTGGTCAGCTCACTGGGGAGTAACACTCCTGTTCTTCTTTGAAGATCTCTGGAATTAGAGTCATAGCATCATTGCCCACTACAGCACAGAAGCAGGCCCTTTGGCCCATCTAGTCCATGCCAAGCTATTAATCTGCCTTGTTTGTTTGATCTGCACCTGGACCATAGCCCTCCATACCCCTCCCATCCATGTAGTTATCCAAACTTCTCTTAACCAATGACCTCTAATTCTTGTTCCATCCAACCTCTGTAGAAAACACCCACTTGCATTTACCTTATCTATACCCCTCATAATTTTATACACCTTTATCAAATCTCCCCTCTTTCTCCTATGCTCTAGGGAATTAAAATCCTGACCTATTCAACCTTTCCCTATAACTCAGGCCCTCAAGTCTTGGCAACATACTTGTAAATTTTCTCTGTGCTTTTTCAATCTTATTGATATTCTTCCTGTAGGTAGGTGACCAAAACTGCACACAATACTCCAAATTAGGTATCAACAATATCTTATAAAAGTTCAACATAACATCCCAATACTCAATAGACAACACACATCAAAGTTGCTGGTGAATGCAGCAGGCCAGGCAGCATCTGTAGGAAGAGGTGCAGTCAGTGTTTCAGGCCGAGACCCTTCGTCAGGACTAACTGAAGGAAGAGTGAGTAAGGGATTTGAAAGTTGGAGGGGGAGGGGGAGATCCAAAATGATAGGTGAAGACAGGAGGGGGAAGGATGGAGCCAAGAGCTGGACAGGTGATTGGCAAAAGGGGATACGAGAGGATCATGGGACAGGAGGTCCGGGAAGAAAGACGGGGGGGGGGAGGACCCAGAGGATGGGCAAGAGGTATATTCAGAGGGACAGAGGGAGAAAAAGGAGAGTGAGAGAAAGAATGTGTGCATAAAAATAAGTAACAGATGGGGTACGAGGGGGAGGTGGGGCCTAGCGGAAGTTAGAGAAGTCGATGTTCATGCCATCAGGTTGGAGGCTACCCAGACGGAATATAAGGTGTTGTTCCTCCAACCTGAGTGTGGCTTCACCTTTACAGTAGAGGAGGCCGTGAATAGACATGTCAGAATGGGAATGGGATGTGGAATTAAAATGTGTGGCCACTGGGAGATCCTGCTTTCTCTGGCGGACAGAGCGTAGATGTTCAGCAAAGCGGTCTCCCAGTCTGCGTCGGGTCTCGCCAATATATAAAAGGCCACATCGGGAGCACTGGATGCAGTATATCACCCCAGTTGACTCACAGGTGAAGTGTTGCCTCACCTGGAAGGACTGTTTGGGGCCCTGAATGGTGGTAAGGGAGGAAGTGTAAGGGCATGTGTAGCACTTATTCCACTTACACGGATAAGTGCCAGGAGGGAGATCAGTGGGGAGGGATGAGGGGGACGAATGGACAAGGGAGTTGTGTAGGGAGCGATCCCTGCGGAATGCAGAGAGAGGGGGGGGAGGGAAAGATGTGCTTAGTGGTGGGATCCCGTTGGAGGTGGCGGAAGTTACGGAGAATAATATGTTGGACCCGGAGGCTGGTGGGGTGGTAGGTGAGGACCAGGGGAACCCTATTCCTAGTGGGGTGGCGGGAGGATGGAGTGAGAGCAGATGTACGTGAAATGGGGGAGATGCGTTTAAGAGCAGAGTTGATAGTGGAGGAAGGGAAGCCCCTTTCTTTAAAAAATGAAGACATCTCCCTCGTCCTAGAATGAAATGCCTCATCCTGAGAGCAGATGCGGCGGAGACGGAGGAATTGCGAGAAGGGGATGGCGTTTTTGCAAGAGACAGGGTGAGAAGAGGAATAGTCCAGATAGCTGTGAGAGTCAGTAGGCTTATAGTAGACATCAGTGGATAAGCTGTCTCCAGAGACAGAGACAGAAAGATCTAGAAAGGGGAGGGAGGTGTCGGAAATGGACCAGGTAAACTTGAGGGCAGGGTGAAAGTTGGAGGCAAAGTTAATAAAGTCAACGAGTTCTGCATGCGTGCAGGAAGCAGCGCCAATGCAGTCGTCGATGTAGCGAAGGAAAAGTGGGGGACAGATAGCAGAATAGGTACGGAACATAGATTGTTCCACAAATCCAACAAAAAGGCAGGCATAGCTAGGACCCATACGGGTGCCCATAGCTACACCTTTAGTTTGGAGGAAGTGGGAGGAGCCAAAGGAGAAATTATTAAGAGTAAGGACTAATTCCGCTAGACGGAGCAGAGTGGTGGTAGAGGGGAACTGATTAGGTCTGGAATCCAAAAAGAAGCGTAGAGCTTTGAGACCTTCCTGATGGGGGATGGAAGTATATAAGGACTGGACATCCCACCACTAAGCACATCTTTCCCTCCCCCCCTCTGTCTGCATTCCGCAGGGATCGCTCCCTACACAACTTCCTTGTCCATTCGTCCCCCCCATCCCTCCCCACTGATCTCCCTCCTGGCACTTATCCGTGTAAGCGGAACAAGTGCTACACATGCCCTTACACTTCCCCCCTTACCACCATTCAGGGCCCCAAACAGTCCTTCCAGGTGAGGCAACACTTCACCTGTGAGTCGACTGGGGTGATATACTGCGTCCGGTGCTCCCGATGTGGCCTTTTATATATTGGCGAGACCCGACGCAGACTGGGAGACCGCTTTGCTGAACATCTATGCTCTGTCCGCCAGAGAAAGCAGGATCTCCCAGTGGCCACACATTTTAATTCCACATCCCATTCCCATTCTGACATGTCTATCCACGGCCTCCTCTACTGTAAAGGTGAAGCCACACTCAGGTTGGAGGAACAACACCTTATATTCCGTCTGGGTAGCCTCTAACCTGATGGCATGAACATCGACTTCTCTAACTTCCGCTAGGCCCCACCTCCCCCTCGTACCCCATCTGTTACTTATTTTTATGCCCACATTCTTTCGCTCACTCTCCTTTTTCTCCCTCTGTCCCTCTGAATATACCTCTTGCCCATCCTCTGGGTCCCCCCCGCCACCTTGTCTTTCTTCCCGGACCTCCTGTCCCATGATCCTCTCATATCCCCTTTTGCCAATCACCTGTCCAGCTCTTGGCTCCATCCCTCCCCCTCCTGTCTTCTCCTATCATTTTGGATCTCCCCCTCCAACTTTCAAATCCCTTACTCACTCTTCCTTCAGTTAGTCCTGACGAAGAGTCTCGGCCTGAAACGTCGACTGCACCTCTTCCTACAGATGCTGTCTGGCCTGCTGCATTCACCAGCAACTTTGATGTGTGTTGCTTGAATTTCCAGCATCTGCAGAATTCCTGTTGTTTGCCAATACTCAATACTTTGATTTATGAAGGCCAGTCAAAAACTCTCTTTACAACCTATTTGTGACATCACTTTCAAGGAATTATGGATTTGTATTCTCAGATCCCTCTGTTCTACTGCACTCTTCAGTGCCCTACCATTCAAAATAAAAGTCCTACCTTGGTTAGTTTTCCAAAAGTGTAACACCTCACACTTCTCTGCATTAAATTTCATCTGCCCTTTTCAGCCTATTCTTCCCAACTGGTCCAGATCCCTCTGCAAGCTTTGATAGCTTTCCTCGCTGTCCACTCCACCCCCAATCTTGGTGTCATCCGCAAATTTGCTGATCCACTTTATCACATCATCTCCAGATCATTGATGTAGGTGACAAACAACAATGGACGCAGCACAGATCCCTGCTGTACACCACTAGTCACAGGCCTCCAGTCAGAGAGGCAACCAGATACTAGCGCTCTGGTTTCTCCCACAAAGCCAATGTTGAATCCAGTTTACCACTTCATCATGAATGCCATGCAATTGAACTTTCTTGACCATTCTCCCATATGGGACCCTGTCAAAGGCCTTGCCAAAGCCCATGTAGACAACATCTTTCATTAACTTTCTTGGTAACTTCCTCAAAAAACTCTATAAGGATTGGTTAGATATGATCTACCATGCACAAAGCCATGTGTGTGGCAGATCTCTTGCTGTCTTTATCATAGAAGGCAGAGAGCTTTGGCTTAATGTCTCCAGTGAAAATAATTTTACTATTCCTTCAATAATAAATATGACTTAAAGCCAGAATATTCAGAATTAAAATTGAGACCATGGCCAAAAAGTTGTAAAATCATTTCTCAAATTGGTAGCAGAATTTGAAACACTGATAATTCATGACATGGTAATGTAAACTGCTTCAATGAACAAATTTACAAAATGAAGCAAAATAGTTGAAGTTTAAAGGGAAAAAAAGTAGCCAATACTGATTTAAATATATTAGTCTGGATCTCTTGGCCAGTCAAGGTAGATATGGAACACTGCATGAGAGGAAATGTAAAATATTATAAAGCTACAAGACCAATGAATAATATAATTCTTGCTTTGCTCCAAAATGTTTTGGTGCAGTATCCATTAAGCAAGTGAAATTTTCTGTAATAATCTGTGAATGGAGAAAATAGATCTTGCATACTAATAGTACTAGCAACTTTAGAGCACTGATTAAATCAAGAATTATATCTTAATTTGGATTCTGTGGTCATGTCAAATCAACAGCATTCACCAAGCCTCCAAGGCTTAAATCATAAAAGGTTGAGTGAACTCAATGCAAAGAACAACCTAATTTTATTATCTGGCTCTTGAACCAAAGGGGGTTACTTCACTTGCCCCAGTACTGAACTGTTCCCACAACCTATGGATTCTCTTTCAAGGGCTTACTTACATATCTCATGTTCTCGATATTTATTGCTTATTTATTGTTATTACTTTCTTCCCTTCTTTCTTGCATTGCACAATTTATTGTCTTTTGCACAGTGGTTGTTTGCCCTGTTGGTGTGGTCTTTCACTGATTCTATTATCGTTATTGGATTTATTGAGTATGGTGCAAGAAAGTGAATGTCAGGTTTGAATATGGTGATATATACGCATGTACTTTGATAACAAATTTACATTGAACTTTAAACTTTGAATGGTCTATTGAGCCAATTAACTAAAATTCTTCTTCTATTGACGTGATGAAATGATCTATATAAATGGCATGTAAAACAAAGTTTTTTCCCCACTGTAATTTGGGGACAATAAAAAAAAATGACAAAATCAAACTCTTGCCTTATTAACAATCAAAGATGTTGAGGTTTGAAATCTGAGGTTGGGCCTTCGCTCTATACATTTCTCTTTGCTTTATTTTTATATGTCACAGAACACAGGCAGTCAAAGCACTGTTCAAAAAATGTCGGCATTCTCTCACACACTTCATAATTAACGAGCTTGTAAGAGAAGAGAGGTGGGAAATTGGGGTAGTGGGAGCACTGGTGTGGTCCAAGGGCTCGCATCTAAGACCATGGCTGGCTGACAATGTAGCATGAATGTTTTGTGGGGTCTGTAATATTAATTACTGTTGTTAGCACATATTAGTCAGTAATAAAGCAATAATTTAAGTCATTCTAGATAATAAACTGTGCTAAAAAGTTATTAATAGCCTGCACTTAATAATACACTTTAAAGCCTGCACTTAATAATGTACTTTTACTGTATATGCCCTGCCCAGTTTAACTTGATTAAAATGCGTCATTTTTTTACGGATCAGAGTTAAACTCTACCTGCCAACCTTAGACAATTTTTTTCACTGTCCACATTACCACCAATTCTGAAAAATCTAGTAAACTTTCTAAATCATTCCATCAATATTCTCATATTATATCTATAAATAGGGGACCAAAAACACCGATGCCTGCAGCACATTACTGGGTCTCTAATCTTGAAAATAACCTTACCTTATGACACAATGCTTCCTACCACAAAGCCAATTTTGTCTCCAGTTCGCTGGTCTACCCTGGATCAAACCTTTTGGACCAGATTACCATGTAGGACCCTGTCAATAGCTTTGCTGAAGTCTCAATGGACAATATTCACTGTTCTGCCTTCAAAATTCTTTTTGGTCACCTCTTCAAAAAAACAAATTGAAGAGTTCAAATTTTCCCCACACAAAAAACCATTTTAAGTGTTTCCATTCAGTCACTGTCTTTCTAAAGGGAGACGAGCTGTATTTCTCGCACTCCTCTCCTGTAATCAATGTACTACTGATGTTAGGTTCATTAGCATATAGCTCTCTGGTTTGTCCTTGCAGACCCACTTAAAAAAAAAGGCATATAAGCCACCTTCCAGTACCTCACCTGTGGTTCAGAAAAGCACAAACATCTCTGCTAAGGTCCACAACATAGAATAAACTTGGTTAGGTTCTGGAGATACATCCATATTTTTGCACTACCAGACCACCAAGACCACCTCTATGGTAATTTTCAGAACACTACTCTCTTCCCTGAATTCGCTAGCTTCCATGATCCTCTCCAGAATAAATACAGACAAGAAGCAATCATATTAGGCCTTGCCCTTCTCCATGACTCCACAGTTCAGAAAAAGATAGAGTGGTTTGAAAAATACAGCTAAAATTAGCTTAACACAAATCTAAGCATTTAACATCTCTTGATTAAATAAATGAACTGACTTAAACGTTATTGAAATCTCACTAGTCATATTGGAATACATTAGTCAGATTCTCAATGCATAAAAAAGCCTTTTTAAACACATTTTCTACACTCTGAACTACATGAAACATCCTAATTTTTATAAGCATTGCAAGGAGCTTAAATTTGTGGAACCAAAATTAGGGTTCATTGATCTAATGGTATGGCCTGCTATTGGGGCATCGAAGGTAGAGTGTGTCAAGTTCGAGTTTGGGTCCGCGTAAAAGATTGCTAACATTTCAGCCTTTTTGGTGACATTTTCTTTGCTCTAATAGTCAACGGAAACTATCATCTCTGGGTTTTTAAATATCCAGAGGAAGAATTCCCGCTGGAGTTCTTCCATTTTGATCACCAGCCCAGCACTTTCCAGCTGTTCTGCCAAACTTTCAGTGGAACCTCCTGGGTTCATCCTAAACTCAAAAGGAAATTTTAACCCCATCCAATATAAGTATGTATGGGTACCCTTACTAAAAGGTTATACTGTATGCACCTACTCTTGAAAGACTAGCTTACTTCCTTGTCTAATCTCTGCAGCGAGGTCTAGCTGCCAATATCCACTATTTAAGTGGTGGATTTCCCCTCCCAAGGAGGAGATTACCTCTAGCTAACAAAGTAGTTTAAACACAGTTTATTTTATTTTTAATGATACAAGTTTAAATTTAGACAAATATTTCTTAACACACATTTAAATCTCAAGCCTCAGGACCCCCACCACCAGTATCAGGAACTGTTACTACCCTTCAACTATCAGACTCTTGAACCAGGGAGGATAACTTCACTTGCCCCATCACTGAACTGTTCCACGGCATTAGTGAGATGGAGGAACTGAGCGAAATACATGTTAGTAGGGAAGTGGTGTTAGGTAAATTGAAGGGATTGAAGGCAGATAAGTCCCCAGGGCCAGATGGTCTGCATCCTAGAGTGCTTAAGGAAGTAGCCCAAGAAATAGTGGATGCATTAGTGATAATTTTTCAAAACTCGTTAGATTCTGGACTAGTTCCTGAGAATTGGAGGGTGGCTAATGTAACTCCACTTTTTAAAAAAGGAGGGAGAGAGAAACCGGGGAATTATAGACCGGTTAGCCTAACGTCGGTGGTGGTGAAACTGCTGGAGTCAGTTATCTAGGATGTGATAACAGCACATTTGGAAAGCGGTGAAATCATCGGACAAAGTCAGCATGGATTTGTGAAAGGAAAATCATGTCTGACAAATCTCATAGAATTTTTTGAGGATGTAACTAGTAGAGTGGATAGGGGAGAACCAGTGGATGTGGTATATTTGGATTTTCAAAAGGCTTTTGACAAGGTCCCACACAGGAGATTAGTGTGCAAGCTTAAAGCACACAGTATTGGGGTTAAGGTATTGGTGTGGGTGGAGAATTGGTTAGCAGACAGGAAGCAAAGAGTGGGAATAAACGGGACCTTTTCAGAATGGCAGGCGGTGACTAGTGGGGTACCGCAAGGCTCAGTGCTGGGACCCCAGTTGTTTACAATATATATTAATGACTTGGATGAGGGAATTAAATACAGCATCTCCAAGTTTGCGGATGACACGAAGCTGGGTGGCAGTGTTAGCTGTGAGGAGGATGCTAAGAGGATGCAGGGTGACTTGGATAGGTTGGGTGAGTGGGCAAATTCATGGCAGATGCAATTTAATGTGGATAAATGTGAAGTTATCCACTTTGGTGGCAAAAATAGGAAAACAGATTATTATCTGAATGGTGGCCGATTAGGAAAAGGGGAAGTGCAACGAGACCTGGGTGTCATTATACACCAGTCATTGAAAGTGGGCATGCAGGTACAGCAGGCGGTGAAAAAGGCGAATGGTATGCTGGCATTTATAGCGAGAGGACTCGAGTACAGGAGCAGGGAGTACTACTGCAGTTGTACAAGGCCTTGGTGAGACCACACCTGGAGTATTGTGTGCAGTTTTGGTCCCTTAATCTGAGGAAAGACATCCTTGCCATAGAGGGAGTACAAAGAAGGTTCACCAGATTGATTCCTGGGATGGCAGGACTTTCATATGAAGAAAGACTGGATGAATTGGGCTTGTACTCGTTGGAATTTAGAAGATTGAGGGGGGATCTGATTGAAACGTATAAGATCCTAAAGGGATTGGACAGGCTAGATGCAGGAAGATTGTTCCCGATGTTGGGGAAGTCCAGAACGAGGGGCCACAGT